>NC_091251.1:18839166-19481250 GCF_042477335.2 Ovis canadensis
GAAAATTTGGTCTTGGAATGCGGAATGAAGTAGGGCAAAGACTAATAGAGTTTTGCCAAGAAAATGCACTGGTCATAGCAAACACCCTCTTCCAACAACACAAGAGAAGACTCTACACATGGACATCACCAGATGGTCAACACCAAAATCAGATTGATTATATTCTCTGCAGCCAAAGATGCAGAAGCTGTATACAGTCAACAAAAACAAGACCAGGAGCTGACTGTGGCTCAGATCATGAACTCCTTATTACCAAATTCAGACTTAAATTGAAGAAAGTAGGGAAAACCGCTAGACCTTTTAGGTATGACCTAAATCAAATTCCTTATGATTATACAGTGGAAGTGAGAAATAGATTTAAGGGCCTAGATCTGATAGATAGAGTGCCTGATGAACTATGGAATGAGGTTGACATTGTACAGGAGACAGGGATCAAGACCATCCCCATGGAAGAGAAATGCAAAAAATCATAATGGCTGTCTGGGGAGGCCTTACAAATAGCTGTGAAAAGAAGAGAGGTGAAAAGCAAAGCAGAAAAGGAAAGATGTAAGCATCTGAATGCAGAGTTCCAAAGAATAGCAAGAAGAGATAAGAAAGCCTTCTTCAGCAATCAATGCAAAGAAATAGAGGAAAACAACAGAATCTGAAAGACTAGAGATATCTTCAAGAAAATTAGAGATACCAAGGGAACATTTCATGCAAAGATGGGCTCGATAAAGGACAGAAATGGTCTGGACCTATCAGAAGCAGAAGATATTAAGAAGAGGTGGCAAGAATACACAGAAGAACTTTACAAAAAAGATCTTCACGACCAAGATAATCACGATGGTGTGATCACTCATCTAGAGCCAGACATCCTGGAATGTGAAGTCAAGTGGGCCTTAGAAAGCATCACTATGAACAAAGCTAGTGGAGGTGATGGAATTCCAGTTGAGCTATTTCAAATCCTGAAAGATGATGCTGTGAAAGTGCTACACTCAATATGCCAGCAAATTTGGAAAACTCAGCAGTGGCCACAGGACTGGAAAAGGTCAGTTTTCATTCCAATCCCTAAGAAAGGCAACGCCAAAGAATGCTCAAACTACCACACAATTGCACTCATCTCACATGCTAGTAAAATAATGCTCAAAATTCTCCAAGCCAGGCTTCAACAATATGTGAACCATGAACTTCCAGATGTTCAAGCTGGTTTTAGAAAAGGCAGAGGAACCAGAGATCAAATTGCCAACATCCAATGGATCATGGAAAAAGCAAGAGAGTTCCAGAAAAACATCTATTTCTGCTTTATTGACTATGCCAAAGCCTTTGACTGTGTGCATCACAATAAACTGTGGAAAATTCTGAAAGAGATGGAGTACCAGACTACCTGACCTGCCTCTTGAGAAATCTGTATGCAGGTCAGGAAGTAATAGTTAGAACTGGACATGGAACAACAGACTGGTTCCAAATAGGAAAAGGAGTATGTCAAGGCTGTATATTGTTAACCTGCTTATTTAACTTATATGAGTACATCATGAGAAACGCTGGACTGGAAGAAACACAAGCTGGAATCAAGATTGCCGGGAGAAATATCAATAACCTCGGATATGCAGATGATACCACCCTTATGGCAGAAAGTGAAGAGGAACTCAAAAGCCTCTTTTGAAAGTGAAAGAGGAGAGTGAAAAAGTTGGCTTAAAGCAATATTCAGAAAACGAAGATCATGGCATCTGGTCCCATCACTTCATGGGAAATAGATGGGGAAACAGTGGAAACAGTGTCAGACTTTATTTTTGGGGGCTCCAAAATCGCTGCAGATGGTGACTGCAGCCATGAAATTAAAAGACGCTTACTCCTTGGAAGGAAAGTTATGACCAACCTAGATAGCATATTCAAAAGCAGAGACATTACATTGCCGACTAAGGTCCATCTAGTCAAGGCTATGGTTTTTCCAGTGGTCATGTATGGATGTGAGATTTGGACTGTGAAGAAAGCTGAGTGCTGAAGAATTGATCTTTTGAACTGTGGTGTTGGAGAAGACTCTTGAGAGTCCCTTGGACTGCAAGGAGGTCCAACCAGTCCATTCTGAAGGAGATCAGCCCTGGGATTTCTTTGGAAGGAATGATGCTAAAGCTGAAACTCCAGTATTTTGGCCACCTCATGCGAAGAGTTGACTCATTGGAAAAGATTCCGATGCTGGGAGGGATTGGAGGCAGGAGGAGAAGGGGACGACCCAGGATGAGATGGCTGGATGGCATCACTGACTCAATGGATGTGAGTCTGAGTGAACTCTGGTTGTTGGTGATGGACAGGGAGGCCTGGCATGCTGCGATTCATGGCATCACAAAGAGTCAGACACGACTGAGTGACTGAACTGAAATGAACTGAGCTGTGCTAAAGTGCGGAGAAAACACCCGGGTTCTGGAATCTGTGAACCTAGGTCTGACTCCAGATCAGCCTCTTACCAGCTGTGTGGCATTTGGTAAGCTGTGCAAGCACTCTGGGCCTCATCCTGCTCTGCATTCACTGAGTTTCTATTATAGGTCAGGCATGATGATGGGCCCTGAGGAAAGCTAAAGAAGTCTCTGCTCTCCAGAGACTTGCAGTCAGTAGGATTTAGGAGGTACTAAACAAGAAAACAAGTACAAACCAAATAATTCCTCGTGGTGATGATCCACATAGGAAAGAAATCTGACTGGATTGAGGCCAGCACAAAGAGGCCGTTCTGGAAAATTCTCTTCTAGCAGGTGTCTTTTAAGGAAAGACCTAAGAGTGAGAGGATTCATTCTTAGAATAGCCTCAGGAAGAGATTTCAGGCATTAGAAGAGAAATTTAAGATTACAAAACTCCCTATCTCACAGATGTACTGTGGGGGTTAAATGGGCTGCTGTTCCCTAGTAAGACCTAAGATCAAGGCGTCTTGCTCAGGGCCCCTCGGAAACCAGCAGACACAATTGCCACCACTTCTGCGACCCTACGTGTCCTACTAAGGAAGGAGCATGTTGGACACCAGAGTTTCAAAGGCTCCCTTTGCCAAATTCCCACATCAAAGATCCAGAGAGAGAAAGGGCAGGCGGGCTTCACTGTGCTGACTGAAGGTTGCCTGCCTGAGGTCCCTGAAGCTTCTCAGCAAGAAACCACACTTCTAGGTGACAAGTGGGTCAATTTCACAGAAAAATGAAAGTGCAGGGAGGAAGTTGAGAGATAGGGAAGCTTTCCTTCGTCATCCTTCCAGAATGTGTTGTAACTGGAATACCCACATGGTTCTGGTCCAAAGGAAGAAGCAACACCATGAAGTACTAAGAAAACAGCTAATATAATAACTAGAAAGTACCACTGTGGTTCTTTCTTTTTCTACTGCTAAGTATTTTTTGTACTTTTTTCATTGCTTTTTAACTACCTCTTTCCTCCTTCCTATGTGTTGAACCTATCTCCTATAAAATGTAAAATACTTATCATTGTAAGCATGGTTGTGTGATCTGGTGATATCTGTATTTAAATCTTTCACTTTAGACAACTGCCGTTAAAGTCAAGCATAATGACCCAGTAGACATCTGCCTGACGAGCTCTCATTCCCTAGAGTGAGAATCTACTTGTGTTGCCTTTATTACTAAAACTAGACAAGCATGACCTACATTATTTTCATTCTAGAACCAGAAATCCCCATTGAACACACACTTTTCCACCCCAGTCCCATTCCTTTCTCTTCTTTCTGATAAAAGACCAAAGTCCTGGGTCTCAGGCCAAGCTACAGAGGCATAAAGAACACGGCTGCTGCTGCTGCTAAGTCGCTTCAGTCGCGTCCAACTCTGTGCGACCCTATAGACGGCAGCCCAGCAGGCTTCCCCGTCCCTGGGATTCTCCAGGCAAGAACACTGGAGTGGGTACAGAACACAGTGAACTTTAAAAAACACATTTATATGTTAGTATTAGATAAATGAGGGATTGCTAGCAAGATTTTCTGCTTCCTAATCTCATCTGCTTCTTCCTAGGTTAGTGAAGGAGCAATCTCCTTTTTGCTTTCTCAGGACTCACCATCGATCTTGCATGTCAGAACTTTTCTCCAGAATCCTAAGTTAGCTTTACTGCTGGCCTGGCAGAGGGGTGGAGGCAGGAGAGGAGAGGAAGAAGTATACTGCTTGGAGTGATAAAAGTTGAGTTTGAGTCTTGGGCCTGCTTTTTAGACTGGGTGGGGTCTTCATGGTGGCGTCTGTGCTTCTCCCGTTTCCTGTTCCGTAAGAAAGGCCGTGTGTGCAGCGTATGGTACAGAGTAATTCACCAACAGTGATTCCGAGGATGGTACTGACTGTGATGATGAAGATGATGATGATTTCAGCTGTGCGGCCTTCAGCGAGTGACTTAACCTCCCAAAGTCCCATTTTTTGTTATTTGAAATGAAGGCAGAGGATGAACTACATGCCCGTGAAGACCGCATAGCAGCTTTTTCATGTTATTGATGAATAGGGGAGCAGAACGACTTTTCATGTGGATTTGCATGTTGGGATCCTCAGCTCCTGGCCTGTAAACGGCTCTGATAACTGGACTGGACTGAACTGAATTCCCACTCATCAACTATGCACCATCTTGTGTAATTTTGGGACCAAAGCCAGCAGAGCAAAGGTTGTTTGGGGTCCCAAAAGCAAAGACCAGAAGATGCATTCAGGCTTTCCAAGAATCTTTCCCACACACTGCGTCTTTTATTCTCCTCTCTTTTCCCCTTTGTAATGAAAACCTCAGTGTGCAACCTCCATGTTCCTCTTTCTGGCCAACCTTAATACCTGTCCCTACGATTGCACCCTCTGACCACGGGGGAGGAGTTGGGCATTTGATGAGAGACGGTCCAGATATCTGCTCTCCACTGTGAGGACTTTGAAAAGGACTGGATGTACTTCGTATTGCTTAGAAGAATCCGCTTGCCTCCAAACATCACTGAAAACTTTGTAGTGAAGACATTATGAAGTCTTCATAAAATCCCCATTAGCACGCCTCCTTCCCAAATACCACGAAGGGTTGGCCTTTGCCCACCTGTCACCAGCCACGCAGACTCTGGGCTCCTCTGCTTGCTGACATCTCCCTGTTCTGAGGCAGCCTCTCAACCTGCCAACCCACACTTGTCAACAAGGAGGCTGCAGTAGCTGCCGCACCCTCCTCCTTAGAAAGGATGATGGGGGTGGCAATTAGACATAATTTTGTCCTTGTCAGGCACACCCTAAGAACACTCTACTAACTGTCAGGTCACATGTTTTTCAAATGGTTCCTTAAAAATCTTTGCCAATCCTTGTTCTTTAAGAAGCGTCAGACTGGCAAAGTTGTGACAAATTGCTTTGAGTTCCAAGAGAGGAAAAAATGTACTCTCTACATATGGTGAGTAAATTAAAATATGTATGCAATACACAAAAATACAGAGGTACACAAATGCATATGATGTATAATCTTTTTGCATATAGTTGGATATATATATTTAGGTAGACATTTTGTTGTGTAAACATATATCTGTGTTTGAATTTATTGGGATAAATTGGCGGACTCTGATGCTGAGGGTAAGTTTTCACTCAAATGGAAAATCACTTCTGGCTGGATAACACTGAGTTGTTATGGTCTCACTCATACAAGAAAGAATAAGTAGTTTCTACTCAGAATTAAAAACAAGCTTTAAAAGAACACCGAGTGAGCGCCTGTCATCCTTTCTTCGGGGAGAGGTAGTTGCTCCTGATCTCTTGCAGTTACCTTTTCTCTAAACCCAGAGAGGATTATCTCAGGGGGAAAATGAGAGTTCCAAGTCATCAGCAATACAGGAGTGCTCACTGGCACAATGGGGAGATGGACCTCTCTCAATGGGGAGATGGTCCTCTCTCAATGGGGAGATGGTCCTCTCTTGGGCAAGAATACACAGAAGAACTTTACAAAAAAGATCTTCACGACCCAGATAATCACGATGGTGTGATCACTCACCTAGAGCCAGACATCCTGGAATGCGAAGTCAAGTGGGCCTTAGAAAGCATCACTATGAACAAAGCTAGTGGAGGTGATGGAATTCCAGTTGAGCTATTTCAAATCCTGAAAGATGATGCTGTGAAAGTGCTGCACTCAATATGCCAGCAAATTTGGAAAACTCAGCAGTGGCCACAGGACTGGAAATGCTCAGTTTTCATTCCAATCCCTAAGAAAGGCAATGCCAAAGAATGCTCAAACTATGGCGCAGTTGCACTCATCTCACATGCTAGTAAAGTAATGCTTAAAATTCTCCAAGCCAGGCTTCAGCAATACGTGAACTGTGAACTTCCAGATGTTCAAGCTGGTTTTAGAAAAGGCAGAGGAACCAGAGATCAAATTGCCAACATCTGCTGGATCATTGAAATGGCAAAAGAGTTCCAGAAAAACATCTATTTTTGCTTTATTAACTATGCCAAAGCCTTTGACTGTGTGCATCACAATAAACTGTGGAAAATTCTGAAAGAGATGGGAATACCAGACCGCCTGACCTGCCTCTTGAGAAAACTATATGCAGGTCAGGAAGCAACAATCAGAACTGGACATGGAACAACAGACTGGTTCCAAATAGGGAAAGGAGTATGTCAAGGCTGTATATTGTCACCCTGCTTATTTAACTTACATGCAGAGTACATCATGAGAAAGGCTGGACTGGAAGAATCACAAGCTGGAATCAAGATTGCCGGGAGAAATATCAATAACCTCAGATAAGCAGATGACACCACCCTTATGGCAGAAAGTGAAAAAGAACTAAAGAGCCTCTTGATGAAAGTGAAATAAGAGAGTGAAAAAGTTGGCTTAAAGCTCAATATTCAGAAAAATAAGATGATGGCATCTGGTCCCATCACTTCATGGCAAATAGATGGGGAAACAGTGGAAACAGTGTCAGACTTTATTTTGGGGGGGCTCCAAAATCACTGCAGATGGTGACTGCAGCCATGATATTAAAAGACGCTTACTCCTTGGAAGGAAAGTTATGACCAACCTTTACAGCATATTAAAAAGCAGAGACGTTACTTTGCCAACAAAGGTCCGTCTAGTCAAAGCTATGGTTTTTCCTGTGGTCATGTATGGATGTGAGAGTTGGACTGTGAAGAAAGCTGAGCGCCAAAGAATTGATGCTTTTGAACTGTGATGTTGGAGAAGACTCTTGAGAGTCCCTTGGACTGCAAGGAGATCCAACCAGTCCATCCTAAAGGAGATCAGTCTTGGGTGTTCATTGGAAGGACTGATGCTGAAGCTGAAACTCCAATACTTTGGCCACCTGATGTGAAGAGTTGACTCACTGGAAAAGACCCTGATGCTGGGAGGGATTGGGGGCAGGAGGACAAGGGGATGACAGAGGATGAGATGGCTGGATGGCATCACCGACTGGATGGACAAGAGTTGGGTAAACTCTGGGAGTTGGTGATAGACAGGGAGGCCTGGCATGCTGCAATTCATGGGGTCACAAAGAGTCAGACACGACTGAGCGACTGAACTGAACTGAACTGGGTGACCTCTGACATGATGCTTCTAATCCTGGGAAGAGAAAGCAAATTAGTCAATGCCAGGCTAGGCATGCCCTGAAGCTTGTTCAAGGAACTGGCCAGAGGGCTATGATGAAATAAAGAGCTGGAAGCAATGCCACCAATGAGGTGTCTCCAGGGCCGCGACTCCACTCAGAAGGAAAGCTCCAGTCAGTGGGGCATGAATGCACAGTGCGTCCACATCATTTGGATCCCTTGTGCTGAAAGTCATCATGGGGTAAGTTGTTATGTATTCAACCACCAATTATCCAACTTCCATTAAGAACCTACTATGTTCTCCCTGAATAATCAGGCACCTAATACTCAACAGCTATTCTGGGCACAGAAGAAACCTAGTAAAAATACAGACATAAATATCAGACTCTACATGATGTACTCTCTAGTTAAGAATTTAGCAAAAAATTAATAAATATGTAGTAAAGGTTTTCCTGAGGTGGCCCCATTTTATACAAGTTATAAAAAATACTGATACTAAATAGCACCATATCACTTTGAAAAGTATTGTTTGGGAAGGTAAATTACTATATGACCACTCTCAGTTCAGTTCAGTTCAGTCACTCAGTCGTGTCCGACTCTTTGCGACCCCATGAATCGCAGCACACCAGGCCTCCCTGTCCATCACCAACTCCCCGAGTTCACTCAGACTCACATCCATCGAGTCAGTGATACCATCCAGCCATCTCATCCTCTGTCGTTCCCTTCTTCTCCTGCCCTCAATCCCTCCCAGCATCAGAGTCTTTTCCAATGAGTCAACTCTTCGCATGAGGTGGCCAAAGTAATGGAGTTTCAGCTTTAGCATCATTCCTTCCAAACAACACCCAGGACTGATGTCCTATAGAATGGACTGGTTGGATCCCCCTGCAGTCCGAGAGACTCACAAGAGTCTTCTCCAAAAAAAAAAAAAAAGAGTCTTCTCCAACACCAAGGTTCAAAAGCATCAATTCTTCAGTGCTCAGCCTTCTTCACAGTCCAACTCTCACATCCATACATGATCACTGGAAAAACCATAGCCTTGACTAGACAGACCTTTGTTGGCAAAGTAACGTCTCTGCTTTTCAATGTGCTATCTAGGTTGGTCATAACTTTCCTTCCAAGGAGTAAGCGTCTTTTAATTTCATGGCTGCAGTCACCATCTGCAGTGATTTTGGAGCCCCCAAAATAAAGTCTGACACTGTTTCCACTGTTTCCCCATCTATTTCCCATGAAGTGATGGGACCAGATGCCATCATCTTATTTTTCTGAATATTGAGCTTTAAGCCAACTTTTTCACTCTCCTCTTTCACTCTCATCAAGAGGCTTTTTAGTTATTTTTCACTTTCTGCCATAAGGGTGGTGTCATCTGCATATCTGAGGTTATTGATATTTCTCCCGGCAATCTTGATTCCAGCTTGTGATTCTTCCAGCCCAGCATTTCTCATGATGTACTCTGCATAGAAGTTAAATAAGCAGGATGACAATATATAGCCTTGACGTACCCCTTTTCCTTTTGGAACCAGTCTGTTGTTCCATGTCCAGTTCTAAGTGTTGCTTCCTGACCTGCATATAGTTTTCTCAAGAGGCAGGTCAGGCGGTCTGGTATTCCCATCTCTTTCAGAATTTTCCTGATAAGTCTGAAAATTTCCTGAAAATTGAATTTATCAATCTGACAACTGTAACAGTTGCAGGTTAAGCAGAATGCTGGGGTGGGGGGGGGGGGGGAATCTGATTGGAGTAGGTTTTTTAAAAAAAAGAATGGGTAAAGAAGCAATGGAGATTGTGAATCCAAACACTTTTTTGAAGAGTTTTGCTCTGAAGGAGAATGAAAAAATAGAACAAATATTGGTGGAGGTTGAGAGAGCTTATTGTTAATATAGGAGAAACAGGCTTCCCTGATAGCTCTGTTGGCAAAGAATCTGCCTGCAATGCAGGAGACCCCAGTTCAGTTCCTGGGTTGGGAAGATCCCCTGTAGAAGGAAAAGTCTACCCACTTCAGTATTCTGGCCTGGAGAATTCCATGGACTGCATTGTCCATGGAGTTGCAAAGAGTCGGACATGACTGAGCGACTTTCACTCACTCACTCATAGGAGAAACAGCAGTGTTTCTATTTGTTGAGGGGTTGATCCAAGAAGGGAAATTCTGATGATGCAATGGGGAGTGAAGAGTGGAGCCACCTGCTGGAAAGCCATCACTGAGTGGAAGAGAGAAGCGGAGAGCTAGCATGGAATGTGGAGAGAATGCCAGGGGTAAGAAAGAGGACAATTCATCTGTTGTACCAGGAAGAAAAAGAACAGATGATGAAAAGAAGAATGGATGGATGGATAGGTATATAGATAGAAGGTAGGTTGGTAGATGTACAGATAGACAGATGAGGTAGGTACAAAGTCACATGGTTAAGTAGATGTGGTGAATGTTATTAGAAATTTTCTTTGCATTGCTTCAATTTTCTCAACAAAATAAAAATCAGGCCCTTCTTTGGTGGGGAAGCACTATTAGAGGCTTAAGGAGAGAGGAGAAGATACAACATGGTATTGGGAGAGCAGGAGAATGAACGGGTCTGAAAAGGACACAAAGATTGCTTGGTATCCCACATAGCTGCTCGGGGTTTGTGGTCATCCCTGGATGAGAGGGCTGGCATGGTTAGCGGTTTTACCTTCAGCCACATTTTGCTGCTGGATTGCAGACTTGAAATAGTGGAGAGCTGGAAGCAACCAACTTTGTATTCCTGTCGTACAGCTACATTGTAATTGCAAGGGACTGAAGGTATGTGCAACACGGTGCTTAGAATGTCAGACCATGGAATACAAACTGGGTAGGGAGAAATGTAAGGGATGTGAGGAGGGACTGGACTGAAGGTTCTGGTGGGGTCTGGTTGGACATGAAGTACTCAAGCTAGAGAGACAGGAAGCAGCATTCAGAGAGTGGGCTAGCAGGAAACAGACATATGGGTGAGAGCATAGTTCCTGGTGATGACAACAGGGCATGCCCGTGACAATAAGAAGATGAGGTAGCACAGGGGACAGGAGCATGGATGATGAGCAGGTGATACACTGAGGGGCCAGTGTATCGGAAGGGTTGTCTAACTGACTGTCTAGCAGTTCATACCATGTACCAAGCACATAAGGGACAAATTTCCTGTTTGGGAGTAGATCACAATCTGATGGGAAAGTGAGAAACACGAAGAATTTTTGACAAAGAAAATGTGATATATTATATCACATTATATATATAATACACATTATATATATAATACACATTATGTGTATTATGTATATATATAATATACATAATTATAATATATATAATATATAATACACATTATGTATATATATATAATACACATTATATATATAATACAGCTATATATAGTATCATGTTGTTACATATGTCAGCCAGAGAAAGATACTGTATGATCTCACTTATATGTAGATTCTAAAACTCCCTGAACTCATAGCTACAGGGAGTAGAATGGTGGCTGCCAGAGGCAGGGGATATAGAGTGGGTGAAATTGGTCAAAAGGTAAAGAAAAAAGGATAATAAGGTGATATGTTCTGGGTTCTTTTGGAAAAGTGGAAGATCCGGCAATAGGATCTGGCCGACCTCAGGCTGAGATAAGAAAACACAAGCAGAAAAGATCTTATCCCAAAGAAGTCACTCAGTAAATGCTTGTCAAAGGCAGACAGAGAAGGAAGGAGGAAGAGAAGATGTTTCCTTGGCAGAACTACCAGAGTTTGATAACAAACAGAATTTAGGGAGCAGAGAATAAGTTAAAACGCTTCTGAGATATCATGCCTGGGCACTTGAATGGAATTGAGTTCAGTAAATGCTGAATGGAGACTGTTAGTTATGCTGATGTAATTCAGACATTTAGAGTGTTGAAATATCAGAGCTCAGTGTGTGAATTAATGGCTCTGTTGATGGATCCCATAGCTGGAAAATCCATTTCAAAATGCCTGGGCTGAGAGAGACATTCAGAGTCTACTTAATTTTCATTTCCACAAACAAAAGTGTACTTTAGGAAAAGGTTGTACCCTAGAAAACCTTAAGTTTTCAAACTGGTTCACAAACATACAGAAAGTGTTAAGAGTTTGTTGGAAAATAATGAGAGAATTTCCTGGCATCCCTACCAGTCATCCTTACCTTGAATCTCAGGAGAAGGATATTTCTGTCTGAAAAAAGCAGGTTTTTCTCTTATTTCTCAGACACTAGGCACTCAGCAACAGAGGAGTTACTCAACTTCAGTTTTATCAGCTGAAGACTTCCCCGGTATCTTAGACTGAGGGATAAGAGGAAAAGCAAATTGCTTCAAAAAGTAAGCTCAGGTCAGAAGGGGAAGCATGCAGAGATTTGGGGTTTTGAAGTGAATATAAGGAATTCAATGTTTCTTGAGACCCTTACTCTGCAGAGAGTACTTGTAATTTAATCCAAGAGTGACAGTGAGCGGAACTGATGGGAAGAGCCATAGCATCTTATGACCCCATCAGATGAAGCTAGCATGAATAGTCTAAAGCTGAAGGCCAAGTTTAAATGCCAGTCCCTCATAACAATTCGCCTATCATTTTCTAAACTGGTGTTTCATTTCAAGTTTCTATTCTTTGTACCAGCTTGTTCCTTCTGCGTAGGAAGACCTTTCTGCTCAGGAAGACCTTTCTGCTCTTCTTTAATTAATAAAGGAACTTTTTATGTTAAGGCTCATTTGCCCCCTAGCAGGATTAAAATTAGGAGCTACTTCTTTTGTGTACATCTCTATTCTAGAATCCATTTCACTCTATGGGAATTATTTATTTGTGGATGTTTTCTTTATTCTAACTCAAGTATTTATTGAATAAATAATTGAATGTCTACATTATACTAAATACTTTGGGAAGAAGTGAAAAATTCTGTCAATTTCCCAAATGATTTAGTAAGCACAATTTGGAGCAACTACCCACCTGACAAGAACTAATCGGATTTTCTAGCGAATTTTTCACTTTTAAAGCATCTGATTGACAAATGATAGCCATGGCTCCATGGAACAGTTTTCTTCTCTTCCCACATAGCTCAGTTGGTAAAGAATCCGCCTGTAATGTGGGAGAACTGGGTTCGATCCCTGGGTTGGGAAGATCCCCTAGAGAAGGGAAAAGCTACCCACTCCAGTATGCTGGCCTGGAGAATTTCATGGACTGTACAGTCCATGGGGTCACAAAGAGTAGGACACAACTAAGCAACTTTGGCTTTCACTTTTCTTTCTCTTAAAAAAAAAAAAAATATATATATATATAGGCTTTTTAATAGATGTAAACAAAACCTAAAGGACCCAGCTCTTCCTTGACCCTTTAGGCCATGGTGAGGAGTCAGCAATAAAAACTCCAAAGGGTGCTTTCTTCTTATTCATTTCTGCAACTATACATCACCGCATTTTTAATGGGAAGAAGGATTTCAGCCCAGCTACTCAAATGGGGGTGCTGCCTCCACCCATTCTTTTTGTCACTTCACAGTTTATCAGGAAGGAGGACCCACTAACTTGATTGTTTAAATATCAAGAGGCTGTGATTGCTAGTAATCAGGCTTACATTTTCCTTCTTAACTATTTCAGGATAGTTAAGAAAATTCACACCCTTCTCTTCTGAGAAATGTTCTTGCTTTATTTTTTTGATAAAATTCTAACACTTTGTTGAGACTAGTGTTTTGCTTTGTTTTGTTTTTGGCTGTGCCACGCAGCATGTGTGATCTTAGTTCCTTGACCAGGGATCAGACCTGTGCCCCTGCAGTGGAAGCATGGACTCTTAACCACTGGACCATCAGGGAAGCCTGAGACTCTAACTTTATGCAGCATAGACCTCTATTTTAGGGAAGGAGTGGTGATGTCTTTATCAAAAACTGGTAGCTTGCCTCTATTATTCTTCTACCGTACTAAAGGAATTATCCAATGCAATTAGATAAGAAGAATCAACGCAAAGCACAAGAATGGGAAAATAAGTCTCCTTATTTTCAGGTGATATAATAGTATACCTGGAAAATTCCAGATAACCAATGATTTAAAAAGCTAACTCAAGCAATAAAATAATTCAGTGAAATAGCAAAATAGAGTTGACATACAGAACTCAATAGCCTTTACTGAGAGGATTCTGAGAAGCCGGTACAGGAGGAAGCACCAAGAATCTGTCTCCCCACCTATGCAATAATTGCATTAGCTGAATGTGTCTGATAGAACTATTTTGGAACTCTAAAGATTAAAGATTTGAAACTTCCAGGAAAATTTTTGAGCAGTTAATTTCAGTCAATTTCAGCTCTTAGCACAGTAGTAGCTGCCCAGTTCATAGCCTTCAGCCCCATGGCAGGCAGTTGTGACTGTGGGAGCCGGTGTGGAGGAAAGGACCCTTCCTCCTAATAATATGGGGAATCTGCGCTCTGATTGCTGATTGCTACTTTGGCACAGATGTGCAGACAGAAAGGCAAGTGGCCATTGTTCCTGCCCCTTCCTCATTGTTTCAAGCCCCTCTCCCTCTGCTTAAAGTGACTTCGAAGGTAGATAAAGGGAAAGTGCTTTCTTCCCCTCCCCTCCCCACCCACTCCATTTTTCTGTATTTCCCCTTCTGGGAACCAGACAATGAATCCGGGGCATTCAAAAGTAACCACATATATGAAGGGTATTAGAAAGTCACTGCATGCCCAGGAAAGGTGCAAGCTCAGAGAATATATGGGAAGGTCTTAAGTCTATACCTAACACTTAATCTTGGCCCAGCGGCAGTTTACATCAATCACAAAAACGAAAGCACAACCAACCGTGGGGAGAGGTCAGAGGAAGGAACCTAATTTCCAGAGTTATTGCATTTATTTCAAATAGCCAGTTTTCAACAACAAAACACAAAACCAGACCAAAAAAAAAAAACAAACAAAAATCAAGCCAACAGAAATTGTCCCTGAAAAATACCTGATGGCAGATCTACAAATATCTTAGTTATTTTAAAGAAGCTCAAAGATCTAAAGGAAGACACAGAGAAAATCAAGAAAAGGATGCATGAACAAAACAGAAATATCAGCAAAGACATAGGAAACCTGAGCCCCCCCCTCCATATACTGAAAATTGGAGCTGAGAAATACAATAACTGAAATGAAATATTCACTGATAGGACTGGAAAGCAGATTTTAGGAGATGGAAAAAAGAATCAGCACAAAGGGAAGAAAGGACAATATGAATTACCGAATCCGAGGAACAGAAACTAAACAAGATTAAATAAAAAATGGGCAAAATCTAAAGGAACTATAAGGCAATATCAACCAAAATAACATGCGCATTGTGGGAGTCCCAGAAAAAGAAGAGACTATTTGAAGAAATAAGGGTCAACATGTCCCAAAGTTAAGATATGAATATAAACATTTAAGAAACTAAAAACAAAAACTCAGAGTAGGGTGAACTCAAAGAGACCCAAAACAAAGATACATTATAGACAATTAAAAGATAAAGACAAAGAGAGAATCCTGAAAGCAACAAGAAACAACTCATTGCATATAAGGAATTCTCAATAAGACTGACACCAGATTTCTCACCAGAAACTTTGAAGGCCAGAAAGACATATCCAAAGTGCTAAAAGAAATAAGAATCCTGTATCTATAGCAAAATTGTCCTTCAAAAGTTGGAAAGGAATTAAAATATTAATATTTTCAGGTAAATACAAGCTGAGAGAGTTCATAACCACTAGATCTGCCCTGCAAAAAATGCTAAGGGGAGTCTTGCAGGTGGAAATGAAAACTAGCCAGTATCTTTATTTCTTCTTATATAAAGAAACAAATATTTCAATAAAAGTGAACACATGAGCAATTATAATTGCTATTATTACAACAAGTATTTATAACTCTACCTTTTGTCTTCTACATAATTTAATACTGATTCACTAAAAATTAATACTTTTAAAATTATAGTATTAATGTACACAAACAATAAATAAAATGACATGTAGTCAGAGAAAGCCCAATTTGAAACGTAACTAAGATTAAGTACTTGGGAATAAATATAACAAGAAATTTATTACACACATACATACAGATTAAATACTCCTGAAAAACACAATAATCTTTACAGTGGGACAGCAAATCCATACGCAGAGTAACTATCCCAGAAAAAACAAACCACTGCCCTTTTATGATGGAATCTGTCCAGTGTAATCAATCTTCCACAAGGTAAGGGACCCTAGGGAATGGTGTCATATCAAAGGCTCAGTTGACTTCTTCTGTGGGTAGATTTGGCATTCTGTAGTATCTACAGCCAGATCAGCCTTGATAAATGGAAGCCTTTGTCTTTGTCAAGCACATACGTCATCCCCATCACTGCCACCTTGACCATTTGCTGCATGAGTCCATTGGCCAATGGTAGGAGGCTGACTGATGTCCACAGAGCTTTCTGCTGAGGTCACCCTTTGGTAAGCATTCACACAACATACAAACATCTTTGCATTCTGTGCCCATTAGAAGTTCATCCACATACTTCTTCTCCAGACTTGCCACTAACTTTCTAATCATGTCCCTTCTATGTTACTGACCATGTCACCAAACTTTTAGCCACAGTACCCAAGACGATATAGACCTAGATCCCCTGCCGTGTCTCCTCTCGTACAAAATTAACAATCAGACGCATTGTTCACATTTCTGTAAGACATCAAGACAACATCTCATGTTCCAAAAAGAGGATTTCTCTTTACCACTCTGCCTCAAATCCAGCCCAGAACAGAGCTATACCACCGTTCCTGTCTACTTTTGGGTGGTACCTTCACATCATGTAAGTCGGTCATTTGTTTTCTTCTATCTCAGAAAACTGGAACTTGCCATAAGTTCATAGGTAAAGACTGGCGATGAAGAGAAGACATTTAGCAGGAATACAGGCTATGGGCATCTGGGCCTCTTTCTCATGTACTTTATTTTTATTTGAACTTGGTCCCATAGATATCATTTCACTTGATGCTGGATGTGAACACTGACAGTTTGATGCTGCTCTGAACCCCAACTTTATGGCTTTACAAGTTAGATAATACTCAGTTCATAATGAGCAGCTCAGTCCACATGGTGACAGGGTCAAATATTCAGTCTCTAGTAAGGCCTAGCAACAAGCCTGAAGCTGTTTCTCAAAAGAATAGTTATTCATGGAAGATACTGAGTCTTGGCTCAAAAATACTCAGGTCTGCAGTATTCACCTTATAGGGGTATTCCAAAGGCTACCCTCACAGCATTTCTAATTGGATACTGTAAGGACCCTTGTTTACACCAGGTCATATAGTTCAAGAGGCAGAGCAGCTTGTATGGCAGCTCGTGCCAGCTGCAGAATTTTCTTTTGTTGGGATCCCTTTCAAGGCATTCAGTAAAGGCACTCAAATTACATACATGTTGCCTCCAAAATCCAAAGTATCCTCTTGGGCTTTGTATCTTTCGCTTAGTAGTAGGAAGGACCAGGTCAGCAACTTGTTCTTTAGAAGATGCATATTGACAGGTCCTAGACCACTGAACTAGAAATTTCACCAAGGTAGGGAGACCCTGAAGCTTCGTGGAATGTCTTTCCTATCCTCTTATGTACAAGCGTCACTAATGCACTTAAAGCAGCTGCTACTTTCTGCTCACCAGATCCACTCAACGTAATGCTATCACGGTGTCCTGTAGAAGGAAAAGGTAATCAAACTCTCTGAAGACTCCAGTATAATTTAGGACTAGAGAGTTGATACACCCCTGAGTTAGGACAGTGAAGGCGTATTGCTGGCTTTGCTAAATGGAAGTAAATTGCCTCTGATGGTCTTTACCGACAGATAATGAGAAACAAACATTTGCCAATCAATAACTGTATACAAGGTGCCAGAAGAGGTAATGATTTGCTTCAGCAACAAAACCATATTTGGAACAGCATCTGCAATTGGAGTCACCACTTAATTAATTTTTTAACGAATATCTGCCATTCTCTGGCCTGTCTTCTATACCGAAGGTGAGTTGAATGAGGATATGGCAGGAATCCACTCCGGCATCTTTCATGACCTCGATGGAGGCACTAATCTCTGCAATCCTTCCAGGATTTTGATACATGTATCAATAAAGTTTGATATTTTCATTGGTAGACAGTCCTATTGGCTTCCACTTGGTCTTTCCTATCACAACAGCCCTTGCTCTGTGGGTTGCATAACCCATGTAGGGATTATACGAGTTACTCAGTGCGTATATGGCAACTCTGCACTTCAGAACAGGAAGTGAAGTGACCATGTGGTGGGTTCTGGGGCCCAGTAGGTACACAGTGGAGTAGATATGAGCCAAAACATCGCTGATCACCCCATCTCTGGCTGGTGAACTGCAGCTATGTTTGAAGTCTGATGACTGTTCTAAGCCACTGCATTTGGAGGTAGAGAAAACCATCCCAGAGTCTATTGTTATAGAATCCTTTGTGTCCAGGGAATACAGAAGGATTAGGAAGGAAAGGTTGTGCAGCTTGTGCAAAGTTATAAAGCAAATGGGATTTAAGCCTTGGCCCCCAAATCCTGCCCCTGTGCCCTATGAACCACTTCATACATTGCACATACACTCTATGTTACACATTACACACTCCCACTCTGTCCCATCTGACCATCGACCTTCACCAGAGTCACCAGTCTCCTAAAAGATGGAGCTACACATAAATTTCAGAAATAAGCAATATAAGTAAATCCCAGGATAAGCTGCTGAGGATAGCTGTTATAATACAGGCTAAGTCAGAGCAAGTGAAATAGCTTTCTTAAAAAAAAAAAGAATCCACATGCCCCTGGGAGAGATTTATTTGGGGAAAGTGCAGTAATTGAGAATGTTAAATCTCTCTGTCTTAATAAATACAATATCTATACATTAAAGATATCTCTGTATTAAATATCCATGTCTCAAATCATTCCATTATCTAGATGCTTTTGTGATATTTATGAGGAGCTGATGTTCTAGAGGTCTGTCATTATTTCTGATTAGGTAAACCTCATAGTGTTCATTGGGCATTTTGACATTCAATGAGACCGGCTGAGACTCGGTGACCAATCAGTTTTTTTAAAGATAATTTGGTCTGATTAGCATATAACTGGCCAAGTGTTGAGTGAGAAAGCATTGCTTGGCTCTCATGAGAATGAGGTAAGTGTTCATCCAGAACTTTTTGGTTGGAGGTGTTGGTCTCAACCATGCACACCTATCTGATGCCAGAAAGGGCAACAGGATTCTCTTACGCCACAGTGATCGGTGTCTCCATTGAAGGCTCCATTTAAGATGAAAATGTGCGAGTCATGGGAGATTAAGGAGAAAAAAATATGAATATAAGCCCCAAGGACCTAAAATTATGCCATAATGTCTTTCATTATCATCATTCTACATCAATATGCCTTCAGTGCTTTAGGTGACAGAGTTTCTCTCTGGGGTCAACGGGGCTGGAGTTTCCATGGGGACTCACCTACTTTGTATAGAAACGCGACTCTACCAGAGGAGAGGAAGGCTCTCGTTTTGACAGGATGATCGGCAACACCTAAGAGATGTAGGCTTTTCAGAGCAGAGAAGCGTGCAGGCCCTCATTTGTGTGTTTCCTCCCTTGCCCATCCTATTATGGAAAGGGGGCTGGTGAGGCTGCAGAGTCTCATCTGACAGCCACAGAGCGAGCGCTTGTCTCCTCTGCGCAGACGGGCTCCTTCGCCTGGTATACACTCCATGGAGAAAGAGACATTTGGGGGCTTGCGAGTTCCATTTAGCATCATTTCTTTGATAGGCAATTTGCCAAACTGTAACAAAATTAAAAAGCAGAAGATTAAATCAAACCCAGCGGTTCCACTTATAGTAACTAATCCTAGCTGGATAAGCAGACTCATAAACAAACACAACAAATACTGTGGCATTGATTGAAATATAAGAAGTCTGGACCTAAATGTTCAACTTCAGAGACTGGTTAGGCAAAATCAATTCATTCACACTTTGGAATCCTATGAATTATAATTATTTTATGTGTGAAATAGAGTGATCTCCAAAGGATATTGCTTTGTAAAAAAGAAAAGAGAAAAAGAAAAACTGTATCACACTGTATTATACCTTCCAATTGGTAGAAGGTCACAGGTATGTATAGGACTTCAACTAATAGAAAATGAATATTCCTTTTTTTATTGAAGTATAGTTGATTTACAATGTTCTCTTAGTTTCTGGTGTACAACAAAGTGACTGTTGTACTGAATATAGTTGCCTGTACTATATAGTAAGACCTTGCGATTATCTATTTTATGTATTTTGTTACCTGTATTATATCTCAGCTTTTATTTTACCTTTAAAATGTAAGTATATGTGTACCAGAATATACACGTGGAATCTTCTGCATGTGTAGAATCTCGCTGCAGGGCAACCCAAAATCTGAAGAAGGGAGTCAGGAGGAGAAACACTTTTGACTGGGTATGAAGCAGGGAGAAGCTGGGCTGCAAGGCAATTGCAACTGAGGCCAGAGCTGATGGATCCTGGCAGAGATCAGGACCTGCTCTGGTCCATTCAGTTTATCCCAGAGTGAGGCAACTGGGGAGGCCTTTATATTCCGGTGTCAGCCAGTCATTTGGCATGAGTGTTCCTGCAAGGACCACCAGCCCACAGCAAAGGGCCACTCCAGCGACAGATGAGGTCTGAATGGTCAATATCCACTCTGGCAGCTGCAGCCAGGCTACTGTCACCGTCATGTAATTTGGCCTTGTCTTTCAGTGGATTATATGAATCCCAAACTACTTTGCTTTTCTGCTGAGTCCGAGGGGTGGTCAGGTCTAAACACCAAAGTATCGTTCCAGGAAGGCTAACAAGCTCGGCACGAGGGAGCAGAACGTGGTGCCGACTCAGTTCTCGTCACACCCAGCTGTGTGGCCTGAGTCAAGCGGCTGAACTTCTCTGGCCCTCAGTGCTGTGATTAGAGCACAGAGAGACTGTGCTAGTTTACTGCCCAGTTTCCAGCCCTCCCCGTTTGCTGTGATTCCCTAGAATAGTCCGTTATTCTGGGACAGTACACCATAGTGACATCTATTGTGTTTTCAGAATGGTATCCATACATTTCTGCCCAAATAAATAAAAATGCTAATGCAACTGAGCCATTTATCAGAGCAACAAAGTCAGCTGTCAAGAGCATGGCCATGGGCTGTGATGTCATCTCAGCTGGCTGCTTTACCTGTCTGTTGGGTTCCTGGGAAATCTGGAAAGTTCTAAGAAGTATCCCAATTGGTGGAATGTTCATGAATAGCAAGACATCAACTAACAGAAAGTAAATATTTCTTTTTTGGGAATCAATGAAGTAAAAATTTATTTCTTTTTAAATATTTTATATTGGACTATAGTTGATTTGATAACTCACTTGGTAAAGAATCTGCCTACAATGCAGGAGACCCTGGTTTGATTGCTGGGTCAAGAAGATCCCCTGAAGAAGGGAAAGGCTACCCACTCCAGTATTCTGGCCTAGAGCATTCCATGGACTATTCCATGGGGTCGCAAAGAGTCAGACATGACTGGGTGACTTTCACTCTTTCACACATGTATCTGCTCTTTCTCAAATTCTTTTCCTACATAGCTTATTACAAACGATTGAGCATAGTTCCATGTGCTATATAGCAGGCCCTTGTTGGTTATCTATTTTATAAGTGACAGTGATTGCATGCTAATCCCAACCTCCTAATTTATCCCTCCTTCCACCTTTCCCCTTTGGTAACTATAAGTTTATTTTCTAAGTCTGTGAGTCTGTTTCTGTCTTGTAAGTAAGTTCATTTGAATCATTTTTTGGATCCCACATATAGGTGATATTATATGATATTTGTCTTTCTCTGACTTACTTCACCTAGTATGATAATCTCTATGTCCTCCATGAATAGGACATCTGCTAATGGAAAATGAATATTCCTTATTTTATTGAAGCATAGTTGCTTTATTATGTTGTGTTAGTTTATGGAGTGCAGCAAAGTGCTTCAGTTACAAGTATACTTTTCCATATATGTATATATATGCATATTCTTGTTCATGTTCTTTTTCACTTTGATATAAGATGTTGACTATAGTTCCCTGGCTATACAGTAGGATCTTGTTGTTTATCGATTTTCTAGATAGTAGTTTGTATCTGCTAATCCCAATCTCCTAATTTCTGCCCCCTGCCACTTTTCCCCTTTTATTGTCACCCTGCTTATTTAACTTCTATGCAGAGTACATCATGAGAAACGCTGGGCTGGAGGAAGCACAAGCTGGAATCAAGATTGCCGGGAGAAACATCAATAACCTCAGATATGCAGATGACACCACCCTTATGGCAGAAAGTGAAGAGGAATTAAAAAGCCTCTTGATGAAAGTGAAAGAGGAGAGTGAAAAGGCTGGCGTAAAGCTCAACATTCAGAAGACTAAGATCATGGCATCTAGTCCCATCACTTCATGGCAAATACATGGGGAAACAGTGGAAACAATGTCAGACTTTATTTTGGGGGGCTCCAAAATCACTGCAGATGGTGACTGCAGCCATGAAATTAAAAGACGCTTACTCCTTGGAAGAAAAGTTATGACCAACCTAGATAGTATATTCAAAAGCGGAGACATTGCCTTGCCGACTAAGGTCTGTCTAGTCAAGGCTATGGTTTTTCCTGTGGTCATGTACGGATGTGAGATTTGGACTGTGAAGAAGGCTAAGCGCCGAAGAATTGATGCTTTTGAACTGTGGTGTCGGAGAAGACTCTTGAGAGTTCCTTGGACTGCAAGGAGGTCCAACCAGTCCATTCTGAAGGAGATCAGCCCTGGGATTTCTTTGGAAGAAATGATGCTAAAGCTGAAACTCCAGTACTTTGGCCACCTCATGAGAAGAGTTGACTCATTGGAAAAGACTCTGATGCTGGGAGGGATTGGGGGCAGGAGGAGAAGGGGATGACAGAGGATGAGATGGCTGGATGGCATCACAGACTCGATGGACGTGAGTCTGGGTGAACTCCAGGAGTTGGTGATGGACAGGGAGGCCTGGCGTGCTGCGATTCATGGGGTCGCAAAGAGTCGGACACGACTGAGCGACTGAACTGAACTGAACTGAACTATAAATTTATTTTCTATTCCTCTTTAAGTAAGTTAATTTGATTTTGGAGCCAAATTGGTTGTGTTGGCCAAATTATCTGTTTCTGGTCCAATTAAAAGCAAGGATTTTCATCTCTTGCTGGTGAGTGAGGGTCAAGAGAAAATGGCACTACCTTCAGCTTGTCATTTTAGCCATTTTGGAAAGGGGAGACTATTTAGGGAGGGGGCAGGGAAGTCTCTGATGTAGACTGCAGCTCAAAAGAGCATCAAGTTCACCTACCTCATTAAAAGTGACTCAAATGCATTCCATTTTATGGCTGAGTAATATAAAGTAATATAGCTGAGTATATATGTATATATATCACAGCTTAGTTACCATTCATCTGATGATGGACATCTAGGTTACTTCCACGTCCTGAAAATGAAAGTGAAGTTGCTCAGTCGTGTCCAACTCTTTGCTCCTCCGTCCATGGGATTTTCCAGACAAGAGTACTGGAGTGGGTTGCCATTTCCTTCTCCAGGGGATCTTCCCAACCCAGGGATTAAACCTGGGTCTCCCGCATTGTAGGCAGATGCTTTACCATCTGAGCCACCAGGGAAGTCACTTCCATGTCCTAGTTATTGTAAATAGTGTTGCTATGAACACTGGGGTATATGTATCTTTTTCAATTATGGCTTCTTCCAGGTGTATGTCCAGCAATGGCATTGTTGGGTCATAAGACAGCTTTATTTTTAGTTCTTTAAGGAATTGCCACACTGTTCTCCATAGTGGCTGTATTAATTTACATTCCCACCAACAGTGAAAGAGGGTTCCCTTTTCTCCACCCCCTCTCCAGCATTTATTGTCTGTAGGTTGTTTGATGATGGCCATTCTGACCAGTGTGAGATGATACCTCATTGTAGTTTGGATTTGCAGCCATGAAATTAAAAGAAGCTTACTCCTTGGAAGGAAAGTTATAACCAAGCTAGATAGAGTATTCAAAAGCAGAGACATTACTTTGCCAACAAAGGTCCGTCTAGTCAAGGCTATGGTTTTTCCAGTGGTCATGTATGGATATGAGAGTTGGACTGTGAAGAAGGCTGAGCACCGAAGAATTGATGCTTTTGAACTGTGGTGTTGGAGAAGACTCTTGAGAGTCCCTTGGACTGCAAGGACATCCAACCCGTCCATTCTAAAGGAATTTAGTCCTGGGTGTTCTTTGGAAGGAATGATGCTAAAGCTGAAGCTCCAGTATTTTGGCCACCTCATGAGAAGAGTAGACTCATTGGAAAAGACTCTGATGCTGGGAGGAATTGGGGGTGGGAAGAGAAGGGGACGACAGAGGATGAGATGGCTGGATGGCATCACTGACTTGGACGTGAGTTTGAGTGAACTCCAGGAGTTGGTGATGGACAGGGAGGCCTGGCGTGCTGCGATTCATGGGGTCGCAAAGAGTTGGACACGACTGAGCGACTGAACTGAATAAGCGATGCTAAGCATCTTTTCATGTGTTTATCAGCCATCTTTGTAGAAATATCTGTTTAGGTCTTCTGCCCATTTTTTGATTGTTTTCCCGGTATTGAGCTGTGTGAACCTCTTGTATACTTTAGAGATTAATCCTTTGCCAGTTGTTTCATTTGCTATTATTTTCTCCCATTCTGAGGGTTGCCATTTCACCTTGTTTATAGTTTCCTTTTCTGTGCAAAAGCTAGAGCCTATTATACAGAGTGAAGTAGGTCAGAAGGAGAAAAATAAGCATCATATATTAATGCATATATATGGAATCTAGAAAAGTGGTACTGATTAATCTATTTGCAGGGCAGCAATGGAGACACAGGGACCAGACTTGTGGGCACAGTGGGGGATGGAAAGGGTGGGATGAGCTGAAAGAGTAATATTGAAACATATACATATACCAATTATAAAATAGATAGCGAGTGAGAATTGCTCTGTGATGCAGGGAGCTCAAACCCAGTGCTCTCTGACAACCAGAAGAGTGGGATGGGGTGGGAGGTGGGAGAAGGTTCAGGAGGGAGGGGACATCTGTGTACCTGTGGCTGACTGACGCTGATGTATGGCAGAAACCAACACAATATTGTAAAGCAACTATCCTCCAATTTAAAAAAATTTTAATCAGTTTTAGGACTATCAGGAATAGGACCTCCTACTCTGGCTGGCTCTGTGAGCTTGTGAAGGGCATAAGGCAAATGGGGCTGATCTCTCCTGTCTTTCTGAACTCACTCCCCAGTCTGGATTTCATGGCATTTCTGGGTCTTATGGTTAGAGGTCCACATCTGACTCATTGTTCCTTCCTCCACTTGGCATTTTGGTCTCTCTAGAAATATTTTTTTTCAATCTGTGATTTAGACTTTTTTCTTTTAATAGAACTCATTTTAGCCTCACCATAGCCAAGGAGGATTGTAATGGATGTCAGCCAGGACCAAGAAATAGCATCTTTAATAGACAAGGATGCTGTAGTTCTGGTCTTTAAAATTTAAATCTACTACACATGGAGTTTGCAGACCTAATGAAGAGCGGTGACCGCAGAAGTGAACCTTCTTAGTGAAGAAACAGCACTAACAATATTAACCAACAGTAAACTTCTCCAGTGAAACGTTTATTTTGAGGGTTTTCTATGGAATAGTTCTGATCAGTGAGAAAAAAGAAATCAAGACCAACTTCCTTTCCTGCTGGTCACTCAACAACTCCTAGTAACACCAGGCCTCTTGTTAGAGAAGTAGCTGATACCAGATAAACAAGCTGATACTTGCTGAGCCAGGGAACACAGAAGTGCTCAGAGATATAGGATCAGGTCAAAGGACATGGGAGATGGCTTGAAAAGCTTCCACTGATCATATTTGGAATAATTTGAGCAACGCAACAAATAATGAAAGTAATGGTTTTTACTATACTAACTTTTTAAAAACCCATGACTCCATAGTGTCATTGGTAGAATTTTCAAAAAGACTACCAGAAAGTATAGTTGATGTCCAATGTCATGTTAGTTTCCGGTAAATAGCAAAGTGATTCAGTTTATATATTTATATTTATACACACACACACACACTATGCAACACCATGGACTATAGCCTGCCAGGCTCTGTCCGTATAATTTTCCAAGAATAATGGAGTGGGTTGCCATTTCCTACTCCATACACACACACACACACACACACACACACACACGTGTGTGTTACCATAGATATATATTCTTTTTCAGATTATTTTCCTTTTTCAGTTCAGTCACTCAGTTGTGTCCGACTCTTTGCAACCCCATGAACCACAGCATGCCAGGCCTCCCCGTCCATCACCAACTCCCAAAGTCCACCCAAACCCATATCCACTGAGTCGGTGATGCCATCCAAGCATCTCATCCTCTGTCGTCCCCTTCTCCTCCTGCCTTTAATCTTTCCCAGCAACAGGGTCTTTTCAAATGAGTCAGCTCTTCGCATCAGGTGGCCAAAGTACTGGAGTTTCAGCTTCAGCATCAGTCCTTCCAGTGAATATTCAGGACTGATTTCTTTTAGGATGGACTGGTTGGACCTCCTTGCAGTCCAAGAGACTGTCAAGAGTCTTCTCCAACACCACAGTTCAAAAGCATCAGTTCTTTGGTGCTCAGGTTTCTTTATGGTCCAACTCTCCCAACCATACATGACTACTGGAAAAACCATAGCCTTGACTAGACAGACCTTCGTTGGCCAAGCAATGTCTCTGCTTCTGAATATGCTGTCTAGGTTGGTCATAACTTTGCTTCCAAGTAGCAAGCGTCTTTTAATTCCATGGCTGTAGTCACCATCTGCAGTGATTTTGGAGCCCCATAAAATAAAGTCAGCCACTGTTTCCCCATCTATTTGCCATGAAGTGATGGGACCAGATGCCATGATCTTAGTTTTCTGAATGTTGAGCTTTAAGCCAACTTTTTCACTCTCCTCCTTCACTTTCATCAAGAGGCCCTTTAGTTCTCCTTCACTTTCTGCCATAAGGGTGGTGTCATCTGCATATCTGAGGTTATTGATATTTCTCCAGGCAATCTTGATCCCAGTTTGTGCTTCCTCCAGCCCAGCATTTCTCATGATGTACTCTGCATATAAGTTAAATAAGCACGGTGACAGTGTACAGCCTTGACGTACTCCGTTTCCTATTTGGAACCAGTCTGTTGTTCCATGCCCACTTCTAACTGTTGCTTCCTGACCTGCATACAGATTTCTCAAGAGGCAGGTCAGGTGGTCTGGTATTCAGTTCTCTTTCAGAATTTTCCAGTTTATTGTGATCCACACAATCAAAGACTTTGGCATAGTCAATAAAGCAGAAATAGATGTTTTCCTGGAACTCTCTTGCTTTTTCAATGATCCAGCAGATTGAGTATAATTCCCTAAGCTATACAGCAAATCCTTGTTGGTTATCTATTTTATATATAGTAGTGTGTATCTGTTAATTCAAAACTCTTAATTTATCCCTAACCCTTCTTTCCCCTTTGGCAACCATAAGTTTGTTTTCTATATTTGCAAGTCTATTTCTGTCTTCTAAGTAAGTTCATTTGTGTGATTTTTTTCAAGATTCTACATATAAGTGATACCATATGGTATTTAGCTTTGTCTGACTCACTTCACTTAGTATGATAGTCTCTACCTAGATTGTCTAGATAATCTCTAGATACCCAAATAATATAGATCCTCTCTAGATCACCGAGATCCTCTCTAGATCACCGAGATCCTCTCTAGATCACCGTGATCCTCTCTAGATCACCGAGATCCTCTCTAGATCACCGAGATCCTCTCTGCCTAGATCACAGGTCCACCCGTGTTGCTGCAGGTAGCATTATTTCATTTTTATGGCTGAGTAGTATTCCATTAGTATTCCAGTAGTATCCCTGGTGGCTCCGATGGTAAAAGCATCTGCCTACAATGCAGGAGACCCGGGTTCAATCCCTGGGTTGGGAAGATCCCCTGGAGAAGGAAATGGCAACCCACTCCAGTACTCTTGCCTGGAAAATCCCATGGACAGAGGAGCTGTCCATGGGGTCGCAAAGAGTTGGACATGACTGAGCGACTTCACTTCACTTCAGTATTCCATTGTTTATATACCACATTTTTGTCTATTCCTCTGTTCATGGACATTTAAGTTGCTTCCATTTCTTGGCTATTGTAACTAGTGTTGTGAACACTGGGGGCATGTATTGAGATTATCCCGTAAAAACACACACGTCTCTCTGATGGAATTAGATTAAAGAAAGAAGACAACTGATCTGTCATCAGCCTTCTGTGTTTGGCAAGGTTATCCCTTCCAGCCACATGCTCAAGCTAGGATTTTGGCAACTGCAAGAAAATAAAAGGCCTAATTGAGGTGGAAACTGGCTGAGGCCAAAGCAGGTCATTCCAAGGTACAAGAACAGTGACCCTGTGATGAGCGTCTGCTCTTTATAGCCCCCGAGCTCTGTCCCCTGACCCTGGAGGAGTCACTGTGTGAGGGAGGCAGACAGACCTGTAACTGAGCCAGGGGAGAGAGCAAGAACCGCTGAGAGGAGTGGGGTGCAGGGCCTCTGACTCTGCTCGCTCTTCAGAGGCCTCCTCCTGTCCCCGTGACGGGGCTGGGGCAGGGGTGGGGGGCGTGCAGAGAGCACTGGACCGTGAGCCAGAGGAGCCCTGACTCTGAGCCGCTCCACCTCTCAGACAGAGGCTGGCTCTCGGGTGGAACTGACCCCAGGTGGGTTTGCTTTGCCCTGCACCTATTTTTAAATTTTTTTTTAATTGGAGAAAAATTGCTTTACAACATTGTGTCACTTTCTGCTGTACAACAAAGTGAGTCAGTTATATGTATACCTACATCCCCTCCCTCCCACCGCCTCCCCATCCCACCCTCTAGGTCACCACAGAGCACCGAGCTGAGCTCCCTGTGCTATAGCGCAGGTTCCCATGAGCTACTTGACACACAGTAGTATGTGTGTGTATATATTTATATGGACGTGCTGTGCTGTGCTAAGTCGCTTTCGTCACGTCCGATTCTTTGCAATCCTATGGACCATAGCCTGCTAGGTTCCTCTGTCCAGGGGATTCTCCAGGCAAGAATACTGGAGTGGGTTGCCGTTCCCTTATGCAGGGGATCTTCCAGACCCAGGGACTGAACCTGTGTCTTTTATCTCTCCTGCACTGGCAGGCGGGACAGTAGAGGAAATGCAGGAGATGCCAAAGCAGGGGATGCAGGAGGCCCGGGTTCAGTCCCTGGGTCAGGAAGATCCCCTGGAGGAGGGCATGACAACCCACTCCAGTATTCTTGCTTGGAGAAGCCCATGGACAGAGGAGCCTGGCAGACTATAGTCCATGGGGTTGCAAAGAGCTGGACACAACTGAAGCGACTTAGCACTAGAGTTCATATGTCAATCCTGATCTCCCAATTCATCCCATCCTCCCCTTTCCCATTGTGCCCACAAGTCCATTCTTTATGTCTGCGTCTCTATTCCTGCCCTACAAATAGGTTCATCAGTACCATCTTTCTAGATTCCACAAATATGTTTTAATATAAGAATTTGTTTTCTCTTTCTGACTCCCTTCACTCTCATGACAGGCTCTAGGTTCATCCACACCTTGACTCTACTACTCCTGCTCCCAGGGCGTCTCTCCTTGTTGCCTCTGTAAGTAAAATAGATCAAAGGGCTTCTCTGCCTTGAGGCTAGCTTGGAGCAAGCAGAAACCCAGGGCCTCGGCCACAGCAGACACCCGCTCAGTGACACTTTGTCTTTGCCTCTGATGTCTATTTCTTTTGAAAGGCCCCAAGGCTGGTGGGTCCTCTTTTTTGACCCACTAAGCTATGATTTCATAGCCCGTAGCTCCTGTGATTCCTTTGTGTCAAGGGTTTGCCTCAGCTGTCTTATTAAATATGGAAAACATCTGGCTTTTAGCAAAAATCCCCCCATCTGGAAAATACTGGTCAAGAGTCTAATTAAGTATGTCAATGACAAATTGTTCTCACGGGAAGTATTTAGGACAAGTAGATAATTGGGATGTCTTGGCCTTGCCTTCTTGTTTACTTATCCCAGCAGGGATGGGGAGGCAGGCTTCCACCCTGCCCCAGCCCCAGCCCAGCTAACCCCAGGCCACACTGCCACAGGAATGTCAGCCCCTGGAGCAAGAAACTACCCCTCGGTTGAGAAATGAGGATGGACACTGCATTTGAAATCTCCTCTCTTAAAGCCACACAAACATATTCCACTATTGGAACCTCTACCTTGACATTTTCTGTCAGGTCCACATCTTAACTGAAGATGAGGCTCAAAGGAGACTATTTCATTTCTTTCTTGGACTTTGCTCCTTCTTTCTTCACAGAGCCCCAGACATCAGAGGAAATGGAGTCCCTGCCCATCCTCTAGGTGATATTTCCAACTTCTAAAACATGAAGCTTAAAGCGCTTTCAATACTATACACCTCCCCTCAAGAGGGGGATTTTCTCCTCCCTTTATTAAGAAATTAATAAAGGGCTTTGAGAACCTTTCATCCCCATGAAGCTTCAGGAAGCCCTGCATCCCCTCATCCTGGATCCTGTCAACCCCCTGAACCCAGATGGCTCCCATGCCATTGACATGAAGACGGTGACAATGCAGAAGCCTGGGTTGTATGCCCCACCTTCTTGCTCCTCGGAAGAAAAGCTATGACCAATCTAGACAGCATATGCAAAAGCAGAGACATTACTCGGCCAGCCAAGGTCTGTCTAGTCAAAGCTATGGTTCTTCCAGTAGTCATGTATGGATGTGAGAGTTGGACCACACAGAAAGCTGGGCACCAAAGAATTGATGCTTTTGAACTGTGGTGTTGGAGAAGACTCTTGAGAGTCCCTTGGACTGCAAGGAGATCCAACCAGTTAATCCTAAAGGAAATCAGTCCTGAATATTCACTGAAAGTATTGATGCTGAAGCTGAAACTCCAATATATGGGCCACCTGATACAAAGAGCTGACTCATTGGAGAAGACCCTGATGCTGGGAAAGATTGAGAGCAGGAAGAGAAGAGGACGAAAGAGGATGAAATGTTTGAACTGCATCACGGACTCAATGGACATGAACTTCAGCAAACTCCGGGAAATGATGAAGGACAGGGAAGCATGGTGTGCTGCAGTCCATGGAGTCGCAAAGAGTCAGACACAAGCAAGTGCCTCAACAGCAACAAATCTATGGAAAATTGTACAAGCCCATATTCATTGTGAGCTGCTCTTATGTCTAGATTAAAATGTTCCTACTGGATATCATGCATTTTCACTTGTTCTTTTTTGGATGAAGAATAATGCCTGCCCACTGCCTCCCAAAGATGGAGCCAAAGATGGAGAAGCTCTATACAGTCAGCAAAAACAACCAGGAGCTGACTGTGGCTCAGATCATGAACTCCTTATTGCCAAATTCAGACTAAAATTGAAGAAAGTAGGGAAAACCACTAGATCATTCAGGTATGACCTAAAACAAATCCCTTGCAATTATACAGTAGAAGTGACAAATAGATTCCAGGGATTAGATCTCATAGACAGAATGGCTGAAGAACTAGGGATGGAGGTTCGTGACATTGTACAGGAGACAGGGATCAAGACCATCCCCAAGAGAAAAAATGCAAAAAGGCAAAATGGTTCTCTAGGGAGGGCTTACAAATAGCTGAGAAAAGAAGAGAAACTAAAGGCAAAGGAGAAAGGAAAAGATATATCTGAATGCAGAGCTCCAAAGGAGAGCAAGAAGAGATAAGAAAGCCTTCCTCAGTGATCAGTGCAATAAATAGAGGAAAACAATAGAATGGGAAAGACCAGAGATCTCTTCAAGAAAATTAGAGATACCAAGGGAATATTTCATGCCAAGATGGGCACAATAAAGGACAAAAATGGTATGGACCTAACAGAAGCAGAAGATATTAAGAAGAGGTGGCAAGAATACACAGAAGGACTATACAAAAAAGATCTTAATGTCCCAGATAACCACGATGGTGTGATCACTCACCTAGAGCCAGACATCCTGGAATGCAAAGTCAAGTGAGCCTTAGGAAGCATTACCATGAGCAAAGCTAGTGGAGGTGATGGAATTCCAGTTGAGCTGTTTCAAATCCTGAAAGATGATGCTGTGAAAGTGCTGCACTCAATATGCCAGGAAATTTGAAAAACTCAGCAGTGGCCACAGAACTGGAAAAGGTCAGTTTTCATTCCAATCCCAAAGAGAGGCAATGCCAAAGAATGTTCAAACTATTACACAATTGCATTTATCTCACATGCTAGCAAAGTAATGCTCAAAATTCTCTAAGCCAGGCTCCAACAGTATGTGAACCATGAACTTTCAGATGTTCAAGATGGATTTAGAAAAGGCAGAGGAACCAGAGATGAAATCGCCAACATCTGCTGGATCATCGAAACAGCAAGAGAGTTCCAGAAAAACATCTACTTGTACTTTATTGACTACGCCAAAGCCTTTGACTGTGTGGATCACAACAAACTGTGGAAAATTCTTTAAGAGACTGAAATACCAGACCACCTGACCTGCCTCCTGAGAAATCTGCATGCAAGTTAAGAAGCAACAGTTAGAACTGGACATAGAATAACAGACTGGTTCCAAATCAGGAAGAAGTATGTCAAGGCTATATATTGTCACCCTGCTTATTTAACTTATATGCAGAGTACATCATGAGAAACGCTGGGCTGGATGAAGCACAAACTGGAATCAAGTTTGCTCAGAGAAATATTAATAACCTCAGATAGGCGAATGATACGACCCTTATGGTAGAAAACAAAGAAGAACTAAAGAGCCTCCTGATGAAGGTGAAAGAGCTGGCTTCAAACTTAGCATTCAGAAAACTAAGAACATGCCATCTGGTCCCATCACTTCATGGCAAATAGATGGGGAAACAATGGAAACAGTGACAGACTATTTTGGGTGGCTCCAAAATCACTGGAGATGGTGACTGCAGCCATGAAATTAAAAGATGCTTCCTACTTGGAAGAAAAGCTATGATCAACTTAGACAGCATATTGAAAAGCAGAGACATTACTTTGCCAACAAAGGTCCATCCCACGTTGAAGGTCACGAAGGGCGGTGGTAAGGAGATACCCCTTGTCCAAGGTAAGGAGCAGCGGCTGTGCTTTGCTGGAGCAGCCGTGAAGAGATACCCCAGCCCAAGGTAACAGAAACCCAAGTAAGATGGTAGGTGTTGCAAGAGGGCATCAGAGGGCAGACACACTGAAACCATACTCACAGAAAACTAGTCAGTCTAATCACACTAGGACCACAGCCTTGTCTAACTCAATGAAACTAAGCCATGCCCGCAGGGCAACCCAAGACGGGCGGGTCATGGTGGAGAGGCCTGACAGAATGTGGCCCACTGGAGAAGGGAATGGCAAGTCACTTCAGTATTCTTGCCTTGAGAACCCCATGAACAGTATGAAAAGGCAAAATGATAGAATACCAAAAGAGGAACTCCCCAGGTGCCCAATATGCTACTGGAGATCGGTGGAGAAATAACTCCAGAAAGAGAGAAGGGATGGAGCCAAAGCAAAAAAAAAATACCCAGTTGTGGATATGACTGGTGATAGAAGCAAGATCCGATGCTGTAAAGAGCAATATTGCATAGGAACCTGGAATGTCAGGTCCATGAACCAAGGCAAATTGGAAGTGGTCAAACAAGAGATGGCAAGGGTGAACGTCGACATTCTAGGAATCAGTGAACTAAAATGGACTGGAATGGGTGAATTTAACTCAGATGACCATTATATCTACTACTACAGGCAGGAATCCCTTAGAAGAAATGGAGTAGCCATCGTGGTCAACAAAAGAGTCTGAAATGCAGTACTTGGATGCAATCTCAAAAACGACAGAATGATCTCTGTTCGTCTCCAAGGCAAACCATTCAATATCACAGTTGTCTAAGTCTATGCCCCAACCAGTAACACTGAAGAAACTGAAGTTGAACGGTTTTATGAAGACCTACAAGATCTTTTAGAACTAACACCCAAAAAAGATGTCCTTTTCATTATAGAGGACTGGAATGCAGACGTAGGAAGTCAAGAAACACCTGGAGTAACAGGAAAATTTGGCCTTGGAATGAGGAATGAAGCAGGGCAAAGACTAATAGAATTTTGCCAAGAAAATGCACTGGTCATAGCAAACACCCTCTTCCAACAACACAAGAGAAGACTCTACACATGGACATCACCAGATGGTCAGCACTGAAATCAGATTGATTATATTCTTTGCAGCCAAAGATGGAGAAGCTCTATACAGTCAGCAAAAACAAGACCGGGAGCTGACTGTGGCTCAGATCATGAATTCCTTGTTGCCAAACTCAGACTTAAATTGAAGAAAGTAGGGAAAACCGCTAGACCTTTCAGGTATGACCTAAATCAAATCCCTTATGATTATACAATGGAAGTGAGAAATAGATTTAAGGGCCTAGATCTGATAGATAGAGTGCCTGATGAACTATGGAATGAGGTTCGTGACAGGAGACAGGGATCAAGACCATCCCCATGGAAAAGAAATGCAAAAAAGCAAAATGGCTGTCTGGGGAGACCTTTCAAATAGCTGTGAAAAGAAGAGAGGCAAAAAGCCAAGGAGAAAAGGAAAGATATAAGCATCTGAATGCAGAATTCCAAAGAATAGCAAGAAGAGATAAGAAAGCCTTCTTCAGCGATCAATGCAAAGAAATAGAGGGAAACAACAGAATGGGAAAGACTAGAGATCTCTTCAAGAAAATTAGAGATACCAAGGGAACATTTCATGCAAAGATGGGCTCGATAAAGTTCAGAAATGGTCTGGACCTAACAGAAGCAGAAGATATTAAGAAGAGGTGGCAAGAACACATGGAAGAACTGTACAAAAAAGATCTTCACGACCCAGATAATCATGATGATGTGATCACTCATCTAGAGCCAGACACCTTGGAATATGAAGTCAAGTGGGCCTTAGAAAGCATCACTACGAACAAAGCTAGTAGAGGTGATGAAATTCCAGTTGAGCTCTTTCAAATCCTGAAAGATGATGCTGTGAAAGTACTGCACTCGATATGCCAGCAAGTTTGGAAAACTCAGCAGTGGCCACAGAACTGGAAAAGGTCAGTTTTCATTCCAATCCCTAAGAAAGGCAATGCCAAAGAATGCTCAAACTACCGCACAATTGCACTCATCTCACATGCTAGTAAAGTAATGCTCAAAATTCTCCAAGCCAGGCTTCAGCAATACTTGAACCGTGAACTCCCTGATGTTCAAGCTGGTTTTAGAAAAGGCAGAGGAACCAGACATCAAATTGCAAACATCCGCTGGATCATGGAGAAAGCAAGAGAGTTCCAGAAAAACATCTATTTCTGCTTTATTGACTATGCCAAAGCCTTTGACTGTGTGGATCACAGTAAACTGTGGAAAATTCAGAGAGAGATGGGCATACCAGACCACCTGACCTGCCTCCTGAGATATCTGTATGCAGGTCAGGAAGCAGCAGTTAGAACTGGACATGGAACAACAGACTGGTTCCAAATAGGAAAAGGAGTACATCAAGGCTGTATATTGTCACCCTGCTCATTTAACTTATATGCAGAGTACATCATGAGAAACACTGGACTGGAAGAAACACAAGCTGGAATCAAGATTGCTGGGAGAAATATCAATAACCTCAGATATGCAGATGATACCACCCTTATGGCAGAAAGTGAAGAGGAGCTAAAAAGCCTCTTGATGAAAGTGAAAGAGGAGAGTGAAAAAGTTGGCTTAAAGCTCAACATTCAGAAAACGAAGATCATGGCATCTGGTCCCATCACTTCATGGGAAATAGATGGGGAAACAGTGGAAACAGTGTCAGACTTTATTTTGGGGGGCTCCAAAATCACTGCAGATGGTGACTGCAGCCATGAAATTAAAAGACGCTTACTCCTTGGAAGAAAAGCTATGACCAACCTCGATAGTATATTCAAAAGCAGAGACATTACTTTGCCGACTAAGGTCCGTCTAGTCAAGGCTATGGCTTTTCCTGTGATCATATATGGATGTGAGAGTTGGACTGTGAAGAAGGCTGAGCGCCGAAGGATTGATGCTTTTGAACTGTGGTGGAAAAGACTCTTGAGAGTCCCTTGGACTGCAAGGAGGTCCAACCAGTCCATTCTAAAGGAGATCAGCCTTGGGATTTCTTTGGAAGGAATGATGCTGAAGCTGAAACTCCAGTACTTTGGCCACCTCATGAGAAGAGTTGACTCACTGGAAAGGACTCTGATGCTGGGAGGAATTGGGGGCAAGAGGAGAAGGGGACGACCCAGGATGAGATGGCTGATGGCATCACGGACTCGATGGACGTGAGTCTGAGTGAACTCCGGGAGTTGGCGATGGACAGGGAGGCCTGGCGTGCTGCGATTCATGGGGTTGCAAAGATTCGGACACGGCTGAGCAACTGAACTGAACTGAACTGAGTCAAAGCTATGGTTTTCCAGTAGTCCTGTATGGATGTGAGAGTTGGACCACAGAGAAAGCTGAGCACCAAAGAATTGATGCTTTTGAACTGTGGTGTTGGAGAAGACTCTTGAGAATCCCTTGGACTGCAAGGAGATCCAACCAGTCCACCCTAAAGGAAATCAGTCCTGAATATTCACTGGAAGGACTGATGCTGAAGCTGAAACTTCAATACTTTGGCCACCTGATGCAAATAACTGACTCATTGGAAAAGATCCTGATGCTGGAAAGACTGAAGGCAGGAGGAGAAGGGGACGACAGAGGATGAGATGATTGGATGGCATCACCAACTCGATGGACATGAGTTTGAGTGGGCTCTGCGAGTTGGTGATGGACAGGGAAGCCTGTTGTGTTGCAGTCCATGGGGTCGCAAAGAGGCAGACACGACTGAGCAACTGAACTGAACTGAACTGAAACTGCTTCGCTGAAGTACTGAAGTGTAACTGTCGTAGGCGCGGGTTCAGGCTTTAGCTGTGTCCTCCTCTTTGTGATCCCGAGAACAGTAGCTCGCCTGGCTCCTCTGTCCACGGGATTCTCCAGGCGAGATTTCTCGAGTGGGTAGCCATTTCCTCCTCCAGGGGAGCTTCCCAACACAGAGATCAAACCTGCATCCCCTTGACTCCTGCATTGCAGGCGTATTTTTTACCACTGAGCCACCAGGAAAGGCCTGTAATTGGCGTATAAACAATGATGTGCTGTGCTGTGCTTAGTCACTCAGTCGTGTCCGACTCTTTGCCACCCCATGGACTGTAGCCCACCAGGCTCCTCTGTCCATGCAGATTCCCCAGGCAAGTATACTGGAGTGGGTTACCATGCCCTCCTCCAGGGGATCTTCATCCGTGGGGAATTTTCCACAGTTTATTGTGATCCACAGAGTCAAAGACTTTGGCATAGTCAATAAAGCAAAATTAGGTGTTTTTCTGGAACTCTTGTTTTTTTTTATGATCCAGCGGATGTTGGCGATTTCATCTCTGGTTCCTCTGCCTTTTCTAAATCCAGCTTGAACATCAGGAAGTTCACGGTTCATGTACTGTTGAAGCCTGGCTTGGAAAATTTTGAGCTTTACTTTGTTAGCATGTGAGATGAGTGCAACTGTGCGATAGTTTGAACATTCTTTGACATTGCCCTTCTTTGCAATTGGAATGAAAACTGACGTTTTCCAGTCCTGTGGCCACTGCTGAGTTTTCCAAATTTGCTGGCATATTGAGTGCAGCACTTTCACAGCATCATCTTTGAGAATTTGAAATAGCTCAACTGGAATTCCATCACCTCCACTAGCTTTGTTCATATAACAAAGTATTAAACAAGTATTACAGAACTATACGTATTAGAGAACCAGGGATCTGTATGTATTAGAGAACTGTGAATCAGAATTATAATGTGGCATCACCTCACACACGTCAGAAAGGTCCGAATAGAAAACCTCTACAATAAATGCTGGAGCGGGAATGGAGCCAAAGAACCCTCCTAGCTGTTGGTGGGAATGAAAGTCAGGAAATCCACGAAGGAGAACAGGACAAAGGGCCATGAAAAACTAGGCAGACAAGTGCCGTAGGACCAGCAGCCCCACTCCTGGGCACAGTTCCAGAGCAAACCATGGTTTTAAAAGCAGGGGCAAAAAAAAAAAAAAGACAGGGGCATACCAGTGTTCATGGCAGCACCTTGTGCAACAGCCAAGACACGGATGAAGCCTAAGTGGGTAAGGACAGAGGGGCGGCACACAGGACGGGGTACAGGCACACAGAGCAGCATCGCTCAGCCATAAAGAGGGTGACGTCACTCCACGTCCAGCAACAAGGAAGTAGAGACGCTCACACTAAGCGAAGTAAGACAAAGGGAGACAAGTATCATAGGCTATCTCTTGGAGGCGGATGCTAAAAAGGGATACAAATGAACTTCTTGACCAAACAGAAATGGGCTTACAACATAGCAAAGCACATTCTGGTTACCAAACGCGAAAGGGGGCGGGCAAAGGAAACGAAAAGCTGGAGATGAACATGCACACAAGACTCTTTGCAAAATAATCAACAAGAACCCACTGTAGGACAGGGACCCCTAATCAGCACTGCATAATAAACTATACGGGAAGAGAACCCAAGAAAGGACACGTACACAACTCGGCAAAACTGAGTCATGTTGCTGTTCGCCTGAAACACACACCCTGCAACGCTGTAAGTCACCCCTACACCAACACAGAATGCAAACCATGAAAGAGAATGCCGACTCTATTCCCTTCGGGCCTTAGTGACGTGGGCTGCTGCCACAGCCCCCAAGCCTTGGGTCCCTTGGAGGGACTGTCTTGGGGCTGAGGGAGCTGGGGAGCACGTGCCAGCCAATGGGACGAGCCCTGCCCCATGGACCTGGTGAGCCTGTTCCCCTCTGCACCGGCCCACGACCTCCAGATCCTGGCGGGTCCTCCTGCACTGAAACTACACCCACTGCGCCCAGAGGACGTGGAGCCTCTGGGCTGAAGAGCTTTGGAAAGCCCCTGGGCTCCACGTCTCCAGGTGATGGGGTTCCCACCTCCAGCTTCCTTCCTTAGGGTCACCCCACCTGTGATGAAAGCACCCTCCGCAGAGTGGTGTTGCAGGAATCAGGATGTGTCCAGGGGATAGGAGTAAGGAAGAAAGAAGGAATGGGAGGCAAGCCTTGGGTGTTTCTTCTGGCACATTCCACTCTAATTGACAATCCAGGAACAGGACTTTCCCTAAGGCTCTGGTTCCTCCAGTAACCAGGGTAGGGGCATGAAGACACGCTGCCGCCTTGTGGCCATTTCCCATAACAACAACTTTGAAAGCTTTGCTCACAGGCACTTAATATTCACAAGGCCTATGTGTTCTAAGTGAAAAACACCTGCCCTCAAGAAATGTCCTAGGGGAGGTCAACAGAAAAATATTAAAAACAGACCAGGTGTTCAAGAAACCAATTTGAATAAGTAAGCTTAACTCACACTGTTTAAAAAAATCGTGTGCAAAGATGTCAACATCCCTCAACATGAGAGAAATGCAAGTCAAAATTTCAAGGAGGTATCGCCTCACACCAATCAGAATGGCCATAGATGGAAACTCTACAAACAAGAAATGCTGGAGAGGGTCTAGAGCATAGGGAACCCTCCTACACGGATGCTGGGAATGGAAATTGGGAGCAGCCACTGGAGGACACCAGGCAGCTTCCTTAGCAATGAAAATGAGAATGCAATTCGGATGCTCCTTAACACCATACACAAAAATAAACTCCAAATAGATTAAAGATCTAAATAAAAGGGCAGATACTATGAAACTCTTGAGGAAAAGAGCATACGCCTTGACATCAAATGCAGCAAGTTCTTTTTTGATCCACCTTGTGGAATCATGAAAATAAAGCAAAAATAAACAAATGGGACCTAATAAACATTAAAAGCATCTGCACAGCAAAGGAAACCATCAGTGAAAGAAAAAGACAATCCTCAGAATGGAAAAAAATTCTTGCAAACAAAGATACCTAGAGGGAATTTCTCTTCAACACATACAAACCACTAGCACAGCTCAATATCAAAAAACAAACAACCCAATAAAAAATCAGCCAAAGAATAAATGCACATTTCTCCAAAGAAGTTACAGAGATGGCCATAAAGCACATGAAACGATGCTCAGCATCACTAGTTCTTAGAGAAAGGTAAATCAAAACGTACAATGAGGTATCACCTCACATTGATCAGAATAGCCACAGTGAAACCCCTACAAGAAAGTCTGCAGGGGTGTGGAGAAAAGGAGGGGCGTGTTGGGGGGAGTGTCCGTCAGTACACCCACTAGGGAGAACATTATGAAGGTTCTTAAAAAACAAAACATAGCAGTCCCCAGTGACCCAGCAATCCCACACCTAGACGGAGACCCAGAGGAAACTAAAATTTAAAAAGACACCTGCACCCAGCGATCAGGGCAGCACTAGGTACGATAACCAAGACACGGAAGCAACTGAAGTGTACAAGGACAGATGAATGAAGGCAGAAAATGGAATACATGTACACAGCGCAGTATCACTCAGACAGAAAGGAGGACGAGGCAATGCCATTTCCAGTTACCGGGAGGAAACTAGAGAGAATCATCCCAAGTGACGTGAGATGGAGAATGACAAGTACAGGCTATCATTTCCTGCGGAATCTAAACATGGATAGAAATAAACTTCTTTACGAAGGAGAGACAGCCTCATAGACTTGGAAAAGAAACTCAAGTTTACCAAAAAAGAAAGGCGGAGGGGCAGGGAGTAATTAGCTGCTTCAGATCAATATATACACCTTAAAACAGAGGCTAAGGGGCTCATAATAGTCCCAAGTCCAAGAGGGCTGTAAATGACACCTGCCCTCAAGAAATGTCCTAGGGTAAATCATCGGAAAAAAATTCCAAACCGGGCCAACTTTCAAGAAGCCAGATTCAAGAGGCAAATTGTTTTCACAAGATGTAAAATAATAAAAGCACATGGAAAGATAGTCCACATCAGCAATTATTAAATCAGTGCAGACAAAACTACGAGGCCTCACCTCACACTGGTCACAATGGCCATCACTGAAAAGATCTACAAAGAACAATTACTGCAGAAAATGTACAGCCAATAAAATCCTCCCACGGTCTTGGTGGGAATGTAAATGGTGAAGCCACGATGGAAAACAGCATGGAGGTTCCTAGAAACACTAGACACAGAGGTATCATATGACCCTGCAATCCCATTCCTTGCTTAGGTCCAGAGAAAATCACCATTAAAATGTCATGTGCACCACGGCCAAGATACAGAATCCACCAAGACGTCCATCGACAGGAAAACACAGACTGTGAGGTACAGCTATGCACTGGAATGCCACTCAGCCATTAAACAGAATGAAACGATGATGCTGGCAGCAGCGTGGGCACACCAAGAAATTATCATACCATAAATACTTTTCAGAGAGAAAAGGACAAGTATCCTAAGATATCACGTACAGATTGAATCTGTAAGTTCAGACCAATGAACTAATTTATGAAACAGAAACAGACTCACAGGCTGAGAAAATCAAATTATGATTATCAGAGGAAAGGGGCAGATAAATTAAGAGTTTGGGAAGAAAATATACACACTAATATATATCAAGTTGAAAAAGAAAAAGGACCTACCGAATAGAACTGGGGGTCTACTGAATAAACCGTACTAACGTATATGAGGAAAAAAACAGAAAGAATAGATATCCATCTATGTATAACTGAATCAAGTTCACGTACACCTAAAACAAGCAAAACATTGTAAATCAACTCTGCCCCAATATAAAATAACAACAGATTACAAATTAAATTACATGAGCTCCGTCTAGAGGAAACCAGACAGTGGGGACCCTATGAGGTAGGTTTATGACATGCTATGACGTTAACATCGGAGAAGGCAATGGCACCCCACTCCAGCACTCTTGCCTGGAAAATCCCATGGACAGAGGAGCCTGGTGGGCTGCAGTCCATGGGGTCGCTGAGAGTCGGACACGACTGAGCGACTTCACTTTCACTTTTCACTTTCATACATTGGAGAAGGAAATGGCAACCCACCCCAGTGTTCTTGCCTGAAGAATCCCAGGGACAGGGGAGCCTGGTGGGCTGCCATCTATGGGGTCGCACAGAGTCGGACACGACTGAAGCGACTTAGCAGTAACAGTAACATGACGTTAACATGACACCACCAAAGGTTCCCTTTCACTCGGAGGAACACAGAGCAGCAACTCACTCAAAGGTGCCTGACCTCGTGTGATTGTGACAATATAAAGAGAAGAAAAAGGACCACAGGTTAGTCAGGGTAACACCCTCAATTCAGATGTCATTGGGGACAAGAGGCACTGAGGTAAAGAGCACACGTGGGGTCTGCGGGTACAGGATCGGACGGTGTGGATGGGGAGAGACCCACACAACCCCAGACCCTACAACAGCAGGCACAGGTCCACCGTCTCCAGGGTGACCCCCCCAAGACCCTGTATCTGGGGTCACATGTCCACAGTCTCCAGGGTGACCCCCTTCAGACCCTGCACCTGGGGTTACATGTCCACAGTCTCCAGGGTGACCCCCTCCAGACCCTGCACTTGGGGTCACATGCCCACCGTCTCCACCGTGAGCCCCTCCAGACCCTCACCTGGGGTCACATGTCCACCGTCTCCAGGGTGACCCCCTCCAGACCCTGCACCTGGGGACACATGTCCACCATCTCCAGGGTGACCCCCTCCAGACCCTGAACCTGGGGTCACGTGTCCACAGTCTCCAGGGTGACCCCCTCCAGACCCTGAACCTGGGGTCACATGTCCACAGTCTCCAGGGTGAGCCCCTCTAGACCCTGAACCTGGGGTCACACGCCCACCATCTCCAGGGTGACCCCCTTCAGACCCTGCACCTGGGGACACATGTCCACCATCTCCAGGGTGACCCCCTCCAGACCCTGCACCTGGGGTCACATGTCCACAGTCTCCAGGGTGAGCCCCTCCAGACCCTGAACCTGGGGTCACGTGTCCACAGTCTCCAGGGTGAGCCCCTCCAGACCCGCACCTGGGGTCACACGCCCACCGTCTCCAGGGTGACCCCTCCCTGCTGCTACAGTCACATGTCCACAGTCTCTAAGTGACCCTCCTTCCCACGCCCCGTACCTGGGGTCACATGTCTACAGTCCATAGGGTGACCCCCTCTCCCAGACCCTGCACCTTTGGTGGCAACACCCTTGGTTAGGACAGCAGGTCTCTGCTGGTTGGGCCCCTACAGTGGAAAGGAGTGAATTCCTGTAAGCTCCTGGCCTGGCAGATAGAGGTCTCAGTCTCCTTCCCCCGACTTGTCCCAGAGAAGTCCTCCTCTTTCCCTTTGGTTCTCTGTGATATTAACTGTTGTTACAGCTGTCAGGGTAACGTTGAACACACTACCTTGGTGCTGGCAGTCTCGGTCTTTTGTTGTCCTGCTGAGGTGCCGCGAAAACACGCCAGGCACTGGGCTGGAGACGAGGGGCAGGTCTGGTCTCTGCTGAGCATGGACGCTCTGCTGGAAGGAGAGCACAGCAGCAACCTCACCTGCTGCCCATTGGCTTTTTGCCTGACCCATGTGGCCTGCAATCAATTGCCCAGATACACCTGCTCCCTTCTTGCCAGGATCGTGGTGAATTGGAATAATTACCAGGTAGCTCACCTGAGGAGTCTCCAGGAGCCCCAGGCATGGGGAACCTCACAGTGGTAAAGAGGCAATAGACACTGCTGCTGCTGCTGCTAAGTCGCTTCAGTCGTGTCCGACTCTGTGCGACCCCATAGACTGCAGCCCACCAGGCTCCCCCGTCCCTGGGATTCTCCAGGCAAGAACACTGGAGTGGGTTGCCATTTCCTTCTCCAATGCATGAAAGTGAAAAGCGAAAGTGAAGTCGCTCAGTCGTGTCCGACTCTTAGCGACCCCATGGACTGCAGCCCACCGGGCTCCTCCATCCATGGAATTTTCCAGGCAAGAGTACCGGAGTGGGGTGCCATTGCCTTCTCCAGGAATAGACACAGGCCTGTATAAAGTGATACTGTAAAGCATTAATTCTTAAACACAAGTGGAGCTCACATGTATTCTTCCCTTTTTGTTAGTTTTGTGTATACGGTCTCCCTCTGCACGTGATTCTGACCCATGCAGATGGGGTGAGGCTCACACAGCCCCCAGACCCCCCTCCATCTGGGGCCACACGTCCCCTCGGTCAGGACACCATGGCTGTGGTCAGCAGGACCCCAATATGTAAACAAGCCAAGTCCATCTAGTCAAAGCTATGGCTTGCCCAGTAGTCATGTATGGAGGTGAGAGTTGAACCATATTGAGCACCGAAGAACTGATGCTTTCGAACTGTGGTGCTGGAGAAGACTCTTGAGCGAACTTGGACAGCAAGGAGATCAAAGCAGTCAATCCTAAAGGAAATCAACTGTAAACGTTCATTGGAAGGACTGATGCTGAAGCTGGAGCTCCAATACTTTGGCCACCTGATGCGAAGAGATGACTCATTATAAAAGACCCTGATGCTGGGAAAGACTGAAGGCAGGAGAAGGGGACAACAGAGGCTGAGATGGTTGGATGGCATCACTGACTCCATGGGCATGAGTTTGAGCAAGCACCAGGAGATGGTGGAGGACAGGGAAGCCTGGCATGCTGCAGTCCAAGGGGTCACAAAGAGTTGGACACGACTGAGCATCTGAACAACCACAACCAGGCAGCCTACCTGAGGTGTCTCGATGAGCCCTCATCTAAACACAATCAGTGTAGATAGCACTTGGAGAGGTCTCAATCTGCCATGTAGACAGAACTTGGTCAGGTTCAAAGTAGCTTAGGGCTGCGCTCCCAGGAGCCACGGTCACACCCCCGGGGCCTCTCATCGCTGGACGGGGGCTCCCCTGCATGTGGGAACCAGGATGTACCTTTCTTGAAGAAGAGATCATCTCTGGGCTCCACACTTCACCCACATCAGGAAACGGAACGAAAGCTTCGTCGGTAAACATCTCAAGGGGCAGAACAAAGCTGTGAGCAGGTTCTGCACCACGTGGTAGTCAGGGCCGGGGAGAACCAGGAACCTCGAGCGCAGCCCAGGATCCTGCAGGGACAGACCAGAAGCTGCCTGGCTGCAGCGTCCCAGGCTTCCAGCAGGAGGCGCTGCCCCGGTCGCCCAGGAAGAACCGTCCTGCAGGGTCCAGCGGAGACAGCGGGTCCATATCCTCATAGTCAGTTAGGGGGTGGAGTGCGCTCAGGTCCTGCTTCTCCGCAGGGTGGTGGGGAGGGAGGCTGACACCTCCTAGGCTCTCACCCAGATGACTTCGTGCCGGGGCTGACGCCCGCCCGCATGCACCACGCTGCATCCTAGCGGGAATGCGGGAAGAGGCGGCACATAGACGCCACAAGAGCAGAGAACACGGGGAGCTCCCACCTGCACCCGCCTGCCAGCGTCGGGCCCCAAGCCCCCAGCCCACGACCCACTACCAGCCCCTCCACCCCCCGCACACATATGCGCTGCACACCTACACACACCATGCACCCAAACAGCACATGTCAGCAAGCAGTCGCGCGCACACACACGCATAGCACACACAAGGGCAAGAAAATGAATATCCTAAAGCATTTGTTCGTAAATACGGGCGAAGGTCACATACATTCTTCCCTTCTGAGATTTGATGGATTTCAAAATAAAAAAGTTTACAAAGTAGGTAATGGTGAATGACTTTTGGATCGTGGGGCTTTCTGAAGCTATTCCACAAATATGACAAGACATGAGAGATGAATGCAGATATTCCACGCGTCCCTCGGCAGAAGGACAGACAAGCAGACCACGGCCCATCCACACAATGAATGTTGTCCAGTCTGAAAGGAAGGCAGTTCTGACACAGCCTACAGCGTGGATGAAGCCCAAAGGCATTATGCTCAGTGACGTAAGCCAGACACAGAAGAATAAATGTTTGAGTCCACTCATACAAGGTCCCAGAGCAGTCGGCTCCATAGACACAGAAAGCAGGATTGTAGGTGGCGGGAGGGGCCGGGGACTGAGTGTCTCCTGGGGACCGCCTCAGTTTTGCAAGATAGAAGTAGCGACTGAGCAACAAGCATGCACACAGCATGCACCGCGGCAGCATTTAGACAGCTGAGACATGGAAGCAACCCAATGTACATGGACAGGTGGATGAATGAAGAAGTCATATACGCATAGAATGGAATATGATTCAGCCATGAAAAAATAGTAATGCCATTCACAGGGGTAATCTAGAACAATCAAAGATTAATCTAGGATAATCATAGTGAGTGAAGTACTTCAGAAGGAGAAACTGACATCAATGAGCTATTTTATAAAAGCAAAATACACACAGTCTTAGGAAACGCACATGGTTACAGAAGGGGAGTTGTGGGTGGAAAGGATAAATTAGGAGGTTGGGATTAATTTATACTCACAAATGCACTTAGAATATAGAATCAAATGGACCTACTTTAGAAAGGGTGGTGTACTACACACTCTATAATAACATGTATGTGAAAAAAACAAAGATGAATCACTATGTGTATGGGGATCCCTGATGAAGAATCTTCACACCTACAAACACAACACAGTGAGTCAGCTAGCCTCCAAAAGAAGTAAACATTAAGTTTTTTAAACAACAACAAGGATTAATGAGACACAGGTTTCTGGCATGTGCCAGAAGAACCCTACGGCTCTGGTTATTCTAGAACAGGAATGCTGCTGCTGCTGCTGCTAAGTCACTTCAGTCGTGTACGACTCTGTGCGACCCCATGGACCGCAGCCCACCAGGCTCCCCCGTCCCTGGGATTCTCCAGGCAAGAACACTGGAGTGGGTTGCCATTTCCTTCTCCAATGCATGAAAGTGAAAAGTGAAAGTGAAGTCGCTCAGTCGTGTCCGACCCTCAGCGACCCCATGGACTGCAGCCTTCCAGGCTCCTCCATCCATGACATTTTCCAGGCAAGAGTACTGGAGTGGGGTGCTAGGGCACGAGAAATCCTGTCTCCTCGTAAACACTTATGGTGCTGATGAGATGTAAATGCTAAGAATCCCTGTGGAGAGGAGTACGGAACTGCCTTTGATAATCTTTGGTAAGACAAACCTTGATTCCAGCCCAGGTCTCAGGAGGACTTAGAGCAAGCCCTGCTCAGCGCTCCCTCCTCATCAGCACCAACAAGGGCAGGAGGGGCCTGGACAGCAGCTCCGCCCGAGGCGGGCAGACAGCCTCACTGAGGGACACACGGCTCGGCCTCGGCAGGCAGTTAACGAGGCTCCCCGCGCAGGGCAAAGGGCTCCTTAACTCCAAATTAATTTTGCACAGAGAAGAGGAAAAAATCAGACATAAACTATAAACTAAATCAAGTGTCTTTATTTTTTAACTTAAATATAAAAAGTGAAGGATAGTGCTCGCTTCCGCAGCACGTATAGTAAAATTGGAAGCATGCAGAAAAGATTAGCTCTAAGTGACCCTCAGCGAGGGTGACATGCAAATTTGTGAAGCGTTCCATGTTTAAAAATTTTTTAAGTGAGGGATAAAAGCAGTAAAAATGACACTTGAAGTGAATAAACTACAAACTAAACAAACCATGTATTCTGACTTATATATAAAAAAGAGGAGGAGGATGGAAGCAACACAAATTACTGTTAAATGAGCAGCCCTTGGCTATGTGGGTACCACCCAAGTTCTCCAGTAAATTCCACCGCTCGACTCGGCTGCAGACACCGTCCAGGAACCAGAGCTGCTCTTTCCATCACACCAGGAGGAGCCTTCTTTGTCCCCAGGGCATGTACAGAACCCAAGCCCATGCCTTTAGGCACCTCTTCTGCCAAGCTCCAAGCAGAAGGCTCATCCTGAGTTGTGTTCTCCATCTTCTCCTGCAGGTTAATGGTGGGAAAATGAGGCAAAGGAAGCACCTAGAACTTGAGCGCCTCCCCTTTCTGCAGCTGTTTTATTTTCTTCTCTTTCTGTAAGTGACTTTTTTGAATCGAAAGAGAAAGGGCGTATTTCCACGGTTCTCCTCACCGGTATTTTGGGCTGTCATGGGGCAGTTGTTGAGCTCTTATCCCTACTGGCTGCTCCTCATCCTCATCTTCTTGGGTGAGTTGGGGGTTCTCTTCCAAACAAAGGCAGGTGACCTGGGGCCAGTGATTGGAATTTCTTCCTTACGGAGAACACCCACAACACCCAACAAGATGTGATAAGGTCAAGGCTTCGCATAAATTTAAAGTGTTTATCCTCCAATACCCTCTTTGCTTTTTGCTTTTCGCTGCTTGTTTCTCCGTTTCAAAATCAAAGCCAAAATCAAAAGCAGGGCAGGTGGCTTCTCTGGCTAGTTTCTTAGGGAAAATGCACCCCCTGTAAAGAACTCCAGAATCCAGTCTCCACGCTTTAAATTCGTGGAGCCCTGCGTCTACAGGATTACCTTTCTTGGATTTTGCATTGGTTTCCAACACCACCACCTCTTGCATTTTTATTCTCTTCTCAGTACTTTTTAGGATCTTCTGTATATGGAAAAAAGAACCTGACAAAGAAAAGGTGTGCATTTATACATGACTGAATTAAGTTCCTGTGTACCTTATACAAACACAACATTGGAAATCAACTGTATTCCAGGATAAGATCAAAACGAAATTGCACAGAAAGAAAAAGAAAAAAGAAAGGTGCATGAAGAAATGCTGCCACCTGGTGGCCGCTTTCCATAACAACAAAGCGGAAAGCTGTGCTGATGGGCACTTAATATCCAGAAGGCTGGTGGGGCTGTGAGTTAAACAACTCCTGCCTTCAAGGACTGTTCTAGGAGTCTTCATCAAAACACAGGGCAGACATTCAAAAGTCAATTAATAGATGTTTCACTCATACCCTTAAAAACACATACAGGATATGCTGTCAACCTTGCTAAATATTAGAGAAATCCAAATCAAAACTACAATGAGGTATCAACTCACACTGGTCAGAATGGCCATTGTCAAACACTCTACAAAGAACCAAGGCTGGAGAGGGTGGAGAAACGAGAACCCTCCTCCATCTATGCTGGAATGACAATTCGGAACAGCCTCTATGGAGACAGTGTGTGTGTGCTTGCTAAATCACTTCAGTCGTGTCCGACTCTTTCGACCCCGTGGACTGTAGCCTGCCAGGCTCCTCTGTCCATGGGATTACACAGAGCTTTGTAACACAGGGCAGGTAATCTGAATATCAAAAGATTCAGTTCAGTTCAGTTCAGTTCAGTCGCTCAGTCGTGTCCGACTCTTTGTGACCCCATGAATCTCAGCACGCCAGGCCTCCCTGTCCATCACCATCTCCCGGAGTTCACTCAGACTCACGTCCATCGAGTCAGTGATGCCATCCAGCCATCTCATGCTCAGTCGTCCCCTTCTCCTCCTGTCCCCAATCCCTCCCAGCATCAGAGTCTTTTCCAATGAGTCAACTTTTCGCATGAGGTGGCCAAAGTACTGGAGCTTCAGCTTTAGCATCATTCCTTCCAAAGAACACCCGGGACTGATCTCCTTCAGAATGGACGGGTTGGATGTCCTTGCAGTCCAAGGGACTCTCAAGAGTCTTCTCCAACACCACAGTTCAAAATTATTGTTAAAGAAAACCAGGTATCCTGAGTGAAGGAATTCAGTGCTTTTCTGGGGGAGGGCAGAATACGAGCATACAAGGACCAGTTTCCTATCCTAAAAAATCCCCTGGCGATGGCTGGTAATAATTTTCCCTGAGACGGCGTGGACACACCCCCTAAATGACTTTCACAAATTTCCTTCCTAAGCCGTAGCACGCTCGTCGACCTGTGTACCAAGCAATCGCTGCTGCCTGCCTATTCCAGGCCCCTGTGGGTCCATGCCCCTTCTAGTCCCTCCCAGGGAGGTGATCAGGCCCCCTCTTCCACCCTGCAGGGTGGGTTCCTCCTCACCTGAGCGCTCAGTTCCCTTGCTGCCGTTCACTACCTGCCAAAGCGAAGAAACTGGGCATTGAAAGGCTGAATTCTTCCAGAGGGGCGAGGCGCCTTCCCCCCTCTAGGAGATTCAAGCCACAAAGCCTCGGGTGGCCTCAAATGAGACCTGTCTCCTCAAAGCGAGGAGTTTCCCGGCCAATGCACCAAATGTTGTAGCCACGCGTTCCAGGAAACAAACTCACTCAGAAGGACAATGTAGATAGTGGAGCACAGTTTATTACACCGGCGGGCCCAAGGCAGAGTCTCCTCTTAGCCAAGGACCCCAACCAGCATTTGTGAAAATCTTTTATACCCCATGTGTCTGAACCCACCACTCCAAATTCCTTGAGACTTACATAAACCAAGGAAAATACAATCCCAATAACCCCATCATTCACCTGCTATGTGCTCATGTGCTCAAACAGTCAAACAATTGGCCAGTAATCAATAAATCCGAGGTTACACTCCGATAGATACAGAAAAATTTATGGCCTGTCTGGAGGAAGGGGTGATACTGTGTGATTTCTCTTAGGCGACGAGTAACCTAGATCTTCAAGGTTCCCCTGTCTGGAGGGGGTCTTACCCTCCTGTTGTTTTCATAGGCACTAAACACAGAGTTCAGCATCCACTGGAAAGGTGGCCGAGCATGATCAGCACGGACAGGCCTAAGATGGAGTCCAGGCCCTATGAATTCCTTCTTCACACTCACTATTAAATCAATGCAAATCAAATCTACGCTGAGGAATCCCCTCCCACCGCTCAAGATGGCCATCATCAGAAAGATTTCCGAAGAACAAATGCTGCCGAGGATGTAGGGACACAGGGTCCTTCTGCACTCTGAGCCAGCATGCACAAGGGTGCAGCCACCAGGGAAAACAGCATGGAGGTTCCTGAGAAAAGGAGACAGAGGAGCCACGGGGTCCTGCAGCCCCACTTCTGGGCCCCTATCTGGAGAGCATCACAACTTGAAATGACGCACGCACCCCTGTTTTCAGGGAAGCACTGTTTACAACAGCCAAGACATAGGTCCACCAAAACGTCCAGAAAGGAACATGGGTGGTCCAGCTGTACACTGGATTACTCCTCAGGCTCTGCGAGTGGAATCAGAACGGGAGAAGACGGGCCTCTGGCCAGCACCTGGTTGGAAGAAGGGAGACCAGCCCTGAGGGTGGGGTTCCCTGAAGTCTGCGGACCCCAGTACCCTGATGGGCTTCATCCCCAGGGGGGACGTGGGCAGGGCCTGAGCCCCTGTGATACCGCCACAGCAGCACTGTGCTCAGAGGTCTCCCAAGAGTGTCTCAGACTCTGACCCCGTGTTTCACAAAGGAATGAGAGAATGAAGCTGTACTGCTGAGCGCCAGTCCTTCCGGCTCTGAGTTGCTTCCAGCAGGACCACCATCATCTGCATGGGGCTGGCTGTGACCCACCTGCCCCCTCCGGGCCTTTCCTCTTCCTTCCAGTGAGGATTCCAGTGACATTTACAGCCTGGACCCCTCCCCAGGCCAGACGCACCTGTCCATCCTCTGCCTCCCCACCTCACCCTGGGGGCTAACAGACCCCTGGAGGACTGCGATCCTGCTGCTCCCTATGCCCAGGAGGCAGCCCCACCTTCCCCGGCTGCTGAGCCCAGACACGCAGTGTAAGCGAGCAGGAGCCTGTGGGGCCTTCCCAGGGACTGCTGCAGCTCCTCTCTGAAGTATGGAGGTGACAGTTTCTGATGCACACTCCCTGAGCTGTTCTACAGATGCCAAAACCCCCCGAACGGAAGATGTTAACTACTGATGAGCATGAACACATAGCCCTCTGATGAGCATCTCAGGCGGGTATGGGGCTTGATCCTAAACGCTGTTCTGCCCCTCCTACAGTCTTGTTGGGGCTTCTCCTCTGCCTTTGGCCATGGCGTATCTTGTTCTGGTGGGGTTCAACATTCTCCTCTCGATGGCTGTTCAGCAGCGAGCTGCAATTTTGGAGTTCTCTCAGGAGAAGATGAACGCACGCCCTACTTCGCCATCTTGTTGGTGGTGGTTGGCCTATTGTTCGCCAAAGAGACTTGTTCTATTCTTCCAAGACAATAAAGTTTTTTTTTTAATCTTTTGTTTGAAAAAAAATCAGTTTTTCCAGTATAGTGAAGGACAGGGAAACCTGGTCTGCTGCAGTCCACGGGGTTGCACAGAGTCAGACGGAGTGGCTGACAATAACGGCAAAGGAATAGCCGCTTCCCTCCTTTCTTCCCGCCTGCCTGCCATGAATGCAGAGATATCTGTATCTCTGGGAGACAATCCGCAATGATTATTTCCCTCCCTCCTCATTTACTGAGGCTCTGACACTCTGCCCACCTGATGAGAAAAACTGACTCATTGGAAAAGACCCTGATGCTGGGAAAGACTGAAGGTGGGAGGAGAAGGGGAGGACAGAGGATGAGATGGTGGGATGGCATCAGCAACACGATGGACTCGATGGAGTCTGAGCCGGCTCCGGGAGCTGGTGATGGACGGGGAAGCCTGGTTGCTGCAGTCCATGGGGTCGCAAAGAGTCTCGGACACGGCCGAGCGACTGAACTGAACTGAACTTTCTCACATACGCAGAAAGCTCAGCACTCTGATTGAAAATCTACGGCAAAAAAAAAAAAAAAAAAAGAGTAGAGATACTCCATAGATGCGTAATACCCCAATTAGGTGGCTATACACAGACAACAATTCCTACATTGTATTTTGTCTATCGCACACGATGTTAAAGAAAAGGGAAGAAACGCAGTCCTGGAAGCTGAGCAGGCTTGGGTCCTACTGCTGGGTTGGGGTGGGGTTGACGCAATGAAGAGCCCTGGTGCCCTTCAGTAACCTTTTTTTTGTTGTTTTTTTTTTTTAGTTCTACCAGTTTATTGATACCACCCATCCCCCTCCACCCTCTGCGCGCATGCTCAGTCATGTAACCCCATGGACTGCAGCCCGCCAGGCTCCTCTGTCCATGGACTTTTCCAGGCAAGAATACCGGAGTGGGTTGCCATTTCTTTCTCCATTCATTGACGCTTTTTAAAAATCCACTGTCTGTTATGTTCTGGTTGCCACCAGAGTCCCATGTGACATCAAAGCCCGGAGGAATTTGAAGGCAAGATTCAGCTAGCTCCAACCTCTCCTGGGGTTCCCAGCTCAAGCCTCTTACCTGAGAGTGCAGCCTCCTAGCCGCTCAGCACACTCAACAGGCAGTGGATCTGGAAAGGATTAGTCTGGACAGTGTTTCTGTGATGCTTTAAGGGGGGAAAGCAGTGAGACTCAAGCCGTTAAGTGTTTGTTCAGGCACATTCCACTCTATTTCACAGCGGTAGGAAGCATACTTTCCCCTAAGGCTCTGGCTGCCGCAGGAAACAGATTTTTTTTCCCTAGATTTTAAAGTCATTCAGTCATGTCTGACTCTTTGCGACCCCATGGAATATACAGTCCATGGAACTCTGTAGGCCAGAATACTAGAGTGGGGAGCCTTTCCCTTCTCCAGGGGATCTTCCCAACTCAGGGATCAAACCCAGGTCTCCCGCATTGCAGGTGGATTCTTTACCAGCTGAGCCACAAAGGAAGCCCAAGAATACTGGAGTGGGTAGCCTATCCCTTTTCCAGAGGATCTTCCTGACCCAGGAATCGAACCAGAGTCTCCTGCATTGCAGGCAGATTCTTTGCCAACTGAGCTACCAGGGAAAGGAGGCGGGCATGGAAAAGTGCTGCCACCTTGTGGACATTCTCTGTAACTACAATGTGACCACCTGAGCTCACTGCTGCTGCTGCTGCTGCTAAGTTGCTTCAGACGTGTCTGACTCTGTGTGACCCCATAGATGGCAGCCCACCAGGCTCTGCCATCCCTGGGATTCTCCAGGCAAGAACACTGGAGTGGGTTGCCACTTCCTTCTCCAATGCATGAAAGTGAAAAGTGAAAGTGAAGTCTCTCAGTCGTGCTCACTGCCACCTCTTAATTCATAAGTCCTGTGGTTTTCTTAAGGACAACTCCTCAGGTAATGTCCTGGGATGGAAATTGCAGAAAAATATTCCAAATATTCCTGACTTTCAGGAAACCAATTGCCAAAGGTAAATTTTCCTCAAATCTTTGCCACAGGACAAGATGCTCAGTTCAGCTCAGCTCAGTTGCTCAGTTGTGTCCAACTCTTTGCCACCCCATGGACTGCAGCACGCCAGGCTTCCCTGTCCATCACCAACTCCTGGAGTTTACTCAAACTCATGTCCATTGAGTTGGTGATGCCATCCAACCATCTCATCCTCTGTCGTCCCCTTCTCCTCTTGCCCTCAATGTTTCCCAGCATCAGGGTCTTTTCCAGTGAGTTGACTCTTCACATCAGGTGGCCAGAAGTTTCAGCTTCAGCATCAGTCCTTCCAATGAATATTCAGGACTGATTTTCTTTAAGATTGACTAGTTGGATGTCCTTGCAGTCCAGGGGACTCTCAAGAGTCTTCTCCAAGACCAAAGTTCAAAAGCATCAATTATTCGGTGCTCAGCTTTCCTTATAGTCCAACTCTCACATCCATACATTACTACTGGAAAAACCATAGCTTTGAGTAGATGGACCTTTGTTGGCAAAGTAATGTCTCTGTTTTTTAATATGCTGTCTAGGTTGGCCATAACTTTCCTTCCAAGGAGTAAGCGTCTTTTAATTTCATGGCTGCAGTCACCATCTGCAGTGATTTTGGAGCCCCCAAAAATAAAGTCTGACACTGTTTCCACTGTTTCCCCATCTATTTCCCATGAAGTGACGGGACCAGATGCCATGATCTTAGTTTTCTGAATGTTGAGCTTTAAGCCAAATTTTTCACTCTCTTTTTTCACTTTGATCAAGAGGCTCTTTAGTTCTTCTTCACTTTCCACCATAAGAGTGGTATCATCTACATATCTGAGGTTACTTATATTCCTCCTGGCAATCTTGATTCCAGCTTGTGCTTCATCCAGCCTGGCATTTCTCATGATGTCCTCTGCATACAAGTTAAATAAGCAGGGTGACAATATACAGCCTTGGCATACTCCTTTCCTAATTTGGAACCAGTCTGTTGTTCCATGTCCAGTTCTAACTGTTGCTTCCTGACCTGCATACAGATTTCTCAGGAGGCAGGTCAGGTGGTCTGGTATTCCCATCTCTTTCAGAATTTTCCACAATTTGCTATTATCCACACAGTCAAAGGCTTTGGCATAGTCAATAAAGCAAAAGTAGATGTTTTACTGGAACTCTCTTGCTTTTTCGATGATCTAGCAGATGTTGGCAATTTGATCTCTGGTTCTTCTGCCTTTTCTAAATCCAGCTTGAACATCTGGAAGTTCGCGGTCCATGTACTGTTGAAGCCTGGCTTGGAGAATTTTGAGCATTACTTTCAGCATCCCTAATTACTGTAGGGATGTCAACAAAATGACAGTGAGATATCAAAACCCACCAGTCACAACGGACATCCTCACAAGCCTGCAAACAGTACAGGGGGGAGGGGGCCTGGAGACAAAAGAAGCCCCCTTATCTGTGGCAGCAGCCAGTGTAATGGGCAGTCTCCAAATGACTGGGAAAAAACTATGAAGGGGAACAAAGCCTACGATTTGCATTCCCACACGGGGGCCTATATCCGCCCAAGAAAACCATCGATGAAAGGCACGTGCACTCCAAGGACCACTACTGCAGCACTGCACCCAGCAGCCAAGACGCACAGCCAGCAAACTCTCCACCGAGAGCGGAAGCTCAAGCCAGACGTGGCACCCTATACAGAGGACTGTTCTTCACTCACAGGAAGCTGGCGCTGAAATTAGGGAGTTAGGACCCTGGTAACCGCAGGGATGCTCCTTGGAGGATCACACACTAAGGTCAGGCAGGCAGGCAGATGAAGACTGTAGTACGGGAGGTACCTTCCAGGCAAAGCAAAAATGAAATAGAAGGCAACAAGTTTACAATCCAAAAAGAGATTCTGAGAATTCAAAGTCAAAGGATTCCAGAAAAAAAAAAAAAAAGTGAAGGGCCCAGAATGAATTAGGGTTTGCAGACTAACATAAACATAGAAAGCTGAATCTGTGATAGATAACCTGCAAGGATTACCCTCTTCCTTTCTTCCTTCCTTCCACATATACGAAAATCTGTATCGCTACCTATACGCAGAAATCTGTATCTCTGAGAGATCATCTACAACAATCCCTTTGTTCCTTTCTCTGCTGTATACACAGAAAAGTGTACCTGAGATAAATAATTCACAAGGACCTGATGCTCAGCACTCTGTTCAACCTTCTATGGCAAAAATTCCAAGAAAAGGATATCCCAGGGATAAATAACACCTGAATTGGGTGGCCGTACACTGAGGCCAACTTTGCGGATCCGCTATGCTCCAGCATAACGTCAGCATAATGTTACGGACAGAAAAGCGGCCCCTACCCTGTTATCTCCGACCTCTCTGACTTGGGCTGCTATCCCATTCCTGGAGTCTGGGCAGCCTTGCATCCCATGGCTGCCCCAGGGCGGTGTCAACATGCCGGGCTAGGTGCCCTTAGTTGAGCTCCCTCTTAAACCTGTACGTCCTCTCTGGGACCAGAGTGCCTGACGCACCCGAAGGATGGTGCCCTGACCCTCTGGCCTCAAGGACCTTTGAGGGAAAGCCACCTGTCCTGAGTTCCCAGCTCAAGCCTCCCTCGTGCCAGTGCACCCTTCTCGGCACCTGAGCACCCTCAGTTGCATGCTATGGCCCGGGTTGAAATGTGCCTGCAAACAAGGCGTGAAACTTTAGGGGAGGAAATAGTGAGACAAAGCCCAGGCACACTCCACTCTGTTTCACAGCCAGAAGCTGACTTTCCCCAAGGCTCTGGTTGCCGCAGCAACCAAAGCTGGCCGTGAAGAACTGCTGCCGACTTGTGGACGTTTCCTGTAACTACAACTACACCACCACAGCTTACTTCAGTTTAGCAGCTCAGTCGACTCTGCGACCCCATGGACTGCAGCATACCGAGACATCCCCGCCTGGGTGGCAGCTACCGGGGCACAGTGGGCCGTGGGCCTTTGGGACACACCAGAGAGTAGCCCTGGCCAGAGCTCCTCAGCTGTTCCCATAGCCACTCACCTGTTCACAGAGGGTTTGAGGAGAAACAAATGAGAAAACCCGTGAGGAAGCCTTAGAGGAGGCAGTGAGTACCAGATGTCTGTGCATTACCAAAGTAAGCAGAATAAACCAAAACCTAGCCAGCCGGAAAGTCACGTTAACATGACTTTCCAGTCCCATCAAACCAGTGACCTTCCTCCCAAGTGCCTTATAAACGTGAGTTTCCCTTCACAGGGAGAACAGCCCTAATTGGAGTTAAGGCCCCCAGATGGAAGTCAAAGCTCCCCAGATTGGACAAGGTCACAAGATGTCCCAGTGGGACCCTGATGTCAAGCTGTTCTGGGGAAAAGGTTATTTGAACGTTTAAATAATAAAGGAAAGAAGTATCTATCACAGAGTCAATCAACTGGGCTCCTGTAAGGGAAATTAGAATTGGATGTCTCACGTTCAAGGGAGCCTGTGGGCCTGCTCATTATCAGAGTGTTCCTCACCTTTGTACAGCGCTTCTGACTGCCAGATTGCTTAATTATAAGCAGTTGCTCTTCTGATCTTAACAAATCTAATATGCACCTCACAGATCTTCCCTTCTGGATAAGTGAAATATTTCCCATGTTTATAAGCTTCATAACACCAAAATACAAAAGACGCAGGCAAAGTCCAGCAAAAACAGCACAGATTCATTACAGCATCAGTGTGTACAGATGAACCGACTCTCTCATCAGGTAAATAAGTTGCCCTACAAAACAAACGAACTAATTCCGACTAGGCTACCTACCCCCGCAAGAACTAGCTCCCCAATGATCTGGTTCCAAGTGAGCCAATTCCCAAATCAGGTAAACAAATTCACCCTGCAAAACAAACGAGCTAATTCCAACTAGGGTGGGCTTGCCCCAAGAGAACCAGTTCCCACATGAGCCAGTTCAGGGTAGAGTCCAGTATCACCTTGCCTTTCCAACAGGGTACCCCAAACAAATTTGAATAAGGAAACAGAACAGGTTCCATCTTAAAAGCAGGACTCCATCTTGGGCTGGACTGTGGACTTTGAGCTATATGCCCAGTATCTATGGAAACGCCACACCAACTGGAAAACCAGGCCCCCAGAAGGAAGAGCCCCAGGACTCTCTGTTACCTAAAAGAATACCCTGATTATCTGTGTAAGCGAATAGAATCATAAATTCTATTATGCTTATTGGGGTTCGACCACAAGCCTATTGAAAATTGTCCACTGTTAACTACCTAGGCTTAAGGCTTATGAATCACGGGTTAACTTTGACTGTAGCTTTCCTTTTCCTTTGTTCAGACTAGTTTCAGAGAATTTTGGGGAGGTGGGTTTGGGCACGTATGCTTAGAGTATGTAAGGTTTTCACAAAAACTGGTTGGGATCCTTGGCTAAGAGAAGACTCTGCCTTGGGCCTGCCGGTGTAATAAATGTACTCCACTATCTGTATTGTCCTTCTGAGTGAGTTTGTTTCCCGGAACACATGGCTACAACAAAGGAAAAGCATAAATTGATAACAGAAAATGTTCCCAGTGTGCACACTGGAGTGACTTGCCCTCCAAAACTGAGCCCATGAGCTCCTAACAAAAAGGGCACACAAAACAAGCAAACCAGCTGAATCTGCTATTGGATTGGGTAGACGTACCCTACAAATGACAGTTACTCCTTGGAAGAAAAGTTATGACCAACCTAGATAGCATATTGAAAAGCAGAGACATTACTTTACCAACAAAGGTCCGTCTAGTCAAGGCTATAGTTTTTCCAGTGGTCATGTATGGATGTGAGAGTTGGACTACAAAGAAAGATGAGTGTTGAAGAATTGATGCTTTTGAACTGTGGTGTTGGAGAAGACTCTTAAGAGTCCCTTGGACTGCAAGGAGATCCAACCAGTCCATTCTGAAGGAGATTAGTCCTGGGTTTCCTTTGGAAGAAATTATGCTGAAACTGAAACTCCAGTACTTTGACCACCTCATGTGAAGAGTTGACTCATTGGAAAAGACTCTGATGCTGGGAGGAATTGGGGACAGGAGGAGAAGGGGACAACAGAGGATGAGATGGCTGGATGGCATCACGGACTCGATGGACGTGAGTTTGAGTGAACTCCGGGAGATGGTGATAGACAGGGAGGCCTGGCGTGCTGCGATTCATGGGGTCACAGAGTCAGACACGACTGAGCGACTGAAGTGAACTGAACTGAACCCTACAAATGAAATCGAGTCCATCAGCTCTTGGAAGTTTGTCAGTTCCTTGTTTCAACTGCCAAGCACTGGGGGGCAGCCAGTACCACTACAGTGAATCTTTAAGAAAATACCCTCAGGACAAATGGTCCAGTATTCCCAGATCAGGGCCACTAGCCACCAGCAGCAAGGCACCTGCCTGGCTAAGACAAAATATTACTGAGTCCAAGCTTGCTCACCACACAGCAGGCCAATGAATCTGAGAGATGAGGGGATGAGGCAAGGAAGGGACTTTACTCAAAGCCAGCTGACCAAGATGATGGCAGGCTAGTGTCTCAAAATAGCCATCTTGTCAAGGTCTGGTTGCCAGGTTCTTTTACGGATCAGAGATGCACTGGGGAGGAGGTTGGGGTGGGAGAGGTGAGGAAACAAAGTGAAGCTATTCAGTCCTTGCAAATGTCGCCTAGAATGGGGCAGGCCTCAGGCAGTTGCACTCCCTTACAGCCTTCACAGTTGGGCACCTCAGGCTATCTATCTCCCACAGGCAGGCCATTATGTACTTTTGACTGGAAAAAGTCAGTTTTCATTCCAATCCCTAAGAAAGGCAATGCCAAAGAATGCTCAAATTACTGCAAAATTACACTCATCTCACACTCTAGTAAAGTAACGCTCAAAATTCTCCAAGCCGGGCTTCAGTAATACATGAACTGTGAACTTCCAGATGTTCAAGCTGGTTTTAGAAAAAGCAGAGGAACCAGAGATCAAATTGCCAACATCCGCTGGATCATCGAAAAAGCAAGAGAGTTCCAGAAAAACTCTATTTCTGCTTTATTGACTATGTGGATCACAATAAACTGTGGAAAATTCTGAGAGAGATGGGAATACCAGACCACCTGACCTGCCGCTTGAGAAATCTGTATGCAGGTCAGGAAGAAACAGTTAGAACTGGATATGGAACAACAGACTGGTTGCAAATTGGGAGTAGTACATCAAGGCTGTATATTGTCACCCTGCTTATTTAACTCATATGTAGAGTACATCATGAGAAACACTGGGCTGGATGAAGCACGAGCTGGAATCAAGATTGCCAGGAGAAATATCAATAACCTCAGATATGCAGATGACACTACCCTTATGGCAGAAAGTGAAGAAGAATCAAACAGCTTCTTGATGAAAGTGAAAGAGGAGAGTGAAAAAGCTGGCTTAACACTCAACATTCAGAAAACAAAGATCATGGCATCCGGTCCCATCACTTCATGGCAAATAGATGGAGAACCAGTAGAAACAGTGGCAAACATTTTATTTTGGGGGGCACTAAAATCACTGCAGATGGTGATTGCAGCCATGAAATTAAAAGACACTTACTCCTTGGAAGAAAAGTTATGACCAACCTAGATAACATATTAAAAAGCAGAGACATTATTTTGCCAACAAAGGTCCATCTAGTCGAGGCTATGGTTTTTCCGGTGGTCATGTATGGATGTGAGTGTTGGACAATAAAGAAAGCTGAGCACCGAAGAATAGATTCTTTTGAACTGTGGTGTTGGAGAAGACTCTTGAGAGTCCCTTGGACAGCAATGAGATCCAAGCAGTCCATCCTAAAGGAGATCAGTCCTGGGTGTTCATTGGTAGGACTGATGTTGAAGTTGAAACTCCAATACTTTGGCCGCCTGATGCGAAGAGCTGACTCTTTGGAAAAGACCCTGATGCTGGGAAAGATTGAGGGCAGGAGGAGAAGGGGACAACGGAGGATGAGATGGTTGGATGGCATCACCAACTCAACAGACATGAGTTTGGGTGGACTCCGGGAGTTGGTTATGGACAGGGGGACCTGGCATGCTGCAGTCCATGGGATCACAAAGAGTGGGACACAACTGAGCAACTGAACTGAACTGATAATAACAAAAAAGAGTTAAAGTCTCAGAAGCAGGTTCAGTGTAAATTTAAAGTTAACCCTTCTCCATTACACTCTGTCCAGGTTGGTGATAGTCCTTTGAATTATGTCTTTTTCTTAATGTATAATTCTCTGGTTGCAGGTCAGGAGGCATCTGATCTTATCCAAAGATAGATTAGTGAGATAAGTTTTAGGAACAAACTTAGAGTATCCCTTGACAGCTCAAGTAAATTTTTTAACAATATAACACAAGAGTAAAGAGCTAACTGGGAAGTGAGCTTTGGGAAACACAAACCTTAATTCACAAAACTGGAAATTAATATTTAGTGATTAAAAAATTTTTTTCTTCATTGTGGGGGCATTAATCTTGCAGCCTGAGAAGGCTTTATTCCACGGAGTAAAAATGAGGTTCGTCGGGGAGCCAGGAAAAGCCAAGTGTCCCTGACTGATTTCAACAAGTTATTCACTTAGCCAAAATAACTGTTAAGGGAAGAACAATGACGGAAACTGCCCACAATGATGGAAACCGCCCACAATGATGGAAACCGCCAGACACCATCTAACCATATAACCATCTGCATGAATTGTTTTATGACAGGAGGTCCTGGTAAGGAACACGGAACTAATAAGTCACCACCAACCAGAAGAGCTCAGGAATGGTCAAAAGGTGATACCACATGTCCTACCACCTCCCAGAATCCTCCTCGCTGACATCTAGCTTGGCTGAGCGATGACTGCACAGCCAAGAAGGACTCTGAGTCAGAATGTTTGGCCAAAGACAAGGGGGAAACTAATCCTATCACCATAAAACCTGAGACTGCAAGCCACCTGGCAGAGCAGTCCTCCTGGGTTCCCTTACCCTGCTGCTCTCCACCCAAGCACCCTTTGCCAATAAAGTCTCTTGCTTTGTCAGAACGTTGTCTCCTGAGACAATTCACTTCCGAATGTTAGACAGGAGCCTCATTTGGGCCCTGGAAAGGGTCGAGTCGCCTTCCTGCAACAAAACCATGGAAGATTTCAAAGGCAGTACATCTTAGTATAACTTGTACTATGGACGAAATTCTTTTCTTGGATTCCACTTTCCACAAAACTTCTTTTTACTTTCTGTATCTTTTCCCATTCAGAAACAGTCACCTGTAAGCCAAACTTACAACTCCTGTCCCTACCATCCCCCCCACCCCCCCCCTTTTTTTTTTTTTTTTTTTGGCTTTAAATCCAAGGCAAGGAGGGCTGTGTATTTCAAGGACATGATAAGAGTTAACTTCAAGGGGTTTTTTTGTTGTTGTTCTTGTTTTTAAGGCAAGTTTTTAACAGGCTACCTGGTCTGCAAAAATAAGTGATTTTGTAATTTCAAAAGAAATTTTGTCTTAGCCAATTTTCTCCAGAGTCTAAAGAATATTGTGGCCACACTGTCTTTTCTCTTTCAGTGTTCTTAATATTGATATTACCTTTCAGAAGTAGAGATACTTCATATATAATATGTACACAGACATAAAGAGGCAGACTAGAGTTCTCATTGTTTTTGCTCAGTCGCTGGTCATGTCCAGCTCTTTGTGACCCCATGAACTGCAGCAAGCCAGGCTTCCCTGTTCTTCACCATCTCCTGGAGCTTGCTCAAACTCATGTCCATTAGGTTGGTGATTCCATCCAACCATCTTATCCTCTGTCATCCCCTTCTCCTCCCGACTTCAATCTTTCCCAGCATCAGGGTCTTCTCTAATGAGTCAGCTCTTCTTTGCCAAAGAATGCTCAAACTGCCACACAATCGCACTCATCTCACACACTAGTAAAGTAGTGCTCAAAATTCTCTAAGCCAGGCTTCAAACAATACATGAACCATGAAATTTCAGATGTTCAAGCTGGTTTTAGAAAAGACAGAGGAACCAGAGATCAAATTGCCAACATCCGCTGGATCATGGAAAAAGCAAGAGAGTTCCAAAAAAAACATCTATTTCTGCCTTATTGACTATGCCAAATCCTTTGACTGTGTGGATCACAATAAACTGTGGAAAATTCTGAAAGAGATGGGAATACCAGACCACCCAACCTGCCTCTTGAGAAATCTGTATACAGGTCAGGAAGTGACTGTTAGAACTGGACATGGAACAACAAACTGGTTCCAGATAGGAAAAAGAGTACATCAAGACTATATATTGTCACCCTGCTTATTTAACTTATATGCAGACTACATCATGAGAAACGCTCAGCTCGATGAAGCACAAGCTGGAATTAAGATTGATGGGAGAAATATCAATAACCTCAGATATGCAGATGACACCACCCTTATGGCAGAAAGTGAAGAAGAACTAAAGAGCCTTCTGATGAAAGTGAAAGAGGAGAGTGAAGACGTTGGCTTAAAGTTCAACATTCAGAAAACAGAGATCATGGCATCTGGTCCCATCACTTCACGGCAAATAGATGGAGAAACAGTGGAAACAGTGGCAGACATTATTTTTGGGGTGGCTCCAAAATCACTGCAGATAGTGACTGCAGCAATGAAATAAAAAGACCCCTACTCCTTGGAAGAAAAGTTATGACCGACCTAGGTAGTATATTAAAAAGCAGAGACAATACTTTGCCAATGAAGTTCCATCTAATCAAGGCTATGGTTTTTCCAGTAGTCATGTATGAATGTGAAATTTGTACTATAAAGAAAGCTGAGCACTGAAGAATTGATGCTTTTGAACTGTGGAGTTGGAGAAGACTCTTGAGAGTCCCTTGGACTGCAAGGAGATGCAACCAGTCCATCCTAAAGGAAATCAGTTCTGAATGTTCATTGGAAGGACTCCAATACTTTGGCCACCTCTGATTTGAAGGGCTGACTCATTGGAAAAGACCCTGATGCTGGGAAAGATTGAAGGCAGGAGGAGAAGGGGACCACAGAGGATGTGACGGTTGGATGGCATCACCAACTCAATGGACATCAGTTTGAGTAAACTCCAGAAGTTGGTGATGGGACAGGGAGGCCTGGCGTGCTGCAGTCCATGGGGTCGCAAAGAGTCAGACATGACTGAGCAACTGAACTGAACAAAACTGTGCTCTGGGAAAAACCCAGGAGAACTGGCCTTCAGATAATCAGATGTTTTTGGGTAAAGATTTTATGAGCCCAAATTCTTGCATCTTCTCATACCTAGAGAAACACTAATGTCATGAACCAGTGTCTGATCCTGGTTCTCCTGGTAGCCCCTGAGCAGCTTTTCTACTTCTTTTAATCATGTACTTTTAACTTCCTTATTAAGTTTGTTTCTTCTAGAATACAACTAATCTCCAAGTGGTAGTACGACAAGAATATTCTCTGACCAACACCAGATGATGCTGAAACAAGTCACCTTATCATTCCATGGACGCTCATCTCCCTCCGTAAATGCACCCTGACAGAGAGCAGGCAAAGAGAACCCAGAGCCCCACAACACCCCTGTATAGCCTGAGAAGTCAGAGTGATCATCACCCCTTTTGCTTTGATACTGGGTTCCCAAATGCCTGAGAAAGGAAATAGAAAGATAATTAGACATGAGCAGGGTATCAAAAGGGGCCAAAGAGTTGGCTCTAAAAATAAAGAGGGAAGATTGTGGTGACCCAAGCAGGTAAAACCAAGGAGGGTCTTGGAATGCAGGAACAGAAAAACCTGACTCTTATTCTCTCCTCCATATTACAACTATTAACAGATTTCAGGTCCTCCTGAGCAGTACAACCTGTCTCCCCTCCTACCCCTTACAGGGAGAAGGTATTAGCCTTACTATTCCCCACATACGTGCCTCATCCAATCAGCAAATGACTGCAAGACCCCTGTCCCATTCTTTGTACCCTGGGTATAGAAGTGTACTAAGGAGCCCTGTTCAACATCGGTTCTCCCTTGAGCTAGCATCTCCCATCATGCCAGATTCTAACAGCGTCTCCCATTCTAATAAACTTTATTTCCCTCTCATGTCTGGAAATTCTTTTCCAACCCATGCCTGGACCATGACACATCTTCTGTATTATTGGATTTGGTTTGCTAATATTTTGTTGAGGATTTTTGCATGTATGCTTGTCAAAGGTGTTGGCCTGTAATTTTCTTATTTTGTGGTGTCTTTGTCTGGTTTTGGTGTCAGGATGATGGTGGCTTTGTGAGATGAATTTGGAAGTATACCCTCCTAACTGCCTTAGAAGAGTTTCAGAAGGATAGATAGAAGTCCTTTGTATGCCTGGTAGAATTCCCCTATGAACTAGACTGGGTTAGACTTTTCTTTGCTGAGAGTTTTGTTTTGCTTTGTTTTGTTTTAATTACAGATTGAGATACTCTTCTGGTGGTCAGGTCAAATGGCCTAATTATGCTTGACTTGTAGTCTGTGTAAGTTTCTAGAAATTTTTTCATTTTCTAAGTTGCCCAATTCGTTGGCGTAGTCAAAGAAAATGTTGTGGGGTGTTTTGGTTTTTTTTTTTTCAGATTTTCATGGTATCTGTTATGTATCCTTTCATTTCTCATTTTATCTGGGTCCTTTCTCTTTTTTGTAAATCTGGCTAAAAATGGATAATTTTAACATTTAAAATAGTGCATGGTCTCTTTGATCTCTTCTTTTCTCTCGGATTTTCATTTCGTTTGTTCATGTTGTGCTATGTTTTTTCTTTTGCTAATGCTTTTATTTGGTAGGTTAAGTTGTTTGAGTATTTTTTATTTTATTTCTTGAAGGTCTAACTAATTTGGCAGAGTCTAGTAAATTATATAGAGTTGTGTTTTCATTTTCATTTGTCTGAGGTATTTCAGTTCTTTTTTGATCTCACTGTTGACACATCGATTCTTTCCAGAAGTATGTTTAGTCTCTACATGTTTGTGCTTTTTCAGTTTGTTTCTTCCATTGATGTAACAGGCAGGAAAATGCTTAATATAAGTTTTATCCCCTTATATTTATTGAGGTTTATTTCTTGACCTAGTAAATCTATCCTGGAAAATATTCCATGTGCACTTCAAAGAAACTGAAATTCTGCTTTGTAGATGGTATGACCTAAGGGTATCAAGTAAGTCCAACTGATGTATTGTATCATTTAAGACTATGATTGACTTATTTGTTTTTACTATCTTATCTGTCTTTCTTTTTAATGTCACTGGGCTGAATGCAGAGTTCCAGAGAATAGCAAGAAGAGATAAGAAACCCTCCTTCAGCGATCAATGAAAAGAAATAGAGGGAAGGAACAGAATGGGAAAGACTAGAGATCTCTTCAAGAAGATTAGAGATACCAGGGAACATTTCATGTAAAGATGGGCTCGATAAAGGACAGAAATGGTCTGGACCTAACAGAGGCAGAAGATATTAAGAAGAGGTGGCAAGAATACATGGAAGAACTGTACAAAAAAGTTCTTCACGACCCAGATAATCATGATGGTGTGATCACTCATCTAGAGCCAGACATCCTGGAATGTGAAGTCAAGTGGGCCTTAGAAAGCATCACTATGAACAAAGCTAGTGGAGGTCATGGAATTCCAGTTGAGCTCTTTCAAACCCTGAAAGATGATGCTGTGAAAGTGCTGCACTCAATGTGCCAGCAAATTTGGAAAACTCAGCAGTGGCCACAGGACTGGAAAAGGTCAGTTTTCATTCCAATCCCAAAGAAAGGCAATGCCAAAGAATGCTCAAACTACTGCACAATTGCACTCATCTCACATGCTAGTAAAGTAATGCTCAAAATTCTCCAAGCCAGGCTTCAGCAATACGTGAACCGTGAACTTCCTGATGTTCAAGCTGGTTTTAGAAAAGGCAGAGGAACCAGAGATCAAATTGCCAACACCCGCTGGATCATGGAAAAAGCAAGAGAGTTCCAGAAAAACATCTATTTCTGCTTTACTGACTATGCCAAAGCCTTTGACTGTGCGGATCACAGTAAACTGTGGAAAATTCTGAGAGAGATGGGCATACCAGACCACCTGACCTGCCTCCTGCGATATCTGTATGCAGGTCAGGAAGCAGTAGTTAGAACTGGACATGGAACAACAGAATGGTTCCAAATAGGAAAAGGAGTACGTCAAGGCTGTCTATTGTCACCCTGCCCATTTAACTTATATGCAGAGTACATCATGAGAAACACTGGACTGGAAGAAACACAAGCTGGAATCAAGATTGCTGGGAGAAATATCAATAACCTCAGATATGCAGATGACACCACCCTTATGGCAGAAAGTGAAGAGGAGCTAAAAAGCCTCTTGATGAAAGTGAAAGAGGAGAGCGAAAAAGTTGGCCAAAAGCTCATCATTCAGAAAACAAAGATCATGGTATCCAGTCCCATCACTTCATGGGAAATAGATGGGGAAACAGTGGAAACAGTGTCAGACTTTATTTTGGGGGGCTCCAAAATCACTGCAGATGGTGACTGCAGCCATGAAATTAAAAGACGCTTACTCCTTGGAAGAAAAGTTATGACCAACCTAGATAGTATATTCAAAAGCAGACAAACAACTAATCTCAAAAATATACAAGCAACTTATGCAGCTCAACTCCAGAAAAATAAACGACCCAATCAAAAAATGGGCCAAAGAACTAAATAGACATTTCTCCAAAGAAGACATACGGATGGCTAACAAACACATGAAAAGATGCTCAACATCACTCATTATTAGAGAAATGCAAATCAAAACCACAATGAGGTACCACTTCACACCAGTCAGAATGGCTGCGATCCAAAAATCTGCAAGCAATAAATGCTGGAGAGGGTGTGGAGAAAAGGGAACCCTCCTACACTGTTGGTGGGAATGCAAACTAGTACAGCCACTATGGAGAACAGTGTGGAGATTCCTTAAAAAATTGCAAATAGAACTACCTTATGACCCAGCAATCCCACTTCCGGGCATACACACCGAGGAAACCAGAATTGAAAGAGACACATGTACCCCAACGTTCATCGCAGCACTGTTTATAATAGCCAGGACATGGAAACAACCTAGATGTCCATCAGCAGATGAATGGATAAGAAAGCTGTGGTACATATACACAATGGAGTATTACTCAGCCGTTAAAAAGAATTCATTTGAATCAGTTCTGATGAGATGGATGAAACTGGAGCCAATTATACAGAGTGAAGTAAGCCAGAAAGAAAAACAGCAATACAGTATACTAACACATATATATGGAATTTAGGAAGATGGCAATGACGACCCTGTATGCAAGACAGGAAAAAAGACACAGATGTGTATAACGGACTTTTGGACTCAGAGGGAGAGGGAGAGGGTGGGATGATTTGGGAGAATGGGAATTCTAACATGTATACTATCATGTAAGAATTGAATCGCCAGTCCATGTCTGACGTAGGGTGCAGCATGCTTGGGGCTGGTGCATGGGGATGACCCAGAGAGATGTTGTGGGGAGGGAGGTGGGAGGGGGGGTCATGTTTGGGAACGCATGTAAGAATTAAAGATTTTAAAATTTAAAAAAAAAAAAAAAAGCAGAGACATTACTTTGCCGACTAAGGTCCATCTAGTCAAGGCTATGGTTTTTCCAGTAGTCATGTATGGATGTGAGAGTTGGACTGTGAAGAAGGCTGAGCACCAAAGAACTGATGCTTTTGAACTGCGATGTTGGAGAAGACTCTTGAGAGTCCCTTGGACTGCAAGGAGATCCAACCAGTCCATTCTGAAGGAGATCAGCCTTGGGATTTCTTTGGAAGGAATGATGCTAAAGCTGAAGCTCCAGTACTTTGACCACCTCATGTGAAGAGTTGACTCATTGGAAAAGACTCTGATGCTGGGAGGGATTAGGGGCAGGAGGAGAAGGGGACGACAGAGGATGAGATGGCTGGATGACATCACTGACTCAATGGACGTGAGTCTGAGTGAACTCTGGGTGTTGGTGATGGACAGGGAGGCCTGGCATGCTGTGATTCATGGGGTCACTGTCCATGAAGAGTCAGAAACGACTGAGCGACTGAACTGTTATCAATCTCTGTCTTCATGTCTACTAATATTTGTCTTATGTATGTTGTTGATGTTAATTTTATGTGTGTCTGACTCTTTGCCACCCCAGGGACTGTAGCCTGCCAGGTTCCTCTGTCTATGGGATTTCCCAGGCAAGAATACTGGAATGGGTTGCCATTTCCTCCTCCAGGGGATCTTCTCAACCCAGGGATTGAAGATTCTGCTAGTGCAGGAGATGTGGGTTCAGTCCCTGGGTTGAGAAGATCCCCTGGAGGAGGAAATGGCAACCCACTCCAGTATTCTTCCCTGGGAAATCCCATAGACAGAGGAGCCTGGCAGGCTACAGTCCCTGGGGTGGCAAAGAGTCAGGCACTCTTGGAAGTCAGGGGCGGCAGTCGAGAGGAGCCACCCTGCGTCCGAAGCCAGGGGCAGCGCCCGAGGCCAGGGGAGGCAGCTGGGAGGAGCAACCCCACGTCCAAGGAGCAGTGGCTGCCTGGGCGCAGGAGGGCCTAGAGGAGCCATTCCATGTTGAAGGTCAGGAAGGGCGGCAGTGAGGAGATACCCCTCATCCAAGGTAAGGAGCAGTGGCTGCGCTTTGCTGGAGCAGCCGTGAAGAGATACCCCACGCCCAAGGTAAGAGAAACCCAAGTAAGACGGTAGGTGTTGCAAGAAGGCATCAGAGGGCAGACACACTGAAACCATAATCACAGAAAACTAGCCAATCTGATCACATGGACCACAGCCTTGTCTAACTCAATGAAACTAAGCCATACCCGCAGGGCAACCCAAGATGGGCGGGTCATGGTGGAGAGGTCTGACAGAATGTGGTCCACTGGAGAAGGGAATGGCAAGCCACTTCAGTATTCTTGCCTTGAGAACCCCATGAACAATATGAAAAGGCAAAATGATAGGATACTGAAAGAGGAACTCCCCAGATCAATAGGTGCCCAATATGCTACTGGAGATCAGTGGAGAAATAACTCCAGAAAGAATGAAGGGATGGAGCCACAGCAAAAACAATACCCAGCTGTGGATGTGACTGGTGACAGAAGCAAGGTCTGATGCTGTAAAGAGCAATATTGCATAGGAACCTGGAATGTCAGGTCCATGAATCAAGGCAAATTGGAAGTGGTCAAACAAGAGAGGGCAAGAGTGAGCGTCGACATTCTAGGAATCAGCAAACTAAAATGGACTAGAATGGGTGAATTTAACTCAGATGACCATTATATCTACTACTGCGGGCAGTACTTCCTTAGAAGAAATGGAGTAGCCATCATGGTCAACAAAAGAGTCCAAAATGCAGTACTTGGATGCAATCTCAAACATGACAGAATGATCTCTGTTCGTCTCCAAGGCAAACCATTCAATACCACTGTAATCCAAGGCTATGCCCCAACCAGTAATGCTGAAGAAGCTGAAATTGAACAGTTCTATGAAGACCTACAAGACCTTTTAGAACTAACACCGATAAAAGATGTCCTTTTCATTAAAGGGGACTGGAATGCAAAAGTAGGAAGTCAAGAAACACCTGGAGTAACAGGAAAATTTGGCCTTGGAATGAGGAATGAAGCAGGGCAAAGACTAACAGAGTTCTGCCAAGAAAATGCACTGGTCATAGCAAACACCCTCTTCCAACAACACAAGAGAAGACTCTACACATGGACATGATCAGATGGTCAACACCGAAATCAGATTGATTATATTCTTTGCAGCCAAAGATGGAGAAGCTCTATACAGTCAACAGAAACAAGACCAGGAGCTGACTGTGGCTCAGAACATGAACTCCTTATTACCAAATTCAGACTCAAATTGAAGAAAGTAGGGAAAACCACTAGACCATTCAGGTATGACCTAAATCAAATCCCTTATGATTATACAGTGGAAGTGAGAAATGGATTTAAGGGCCTAGATCTGATAGATAGAGTACCTGATGAACTATGGAATGAGGTTCGTGACATTGTACAGGAGACAGGGATCAAGACCATCCCCATGGAAAAGAAATGCAAAAAATCATAATGGCTGTCTGGGGAGGCCTTTCAAATAGCTTTGTAAAGAAGAGAAGCAAAAAGCAAAGGAGAAAAGGAAAGATATAAGCATCTGAATGCAGAGTTCCAAAGAATAGCAAGAAGAGATAAGAACGCCTTCCTCAGTGATCAATGCAAAGAAATAGAGGAAAAGAACAGAATGGGAAAGACTAGAGATCTCTTCAAGAAAATTAGAGATACCAAGGGAACATTTCATGCAAAGATGGGCTCGATAAAGGACAGAAATGGTCTGGACCTAACAGAGGCAGAAGATATTAAGAAGAGGTGGCAAGAATACATGGAAGAACTGTACAAAAAAGTTCTTCACGACCCAGATAATCATGATGGTGTGATCACTCATCTAGAGCCAGACATCCTGGAATGTGAAGTCAAGTGGGCCTTAGAAAGCATCACTATGAACAAAGCTAGTGGAGGTGATGGCATTCCACTTGAGCTGTTTCAAATCCTGAAAGATGATGCTGTGAAAGTGCTGCACTCAATGTGCCAGCAAATTTGGAAAACTCAGCAGTGGCCACAGGATTGGAAAAGGTCAGTCTTAATTCCAATCCCAAGGAAAGGCAATGCCAAAGAATGCTCAAACTACCGCACAATTGCACTCATCTCACATGCTAGTAAAGTAATGCTCAAAATTCTCCAAGCCAGGCTTCAGCAATACGTGAACCGTGAACTTCCTGATGTTCAAGCTGGTTTTAGAAAAGGCAGAGGAACCAGAGATCAAATTGCCAACACCCGCTGGATCATGGAAAAAGCAAGAGAGTTCCAGAAAAACATCTATTTCTGCTTTATTGACCATGCCAAAGCCTTTGACTGTGTGGATCACAGTAAACTGTGGAAAATTCTGAGAGAGATGGGCATATCAGACCACCTGACCTGCCTCCTGAGATATCTGTATGTAGGTCAGGAAGCAGCAGTTAGAACTGGACATGGAACAACAGACTGGTTCCAAATAGGAAAAGGAGTACGTCAAGGCTGTATATTGTCACCCTGCTCATTTAACTTATATGCAGAGTACATCATGAGAAACACTGGACTGGAAGAAACACAAGCTGGAATCAAGATTGCCGGGAGAAATATCAATAACCTCAGATATGCAGATGACACCACCCTTATGGCAGAAAGTGAAGAGGAGCTAAAAAGCCTCTTGATGAAAGTGAAAGAGGAGAGCGAAAAACTTGGCCTAAATCTGAACATTCAGAAACGAAGATCATGGTATCCAGTCCCATCACTTCATGGGAAATAGATGGGGCAACAGTGGAAATAGTGTCAGACTTTATTTTGGGGGGCTCCAAAATCACTGCAGATGGTGATTGCAGCCATGAAATTAAAAGACACTTACTCCTGGGAAGAAAAGTTATGACCAACCTCGATAGTATATTCAAAAGCAGAGACATTACTTTGCCGACTAAGGTCCGTCTAGTCAAGGCTTTGGTTTTTCCAGTGGTCATGTATGGATGTGAGAGTTGGACTGCGAAGAAGGCTGAGTGCTGAAGAATTGATGCTTTTGAACTGTGGTGTTGGAAAAGACTCTTGAGAGTCCCTTGGACTGCAAGGAGATCCAACCAGTCCATTCTGAAGGAGATCAACCCTGTGTGTTCTTTGGAAGGAATGATGCTAAAGCTGAAACTCCAGTACTTTGGTCACCTCATGCGAAGAGTTGACTCATTGGAAAAGACTCTGATGCTGAGAGGGATTGGGGGCAGGAGGAGAAGGGGACGACAGAGGATGAGATGGCTGGATGGCATCACTGACTCAATGGACATGAGTCTGAGTGAACTCCAGGAGTTGGTGATGGACAGGGAGGCCTGGTGTGCTGCGATTCATGTGGTCGCTGTCGATGAAGAGTCAGGCACAACTGAGCAACTGAACTGAACTGATGTTAACAAACACTCTCTTCTTGCACTGACCCTTCAACCATTATATAATGCTGGTTTTGCCTTTTTGTCCTTTGATTTAAAGTCTGTTTTGTCTGACAGGAGTATTGCTACCCCTGCTTTCTTGCATGAAATCTTCTCTATCCTCGCAGTTTCTGTCTCTGTGTATCTTTCACCATGAAATGAGTCTCTTATAGGCAGCCTATTGAAGGGTCTTGTTTTTTTTTTAATTCAGTGAGACACCCTATGTCTTTTTGCTTTTCAAAGCTATTTTTAGCCACTAAAGAGCATATGCTTATTTACTGACCGTAATTCAGTGTATATAAAATGACTAATTCCCACAACTCTTGCTAGTTGTAAGTAACAGCAGAATGTGTTGAATAATGTTGATTCCAATTGTGAATGCATTGATACATATTTTAATACGATTGGCTTACCTGTAAATAAAATATTGTTACTGAAGGTAAAAGAACATTATTAACCCAGGCCTCCTGCATTGCAAGCAGATTCTTTACCATCTGAGTCACCAGGGAAGCCCAAAGAATATAAAACAGTATCAAAGTTTGGGCTTCTCAGGTGGTGCTAGTGGTAAGGAACCCACCTGCCAATTCAGGAGACCTAAGAGACGTGGGTCTGATCCCTTGGTCTGGAAGATCCCCTGGAGAAGGGAATGGCAAATAGTTCCAGTATTCTTGGCTGGAGAATCCCATGGACAGAGGAGCCTGGTGGGCTGCAGTCCATAAATTCGCAAAGAGTTGGACATGACTGAAGAGACTTAACACACAATATCAAAGTTAAAGCATATAATGATTTGGGTATTTGGGGGAAGTTTTCTTTTTAATTTAATTTTTCATATTCAGATATAGTTTATTATCAATGTTATGTTAGCTCAGGTATACAGCAAAGCAGTGCAGGTATACATCTACATATATCCATCTGTTTCAGATTTATTCCTCATGTAGATAATCACAGAATATTGAGTTGAGTTCCCTGTGCTATACAGTAGGTCCTTGTTGATTATCTATTTTATATATAGTACTATATATGTATGTTAATTTCAAACTCCTAATTTATCCCTCCCCTGTGTGCCTTGCCCATTTGGGAACCACTAGTTTATTTCCAAAATCTGTGGAAAATCCCACAGACAGAGGAGCCCGGTGGGCTACAGTTCATGCGGTTGCAAAGAATCAGACACAACTTAGCAACTAAACAAGAAAAACAATTACAACCTTTATTTACTCCTAAATGATATTTTTAGAGGAAGTAAGAAGCCATAGTTCGGTTAATTTTCTAAACACACACTGGATTTTTACCACAACCAATTATTCATTCAAGAGGGCAGTAACTTTTCTAGTTGCCATTGGACAAAAATCAAAGCATATTTTAATATACACATTAATCTGTCTGTGTTTAAAGGACTGCCCTTTTAAGGAAATTTAACATTTTATTTATCTTAATAGTATGTCAGAAGCATTTATTTTAAAGCTATGATTTCTAAGATTTTATACATAATTACATACATGTATGCAGAGGAGATTAGATAGATAACAAATAGATGATAGATAGACATGATAAATAGATGATAGGCAGAGACAGAGGAGGAGAGAGTGAGGGCAGGGTGGGGGGACAGGAAGAGAGAACTGGCAACCCCAAGGCTTGGCTGTGCTGTAAGCTGCAGAGAACAGTATGTCAGTGATCTGTAAAGCTCCTGTATTCTCACTTTTAAGTAGTAAATTAACTTTGTAGTTGTTTCCAACTCTTTTGCTGTATTTCCTTAGACACACATTTTTAGGCTACAATGGACTTACTAACGGACAAAATCCCATTTCAGCTCACACCTGCCGCCAGCCTGAAGCACCAGCCCACGAACACGCTGAGAGCCGTCAACCTCCCCTCCTTTGACTGCACCTTGGCGTACACCTGCCATCTGGCGTTCTTCCTCTCAGGTGGACCTGAGCACAGCACATGTAAAGCAGACGTGAAATGGACAGGGAAGGCCCCTGTCTGTAAAAGTAAGTCCCTGGTGAGAAGCGGAAGTGGGTCTCTGCAGAGCAGGTGAGTGTCAGTTGCCCACCAAGCTCATGTCCAGGTGGAAGACCCCCAAGTAGTAACCTCTTAGAGGCACTGTCCTTTACCCCACCCCAGCCCAAAGTCCAGCTCCATGCTTGCTGTTTGTGAGCTGTGTGTGTGAATATGTGTGCAGTCTGTTGGGGGCAGAGGCGGCACAGGCTAATGAGAGGTGCCGATCTCATTATTTGCAAGTCACATTTTAAGTCAAAGAGAAGCCCACTAGGAGTTAAAAGGACAATAAAATGCAGTGTGTCTTTGGAAAATGTGTTTTATAATGAAAATGGGCAAATATCACCAGTGTTGGTGAATATATAACACAGGTCTGGTTTTTTGAGACCGCAGCTGTTTAGTGGTAGGATATAAGTTTATGTGTCCCTGCCATTGGTTCTGCTTTTTAAACTTACAAAAATGATGAATACCAGAATGATGCACCAGTGACTCACAAAGTTGTGTACTTATGAATAAAAGGAACACCAAGTCAGAGCCGACAGCGTGACATCTTCAGCTTCACCGCCAAACCACACTTAGACCTGACAGCTGAGCAGCAGAAACAGGCATGAGAGACTGTGACACAGTCCGTGCCTTTCGCGGTAGCTTCTTGAAGCTTCTTTTAGTTCTCACTTTTGAAAGAAACAATTCTCCTTCTGTGAGTTAGAATTCCCCAGGAAACACATCTCTGCCCTCAGGACTCCCCCTGAAACCCACTTCTGCCCTCAGAATTCCAACAGACACCGTCTTTCTACACCTCAGGATCCCTGGGAAACCAGTACGGCCCATGGGGAAGCCTCAGATACAGTTTTCACCTGGTGGGGAATTACCGAGAGGCCACCAAGTGCCCCTGGGGAATCTGCAGGACACCACATTCCTCTGGTGGGGAATCCCTGAGAAACCTTGTCCTCCTGGTGGGGAAAGCCTTAGAAAAAACCTTCTGCCCTCAGAATTCCTCAGGACATCCCCTTCTGTAAGTGGGGAATCCCCTGGACACCACCTTGTGTCCTCAGAATATCCTGAAAAACCACCTTCTGCTAGTGGGGAATGCCCCGAACACAACCTTCTGTCCTTAGAATATTCCAGGAAATCACCTTCTCTAGGGGCAAGCACCTGGACACCAACTACTGTCTTCAGATTATGCAGGGAAATCCCTTTCTGTCCGTGGGACAGAAGGTGGTATCCGGGGGATTCCCCACTTACAGAAGGGGATGTCCTGAGGAATTCTGAGGGCAGAAGGTTTTTTCTAAGGCTTTCCCCACCAGGAGGACAAGGTTTCTCAGGGATTCCCCACCAGAGGAATGTGGTGTCCTGCGGATTCCCCAGGGGCACTTGGTGGCCTCTCGGTAATTCCCCACCAGGTGAAAATTGTATCCGAGGCTTCCCCATGGGCCGTACTGGTTTCCCAGGGATCCTGAGGTGTAGAAAGACGGTGTTTGTTGGAATTCTGAAGCAAATTTGCTTCTGTCAGTGGGGAGTCCTGTGGACACCAAATGCTGACCAGAGAACGTCCCGGGAAACCCTCATCCATCAGTGGGGAATCCCCTGGACACCATATTCTGACAACAAAGTATCCCAGGAAACCCTCTTCTGTCAGTGGGGAATCCCCTGGACACCACCTTCTATCCTCAGAATATCCTGGGAAATCACCTTCTCTCAGGGGGCAATACCCTGAACACCACAATGTCTTCAGATTATCCCGGCAAATTCCCATCTGTCCGTAGGGAATCCACTGGACGCAACATTCTGCCCTCTGAATGTCCCAGGAAATCCCATTCTGTCAGTGGGGAGTCCCGTGGACATCAAATTCTGACCAGAGAATGTCCCGGGCAATCCCATTCTGTCAGTGGGAAATCCCACAGATGCCATATTCTGACAACAAAATATTCCAGGAAACCCCCTTCTGTCAGTGGGGAATCCCCAGGACACCACCTTCTGCCCTCTGTAACCCTGGGAAATCCCCTTCTGTCAGTGGGAAATCCCCTGGACCCCATCTTCTGTCCTGAGAATATCAGAGGAAACCCTGTTCTGTCAGTGAAGAAGCCCCCGGATACCAACTTCTGTCCTCAGAATATCCCAGGAAACCCCTTCTGTCAGTGGGGAATCCGCAAGACACCACCTTCTGCCCTCTGTAACCCTGGAAAACCCCTTCTGTCAGTGGGGAATCCTCCGGCCACCAACTTCTGTCCTCAGAATATCCTGGGAAATCCCCTTCAATCAGTGTGGAATCCCCAGGACACCATCTTCTGTCCTCAGAAAATCCCAGGAAACCCTTCTTTAGTGGGGAATCTCCTGGAGAGCACCTTCTATCCTCAGAATTTCCTGGGAAATCCCATTCTCTCAGGGGACAATCACCTGGACACTACCTACTGTCTTCAGATTATCCTAGGAAATCCCCTTCTGTCCATGGGGAATACCCTGGACACCACATTCCGCCCTCTTAATGTCCCAAGAAACCTTGTTCTGTCAATGGGGAGTCCCATGGACATCAAATTCTCACCAGAGAATGTCCTGGGAAACCACCTTCCATCAGTGGAGAATCCCCTGGACAACAATTTCTGTCCTCAGAATATCCCAGGAAACCCCCTTCCATTGATGGGGAATCCACTGGACACTACCTTCTGCCCTCATTATTTCCCAGGAAATTCCCTTCTGTCAGTGGGGAGCCCACTGGACACCATCTTCTCTGCTCAAATACCCAAGGAAATAACTTCTGTCAATGGGGAATCCCCAGGACACCACCTACTATCTTCAGATTATGCCCGGAAATCCCCTACTGTCAGGGGAGAATCCCACGAACACCACCTTCTGTCTTCAGATTATTCTGGGAAATCCCCTTCTGCCAGTGGAGAATCTCCTGGACACCAACTTCTGTTCTCAGAATATCCCAGTAAACCCCCTTCTGTTGACTGACAGTCTGCCAGAAACCACCTTCTGCCCGAAGATTTTCCCAGGAACTCCCTTCTGTCAGTGGGAAATCCCCCGGACACCATATTCTGACCACAAAATATCCCAGGAAACCCCCTTCTGTCAGTGAGGAATCCCACAGACAACATCCTCTGCCCTCAGTAACCCTGGGAAATCCCCTTCTGTCAGTGGAGAATCCCCCAAACACCACCTTCTGTCCTCACATTATCCTGGGAAACTCCCTTCTGTCAGTGGGGAATCCACAAGATACCACCTTCTTTCCTCACAATATCCCGGGAAACCCTTTCTGTCAGTGGGGAATCTCCTGGAGAGCACCTTCTCTCCTCAGAATATGCTGGGAAATCCCCTTCTCTCAGGCGGCAATCCCCGGGACACAACCTTCAGTCCTAAGAATATCCCAGGAAGCCCCCTTTAATTGATGGGGAATCTGTCGGAAACTACCTTCTGCCCTCAGAATTTCCCAGGAACTCCCTTCTGTCAGTGGGAAATCCCCCGGACACCATCTTCTGTCCTCAGTAAACTGGGGATTCCCCTTCTCTCAGTGGAGAATCCCCTGGACACCACCTTCTTTCCTCAGAATATCTCAGGAAACCCTCTTCTGTCAGTGGGGAAACCCCCAGACAACCATCTTCTGCCCTCAGTAAACCTGGGAAATCCTCTTCTGTTAGTGGGGAATCCCATGGACACCACCTCTGTCCTCAGAATATCCCAGGAAACCACCTTCAGTCAGTGTGGAATTCCCCGGAAATCACCTTCTGTCCTCAGAATATCCCAGGAAACTCTCTTCTGTCACTGGGGAATCCCCTGGACACCACCTTCTGTCCTCAGAATATCCCAGGAAACTCTCTTCTGTCACTGGGGAATCCCCCGGACACCACCTTCTGGCTTCAGAATATCCCAGGAAACCCTCTTCTGTTAGTGGGGAATCCCCCAGACACCACCTTCTGTCCTCAGAATATCCCAGGAAATGCCCTTCTATCGGTGGGGAATCCCCATGACACCACCTTCTGTCCTCACAATATCCCAGGAAACCACCTTCTGTCAGTGGAGAATCCCCTGGACACCACCTTCTACTCTCAGTAACCCCAGGAAATCCACCTCTCAGTGGGGAATCTCCCGGACACCACCTTCTGTCCTTAGAATATCCCAGGAAATCCTCTTCTTCATTGGGTAATCCCCTGGACACCACCTTCTAACCTGAGAATATCCCAGGAAACTCCCTTCTGTCAGAGGGGAATCCTCCGAACACCACCTTCTGTCCTCAGAATATCCCGGGAAACCCCCTTTTGTCAGTGGGGAATCCTCTGGACACCACCTTCTGTCCTCTGAATATGCCAGGAAATCCCCTTCTGTCAGTGGGGCATCTCCAGGACTCCACCGTCTTTCTTCAGAATATCCTGGGAAACCCCCTTCTGTCAATGGGGAATCCCCTGGACACCACCATCTGCTGGTCGGGAATCCATCACAAACTCCCTTATGGGCCAGAAATCCCTGGAAACCGTCTTTTCTGGAGAATATCCCCAAAACCCCCTTCTACTCCTCAGGAATTCCCAGGAATCCTCATTATGCCCCTCAGGAATGCCCCTGGGAACCCCCTTCTTACACTCAGATTCCTCTGTAAACCCCTTTTACTCAGTGGGGAATCCCCTGGAAACCACCTTCTATCTGTGGGGAATTCCTCAGTAACCCTCTTCTGCCCCTCAGGAGTCCCCATAAACCCCTTTCTCTCTGTCAGGATTTCTTTGGAATCCTCAGACTCTGTTAGAATTCCCCAGAAACAACCCTCTGTGTGTCTGAATCCCCTCAGAAATCTCTCTGTGGAATTCACATTAGGAATTATATACTTAACGTTTCTCTTGGCCCTTTCTCATAGAAATAGTTGAACACATACTTTTAAAAAGTGATAATTTGTAGTTTGATACAAAACTATGAAAGAGAAGAGATTATGAGTTAAATCTAAGTTGATTAAAATGTTTTGCAGGGGAAGTATTTTGATGTTGTTCACTACTACCTCATGAGTTCATTGATCGTGTGGGGATAGTAATTTTGTAAATTACCTTTCCCTTGTGGGTAGGAGATCTCACAAATGAATGAGAAAGGATATATACACTCTTCTTTAGAAGGCTCTCTGTTGTAACACACTGAATTCACAAGTTATATCCAAATTGATTTCCACTAAGAAACTCAGATTTCTCTCAAAAGCTACTGTGCATGTATGGGTTTAAAGTGGGGATGTATAAGATATTCCTATTTTGTGCATTCAAGAAATCTGGAGAAATACACATTGCTTCAGTTTGACATTTTTTCAAACTTATTAAAAATGGTTTTTGAAAGTGATAATTTGTATCTTTTTGCTTGTAGGTAAAGGAATGAGAGAAGCTTGTGAAACAGTTACTAAAACTCCAGGTTTGTGTACCAGAACAGTTACAGATTTAAATCAAATAAGGTGATCTGTTCTCTACTATGCTCTGTGCAACCAAATAAACAAATTTCTGATTCCTTTATTCCATGAAAAAGTTAATGTTTCAGTTATTTAAAATGCCAAGCCCACACATGTTCCTGTTTCTCTTATAACTGTGTTTTAGTAATGGAATAAGAATGCTTTACTTAAAAGGAAAACCTCTGTTTTTATCCCACACTGTTTTATTAAAAGGTGGCTTAGACACTTTGCAGGCAGAAGTGGACATCAGATGTTGACTCAGAATGTGGTATACTGGAGAGCCTATAAACAGAGTTGTGTGTCTTTCCTCTGCACGAGAAAGCTACAGTAAACAACATATCATGACAGCGTCAGCTGTGCATTCCAGCAGTTCAAATGTGGGGCTATATCCTTCCCCAAGTATCTCCAGCATCAGACATCCTCTGCCTCCAATACCTTAATTCTCATTTTCTGTTGTGTGTGATACCTTGCTTAATGCACACGGTAGCAAACAGGAAAGGTGCAGGTTTATTTCCTAATGAAGATGTTCATTATTCCAAATCACCTGGCCTGTTGTGTGTATTATAAATGTACAGAATATTTAAACAAGACAGTGTGTCCCCAAATTATAATGCAAGCCAAACTTAAAAAAAAAAAATAGAACAGAAAACATTTAGATAAGTTGCGTTTTCTGGTGTTTACTTTATTCAGGTGTTCACACTGGTTTCGTAGACATAAACTCTGTTCCAGGATCAAATGCAGAGAAAGTATATGAAATATTATAGTTCAGTCACAGTTGCTGGGTTTTGCATGTAATTCTTAGATAAGGTAAAAAGTTCCAACACGGTTAAAGGAATTCATGAATTGTACACCATGAAGTACCTACTTTAAAATTTTAAAATTAAGACCTACCGTAAACTTTTTTTCTGGACTATTTTATGTAAATGTTATTTAAAAATCAAACACAGAAATCAGTGCTCTATCCAGGCAACGTTTTCTTCCGATGGAAGGAAATACAGTGGGTGGTGGTGATGGTGTGTTTTTTTGTTCTGTTTGCTGGTTTTATCAAGGGCAGCGAAAGTCTGAAGGCTCTTTTTTAAAACTTATTTTTAACTGAAGGATAACTGCTTTGGTTTCTACCAAATATCAATATGAATCAGCCACAGAGCTGCAGACTCCACCTCAGTGTGCCCATCCTCTCTGAAGGCAAGCATGATGAAATGGGCTTCTGTGTTTAGGGGCACAGTCTCACACCTCCACTGTGGTGGTTACCTTATGCTGCAAACCACCAGCAAGAGGTCAGAGGACAGGGACCCAAAAAGATCCTCCATGTCCCCACTGGTCACAGCTGAGCACAGCTCAGCCACCCCCACAGACCTGCTGCCGCTCCCGCTGTCCAGCCAGGCTGGCCCACCTGACCCGCCAGTGAAAGGACCTCGACAGGCAAACATCCCCTAGGGCTGGAAAGAAAAGCACAACCGGGGACACTGTGCTTTGTCCTCATCACGCTGTAGCTAAAAGTGCATTTGAGAGGTAACATGAACTCACCCTTGAAAAGAAATCACATGAAAAGAGGTCAGTTCTGCTAAATATGAGAAATGCAAATCGAAAATGCAGGAAGGAATCGCCTCACAGCGCTCAGAATGGCCGTTGTCAGAAACTTGACAAATACTAACTGATGGAGAAGGCGTGGAGGAGAGGGAATATTCCTCCCCCCATGCTGGCAATAGACATTGATAAGAGACACTGTGAAGGATCGTGAGAGGCTTATTAAAACAAAGGAAACAGGAATGAGGTTAGAACACTCTCTAACACCATACATGAAATGAGCTCCAAATCATAAGTATCTAAAGGTCAGGAGGGATTCTATGAAAGTCTTAAAGAAAACATAGGCAGGAAATGTGAGGATGGATATAAACTTCAAGGTCTTTTTGGGTTTGGATGACTTCATTGCGAGGTCTTTTGGAATCCATCTCCTAGCACAATGAGAAATAAACACAAACCAGGAAAACACGACCTACTTCAATTTTAAATCAGGTGTCCAAAAAAGTAAACCTTCAGGAATGAAGAAGGTAACCCGGAAGGCAAAGAAGTATTTGAAAAACGAAGATACACACAAGCAGTTCATCTGCAAAACCAACAGAAATCTCACAATTTGTTAATACTTCAATAAAGTGGATTCCATAAAAATATTGCATCCCTGTGCTGTATCACAACACACATAAAGTTGTATTAATCAACTGCACTTCAATTACAAAAAAAAAAATATGGAATGCATAGCTACAAACACAAAACTGGAAGGAAAAAGGAACAAAAGGAAAATGGGAAATATTATACAATACAAAAAGCAATTGAGAAATCACTTTGGATGAGATTATTAAAAATCACACAAAATAGATGGGACATTTGAATCTTTGCTTCAGAAACAACTAACTAGTCAAAAGAAGACAATGAATCTACCAGCAAGATAAATAAGGACAAGAAAGCCTTATTTAATGGGAAAGTCACATTTTACCAAGCCCACATTCTAATAATAAGTACCATCATAAGATACATAAAAATTTTGATGATTTTTCAAAAACAATTCAAAAGGTGTTAACTCTGAAGATGTATTTCCCATATTTTATCTGTGTCACAAGCTTCCAGGCTGCACTATAGAAAATTTGGGCCTCAAATGTCCCTGCTGAAATAGGGAGAAGTTCCTATTTCAGGCTGGCAACTCTGTGCCCCAAGTTCCCAGGTCAACATAGGGAAAAGTTCCTATTTAAGGCTGGCAACTCTGAACCTGAAGTTCCTGTTCTGAAATAGGGAAAAGTTCTTATTTCAGGTCAGCAACACTGCATCCCAAGTTCCTGGGCTGAAATGAGGGAAAGTTCCTATTATTTCAGGGTGGCTACTCTGTGCTTCAAGTTCCCAGGCTGCAACAGGGAAAAGTTCCTATTTCCGCCCAGAAACTCTGCACCACAGGTTCCCGGGCTGAAATTGGGAAAAGTTAGTATGTCAGGTCAACAACTCTGCGGGTTGAAAGGTGAACAAAAGTCCCTTTCACATTATACTATTCCTGAGAATTTTTTCAGGAGAATTTATTTACATATTCTCATCTAAGGCAAGGTTGTCAGAAACACAAAGAAAACTGCCATAAGAAATCACACTTAATTCCCATCTAAAATTAGACAAATGGAGTTATCTATTAAACAGAAAGAGATTCACAAATACAGAAACTAAGGATGCCTGTGGGGATTTGGTTGTGGATGTTGCCAGACTGAAGTAGAAATTAAGAAACAAAATTCACTATGTACAATGTAAGAAAAATAATAGCATATTGTATGCAGCAGAGAGAACTATAGCCAAGATTTTTGCAATATGTTTATATAGCATATATTCCATGAAAATATTGAATCACTCTCTTGTATCCCAAAGCAAATAGAGTAATGTGAATCAACTGTACCTCAATTGAAAAAGAAAGAGTGGATGGATGGCTACAAATACCAGAAATAATCAAGAATGAAGGTTCACAAAATAAAAGTGGGAAAAGTTTAGGAATAGAAACTCCCATCAAGAAATTATTTTGGATGGGAGTACTAAAAATCTCCTTTGGTTCAGCCACTAGAAAGAACAGCATGGAGGAGCTTTAGTGTTTTCTAAAACATGGAAGCGCATGAGCAGACAGCAATCACGTGCGTGGGCGTACAGTCAGGGAAAAGAAACATTTTCAAAGACAAGGGGACCCATGCCTTCCCTGCCGGACCGGTTTCCAAAGAAAGTACACTGCTGCAAAACTAAGGGTACAAGGACAAGGAAACAAATAAAGAAAATGGGTTCTATACACACAATGGTACACGCATCAGCCACAAGGAAGAATGAAACGACGCCATGTTCGGGCACAGGCAAGAAGGCAGAGATGATCATAGCAAGCGCAGTAAGAGAGACATGGAGTGAAAAATAGAATGTGATGTCACTTGTAGGTGGAATCTAAAAATTGAAACATATGAGCTCTTTGAGCCAAGAAAAACAGTTCACAGACTTAGAAAAAGCTCGTCTCACTTACTGTTAGCAGAGAAGAAAGGTGTTGGGCACTTAGAAATAAGCTAATTCTCTAATGTGCACATTCCTATTTAGAAAATAAGCCACAAGGACCTACTGGATAACACTAGGAATGATACACCAGTTTTTGTCATAATCTATACAGGAACATCCAGAAAACGAAGATCATGGCATCTGGTCCCATCACTTCATGGCAAATAGATGGTGAAACAGTGGAAACAGTGTCAGACCTTATTTTGGGGGGCTCCAAAATCACTGCAGATGGTGACTGCAGCCATGAAATTAAAAGATGCTTACTCCTTGGAAGAAAAGTTATGACCAACCTAGATAGCATATTGGAAAGCAGTGACATTACTTTGCCAACAAAGGTCCGTCTAGTCAAGGCTATGGTTTTTCCAGTAGTCATGTATGGATGTGAGAGTCAGACTGTGAATAAAGCTGAGCACCAAAGAAGTGATGCTTTTGAACTGTGGTGTTGGAGGACTCTTGAGAGTCTCTTGGACTGCAAGAAGATCCAACCAGTCCATTCTAAAGGAGATCAGTCCTGGGATTTCTTTGGAAGGAATGATGCTAAAGCTGAAATTCCAGTACTTTGGCCACCTCATGCGAAGAGTTGACTCATTGGAAAAGACTGATGCTGAGAAGGATTGGGGGCAGGAGGGAAAGGGGACGACAGAGGATGAGATGGCTGGATGGCATCCTGGACTCGATGGACGTGAGTTTGAGTGAACTCCGGGAGTTGGTGATGGACAGGGAGGCCTGGTGTGCTGCGATTCACGGGGTCACAAAGAGTCAGACACGACTGAGCGACTGAACTGAACTGAGCTGATACAGGAACAGTCCCTGAAATACAGCATATGCACATCAATGTGTGAGTGAATCAAGTGACTATAAATTAAAAAAAAAAAAAAAAAAACCCACTGCCTGGTAATTCACCTATATACTCAAGTTCAAATAACTGGATAAACACAATAAATATAGAAACATATGCTGATTCTATTCCCCTCATCCCATGGTTACCTTGACTAATCTCTTGGTAATTCTGGATTATGTCGATAATCTCTGGAGACTGGGCAGGCTTGGGTCCCAAGGCTGGATTGTTCTGGGGCTCAGGGTCCTGGGAGGATATGGTAGGCAGTGTGACCCCATGATGTTTGTGGAGTGCCTCTTGCCCTCTGCAGGAGCCCTCAATCTCCAGGTACCGGTGATGTAAATGAAGAGATTTGAATTAATATAGACACACATATATGTATCCAATAGATGACCCCAAATGACCTACTGAATAGCAGGTGGAAGTTTACTGAATGCACTGTAATCACCTAGATGGTAACAGGAACTTGAAAGAGAATAGACAAACATATCAAGTTCCTATATACTTGAAACACACATTAAATCAGAAATCTATTTATTGGAATAGACCAATAAATAATCACACAGAAATCAGAAATCGCCTCTATTCCAATAAAAAATCACAGAGGGGGTGGGGGGAATCTTGTGGGATGAGTAATTCTGCCTTGCAGCCATTTTCTGTAACAACGGCCTGAAAAGCTGTGCTGATGGGCATTGAATATTCTCAAGGCCAAAGGGTCTGAAAGTCAAAAACAGCTGATCTCAACAAACGTCCAAGGGGTGGTCATCAGAAGAGAATTTAAAACAGGGTTGAGTTACAGGAAGCTCCATCAGAGGTAACATGAACTCACCTTTGAAAAGAAATCACATGAAAAGAGGTCAGTTCTGCTAAATATGAGAAATGCAAATCGAAACCGCAGGAGGGAATCGCCTCACAGCGCTCAGAATGGCCGTTGTCAGAAACTTGACCAACACTAACTGATGGAGAAGGCGTGGAGGAGAGGGAATATTCCTCCCCCGATGCTGGCAATAGACATTGATAAGAGACACTGTGAAGGATCGTGAGAGGCTTATTAAAACAAAGGAAACAGGAATGAGGTTAGAACACTCTCTAACATCATACACGAAATGAGCTCCAAATCGTAAGTATCTAAAGGTCAGGAGGGGTTCCTTGAAAGTCTTAAAGAAAACACAGGCAGAAAATGTGAGGATATAAACTACAAGGTCTTTTTGGGTTTGGATGACTTCATTGCGAGGTTTTTTTGAATCCATCTCCTAGCACAATGAGAATTAAACCCAAACCAGGAAAACACGACCTACTTCAATTTCAAATCAGGTGTCCAAAATGGTAAACCTTCAAGATTGAAGAAGGCAACCCGGAATGCAAAGAAATATTTGCAAACCAAGAGACACACAAACAATTCATCTCTAAAACCAACAAAAGCTCACAATTTGTTAATATTTCAATAAAGTGGATTCCATAAAAATATTGTAAAACAATCCCCTATGCTGTATCACAACCCACATAGTTTGTTAATCAACTGTACTTCAATTACAAAAAAATATGGGGTGTATAGCTACAAACACAAAAGAAAATAGAAGAAAAAAGGAAAAAAGTGGAAATGGGAAATGTTATACAACAGAAGAAACAATTGAGAAATTACTTTGGATGAGATTATTAAAAAGCATACAAACTAGACGGACCATTTCAATCTTTGCTTCAAAAAGAATAAACCAGTCAAAAGAGGCCAATGAATCTACCAGCAAGATAAATAAGGACAAGAAAGCCATGGGAAAGTCACATTTTACCAAGCCCACACTCAGATAATGAGTGCCATCGCAAGACACATAAAAATTTTGATGATTTTTTCAAAAACAATTCAAAAGGTGTTAACTCTGAAAATGTATTTCCCTAATATTTATCTGCGTGTCAAGGTTCTGGGCTGAACTATGGAAATGCTGGGCCCCAAATTTCCAGGCAGAAATAGGGAAAAGTTCCTATTACAGGCGGGGAACTCTGCACCCCCAGTTACCAGGCTGAAATAGGGGGACAAGTTCCTATTTCAGGTGGGGAACATGGTGCCCCAGGTTCCGGGGCTGAAATAGGGGTGAAAGTTCATAATCGAGGTGGGGAACTGGGCTCCCCTAGGTTCCTTCACTGAAATGGGCGGGGGGGGGGGGGGAATTCCTAATTGAGACGGGGAACCGGACGCCCCGGGCTGAAATAGGGCAACAAGTTCCTATTTCAGGTGTAGAACGCAGCGTACCAGGTTTCCAGGTTGAAATTGGGGGATAAGATTCTCTTTCATGTGGGGAACTGGGCTTCCCTAGGTTCCTGGGCTGAAATAGGGGGAAAAGTTCCTAACTGAGGCAGGGAACTCAGTGCCCCAGCTTCCCGGGCTGAAATAGGGGGCAAAGTTCCAATCTCAGGTGGAGAACTCGGTGCCCCAGGTTCCTGGGCTGAAATAGGGGGGAAAGTTCCTAATTGAAGCGGGGAACTGAGTGTCCCAGTTTCCCAGGCTGAAATGGGGGGAAAGTTCCTATTTCAGGCAGGGAATCGGGCTCCACTAGTTTCCCAGGCTGAAATGGGACAAGTTCCTACTTCAGGCGGGGAACACAGAGCCCCAGGTAGGGGATAAGTTCCTATTCCATATGGGGAACTGGGCTTACCTAGGTTCCTACGCTGAAATAGAGAGGAAGTTTCCTAATTGAGGCGGGGAACTGGACACCCCAGTCTCTTAGGCTGAAACAGCGGGACAAGTTTTTATTTTAGGTGGGGAAGGCAGCATCCCAGGTTTCCAGGTTGAAATCAGGGGATAAGATTCTATTTCATGTGGGGAACTGGGCTCCCCTAGGTTCCTGAGCTGAAATAGGGGGGGACGTTCTTAACTGAGGTGGGGAACTGGGTGCCCCAGTCTCCCAGGCTGAAATAGGGGGGAAAGTTCGTATTTCAGGCAGGGAACCAGGTTCCGCTAGGTTCCTGGGCTGAAATAGGGGGACAAGTTCGTACTTCAGGCAGGGAACACAGCGCCCAGGCAGGGGATAAGTTCCTATTCCATATGGGGAACTTGGCTTACCTACGTTCCCGGGCTGAAACAGGTGGGAAAGTTCCTATTTCAGGCAGGGAACTGGGCTCCGCTAGGTTCCCAGGCTGAAATAGGGGGACAAGTTCCTATTTCAGGCAAGGAATGCAGCACCCAGGTTTCTTGGCTGAAATAGCGGGATAAGTTCCCATTTCATGTGGGGAACTGGGCTCCCCTAGGTTCCTGGGCTGAAATATGGGGGAAAGTTCCTATCTCAGGCAGAGAACTCAGTGCCCCAGGTTCCCAGGCTGAAATAGGAAAGATTCCTCTTTCAGGCCAGCAACTCTGCACCCCATGTTCCCAGGCCGAAGTAGGGAAATCAAATCCCACCTGTTAGACTGGCCATCCTCACAAGCCTACAAACAAGAGATGCAGGAGACAGCCAGCAGCTGAGGTAACCCCACTGCATGTTCAGTGGAAATGGACATATATTTCCTTTCTGTAATGATAGAAATACAGGTTAAAACCACAATGCTATATTTGTTCCCATTCACTAAATGGTTATAATCAAGATCAAGATATTAACAGCAATGTAGAAAATCAGAAACATTACACTTTGCTTGTGGATATGGAAAATAGTACAGACTATATGTATAATAGTTTGGCATTTCCTCAGAAAGATAAAAATATACGTACTGTTTACTTCACCAGCTCCACTCTTGGATATACATGCCAATGAACTGAAAACAGCTGTTCAAACAACAAATGGTACACAAATATTCATAGCAACATTATTCACAATAGCCCAAAGGTAGAACCCATTCAACTGTCCATCAGTGGGTGAATGAAGACGCAAAACAGGGTACATGCAAAAACTCCAACAATATTCTGCTACACAAGAGGTACAGTGAAATGGTGTAGCACTCTTCAAGACGTGACAGAAATTCCTCAAACACCAGCAAATGGAATTAACATACAATATGTCAACTCCAATTCAGGTTATGTACCTAAAAGGTTTGAAAAAATGGGCTGAAAAAAATAAACTCATATTTCTACACTCGTATTCTGGCAAACAACTGGAAGGAATCCAAGTGTCCATGGACAGACAATTCCATAAACAAACTGTGGTATACACACAATGGAATATGATTCAGCCTTTAAAAGCGGGTAATTCTGACAATGCTACAATGTGGATGAACCTTATAATCATTATGTTAAGTGAAACAAACAAGACCAAAAAAGGACAAACATTCTGTGATTCCACTAGCATGAGAAAGTGGAATCATCTCAAAGCAAGTCAAATTCGAAGATAGAAAAAGCAGAAAGTGATTCCCAGCTGCTGAAAAGAGTTGATGTTTCATGGACGCAGTTTCACTTAGGGAAACCGACTTCCTATGACATCTCCAAAAATCCTTATATAAATCATTGGAAACCATATGCAATCAAATGAAAGTATAAAGAAGCTTTACAACTTACACCAAATTCACTCAAACTTCTCAACAGATAAAATGCAAAGCTGTGTCTATAGTACCTCAGTTTTGCTAATGAATTTTAACAAAAAAAACCCTAAATTCTATCTAAAAAAGGATATAAAATTTATAAAACAACCTTTAAAAGATTAAAAATTTAAACTCTATAAAAGACCTTATTCAGAAAACCTAAACACAAGCCTCAAAAAGAGAAATACATTTACAAAATACATATCTGATAAAGGGTTGTACTCAAACAATACCAAAAAATCTGGAGCAAACAACCTCATTAAGGATGGATAAATCTGAACACTTAGCCAAAGAAAACATACAGATAGTAAATAAATATATTAAAAAACTCAAAAATCATATATCATTAGAAAATTAGAAATTAAAACTACAGTGAAGTAGCACTGCACACTTATTAGAACCAGTAAACTTAAAAAAAGAAAGAAAGAAACCTGGGGCTTTTCTGGAGGCTCAGTGGTAAAGAATGCTCCTGACCTTGCAAGAGATTCAAGCTCCATCCCTTATCTGGGAAGACCCCACATGCCACAGAGTAACTCAGCTGCTTTTTTCCAAAGCTAAAAAGATAAATAAGGACAAGAAAGCCATGGGAAAGTCACATTTTACGAAGCCCATGCTCGGATAATGAGTACCATCGTAAGATACCTAAAAAGTTTGAAATATCTTCTGAAATGCCACCCAGCAAGAGAAAGGCAGCGCCCCTGGCATCCCCTATGGCCCAGTAAGACTCCACCCTCCACTGCAGGGAGCCCAGGTCTGATGCCTGGTCAGGGACCTAAGATCCTGCATGCCCTGAGGCCAAAAAGAATAAGTAACTGATTTAAATTTGGAATTTGACTTAAGAGATATAAGAGAATTTTTTTATATAAATTCAAAAATTATTTTGAATCATTTAAAACATCTTAACATCCACCACAGCGACATTGTGTTGCCTTAACACTATTTCTGCTCCAGCGTGCTGTGTGTGTGCGTGTGTGTGTGCTCAGTTGCTCAGTCATGTCCGACTCTGCAACCCCTTGGACTATGGCCTGCCAGGCTCCTCTGTCCATGGGATTTTCCCCAGCAAGAATACCCGAGTGGGTCGCCACTTCCTTCTTCGGGGGGTCTTCCTGACCCAGAGATGGAACCCTCATCTCTTTAGTCTCCAGCACTGTAGGCAAATTCTTTACCATGGAGCCATGGGGAAAGCCCCTGTAATAGGAGAGTGCTGGCTAAAAAAAAAAAAAAAAAAAGCACAATTTAAAAGCTGGGGGTTGGGCTTCCCTGGGGACTCACTGGAAAGGATCTGCCCGCCAACACAGAAAGCACAGGTTTGCTCCCTGATCCAGGAAGATCCCACATGCCACGGAGCAGCTAAGCCCACGCTTCTCAAGTGCCGCTATGCTCTAGAGCCTGGGGCTGCAACCGCGGACGACTTTGCACTCTAGAGCCCATGCTACACAATGAGAGAAGCCGCTGTGAAGAGAAACAACTGAAGGGTAGTTCCCGCTTGCCACAAAGAGAAAAGCCCATGAAGCAATGGAGACCAAGCATGGCCAACAATAAATTTAAAACTAAATAAATAAATAAAAATTTTTTTAAGCGGAGAGTTATGTTTTATTCAGTGGAGAAATGGAGGATTTCAGCCCAGGACATAGCATCTCAAGCAACTCTGAGAAACTGCTTCCAAAGAGGCAAATGGGGAGCCAGGAAATATATAGGAGCTTTTGCAACAAAGACCAGGTAGTCAGAACATCAGAAGATTATTGATAATTCATGAAAACCAGATATCCCAAGTTAAGGAATTTAGCACTTTTCTGCGTATTGGAAGACATAAGAGTCTGGCCGCTCAGCTATCAGGGGCCAGTATTCTTGTTTTCTTGAGTCTTCCTAGGGTGGACCGTCCGGGTGGCTGCAGTGTCTGATGACCTGGTGGCAGGCATCTTGCCTCCATCCTGAGCTCCCTCAGGGTTCACTGTTGTGGCAGCTGTAATGCGGTGGCTGAATGGCTGCAACACCCTTTGTTTACTAATACTGTTATCTAGTCCAAGCTCATTCTGCTCACTGCACAATAGGCCAATAAATCCAGGAGATGAGTTGTTGAGGAAAGGAGTATGACTTTATTCGAGAAGTCAGCTGACTTAGAAGATGGCTGACTAACGTCTCAAAACAACTATTTTGTCAGGGATTGGATGCCAGGTTATTTTATGGATCAGAGATGGAGGGAGGTGAGGAAACAAAGTAAAAAGATCTTTTAATTCTTGCAAATATCTTCTAGATGGCAAGCCTCAGGCTAGGGGATGTGTTAATTTCTTCCTTCACCCTATAGGTGGACAGGGTTATAAACAAAGGTACTTTAACAGTCAGGCAGTGGGGGGCAGGCTTCCCTGAAGCAGGCTGTTGTTATTCAGTCACGAAGTCTTGTCCAATTCTTTGCAACCCCATGGACTGCAACACTCCAGGCTTCCCTTTCCTTCACTGTCTCCCAGAGTTTGCTCAAATTCATGTCCACTGAGTCGGTGATGCTATCTAACCATCTCATCCTCTGCCACCCTCTTCTCCTTTTGCCTTCAATTTTTCCCAGCATCAGGATCTTTTCCAATGAATTGGTTCTTCACATCAGATGGACAAAGTGTTGGAGCTTCAGCCTCAGCTTCAGCATCAGTCCTTCCAATGAATATTCAGGGTTGCTTTCCTTTAGGATTGGCTGGTTTGATATCCTTGCTGTCTAAGGGACTCTCACGAGTCTTTCCTGGCACCACAGTTCTAAAACATCAATTTTTCAGCACTCAGCCTTCTTTATGGTCCAAGTCTCACATCCATACATGACTACCGGAAAAACCATAGCTTTCACTATATGGGCCTTTGTCAGCAAAGTGATGTCTCTGCTTTTTCAGAGACAAATAGCTGTCAACTGCTCACTCTGGGAAGGCACACTACTAGACCCTGGAGAGACAGTGATGAGCGCACAAATGTGTGGATGTGTAACAGCATCATAGATTCCTGAGTGTGCAGGAGTGGGTGGAACAGTGGGGTCTGCACGACAGAGAGGGCAGATGCCGTGAGGGAGAGGTGGGGACCAGATCTTGAGGGCCTTGTACTTAGCACTCCCGGTGCTAAGCCAGGTGTTGGAATTGTATTCTGAAAGCCATGGATTACCACTGAAGTATTTTAAGCAAGAGAGTGATGTAATCTGATTTGAAAATGATACCTCTAGCAGTCACCGGGAGAAGGCTTTGGCCAAAAGCACAGGATTAGCAACGGTGAAACCAGCTAGCCATCTGTGGCAAATGCTATCAGTGACCTTTTCTTTGCCTGTGTTTATCCCTTCCTTATTTTTAAAATTTCCTTATTTTTGGTTGCACTGGGTCTTCATTGCTGCACCCGGGCTTTCTCTAGTCGCGGTGAACAGGGCCTACTTTCTAGGCACAGTGTGTGGGTTTCTCATTGTGGCAGCTTCTCCCGTGCAGAGCACGGGCTCTAGGCCCCCGGGCTCAATGCATGGGCTCAGTTGCTCCGCAATGGGTGGAATCTTCCCAGACCAGGGATCAAACCCATGTGCCCTACATTGTCAGGCGGGTTCTTATCCATTGCACCACCAGGGGAGTCCCCTGTCCTTATTCTTTAAAAAGAGAATAGTGCTAAGTAGCTATGATTTCTATCTCCCCTCAAAACCGATGTGACAACAGTTCTGGCAAAAATAGAATTGTGCTGGGAATTCCTAGAGCTGTTTTCCTTTCCTGATAAGATGCTGCTCTCCCTTCTCACCACTCCTCCTGCCGGCGGGGCAGTTAGGAGGCTCTTGGTCAGTCCTTGGTAACTTCCTTGGGCTGTTGCTCCAGCTCCGCACTGTTCATCTCAGTTTAAGACTCTATATTGGGTTTCTTTTACCTGAAGCCAAACACAATCCTGATATTATTGTTGCTACAGCAATTCAGGTAATGATGTAAGGAGAGCCTGATCACCACTCTGAACTAAGGCAGCGAAATGAAACTAGAGGTGTCAGGATTACCTTAGAAGCTATTAAGGAAGCAGGATCAGTAGGATTTGTGATTAACTGGATGTGACCTATTAGGAATTAGGAATTATCATCAGCGAGGTGACTATTCTTCTGAGTTCTACTGATTTTTTCCCTACCTGGTATCTTTTCTTCTTTTAGTAATTTATCTTCCCCAATGTAGAGAAGCTTTTATGTGTCTTTGTTCAGAGGCATTTGTGTAGTAGACCAAAAAAAAAAAAAAAAGTTGCATAAGACAGTCCCCTCTCCTGGCTTTTGTTTTGAAAAATATAGTTTCATTTGGGGTTACACTGGTCACTTTCCAGGGGAAGGAGACTGATCACTCATGGCCTTCCATGCAAGGAACTAAACCCAGTGAGAGTAGCTGGAGAGATTTTCTGAGACTAAAACAGGGCATGTAGGGCTGTGGTCTCCTCCAATGTTCCCTGCCTCGGGGAAAGGTCTCATTTAGCAGTGCAAGCCACCAGCCTATGACTCACCCTCTATTAGAACCTCTCCTGTATTGCCTCTTGTATTCAGCCCATCACCTAGACCTTTCTATTTGACCAAAATATCTCCTGCATCTCTTCGTTTCTTTCCAACGTCATTGTCAGACTCCTACAACATTATTTCAACCCTGACTGCTGCAAAATCCAATGTGTTATCTGAACATACTCCATAAAATGATCTTTTAAAATTTAGAATATTTTAGGAAGGATATAGATATTGCAATGGCTTCCCTTTGCCCTTAGAATGAAAAAATATGTCCTCCAAAGACTGGCCTCTGTCTAGATCACCAGCCTCACTCTTTGCTCACTGCCCAAACTCCTGCCATGGTGATCTTACAGCAACTAGAAAGTTCTTTCTCCCCCCAAAGACTTTATCCTAGCCTTTTTCTCTCTCCAGTCAGGTCTGCTTAACTGCCAAACCCACTTGCAAACACACACATGCGCAAGCACACACACACACACACCCCCTAGCTAACTTATTTTCAACTTTGGATTTCAGCCCAAGTGTTATTTCCTCAGAGAAGCCTTACCTGATCTCACCCCACTACACAGCTAAATCAGGGGCCCTGATTTTAAGGCATAGGTTTCTTTCATAGTACATTTTATGTATATAGTTGTGTGGTTATCTATGTGTCAGAAGTTCCATGGAGAAGGGACCCTACTCATCACTGTCTCTCCAGGGTCTGACAGTGCGCCTGCCCAGAGCAGATGTTTGATGGCTGTTTGTTGAACACAAAAAATAAAATGAAGAAAAAGAGAAATAAGAGAAGAAATAATAGAAGAAATGAAAGAAGACAAAAGGAGTCTAGAACGAATATCAGGCTTCTGGCAAAAGCTAAAAGGTGGATTGTGAAATTCAATTCAGCTCAATTCCATTTAATTATTTTATTAAGTAAAGTGCAAAGATATGTATGTGCATGTGTGACAAAGAGATCCAGAAGAGATATATACTCTTCTGCCTCTCTGAGGATTCCTTCCCATAGGCTTCTCTGGGGATGAGATTTGCCGTCTTACCATAGCATGCTTTTAAAATTAACAATAAAGTTTTTTTGCCATCTTGATAAAAATCTCAAGATAATCTGTTGAGGGATCATTGTACCCAAAAACAGTCTAAATAGGTCCCCCAGCTGAGCACATTCAACCTGCCCTTTCAGAGACCTGCCCTCACGCACGGCTCTTCTCTCCAGGTGGGCTCCATGTTTTAATAGCCTTGCCTGGATTGCTTTTCCCTTTCCTTTGAACGCACTCTTGATTTTATTCAGACTTCAGCGGGTTGTGTAATTTCTTCCCAGAAGTCTTTCTCTTTTTCTCTCCTAGAGTTCCTCAAGGTTACTACCTCTTTCTTAGACGGCACTTCTCACCCTTTCCTCCCGTCACTGGCTTACTGGGTGGTGAGTGCCTCGAGGGTAGAGAGACTGTGTCTCACTCATTTCTCTGTTCTCAGCTCTAAATGCGTCGTCAGTCGGCGTGTTCTGAAGGAGTGACTCCAGCCCATTTGCAGTGGTTTCTCCTCTGTAGCATAGATGAATGTAGAGAGCTGTCCATGTCTTATACATTTAACAACCTCCTTTCCTAGAGGAGAAGCCAGAAAATCAGACACGATGCTTCAGGCGGAATCTCTGGAGCAGTTAAGAGCTTCAAACTTCCTTTCCCAGAGAGTGTTTTCCAACCCAAGAGGGAAAGAAAACTTTCTCAAATCTCACTTCTTTTCCTTACCTCATTTATTCAGCCTTGATGGGAATTCCAAAAGATAATAATGTAAGTAAAGCAGAAAGAGACAGAAACAGAGTTTGCACCATGAATTCCTACATTAGTGAGAAGTGGGCAAACATTGCCTTATTCATCTGTAGAGACTTCACCACGTGTTACAGGCTGCCTGTTTGGCTTTCCTCTCCCCAGTTTTTTAGCTGAAACCCTCATCCCCAGCATGATGGTATTTGGATGGAGTAAGGAAGTAATTAAGGTTAAATGAAGTCGTAAGTGTGGGCCCTGATCAAATAGAATTAGTGTCCTCACAAGAAGGGACACCAGAGAGCTCCCTCCTCACCCCCAACTAGTACAGCGGAAAGGCCATGTAAGGACAGAGCAAGAGGGTAGACATTTGCAAGCCAGGAAGAGGACTCTCCCAGATACCAGACTGACTGGACTTGCCACCTCCAGAAAGGAAAGGAAATAAATTGCTGTTGTTTAAACCACCAGCCTATGATGCTTTGTTATGGCAGGCCAAGCATACTAAGACACGGCCCTTGGAATATGCTTTCTCCATAGTGAGTAGCCAATAAGTATTTGTCCAGTGTGCACATGTCTAACAACATGTCTATAAAGGAGTTTACAAATAGCTATCTGTGAAGATTGTGACTAGGGGTGATTTTCACTTTTGTTACTTACATGAGTATAATTTGAATTGTTTTGGGGGTAGGTATATTACACTGTAAAGTTTTTAAAAAGCAATTCAAACGTCAGAGCTGGATGGTTTGAAATGCAAAACAGACCAGGATATAATGGTGAGTCCTGGAGACAATGCTCTGGGCCTTGGAGCAGCGAATACTTCCTGTGTTGGCTGCACACAACGTCTCCTATCAGGGCAAAGGCAGCTGTGGGGATGAATTTCCTGAGAGTCTGCTCAGAGGTGCTAGCATGGATGGCACCAGTGTGAGCTCTGCGTGGGGTCAGTGTCTGGCTCTGCTCATCATTATGTTCCTAGCACATAGGATAGTGGCACATTGTAGCAAATCTTTATGTGCTGAGTTTTTTAAAAGGCCCATCTTTCTTTTGGTTAAATATGAAAAGAGGAATAAATATTTACAGGACAGTAAAAAATTTTACAGGACATGAAGCAAAGGCATCGCAGGCTTAAAATGATTGTATTTCTTTTGAAATATGAGAGTGACTCTGTCTAATAAGAGTCGAGTTAGAGATCTTGATGAATGAAGGAGGGCGGGAGGTGGAGAGTAGAGTCCAGGACAGCTTTCTAAATGGTGCAGCTCCTGTCCCTTGCCCTCTTCGATAATTCTTGTCGCTGTTAGAAAGGCTGTCTTATGAGGCCAGGACAGTTGTTTGGAGGTTGGAGTGAATGAACCTGTCCACTCCTGAAGATGCTGACTGGTTGGAACTTGAGCCCAGTGGACTTCAAATTTTGATATAATTTGTATGCTAGGGCCCTCTTGTGGTAACTCTGTGTACTTCATCTCTCAGTACCTAGAAAACACACACATGGCTTCCCAGGTGGCGCTAGTGGTAAAGAATCCATCAGCCGATGCAAGAGACTTAAGAGACTCGGGTTGGATCCCTCGGTCGGGAAGATCCCCTGGAGGAGGCATGGCAACCCACCCCAGTATTCTTCCCTGGAGTATCCCATGGACAGAGGAGCCTGGCGGGCTACAGTCCACAGTGTTGCAAGGAGTTGGACACGACTCAGTGACTTAGCATGCACACACTAGGAAGTGAAGTCATTACTGTTATCTGGGGAATAAGCACAAATGTTAAGTGTTAAAAATGTAGAAATACAGATGGTCAGTAGACATCTAATTTTTTTCAATAGCTCTAATAATTAAAGAAATTTAATCTGTGTGTGCATGTGTGTATGTGTTCTTAGTACCAAATTTTGAAGAGAGTTACACCCAGAAGTGAGATGAGGAAAATAAGCATTAGGCATTCCTACAGACTTGGTGGGAGTGCACATTGATACCAATTAGCAAATTAGGTGTTAAAATTGCTTTAAAATGTTTGTATTTCCTGACCCACATAATTTACTTCTAGAAAATTTCCAATTGAAGTGACTGAAGATACAGATAAGTTTTTCATATTAGGATTTCCATTCAGATATATAGAAAAAAGGAAATATGTAAAAATAGAAATATGGCTAAATAGATATTTCCACATGAAGGAATATTACTTAATATTTAAAATTATGTTTCCAAGTAATATTTATTGACATGGAAGCATGCTTATAACACTAATAGAAAACTCAAATTGGAAAGGATACATAGACCCCAAAGTTCACAGCAGCACTGTTTACAATAGCCAAGACATGGGAGCAACCTAAATGCTCACAGACAGGTGAATGAATAAAGAAGACGTGATACATATGTACAATGGCATATTACTCATTCATAAAAAAGAGTGAAACAGTGCCATTTGCTGCAACATGAATGGGCCTAGAGATTATCATACTAAGTGGAGGAAGTCAGAGAAAGGCAAATATCATATGATATCTCTTACATGCGAAATCTAAAAAACTGTGTGTGCTGTGCTTAGTCATGTCCGACTCTTTCCAACCCCATGGACTGTAGCAAGCCCATGGGGTTGGAAAGAGTCAGACATGGGATTCTCCAGGCAAGAATACTGGGTTACCATTTCCTCCTCCAGGGGATCTGCTTGACCCAGGGATCGAACCAGTGTCTCCTGCATTGGCAAGCAGTTTCTTTACCACTGAGCCACCTAGGAAGCCTCCCAAAATGATACAAATGAAATTATTTACAAAACAGAAATAGACTCGCAGACATAGAAGACAAATTTATGGTTACTTAGCAAAGGAGAAAGGAGGAGGGGAAGGGATAAATTAGGAGTTTGGGATTCACAGCTACAAACTATTGTATATAAAATAGATAAACAGCAAGGTCCTGCTGTATAGCATAGGGAACCATATTAAATATCTTATAGTAAATTATTATGGAAGAGAATACAAAAAGGTATATATATATACACACATATATGTAACTGAATCCCTTTGCTGTATGCCAGAAGCTAACACATTATCCATTTCTTTTACTTCAATAAAAAGTTCAATGCTAAGAGAGTAAAGAAGAATGACAACTGTAATATCTGTACATATGTATCTATATCCATGCACACATATGACACAGACAGATGAGAGACAACGAGGGAGAGCTGCGGAGAAGTCAGCATGGCGTAGACAGACGAGAGACAGAGACGGAGGAATCCACAGTCACACAGACATATTCTCATTACAACACCCTAAGTCTGGGCTTTCATTTTTTAAACTTATAGGGTAATATATGTGAGGCGAGGTGAGGTGAAGTCGCTCAGTCTTGTCCGACTCTTTGCCACCCCGTGGACTGTAACCTACTAGGCTCCTCCATCCATGGGATTCTCGAGGCAAGAATACTGGAGTGGATTGCCATTTCCTTCTCCAGGGGATCTTCCCGACCCAGGGATCGAACCCGGCTCTCCCGCATTGGAGGCAGACGCTTTAACCTCTGAGCCACCAGGGAAGCCCCGGTAATATATGTTCCAAAACTAGTTTTTTCATTGTATGTTTTGGAGCTATTTCTATACTATTAATAGTTCAGACTCACTTCAATGAATACAAATGTTTATTTACAGAAAAAGATACCATTTAAAACTGCAAATGTATGATATGCACTGCTGTTAGTTCAGTTTCAGATATATCCTTTTGGGGGGGAAATATCTAGTTCCACCAAAGAGGATGTGAGAGGTCTGATGAAGTCACCCATTTCCTCTTTAATGAGAATCTAAGATTATATCTTAGAGAGAGCCGCACTGCATAAGCAGATAAAAACCTTGCAAGCAGGCTGCCTCTGCACCCCTCTGCTGTGACTTGGAGCCGCCCTCGCACCTTGTTTAGGCACCTCTGTGAAGCTGGGAGGTTAGAGTAGGAAGTTATTTAATACATGAGTTCTTCAAAGCAGAAGTTCCTGTGAATCTACAGCAGTTTGGTTGCAACTTGCAACAAAAATTATATCACTTAATGCATTTTCAGTGGAAACTAGAGGTGAGAACTCCTCTCAGAAAATTTAGGTACGTTTTAAAAATTAAACACATACACCCCGAGTCAAATATTCAAGCAATATAAAAATGCCCTCCTCCCTCAGATCCCCAGTTCCCTGTTCTCAGGAAGGAACTGTTGGCAGTTACTGATGTATTAGTCTAGAAGTCTTTTATTTATATCAAAGTATTGAACACTTTGATACAAATGAAGTATACAAGACATATACCTGTCCTCCTTAACTAAGACACAAGTGGAAGGGCACTATTTATCTACACACTCTTTGGTATCACGTGATTTAAAAAAAAAAACAAACAACTAACGGTTTATCTGGTAGATGTTTTGTGTGTGTGTGTGTGTGTGTGTGTGTGTTTAAAGGCATAATGGGACTTCAATAGGATTTTATTTATCTTTTAATTTTAAAAATGTATTTCTTGTTGGCACACGCGGGCTTGCTTTCTCCAATCCTGGTGTGCAGGCTTTTCAGTGTGGTGCCCTCTCTTGCTGTGGAACACGGGCTTTAGAGCACGTGGACTTCAGCAGCTGTGGTTTGCAGGCTCTAGAGCAGCATGTATTATCCTCCCAGGGACTGAACCCATGTCCCCTCTGCACTGGCAGTAGGGTTCTTAACCACTGGACCACCAGGGAAGGAACTTCAGTAGAATTTCAAAAGTGAACTTGGGAAATTTTACATCTCTAGCAATATAATATATATCCTGAAAAACACTTCTGCTATGGAATATCTATGAATGCTAAATAAAATGGAATATATATATATATATATATATTTTTTTTTTAATGCATTGACTTAGCAGGTAGAAAGTGAGGGGAATGAAACAAGCCTAGGATCCAGACAGATGAGTGAGTTCTGAAGTTTCCTGACCAGACACTGAACTACCATCCCCCCGGATGTGAAAGCTCAGAGTCCTAACTACTGGATCACCAGTGAAGCCCCTTGTCATGTTTAGCTATGAAAACTCTGTGCATACATTCCTCGAATTAAGTCTCCATTCTATTCACTAAAGATTTAAACACTTTGTACTTCGTGAGGAGCATTAATCTCACGTGTTAGGTTTTGCTGTGGTTCACGCTGATGCATGCCATGTTACAAATTCTTTTCTTTTAATTTTTATTTATTTAGTTTTGGCTGTGCTGGGTCTTGGTGGCTGCATGGGCTTTTCCCTGGTTGTGGTGAGTCGGGGATGCTCTGCTGCGGAGCACGGGCTCCAGGGCGCACAGGCTTCAGCGGATGCAGCTCAGGGGCTTTAGAAGGCAGGCTCAGTAGCTGTGGGGCACAGACTCAGTCGCTCCACAGCATGTGGGGTCTTCCGAGATCGGGATCAAGCCCATGTCTCCTGCGTCGGCAGGCAATTTATTCTTGATATTAAAAGTCGTTACGGGCTGGGAGGGGTTGAGTGAAGTAGGTGAGGGAGAGGAAAAGGTACACACTTCTAGTTTTAAAGTCAGTGAGTCACCAGGACGAAATGCATAGCGCAGGGAACACAGTCAACAGTATCATAACAACTCTGCATAGCGACAGCTGGCGACTAGACTTACTGTGGTGATCATTTTGTTACATATAGATAATACTGAGTCACTGTGTCCTGCACCTGGAACTAATATAGTGTTGCAGGTCAATTATACTTCAATTTTAAAAATAGAGAAAAGAAAAAACATTCAGTCAGAGTATTCTAATAGGTTCTGCAGTGAACAGTATTTACATTGTTACAATGATGCAAACATATGTTGACATAACTCTAAGTATGATAAAACTTGGGGAAAGGATGAGGAAGGGGCGATGCAGGTACTAAATCTTCATCTATTGAAACACTTATAAGTGTAAAAATTGCTTTTTTCTTCTCATTATGTCTATATGAGATGATGTTAAGCAAACCTAGGGTGGTAGTCATTTCACAGTACGTGTGAATCAAACCATTATGCTGTTTGTCTTAACTTCATACAGTGATGTATGTCGATTATTTCTCAGTAAGCCTGGGGGAAAAACAAAAGTACTTTCTGTTTTTTCCTGATATAAAATAAAAATAAAAGTACTTATATAGTAAAAGTTTCTGTCATCCTAAGTGCTTTTTAAAAAATTGACTGAAAAAAAAGAAAAGAAGTTTGACATTTGGAGGTCAACATTACCTTATAGGAAAGTTTCTCTTTCCTCTCTTAATAAGAATACTTAAATCACTTGTACCAATCTGCAATTTCACTTTGCCTAGTCTTCAAGTTATTCTCAGAAGTTGAATACATTTGTGACTTTGAGAGGTTTATGTGGTGTTTCATGTTGTCAAAAGCAACCTTTTCTTTATAAAGTAATTCTTCACTATATCTTAACAGAAACAGATAAAAACAATAGTGGGTTTAATGAAACCTCTTTGAAACTCAGATAATTCAATGAAATATAAGCATTTTCAAGAGTTCAAATATTCTTCTAGATTTTCCCAGGGCTGTTACTAGAGCTGAGTTTTTTTCAAAAGGGTAACTATAGCCCCTGGAGAAGAGGGATAGAATGGTTAAAGAGGGGGAGGTGGGGGGGTTACCTAAAGAGTTAAGTGTTGGCTAGAATTGAGTCATAAATAACATGGGAGGTCAAAGTAGAATAAGACAACTCTTAGGACAACTGTTTTGGGATCAACAGTATTAAAAAAAAAAAACAACTTTGCTTTTCAGTTGTACGACATAAGGAAATCAACCTAAAACAATAAAACTATGCTAGACATTTTCAAAATCCTTTTTTGGTAGCCAAAAAAACTCACAAAGGGGTTGTAGCTAGTCTAGACAAATGGGTGATCTATTTTCATTATATAAGTAATCACCTTGTTTGGGCAGAAACATAATAGTAGGATTAATAGTAGGATTTACGTACAAAATCACTTGGAGAATATACATATGGGTTATTATAAAATTCCTACAAAGAAGTCTTTACCTATTGATACAACGAAGGTACTTTTAAGAAAACATACGCTCAAACACACATACATAAGGGTATCCAAAAACTACATCTTTCAGTTTTCAGGATGACCCAAAAGGAGGCATTCAGGCAAAAAAAGAAAAAGTTTATTTTGACTGAATGTCGCATAAGAAAGTGACTAATAACGAGAAGGTTTAAAATCTAAGCACCATGACTGTGGCAATCTAGAAGGGTAGGATGGGCTGCGGGGTGGGAGGAAAGCTCAAGAGAGGGGACGTGGGTATACCTGTGGCTGACTCACGTTAACTATCCTCCAATTAAAAATAAATAAATTTTAAAAGACAACATGTGGACCAGAAATAAATACGAGTCTAGCAGCGTTCTTGCCTGGAGAATCCCAGGGACGGGAGAGCCTGATGGGCAGCCGTCTAGGGGGTCACAGAGGCGGACACGACTGAAGTGACTTAGCAGCAGCAGCAGCCATAAAGAAACAGTGTAAGTACCATGAAAACCACTGTTAGAAAAACCCTTCCGTTCAGAAGTTCCTTGTGATGACGTGCTAGCCATTGTTGTTAGTGGGCACCCATCTCTCCCCACTCCTTCCTAACAGACGTAATACAGACCTCAAATGACCAAGACAGAGCACCACTCCCTTTCTAGTCTGGTAAGGTAATGGGTGTTTTCAGTCGCTTAGCCATGTCTGACTCTTTGTGGCCCCATGGACTGTAGCCCACCAGGCTCCTCTGTCCATGGATTTCTCCAGCCAAGAATACTGGAGTGGGTTACCATTTCTTGCTCTAAAGGATCTTCCCAACCCAGGGACGGAATCCAAGCCTCCTGCCTTAGCAGGCAGCTTCCTTACCACTAGCACCGCCTGGCAAGTCCTTATTCTCATAAAGTATGGTGCTTCCCACGTGGCGCTAGCGGTAAAGAACTTGCCCTGCCAATGTAGAAGATGTAACAGATGTGGGTTCGATCCCTGGGTCGGGAAGATCCCCTGGAAAAGGGAGTAGTGGCTACCCACTCCAGTATTTTTGCCTGGAGAATTCCATGGACAGAGGAGCCTGGTGGGCTACAGCCCACGGGGTCGCAAAGAGTGGGACACGACTGCTAAGCGACTTGGCAGGCATGGTCTAAGATATAGCATGCAATTTTATTTTCCACCTCTAGATGGTGCAAGTGAAAAGTAATTTCTCTTTTTCAAGGTTCAGGTTTACTTTCGCTGCATAATCGCAGGAAAGGCATTTCCGACCTTTTTACAGTTTGCTTAGTCTATTTCATATATATAACACACATTCTTTTTTCATATTATTTTCATTATGGTTTATTACATGATATTGAATAGAGTTCCCTGTGCTATACAATAAGACCTTGCTGTTTCTCTGCTTAGACTTTCTTAACACACTTACCTATGATGTACAGAGGTCAGTAAACATGGAAAATAATTTTTACTAGATGTTCCTAACAACCATTTCCTATCAGATTCAACTGAGTTAAAATTTTAAAGCAAAACAGTTTACATGGTCTAACCTATATTCCAGGAAAGAAAATTTTTCTTACTTAATTCGACATTAAAATTTAGTAGGATCCTCTTAAATCAAATCCAACATAACAGATTCAGATCTGCTAATGATCAAAATATGATGACAGTTGGCAAACTTTTTCTGTAAAGGGCCAGAGAGTAAATATCTGGGACTCCATTTGCAGCACAAAAGCAGCGCTGACAAGATACAAACAAGCATGTGTGGCTGTGTTCCTATAAAGCCTTACTTAAAGAAAGGAGACAGGCTGGATTCCTCCGGGCTGTAATTTGCTAATTCCTACTATTTATGGTAAAAGGCTGATTTCATATAAGTCACTGTCATTTTCAGACTCCCCACAGAACTGGATGCCTGAGTCTGTTACAGGTTACAGCCTTCTTTAGCGTTGGCCATGATATGAAAAACAGTTGAGTTCACATAAAAATCCAGATTTCCGTCTCGTCTTGGAAAGAAAAGGGAGGACCTGGAAGCCCGCGCCCAGGAAACCAGCTGGGGTTGAACACTCTGCCCTCCGCGGACGGATCGGGTGCCCTCCAGCTGCTGCGTGCTCCCCCGGGCTGGCGCGTCCACTCACTTTCTCCGACACTGGGCCTTGGTACTGATTCTTAGAACTGCACAGTCTCCATCGGTTCTGTCCCCTAAAGCTCTTCCTTATGCCTGTCTGCTGACTACCCGTTTATCTCCTATTCTCGTCTACATTTTCTATATTTCAACTCTCACCGTTTTCATTTAAACACCAAATCCTAATAACATGATAGCAATGAGCGATTATTTATGACACGCTTTTGCTGCAAATATGAAAACAAGCATTCTTATTAGTTAAGAAATCTTCATTTTGATTAACTCTCTTCATATACATCATAAGAATGAAATAATATTACTGTCTCAGATACAAATCAGGAACATTCCAAATTTTGAAAATCTTTTATTTAAAAATGATTTTTTAACTTAAAAAGTAATCTTTTTATAGTAGTCTCCATTTTTTTCCCAAAAAGCTTTTATATACATTAATTAACTTTAATATCCATGGATTTCTGGAATTGGAGTTAAATAATAAGTGAAAAATTTATTGAATTACTCAGATTGTATCATTATCCCATTCATAGATTTCGCTTTGTATTAATCAAGACATGTCTGAATCAATGCAAGAAATGATTTCCAGATGAATGCCCTCATGAAAAAGACGCTTAGCCCTGCACTGTGCAGACTTCTCACATTTTTACCTTACTTAGTCCTGTATTTTCCTCTTTCGCTATTTTTTCCCTCTTTCAACATTAAGGAAAAAATGCAGATCTTTTCCTTTCTTCATAGCATTTTCCTAAGTTTAGGTTTAAGGTTCCTGTGTGCTTGACATCATTAGTTCTTCTCCTTTCAAAAAGAGAGGCATGAAGTTTAAAAAAATCCTTTGATTTTTTTAAAGCCCTTTGGTTTTGAGGTAGGTGGATTATTCCTGAGTCTTCGCTGGATGCAGCTGTCTTGTCTGGGTCAGCGTCAGTTAGCTTGTCAGTGGTTCATTTCTGGAGTTCTGTGCTGTTCACTTCAGCTCTTGGGAGAAGTGGGCCAACTTTATTATATTTTGAATCTCAGTTTGAGTATCTCAGTTTAAGACATGCACATAAAATCAAAGCATACATAAGGGTGTGCATACCTTGAGGAGCCTTGTTCCTCGCCTGTCCTGTCCACACAGTTCCCCCTAGGTAACCACTTTTGTTAGTCACTTTTGTTTCTTGGATGACCTTTCAATATTTATTTATGTAACATATTCCTATTATTCCTCTTTCTTGAGTAAAACTAACACAGTATATCCTGGAGATCTTATCAATCTTATCACAGAGCTATTTCTATTTTACAGAGATTTTACACTGTCTAACTTTTATTTTCCATTCTCAATGCTTGTTTTTTACTTTTTACTTTACTTTTATTATGTATTTGGTCATGGTGCACGGCTTGTGGGATCCTAGCTCCCACTTCAGGAATGGGAGGCCTCAGCAGTGAAAGGGGTTCTAACCATTGGGTGCCAGGAAATGCCCTTGGTGCCTGTCTTTCAAATTAATATGCCCATTTCTTCAGAAGTCTGAAAGTTTTACACAGAAGGTAATGATAAAATGCCTTGAGTCGTAGATTTAACGGATGCCCTTAGAACCATTTGTCAGTTTAGACATGATCCAATTAAACTTGGGGTGACAGGGGATGAGATGGTTGGATGGCATCACTGACTCAATGGACATGAATTTGAGCAAGCTCTGGGAGATGGTGATGGACAGGGAAGCCTGGCGTGTTGCAGTCCATGGGGTCACAAAGAGTTGGACACGCCTGAGGAACTGAACAACAACTGAACTTTGCTTTCCTGTTCTAAAGTTGATAGGTTGCCTGATATGATTTTTCCTCTTGGTTTTTCATGTTAAATGTATTGGGGGTATTTGCACATTGCTGGGGATTCCTGGAGGGGCAATGTTTTAATTCAAGAGAGTGGCTCTCTTTTGAATGACTTGTAGGAAATGCTCCAGATTCGAGGAATAGATAATTTTGGAAAGGGGGTCATTCAAAAGCAGTCAAGGCTTTTCTGGAACATGCATGATACAAGAAGAAATATTTTGGTTTGTAGATGTAAACTGGATGCCTGGGGAAAACGAGCTTCAAGGACCAGAGCCTGGAGTGCAGCTGGAACTCCCTCTAATATCTCATCCCCGCCTCCATCGCTGATCAACCTCATTCTGTCATGTCAGCTTCTTCCATATGACTGAAACCTAGCTGCCTGCAGCTCCCAGACTCTCATCTCTCATTTCTCATCTCTGACCCTCGAGAGGGTCTGCCTCACTTCTCTCGGTGCACGTTCACAAAGACCTGAGGGAATGACTAGCCTTGACCCAGATCTCATATGCTAGCCTGGACCAATTACCCGGCGGCAGAAGGCAGGGCGCCTTGGTTGGGGTTGGCAGTTTGTAGCAGATACTGTCGGAGACTCACTGGATGGTGCTTGCTGGGCTCACCTAAGCTCCTCCCGTCTCTCTGGTTCAGGTGCATGCTCACCCTGCAAGTGCAGCAGACCGCGGGGCAGAGAATGAACGTCCACAGAGCATCCTTAGACAGATGACATTTGGTCTTGGGAGTCCAGTCCAGCGCCTCACCTCTTAGTGAGGCAGTTCTGAAGCAGGCTTTATAGTTCCTCGGGCCCAGTGGGACTGAGCCCCATATTCCCACAGAGGTAACCCATTTGACAATATACTCTTTTTTCTTTGTCTGCAGAGATCAAACCCTTGCCCCCTGCAGTGGAAGCATGGAGTCTTAACCACCAGAACCGGAAGTCCTTGACAATGCACTCTTTTTTATCTATGTATGGATATATTTTACTGTTGGCTGTACTGTGTCCTTGTTGCTATGCGGGTTTTCTCTCGTTGAAGCGAGTGGAGGCTGCTCTCTAACTACGGTGCCTGGGCTCCTCTTCGTGGTGACTTCTCTTGTGCGAGCACAGGCTGTAGCGCACACAGGCTCAATAGCTGTGACTCACGGGCTTCGCTGCTTCACAGCACAAAGATTCCTGCCCCTGGAGAATTTAGAATTTTCTGGAATTATCTAGAAATTATCTATTAATTTCTATCTATTAAATTATCTATTAATTTCTAGAATTAATTTTTAGAATTATCAATGTAATGTATGGTTCGGGGAAGAGAAGTAAGGAAAAGCTGTTTTGCTTTTGACTGTCCTAACCTGAGACACAGAGTCTTAAGTTGGTATTTAATATATGAACGTGAGTTTCAAGTGAAGAAATACACAATCAAAAAAGGAACACTAAGTAATTCAGGGAAAAGAAAATGCTAAAGAGTCCAACTATGTGAATGTGTAAATGTTATTACTCTATGAAGTGGAGGATATCTGAATGCTTGGAGAATATTCCTTTCTACCCACCAGATCCATTGTTTCTTTTTTTCCCTTTAATTTATATAATAGATACACATCATTGCATAAGTTTAAGGAATACATATCATGATTGGACCTACATATGTCATGAAATGATTACCACAAGTTTCGTGAACATCAATCATCTAATATAAAAACAAAGTTAGAGAAATAGAAAAAAATTATTTTCCTTGTGATGAGAACTCAGGGCGTACTCTTAACAGCTTTTACATATAACATTCAACAGTGTTAGCTGTCCTTACGCTGTACCTTATTCCCCTATTGCTTACAGCTGGAAGTTTGTACCTTTTGACTGCTTTCTTTAAATCGCACCTCACCCCATCCCTACCTCTGGTAACCACAGTTTGTTTGTTTTTGAAGTGTAATTGGACACTATGTTAGCTGTTTTACACAACATAGTGACTCAGTACACAAATAAAAGATGTTGCCTCCCATTCCAGTTCTACAAGGATCAAGTCATTCTCTGTTGCCATCCCAGAACTGTAGTACATCCTGAACGGAATTCAGCCCCGTGGATATCTGGTCCCCTAGGCAGTTAAGATGCATATCTAAGGAAGAATTTCAATGATTCCAGATTGTTGCATCTTTCCATCCAGAGATAAGCACTAAAATTATTAACTTATGTTATCTGGTTTTTGTGATTAGCTAAGATCTTTTTTTCCCTTGAGGTTTGCAGGATCTTAGCTCCTGACCAGGGATCAAAAGCCCACATCCCCTGCAGTGAGAGCTCAGAGTTTAACCACTGGGCCGCCAGAGAATTCCCACCAGCTGTTATCTTTTAGCAAGATGTGTGCTTGATTATATGTATTTCTGAACCAAAAAAATTCATCTATACACTGGCTCCTCCCCTATTTCTTTGGAGCAGTTCTTCAGAGGTATCTGAGAGGCTATCTCCTAGTCTACAGTGAATATATTCAGTGAATATAACTGAACTCAAAGCCCTTACACTGTGAATTTTTTTTCCAACCAACAAATACTTCTACACATTTCAAAACGAACTCCATAGGTCTAGTTACCATCCACCAGATGCTGTCTGAATCCAGTCGTCCAGGGTTTTTATGAAGGTTCCACCAAGCAGTCATGTGGACTTAATTGGTTACATCATCAGTCCTGGGTGATTAACTGGATCCTCAGCCTCTCTCGCCTCTCTGGTTGGGGAGTAGGGCTGAAGTCCCAACCCTTTACTGTCTGTGGTTGCTTCCTCTGGCAAAAAGCCCACATCCTCCAAGAGTCACCTCATTGGCATAAACTCAGGTAGGCTTATTACGAATAAAGAAAGATGTGACTCTCAGACCTGCGCTCAGGAATTTAGAAGGCTTTTAGAAGCTTTGTGTGAGGAACTGGTATGAACACCAAATACATATTTCTTATGATATCACAACATCACAGGGTGTGTGTGTATGTGTGTGTGTGTGCGCGCGCGTGCATATGTGGAGAGGCGGACATAAGGAGGAGAGAAAGAAAGAGGCAGCGAGAGAGAAAGCGGGAAGAGGGAGGAAACTGTTCCCTTTCTCTTACTCCATGTGAGTAGGTGGCATGGGGCCCAAGGGAAAGGCAGGGTCTCCTGCTGACCAGAAGCCTGCACTGCTGAGGGCTCTGGCCTAGGGGGTAAAAGAGGGCCTAAGAGTCAGCTGCCCTGGAGGGGTGCACGGACACCACCCAGGTGGGCTAGGGGGAAGAAGATTCATGTCCTCGCCCTCCAACGTCCTTCCTTCCTCTGATAACAAAGAACCAACCGGTGCAATGCTCACAATTAACAGAGGGTTCTGGAAGGCTGCTGGGCTCAAAGAGAGCTGTAAGTGGTTGCGTCTTGTTTTCATGAAGCCTCGCCTGGGAACAGAGCTGCCCTGGACAGCCCAAGCTAGGAAAAGCAGCAGGGCTTCTGTTTTTCTCTTTTTCGAAGGGAAGAAGCCATCAAGTCACTTATTAATATGGGCACCAGTTCTGATCTGCTGCAGAGGGGACTGAGGAAGTCCCCCAGTGTATACTGAGGCAAGCTTCATGAAGACGGCAGGCACGGCATTCCCATGCGCTGACTCACACTCGCATGTGGAGAACGCTTAACCCTTGGGAATGAGCCTCCTGCCTGTTGTGCCTGACTGCGAGGCTTGAAGGCTTCATAGTCAGAACGTGACAGCATCTTTCTGGACCATAATAACTGCATTACTTTGTATACAGATTCGTGAGGAATTAGATGAAACAGCATATAGGTGCTGCTAGAGCATGCTTCTATTTAAGGGGAAAAAAAAAACTTTTCTGGGTTTCAAATAAGTAGACTAACAACAAGGTTGATTGTTATTATTGGTTCCATAGCAATTGTCTTTTTTTCTTGGAATGAAAGTGTGGAAGATGAGAAAGCACCTTTCAAGCCAATGGCTTAGATGGTGGATGTTTTCTAGTCAAATATCCTTTTTCCTTTTCTGATTTGATAGCATTGTTGATGATGTATGAACTTCATCTGTAGTTATCTAAGGTTTAGGACACCCTCCTGCCTCCCATTTTAAGGGAGATCAACCCTGAATATTCACTGGAAGGACTGATGCTAAGCTCCAGTATTTTGGTCATCTGACGCCAACAGATGACTCATTGGAAAAGTCCCTGATGCTTGGAAAAATTGAGGACAGAAGGAGAAGTGGGCATCAGAGGATGAGATGGCTGGATGGCATCACCGATGCAATGAACATGAACTTGAGCGAACTCCAGGAGATGGTGAAGGACAGGGAGGCCTGGCATGCTGCAGTTCATGGGGTTGCAAAGAGTCAGATGTGACTGGGCTGCTGAACAACAATAACCTCCCACCCAAGCTCATGGACCACATTCCTGTGGAACAACAATGATAGCTGGTTCTCAGGATTAGGAGGTTCTCCAAAAGTGATGCCAGGAACATTTGTCTGGCATGTGGCATAGAGTCAAGCAGGAAATTCCTCACCCTTCTCTGTTGCTGTTAGTTGTCTTTCTTTTCTGTATGTCCTTTTTCCCTTTGGCCATTTCTCTGTTTTACGCAGCATCTCTTTAGTTATGCTGTTAGGAGACCTCTAGAGCTGTAACGTCTTCTTGATGTTGAGTGTGTTGTTGTTGGCTTGTTTATTTGTTTCCAGGTCTAGATGAGGAAGGCGACAGACGGGCCCCTGGGCTGGACAGCTGGTGTTTGTCAAGTGGGGTAAAACTGAAGCTTTCTTCTCACCCAGATATCCCAAGGATAAAGCTAGTGGCAGAAGCTGGACTCTGCTAAAGTAAAGAGATAAAAATGACCACTCCTGAGATCAGGGAAAGCTTCTCTGTTTGCACATGTGGAGGAAGGCTCCTTGGGGGTCAAAAAGGGAGGGGTCCCTGCCCATCCCCCTCCCCCATAATAAGTGTGGACATGCACCCACAGGCCTCTGAGGTGGGATCCATCTTAGCAAAAAGGTGCGCACATATACTGGGGGAGTGTCCTAGGGCTGGTCAGGTGTGAAAAAAGAAATAATCGTTCAAAGGCAAAGACCTAGAAGGACTGTCCTGTTGAAGTGTTTAAACCATCTCTTTATTACGCTCCTCCTCATCAGTGAGAACACCCACACCCTTTCTCTCCAGATCTGTTTCTGCTTTGCTTCTGACTTAAATAAACTGCTTCTCCGTGTGCTCTCCCATATGCTGTGCTGTGTCTCTAACAATAAAACGTTGTGCTTGTTTTTACAGTTTTTTTCTCCTTGAAACATTCTTGCTTTCTAATGGGGGACAGAGCCAAGGCCACTTTGCTTCCAGCCTCTAGCCGATAGGATTCCTGATTTCATCCAGGCTACTCAGGTTCAACTCCTGGGCGGGGAATTAAGGTTTCTCTTCAGAACCGCTCACTGCTGTCTTACTGAGATCACACTCAATGTTATGTGACCTTTTGTCTGTTTTGGTTGAGGATAATAAGTTCAAGAAACTGACACGCATAAACTTAAATCACAAGAAGCCAGTACAATTTATTATTATTTCAACTCTTCGAGTTTTCATCCTTGGGATTTAAGGCAGTGTGGTCCTACAGGAGTCAGAGCTTATCTTAAATCCCTCAGTTTCTTTATTAAAAATATGAAGAATGTAAAGATAAAGGTTGAACTAGCATGCCATTATGGAAAAAAGGTTTAACAAAAACAGCTTTCCCTCACCCCATGTCCATTTGATGCTGCTCAAAACACATCACTGGCCATTCAAAAAAAAAAATTAAAATTCCCAAGTGCAATATGCTTGTACACAGACACATAAAGGAATGGGGAAAGAGAAAATGAAAGATTGGAGAACATGACACTAGCTGTTAGGAAGTGATGGGACCAAATTATAGCTTTCTAACTGAGAATGTATCCTTGCCTGTAGAACCGAGTTCTAGGATCAAATAGCAGGTGTTTCTTTCAGTAGACACCTTATTTTTACTGCCCAACACATCAACTGTATCTTCTTCGTCCACTCTCAGCTGTTCAGGTTATCTGTTTCATTGATTAGCTGCTCATCAAATGGAGGTCTGATTTGTTTAACCGACAAAAGCTATCATTCGCAACAGGTACCAGCATTTGCAGGCTTGACTAGGGCGAGGGTCTGCTTCCAAAGTGGCTCACACATAAGCCTGGCAAGTCAGTGCGGGTGGCTGGCCGAGGTCTCAGTTCCTCACCCACGGGACTGCTTGAGAGTTTTATGATTGGCAGCTAGTTTCCCCCAGAGCCAGTGACTCGGGCCTCAGGCCTGTTTGTTTGTTCTAATTTGGCTGGTCCAGGTCTCAGTGGCAGCCTGTGGGATCTTCGACCTTTGTTGGGGCGTGCGGGATCTAGGTCCCTGACAAGGGATCAGACCAGGGCTGCCTGCGTTGGGAATGCAGACTCTTAGCCACTGGACCATGAGGGAAGTGCCAGCGCCTCAGGTTCTGATTCAAAGGAATTCCTAATAGAGCAATTCTCCCGACCTGTTTCATCACCTCTCGCCCTTTCTTGCCATGGGAGAAGGTGGGATTTCTGACTGCTGAATGTGGTGGAAGGAGCTAAGCATGGTCCATCGTCCTCCTTGGGGTTATTGCCGAGTCCTGCCACAGGGCCACAGAAACAGGGTCCAGAACCAAGGTCACCTCTGAAGGTGACTGAGCCCCTTTATAACCTTGCCCAAAGCCCCCTGATTATCACTAACAAGCTCCCACATGAGCCTGGCTGACTCCCAGTTAGGCAAAGATGCCCATTCCAGTAAACACCCTGTTGCTGCTGCTGCTGCTAAGTCGCTTCAGTCGTGTCCGACTCTGTGCGACCCCATAGATGGCAGCCCACCAGCCTTCCCCATCCCTGGGATTCTCCAGGAAAGAACCAATCACCTAATGCCAACCTTCTGGCAGGAGTTTTCTTTGTCTTGAGGCTATAAAAATTGGCTATGAACCCACAAAAACAGTCAATTTTCCCTGGTCTGTCAGGAGGTTGGCCAACTGTGTTCGCAGGGCCCGGTTTTTCTCTGATCTTTGTTCTTAATAAACTCACTCCCCTCCACTCCCTGTGGGTCTGGAAAGTCTTTTCCAACCCACGCTTGGACTGCCTCAACAGTGGTTTTACTTTGGTGCAAGCATGTCTCCAGGACACAGGCATTCCAATCTGCTCTTGGTCAGACCAGTGTCAAGGGCCAACACCCTGGGGAGTCCCTGACTTGTCCTGCTAGGCTGGGACCTGGGTAGGTAAGTTCATCTCACTGGGGTAAGTTGATGGCAAACCCACATGGCTGTACATCTAAAGTCATGATTCCCCATCAGCATTGCCAGCGATCATTTGAGCTCTCTTTGTATGACTCTTAATCTCAGCTAATTCTGAACACTGGAGGGAAAGATGGAGCCTCTTCAAATCTCAAAATTTGTGGGGAGAGATTACAATTAGAGTAATTCAGCCCATAATCTGAAGAACTAAATTGCTTCCTACTGGCTTAATTTTGGCATCTTCAAGACTGAGGGTGTTACTGTGTTCAAGTTTTTTTGTTTTTTTGTTTTTTCTTTAGAGCCTAAGAAGGTACTCCCAAGACTTCTTCTAGAGGGGTGTCCGGGTAGGGAGGGCACAGGGGGTGGGAAAGAGGGAGTCATTTTTCTTTATCATTCTTGCCCGCAAATTCTTTCCCCTGGTTCAGTCAAATGTCTAATGGCTGTAACAGTGTGAGAAATTTTCCTGGAAGACTTGACTCCAATTTCCATTTCCTAATTATGATGATGATGATAATAATAATAGCCATGATGGTGCTGACTATTTTGAGCACCCACCATGAGCCAACCAGTGTACTGTGAGTGCTACATATACTGTGTCTAATCAGTACATCAACCCTAAGAGGCAGACATTTTCATTGACACAAAGATTATGCAATACGGTCCAAGTTTCACAGAGCAGAGACCAGAATCCCATTCTGGCAGCTCCCAAGCCCAGGCTCTTTTGACTTATGCATATTTCTCTGAGGCCCTGCTCCATCTCAGCTTTTCGGGGTAGGAAGAGCAGTTAAAAAAGAGGCTGTTCTTGTTTTTCAAGGCTGGCTGACTTCTCTATAGAGGGTTTTTTTCCAAATAACCTAGAAACTCGGGAGACATGAAGACTGAGCATGCAGCTCAGAGGCTCTTTAACCTTTCTAACACCCCCATCCTACACTGTACTCCCCAAATGCCCTCCCTCCCTGACCTCCCCAGCCATGAAACTGCTCCTGTACCTAGCTCAGAGCTGTGCTCAGAGGCCATCTGTTCAACCAGGAGTGCCATTATCTTTATGGTCCTTTAAAACGGCCATTTCCTGAAATATTGCGCTTGATAATGGAAAATGGGTTTCTGTGTCTCTAAGGGACCATATCTACATTGCTATTTTCTCCTCCCATGGCAAAAGGAATTTGAAACAACTCTAATGTTGAGATAGAAAAGCAACAATTCCCTTAATAGGTGTGGTAGGCAGAATAATGCTTCCCAGAATATGTCCATGTCCTTTTCCCTGGAACCTGCAAATATGTTCCTTTACATAGCAAAGAGAATTTGCAGATGTATCTAAGGATCATGCAATGTGGGAGATTCTCATGCCATACCTGGTGGGTCTAATGTAACCACAAGGGTCCTTTTAAGGCAAAGAAGGCAGAAGAGTCAGAGGAGGAGACACAACAACATGAGCAGCTGGACTGACGGGATTCATAACTGGAGGCAATGAGCCAGGAATGCAGGAAGCCTCTAGAACCTAGAAAAAGCAAGGAGATAGGCACTTTTCTAGAGCCCTGAGAAGCAACAAAACCCTGCCAACACCTTGAGTTTAGCCCTGTAAGACCCATTTCAGACTTCTGATCCCTCGGAACTGTGAGATAATGTTACCAAACTGAACGTGGGTCCGCTCACCCGCCACATGGGACACCAGCTCATGGAGAACGGAAGTGCAGTGGTTTCTGCAGGTGTCAAGCAAGAACAGGGAGCTTGTGCTCAAGACTCAAACTTCTTAATACCTTTCGGGGAAGGGGTTTTAAAGGCAACACCTGGGATGAAGGTTGCAGCCTATGGACTTTCTTCTGATGGGTTGGTGGTGTGGTCAGAGAGTCAAGTTTTGGGAATCTTAATCCTCAACCTGAGAGGAGAAGGGGATGACAGAGGATGAGATGGTTGGATGACATCACCGACTCGATGGACATGAGCTTGAGTAAGCTCCCAGAGTTGGTGATGGACAAGGAAGCCTGGCATGCTGCAGTCCGTGGGGTCGCAAAGAGTTGGATGCGACCTCACGTATCCAACTGCACTGAACTGAATCCTCAGCCCTCTGGTTCCAGCCAGTCTGGGGTCTAAAGCTTGTGGTCAGCATACAGTCTCTCTACTCCATCTGTGTAGGGATCTTAGCGTCTGCAGAATAGCTCAAAGATATGCCTCAGGTTGTTATACATACACTTGGGGAGGAACCAGGACTCCTGTTTTACTACTGAACTATTGTTCCTTGACAGCTTTTCCTTTGTTTCCGCATTCCCTCACTTACCTAATTATTAACTGCTTGAGTCTGTTCTTTGGAACTCAGGAAAGGCCTAGGAGATTAAAGTCTTTTTTTTTTTTTTTTTCCCTACAAACAAGAAACGTGGGGAACTTGCCTAGTGGTCCAGTGGTTAAGACTCTGCACTTCCAAGGCAGGGGGTCCAGGTTTGATCCCTGGTCAGGGAACTAAAATCCCGCATGTGTTGGAAAGCGGTCAAAAGAAAAAAAAAAGTAGAAAAAAAGAAAGAAACTGGGACACAGGGGCTTTTGAACCTGGGAAGGCCCCAGACAGTCCTGCTTAGTTTCAGTTCCCTCTTTTCTTTGATACTCCTCAATCCTGATGAAGGCAGGTGGCAAGAAAGAGTAAATAAAGTTTTGGACAGAGAAATTAGTCATAAACTCAAGCAGGGGGACTCAGTTCCAATAATAAATAAGCATTGCTTTGTTTGTGGTAATTTGTTGCAGGAGCAACAGGAAACTAAGACAACAGAATACTCTCCACTTTTCTCTGCTGAATCATTTATACCACTGGCCACTAAATATCCAGGTCAGAAACTCCAAGTCAGCTAGTGACCCTGCCCTTTGAGCTCTTCTCGCAACATGGGAGACACTGCGGCAAAATACGCCTGGTGTATGTGTTCATTATTGTCTTTTTTCATAACAGCCTTTTGGAAAAACAAGTTTATACAATCCTTTTTCATGGTAATAAGATAAGAAATCTTTATAGATCCAGACCGTACTGCTGGAGGTATAATAGATAAGTCAGCAACTATGTAACTAACAGTTGTCACATGTCCAGTTGTTGCTTGCGCTCCTGGAAAACAAGACAGCCTTATCACCACTTGAACCGCCCCTGAGCTTCCTGATTGAGGTATTAAAATAGAGCTCTTTCAGTGCTATGGGAACTGGGGTGAAAAGGCCAATGACACCTAATCGGACTAGGAAGCAAGTTGTACAGCTAATGCAAGGTCCACAGAAGCTGATCCAGTCTGTCAGGGCGGAAGGTTAATGGCCCAGGGCTGGGTCCCCAATTAGAGAGCAGGACAAGGAGCGTCTTAGCTGTTTTCAGCTGAACACTTTTGAAACTGCCTTGCATCAGCAAGGCTGCCACTGTTTCCATGCCAGCCAGCAGGATAATGATTTAATTAACCCTGCTGTTGAAGTTGGTGGGAACCCTAAGCAGTCCTTCATCAGTGGAAACTTTCACCACAAAACAAATTCAATTGATTCCTGCCTGCTTTTCCCATTCTCTGTGGAGAGCTGAAAGAGTAAACCACTTCTAGCTGGTAAAAGCAAAGATCCCTCCAGGAAGGCTTCACTGGCTAACACTTGTCCAGAAGGCGCTTGGTCCAAATAAATCTCACATGTTTATGGTGCCAGGTGGCAGATCACTTTTGGAATCTTGTACCCTCTGTGCTCTCAGCAGTCTCCTCCATTCATACAAGGGGGAGGCTCCCATTCATTGATTAAAGTCTACATCTTTCCTTAATGGCTGTTTCTGCAACCCCTGCATTGTAAGGAACACCATATAGCATTAATAATTTGTATATGGGAAGATAGCCATATGTAGACCAGGCATGATATACTCCCATGAGATTTTATCCCTGCCACATCACACTAACAGCTCATGAGTGTGGTCAACTCAGACCCCAAGATCTTCTTCAGATAAGCTGAATACTGAGAGAATAGAAATGGGACAGATAAACATACATGAAAGAAGGAAGCAGCTCTAACAGCCTGAGAACTAGAGGAGAGAAAAATACACGGAAAAGAGGCCTAGGAAACAGCATGACGATGTTGAGTGCGAGGCAATAGAAAGAAACAGTGCCAAAGGGGAGAGGTTCTAATAAGAAAGTGGACAGTTCTATTCAAGAATTCTACACGGGGAGGACTTCCCTGGTGGTGCAGTGGTTAAGAATCTAGCTGCCAATGCAGGGAACATGGGTTCAATCCCTGATCTGGGAAGATTCGTCATGCTGTACTAAGCCCATGAGCCATAACTACTGAGCCTGCATGCCTACAGCCTGTGCTCTGCAACAAGAGAAGTCACTCCAGTGAGAAGCCTGTACACCTCAGCTGGAGAGCAGCCCCACTCTTTGCAATTAGAGAAAGCCTGCACACAGCAACAAAGACCCAGCACAGCCAAAAAATAAAAAAATTTTGAAAAAATATATCATCACTATAAAAAAATTCTACTTGGGAAGACCTTCATTTACACGCTTTCATCACCAAGTGTAACCACATTAATAAATGTGGTTTATTATTTAGTTTAATATTCCAATTGGTAAATTCTGAGATTGGCAATGATGGAGCATAAGATGATTTGGACCAGCGGCTCTCTGCAGGTTTAATCAACTGCTTTTGCAAACAGGACTTGGGTACCGAGAGCTTCAAAGTATTGAAAAGCAGCAAGTGCGTACTCAACAGGAAAAGGGAGTGAAGGCAGATGGGAAGCACCAGCTGTGAAAGGTGATCCCTATGCTACCTAGTCCTTCTTTCCTTGCTCCCCTAGGAGGTCGTGAAGGCTGGGTCAGAGGTGACATCAAGTGGCTATATTTGCAGGTTGGCAATTTCACTTGCAATAACACTCCAGAGGTTGTAGTTCATTTTAACAGATGCCCTGAGTGAGTGTAACTTCCTCAAACCATAAAGAAATACACATACAAGGGCCAACAGTTATCTATCAATTGAAAACAGTTACAGTTAAGTGGGATATAAAGTTCACAGACTGCATCCCATTAAAAAATATTATGGCTAATGTCCCACTAATTATCAGCAAATTAGTCAGGATTTCACAAAGATTAGACACACACACAATTTATTACTTTTGAGGTTTGACAACTCTGCTGAATTATGAATCATCAGAGGAGACAGAATGATCTGTTACTTAACATAAGACAGAAGCAATAGCTTCCTACATTTTGTCAGCCAGCTGAAGAACTGATTCTTGAGGACTGACATCAGCAAACTGATAAAAAAAATATGTTGAGTGCGAGGCAATAGAAAGAACTCTATTCTTTCTATAGAGAAATATAGATAGTACATATATCTATATTTTAAGAGAACTGAAAGATGAAAATTGAAGAAAATGATGGCAAAGTAGACAAACACTATGAAACACTGATATCTTTCAAAGGCTGTTGATTAGCTTCTATGTGCAATTTTCTTTTCAAATGACTTAAGAAAGTAAAAAATTAATAAGACCATGAGAAGAATTTACCATTATTTTCAAAAGCTCTAGTAACTAACCTTTTAATTAAATATAGCAATCATCACTGCAAAAACTTGCACGATTTTCATATAAATAATATATATGTATTAGAAATATTAAAAATAGTGTATAATCTCACTATCCAGAAATAATCCGTTAACTTTTTGGTGTGTGTGTTTTCAGACTGTTTCCTATATAGTAATGGCTTTGGGGCAGAAAAAGAAATGAAGTAGCAGAGAAGAAACCAAATATTAATATGTTTTGAGGCTCTGTTGAGGAATTTTTAAAGGTATGTATAAATATTGACAATTATTTTCAAATAATTGACAAATGTGAACATTTGCACAATAAACAGTAAACACTAGAAGACAATGAAAACACCCCAGAGAATGAGCAAAAGGAGAGGGTCCAAGGTGTGCATGTGATTAGTGCTTCTCAGGACCTGAGTAGTCATCAGTTTGTAAGGAACAAAATTAATATAGTCATCTTAACCAGTATTAAAATGAAAAAGGAAGTGGAGGGAGAGAAATAGAATAAAATTGGAAGTATCTGTAATTGCAGTAATCTGGAGAAGGCGATGGCACCCCACTCCAGTACTCTTGCCTGGAGAATCCCATGGACCGAGGAGCCTGGTGGGCTGCAGTCCATGGGGTCGCGAAGAGTCGGACACGACTGAGCAACTTCACTTTCACTTTTCACTTTCATGCATTGGAGAAGGAAATGGCAACCCACTCCAGTGTTCTTGCCTGGAGAATCCCAGGGGCGGGGGAGCCTGGTGGGCTGCCATCTATGGGGTCGCACACAGTCGGACATAACTGAAGCAACTTAGCAGCAGCAGTAATCTGTAAAAAAGTAATTCTGAAGCTTTTGTTTCAAGTGTGTCTGAGTGGGTATGTGTACGTACATGTGCTTAGTTACTGCAAATCATGCACTTTTGCTCTGAGCTGAGGTTAAAAAAAGAAATGTATGAATGCTACAGCAGTTGACTGAAATCTAATAGACTGTGTCCTCAGAGAGTGGAGCAAAGAACATGTGGAGAAAGGCTTCCCCTTCCAGGTGACAATATGGTCCAGTCCAAAGGGGAATAAGAGAGGGGAAAACCATTGCATCCAATGAGAACCTTACCTCTGATGCCATGTTTACTCTGCCTGGCTAATGGAGACAGATCAGCCTGCTGGATACACCATCAATATCTTAGAGGTTCATCACTGTCCCCCTCATAAAAGAACTGCCTCCTTCAGGATGCTTCTGACTCTTCACTGCATTCTTCAGAAGCAGTTGAAATATTATGTTTCTTCTGCCTGGCTTGCCTATGCCTGGCACCCCTGACTAAAAATCCCCTTAGCCTTCGGGGATTGGACAGGTCACCACCACCCACCTCTGGGCCAAACCAGGAGCCAGTAGTTCTCAATTAAATTAAATCCAACAAGAACTACAACGCTGCCTGTGGTTTGGAACATAACCCACTGCACTATTAAAATGCCAAGGGAACAGTACGACGTGCTGTCTTGATGAATGGCAGAAATACTGCCATCAAACCGCAAAGCAGGCTTGCTACAGGGCAGAGGTCAGGGTGACTCCTGGAGACCTCAGGCCATTAACTCTAGTCAAATGTCAGCCCTGCCAATTAGTCCTAATTGACGACCCAGGCCAGTGCCTGGAGTCCTCTAGGGAAAGCTAGCCACGTGGCAGCTGTCATCCTGACAGCATCGTGTGGTGACCACGTTGAGAGGACCGGCTCTCAAGGCTCATGTGAGATGTGAGAAGTACAAGATGGCAGAGCTCACACACACAACTGTGAAATTCATCACTGCACTGTAGGGGAGCTCAAGCTTGGTCTATCGTTTAAGTCATTTTTTGAAACAGAAATGGCAAATGCGGAATCACTGTCATTGTAAATTTTCCTCTTTCCATGAGATCACAGAGGGTGAAAACAAGCCTCAGCAAGAGTCCATGCTTGTTATTAGGCTTCAGGGGATACAAAAGAACAGAGAATGCATTCAGCTGGGGACATTATACATGATTCCAAATATCTGCAGAACAAATCATGCAATGTGGACTTTATTTGCATGGTGATTTTCCACCCGCATCTTCTTCCTATTGGTTGATAGTTGCCACAAGGGAGGCTAGGATGGCTGCCCTCATTCGCCAAATGCTCTGTTTCTCCTCGACTTCTATTTGTGTCTCAGCCCTCCATGGCCCCTCTGATTCTGAGGAGTAATCTGGACTCATAGAGCCATCGGGTTCTTTTTTCTTTCTTTTTTTTTAATCAAAGGCATTCAAGAGAATTTGAATGTAGAGAGGCAAACAAATTTTAAACAAATCTATTTCAGTCAAGACCACTACATATTGTCTTTCTTTCCTTCAGTTCACTTGCTCAGTCATGTCCAACTATTTTCGAAGCCATGGACTGCAGCACACCAGGTTTTGCTGTCCATCACCAACTCCCAGAGCCTACTTAAACTCATGTCCATCGTGTAGGTGATGCCCTCCAACCATCTCATCCTCTGTCGTCCCCTTCTCCTCCTGTCTTCAATCTTTCACAGCATCAGGGTCTTTTCCAATGAGTCAGTTCTTCTCATCAGGTGGCCAAAGTATTGGAGTTTCAGCTTCAGCATCAGTCCTTCCAATGAATATTCAGGACTGATTTCCTTTAGGATAGACTGGTTGGATCTCCTTGCAGTCCAAGGGACTCTCAAGAGTCTTCTCCAATAACATAGTTCAAAAGCATCAATTCTTTGGCATTCAGCTTTCTTTATGGTCCAACTCTCACATCCATACATGACTACTGGAAAAACCAAAGATAGCTTTGACTAGACAGACCTTTGTCAGCAAGGTAATGTCTCTGCTTTTTAATATGCTATCTAGGTTGGTCATAGCTTTTCTTCCAAGGAGCAAGTGTCTTTTAGTTTCATGGCTGCAGTCACCATCTGCAGTGATTTTGGAGCCCAGAAAAAGAAAGTCTCTCACTGTTTCCATTGTTTCCCCATCTATTTGCCATGAAGTGATGGGACCAGATGCCATGATCTTAGTCTTCTGAATGTTGAATTTTAAGCTAGCTTTTCACTCTCCTCTTTCACCTTCATCAGGAGGCTCTTTTAGTTCCTCTTCACTTTCTGCCATAAGGGTGGTGTCATCTGCATATCTGAGGTTATTGATATTTCTCCCGGCAATCTTGATTCCAGCTTGTGCTTCATCCAGCCCAGCATTTCACATGATGTACTCTGCATATAAGTTAAATAAGCAGGGTGACAATATACAGCCTTGATGTACTCCTTTTCCAAACTGGAATCAGCCCGTTGTTCCATGTCCGGTTCTAGCTGTTGCCTCCTGACCTGCATATAGGTTTCTCAAGAGGCAGGTCAGGTGGTCTAGTATTCCCATTTCTTGAAGAATTTTCCACAGTTTGTTGTGATCCACATAGGCAAAGGCTTTGGCATAGTCAATAAAGCAGAAGTAGATGTTTTTCTGGAACTCTCTTGCTTTTTTGGTGATCCAGCAGATGTTGGCAATTTGATCTCTGGTTCCTCTGCCTTTTCTAAATCCAGCTTGAACATCTGGAAGTTCTCGGTTCATGTACTGTTGAAGCCTGGCTTGGAGAATTTTGAGCTTTACTTTGTTAGCATGTGAGATGAGTGCAATTGTGTGATAGTTTGAATATTCTTTGGCATTGCTCTTTTTTGGGATTGGAATGAAAACTGACCTTTTCTAGACCTGTGACCACTGCTGAGTTTTCCAAATTTGCTGGCATATTGAGTGCAGCACTTTCATATCATCATCTTTTAGGATTTGAAATAGCTCAACCAGAATTCTATCACCTCCACTAGCTTTGTTTGTAGTGATGCTTCCTGAGGCCCACTTGACTTCATATTCCAGGATGTCTGGCTCTAGGTGAGTGATCACACCATCGTGGTTATCTGGGCCACAAAGATCTTTTTGTATAGTACTTCTGCGTATTCTCGCCACCTCTTCTTAATCTCTTCTGCTTCTGTCAGGTCCATGTGATTTCTGTCCTTTACTGTGCCCATCTTTGTATGAAATGCTTCTTTGGGATCTCTAATTTTCTTGAAGAGAGCTCTAGTCCTTCCCATTCTGTTGTTTCCCTCTCTCCTCCTGTCTCTCATCTCTTTACACATACTGAACTCCTTTCTTGGAAGCACTGTAAGAAGAAAGCCAGAGATTTGCCACTGACCATGTTCTAATTCTGGCTGGATCTCTATCTGGTACTTAATGTTTCAGAGAATTTGAAAGGTCAGGGAAAATCCTAAACTGGACTGAAACTAGATGCTTAAGTGCTTTGTTCTTAGGATGACAAGAACATTTGTCAATAAATACTGATTGAATTCCTATGGTACTGCAAGGCTTTGCATGTAGGGGATGTACAATTTTTCTATTTCAGTGATGATTTTGGTCAAGTGGCAATCAAACCCTCATAACTTCTGAGACAATATTTCTTCTCTCCCACCTTGATGAAATGGTCTGTCCTCAGCTTCGTGTGAGCTTCTTCTCCAAAGCAGGGTTGGCAAGCTTGAGAGACCGCCACTGCCACACCTCTCACTCACGTGAGAGCACAGAATGGGAGCCCCAGGGCTCCCAGCCCCATGAAGGTGAATGCTGGCCCTGAGAGAGCCTGCAGGCAGCTGAACTGCACACACAGCGTCTTGTCTGCAGAAGCTTCTGAGTGCTCTGAAAACGCTTGGGTCTTATGAGCCTCTACCTTGTAAAAGGATCATTGCTGAGGTCAAATGACTTCCCTGGTTATCACTCGGGCAACTCAGCAGCTACACCAGAAATAGGATCCTGCCCAGTGCCCCTGACTGCCTGGTGGGCGCTTAAAACACTTCCAACCATTAGGGCAGGAGAAAGAAGTCACCCGTGCAATCCTTGCTCTGAAAAAATACAGAAGCTCACCTGGCCTCTGAGGTTGCAATTGTTCTTGCAACTTGGGGTGTGCCAGCATCCCCCCCAAACCCAGCTCAGTTCTGAGAGCAACCTGAGAAAGTTGCTGCCTTCTGAGTAGCTGGCAGTGCAGGCTGGTGCATCTGTTCTGTTGGCGTGCAGAGCCATGTTCAAGAGGTAATGGAAACTCCTGGGGGGGCGGGGCTCCCCACATGCACTCAGGCTGCAGGAAGATGAAGCAGGCTGCCCCTCAGTTCTGCCCACTTGCTGAATGATTTATGGACAGAGATGCTGGCCTCAGAGGGTGGCTGCCCAGTTGTTGGCTGGAGCAGAGATACCAAGCAGCAGGTATGGTAAAGGCTAAGATGCTGCAGTGAGACTCCCGCATTCAAATCCCAGCTCTCAGGCTTGTTCTGCTTTCTACCAGTGGGACAGCCGGCAATTTACTACTACTGTCTGCCTGAGTTTCTTCGTCTGCAAAATGTGGACGATAACTGCACCTACCTGATAGGTTCTGATGCTGGAATTAAATGGCTACATGAGTAAGGTACTGAGTACCTGGTATGTAATAAGTATAACTACTCACTATCATGTATTTACTCAAAGGGCTATATGGTGGCCATTAAAAATGATAGTCGGGTCTCCCAGGTGGTGCCAGTGGTGAAGAATCCACCTGCCAGTGCAAGAGATGCAAGAGATGGGGGTTCCATCTCTGCATCAGGGTGATCTCCTGGAGGAGGAAATGGCTAACCACTCTGGTATTCTTGCCTGGAAAATTCCACGGACAGAGGAGCCTGGTGGGCTACAGCCCCTAGGGTCGCAAAGAGTCAGATACGACTGAGGGTGCACACACACACAAATGATGGTTATAAACTGTGATGTGCTGGCAAATCTTTGACCACCTGTTCTCTGGGGGAAAGCTCTGATTTGTAATGTGTGCTGATTTCCACAGTTTGGATATTTCCATCATGAATGATTTCAACAACACAGACTTTGGAAGAAGTACTCTTGGTTAGCTTTCAAGGGCTGGTATGCCACTAGTTACAAAGCCCAAGTAGTAAAGTGAAAGATGCTATGGTATATTATGTGGAAAAATAAGAATAAATATGAAATACAAAATCATTATCAACTATGTAAAAATCTATGTGTGTGTTCAAAGGAAAAAAAATGCAAAGAAATATACAGAACACGGACCAAGAATAAGAGTGGTGGGCATGTAGTTAACTCTTCTGGGTATTTATTTTTGTTTTCCTTAAAGTGCCTATGTTAATTTTAGAGTGGAAAAGCAAGCAGAGTTCTAGGGACATCAGCTAAGACAGTGGTGTAGAAAGACTCTGAGCTCACCTCCTCTCATGGGTACACAAAAATTACAATGATTTATTGAATACCTACCAATTAAAAAGACCAGAACCTACCAGAAAAGATCTTCTACAACTAAAGATATACGGAAGAAACCACAATGAGACCAGTAGGAGGGCTGGAGTCGCAGTAGAGTCAAGATCCATATGTTGGGCCACCCACAAACAAGAGAATAATTACGATTGCAGAGGTTCTCCCCAAAGAACAAGGGGGTCTGAGTCCCACATCACTCCCAGCCTGGGAGTCCTGTGCCAGGGAGATGAGCTCCCAGAGGGCCAGAGGGGCTTACTTTGCAGAGAGCCAGAGAGCTGTGGAAAACAGAGACGCCATTCTTAAACAGCACACACAAAATCTCACATGCTTTGGGACCCTGTACACAAGCAGTAACTTGAAAGGATCCTGGGTCCGACCCAGCCCTTGGTCCTGGAAAGCCTGCTGGTGAGGTGGAAGGCAACTGGAACTTACCCTGGGGACACAGTTACATGGGCAGTAGGCTTTTGGGGAGCTCTTTCCACCACATGGCAACATTCAATGCCAAAGAATGTTCAAACTACCGCACGACTTCACTCATCTCACACCCTTGGAAAGTAATGCTCAAAATTCTCCAAGCCAGGCTTCAACAGTATGTGAACAGAGAACTTCCAGATGTTCAAGCTGGATTTAGAAAAGACAGAGGAACCAGAGATCAAATTGCCAACGTCTGCTGGATCATCAAAAAAGCAAGAAGGTTCCAGAAAAATGTCTACTTCTGCTTTATTGACTACGCCAAAACCTTTGCCTATGTGGATCACAACAAACTGTGGAAAATTCTTCAAGAAATGGGAATACCAGACCACCTTACCTGCCTCCTGAGAAATCTGTATGCAGGTCAGGGAGCAACAGTTAGAATCAGACATAGAACAACAGACTGGTTCCAAATCGGGAAAGGAGTACATCAAGGCTGTAGATTGTCACCCCTGCTTATTTAACTTATATGCAGAGTACATCATGCAAAATGCTGGGCTGGATGAAACACAAGCTGATATCAAGATTCCTGGGAGAAATATCAATAACCTCAGGTATGCAGATGATACCACCCTTATGGCAGAAAGTGAAGAGAAACTAAAGATTCTCTTGAAAGTGAAAGAGGAGAGTGAAAAAGTTGACTTAAAGCTCAACATTCAGAAAACTAAGATCATGGCATCCGGTCCCATCACTTCATGGCAAATAGATGGGGAAACAATGAAAACAGTGAGAGACTATTTCTTGGGCTCCAAAATCACTGCAGATGGTGATTGCAGCAATAAAATTAAAAGACACTTCCTCCTTGGAAGAAAAGTTATGACCAACCTAGACAGCATATTAAAAAGCAGAGACATTACTTTGCCAACAAAGGTCTGTCTAGTGTTTTTCCAGTAGTCTTGTATGGATGTGAAAGTTGGACTATAAAGAAAGCTGAGCGCCAAAGAATTGATGCTTTTGAACTGTGGTGTTGGAGAAGACTCTTGAGAGTCCCTTGGACTGCAAGGAGTTCCAACCAATCAATCCTAAAGGAAATCAGTTCTGAATATTCATTGGAAGGACTGATGCTGAAGCTGAAGCTCCAATACTTTGGCCACTGATGCAAAGAACTGACTCATCTGAAAAGACCCTGATGCTGGGAAAGACTGAAGGTGGGAGGAGAAGGGGACGACAGGATGAGATGGTTGGATGGCATCATTGACTCAATGGACATGAGTAAACTCCGGGAGTTGGTGATGGACAAGGAGGCCTGGCGTGCTGCACTTCATGGAGTCACAAAGAGTTGGACACGACTGAGCGACTGAACTGAACTTCCACCACACTTATAAAAGGAGTGGTAAATGCCAGTTTGGAATCCTCCATCTACCTTATCAGCCTCAGGACCCAGCTCTGCCTACCAGTCTGCTGACCCCAATTCTGGGATCCAGCTGGAGTCCCCAGGACCCAGCCCCACTCAACAGTGGGAAGGCACCAGCCCAGAAATCCACAGTCCCACCCACCAGCAAGCCTGGTCTAGCCTGGGGATCAGTCTCGCCCACCAGTGGGTAGACAGTAGACTCAGGAAAACCTCCACCCCACAGCCTGCAGACACAGTCTCTGTATCAGCAGGCCAGTCCCAGCCTGTGAGCAGCTGGGCCCTGGCTCCAGGCACCAGGGAGCCTGCTCCAGCCTCAGGACTGGTCTTACCTACCAGTGGGAGTTCACTGCCCCAGGAGAACCTCAGCCCCGCAGCCTATGGACCCAGCCCACCCACCAACTGGGTCACCCACCAGCTGGGCCACCCACCTAGCAGGCCAACACAACCTTTAGGACACTGCAGACCCTAGCCAGCCATGTCAGGAAGCAGCCACATTCACCAGTGGCCCAACACCAGCTCTGGGCCCTGCAGCTACATCCTAGGACCTGCCTCTGCCTGCAGTGGGCTGGCAAGAGCCCCAGGACCTGGCTTTATCAGGCAGTAAGCCAGTAGCCCCAGGCTCTCCACAAAACTACAATTATCAAATTGTAGTGGTATTGGCACCAAAACAGGCACACAGATAAATGGAACAGAACAGAGAGCTCAGGAGACAGCACACGCACTGTGGTCAATCTATGGCCAAGGAGGCAAGAACGCACAGTGCAGAAGATACAGCCTGTTTAATAAATCGTGCTGGGAAAACTGGACAGCTACATGTAGAAAAATGAATTCGAACATTTCTTACACTATATCAAAATTCAACTTGAAATGGATTTAAAAAAAACTAAATTTGAGATCAGAAAGCATAAAACTCATAGAAGAAAACATAGGCGGAACACTCTTTGATACAAATCCTAGCAATACTTTTTTGGCTCTGTCTTCTAAAGCGAAGGAAACAAAAGCAAAACTAAATAAATGAGACCTAATTAAACTGAAACGGGTTTTCACAGCAAAGGAAACCACTTGCAAAAGTATAACTGATGAGGGGCTAATATCCAAAGTATATAAACAGCTCATACAACTCAATGTCAAAAACACAAACAACCCAACTGAAAAGTGGGCAGACGATGCAAAAGGGTCATTTTTCAGGGAAGACATACAGATGGTCAACAGGCAAATGAAAAGGTGTCCAACGATGTTAATCGTCAGAGAAATACAAATCACAACCACAATGAGATTTTACCTTATACCTATCAGAATGTCTATCAACAACAACAAAAAAAAACACAAATAACAAATATTGGTGAGGATGTGGAAAAATGGGAACACACGTACACTGTTGGGGGAATCTAAATCGGTGCAGCCGCTGTGGAGAACAACATGGAAGGTCCTCAAGAAAGTGAAAATAGAACTACCATACGATCTATGAGCAATTCCATAACCGGGTATATACCCAAAGAAAACAACAACACTAGTTCAAAGAGATGCACGTACCTCAATTTCAAAGAAGCATGATTTATAAGTGCCGGGATGAGGGAGCAACCTAAGTGTCCACCAGCAGAGGAACAGATAAAGAAGCTGTGATATACGTATACACAGTGAGTACTACTCAGTCATAAAATGGAATGCAATTTTGTCATTTGTCCCAACATGGAGGGACCTGGAGGATGTCATATTTAATCCAATATGTCAGAGAAAGATAATACATTGTATGCTATCACTTATAAGTGGAATCTAAAAAATAAACTAGTCGATAAAACAAAAATAAACAGACTCATAGATAGAGAGAATAAATCAGTGTTTACAATGGGGAGAGGGATGGCCAAAGGGGCAAGATGGGGTAGGGGACCAAGAGGTATAAACTACTATATACAAAATAAATGAGCTACAATATCAGCAATATTTTATAATAACTACAAATGTAGTATAATTTATAAAAATTTTGAATCACTATATGGTATACCTAAAATCAATGTAATATTATAAATCAACTATGTTTCCATTTTTAAAATATCTGAAAAAAAGCAAGCAGAGTTAACTAAAAGACACACACAGCCTTTACATAATGGAAAATTTCAAATATGCGTAGCAATAGCATAATTGACACATTAACCAACAACTGTCAACATTTTGCCAATCTTCTTTCACTGTAATAAAATGAAATTTCTTGCATTTCATTTATCTCAGAAGACCATGTTATTTTACTTGAAACACTCCAATGTAATACATAAGATATTAAAAAAATAAAAACATACCACTAATCATATGCAACCAAAGTAATAATTCCTCAAATTCATTCCCAATTGGGAAAGATGTCTTTTACAGTTTGTTTCTTTGAATCATGGTTCAAACATGGCATTGGGTTGTTAGCCTTCTAAGTCTCTTTAATTCCACAATAATTATCTTTTCTTTTTGTCTCTTTTATGCCACCAATTTAATGAAGAAGCTGATAATTTGTCCTATAGAGTGTCTTACAGTATAGATTTGGCCAAATATTTTCTTATGGTTACTTGTACCTCTGGTCCCCATATTTTCCATAAGCTGGTGGTTACATCTAGAGAGGGAGTCAGATAAGAACCTTCCTGGGTGATGCCATGGACTTCCTACTACATCACAGAACGTTTGCTCCTGCAGCTTTTAGTGATGCTACGATTGAGTCATGGACTTAGAAATGTGAAAACAAAATTAAATAGGAGGAAACAATTGGGAGAATTCACTTAGGCAGATGATAAGTACAGGGTCTAGATCAGTCAAGAGAAGGCGTACTTGTGTGTCAAGATTTGCAGACAGAAGGACTCGACCCAGGCCTTCTTGGCCTTCTATACTTTGGTGATAGTACAACCCATATGAATGAGTTTTGTGACTCCTTTTGATGACACCTTTCTCATAAAATTAGGGAGGATGTGACAATTTTAATATTGGTTCAGTTAATTCTTTGCAAAACCCTAAGGCATTCTCTGGTTTGAGTCCACTACAGAAACGCCAGACACAGAGAAACCAATTTCAGCCAAACGTGAGCCAAGGTCCCTATACTCCTTCAGCCTATTGAGGGCTCCTTGCTCACTACAACAGTCAGAACAGCCTCCCTGCCCAGAATGCCATCTCCAAGCCATCCTCCACACCCCAGCTGCCAGACTCTCAAGTACAAATCAAACCATCTCCCTATCTGCACTGGTTAGACTTTTCCAGTGGCTTTCCACGGTCTGCTGGAAAATGTATAACTCTTTAATTGTCAGTCAAGGATGCTCCCCAGCTTCCTTTTCATCTGTCTTCCGTAGGCCATGCCTTCTCCCAATCCTCTAACCACATCCAGCTCCATGTTGCTCTCCGGATGCTATGCATCTTCACAGCTCGGGGTCTTGAGGCAATTATCCCCCTGTGTAGCCTGGCAGTTTCCCAACCATCCCTGAGACTCCTGGTGCCAGGCCACGCTGACCTCCCCGGTCTGACTTGAAATCTCCTCTCCCGTTTCTGTTTCCTCACCAGTCATATCATCACACTGTCCCAGCAGACTTTCCTGGGCCTGGCATGTTGCAGGCACTCAGGAAATAATTGTTGAATGAATTAACTGAAAATGAAGCCCAGGAGGAAGAGTGAAGAAAGCGCTGGGTGAACCTGCCATCGGCTGAATAGGCACACTCGGAAGATGAGCTAAGTGCTATCTGACCACGTCTGCACTGGAACACCCCTGGCTTTGAACTTATTTCTGTCTGCTCAATGGTTTCATCCCTTTAAGAACTTGGCTTCAAATACAAATGACACCTCTTTACAGCTGTGTGGTCTTAGGCACTTATCCGTTTCTTTTCTTGCTTTTAAAGGCTATGCTGGGCCTTCATTGCCGCTCTCAGGCTTTCTCTAGTTGTGACACATGAGCTCAGCTGCCCGCTCCACCCCTCCACATGTGGGATCTTAGTTCCCTGACCAGCGATCAAACCCACACCCCTGCTTTGGAAAGTGGATTCTTAACAACTGGACCACCAGGGAAGTCCCTCTTACCAGTTTCATCATTTATAAACTGGAGACGATGATAGAATCCACGAGAAAGCTTCTTTTGAGGAGTCAGTTAATATATATAATGAGCTTAGAGCGGTGCCTGGAACATAGTAATAGGAAGTTCTATTTAAATGCTTGTTATTAACATTTCTGCATAGGTCTTAACATCTCTACTTGACGGTTGGTTCTTCAAATGCATAATTTATATCTGACTGAGTTGTATTTACTCCATAGCATGTGGCATAAACGGTGGCAGGAATGAAATGAAATGAATGAAAGCAACCAGGGAGATTGTTCAGGGTGGCCGTAAAGAGGATGGGCTTTGAGGCCAGGCTTCCTGGGTTTCCATCCCAGCTTCCCCACTGACCACTATATGCCCTTCAGCATAAAGACTTAAGCCCTTGGTGCCTCTGTTCTCCTTGTCTGTAAAATGATAATAGTTGTGGGTCTGTTGTGGTGGTTGTGTGAGATCAGAGATCATTTGTGTAAACCTCCTAGCACAGTGCCTGCACATGGGAACTGCTCAGTAGACGTAAGTTAATATTATTATTTATTTTCCTTCTTGAGGATATTTGCATTTTTGCATGAACTAAATAGGGAACCTATGCTGGGGCAAATTAGTATTTTGGACCTATCCCAATAATCCATCCTCTTTGGTTATTTTTTTCATTCTAAAGTCTGCTTATACTTACACAAATAAGGTAGCTGGAATCCTGTCTGTTCACTAGAATGAATGACATGTATGTCTGTCATTGGCTGTGTTCAGTGCAGCCCCTCCCACGAATTCAAAGGTAAATTATAAAAAAGAGCAACCAGACCATTCAGGTCTAAAGATGGAACCAATCCAGGGAACTCAGGCCAAACATGGTTCTTTAGCAGTCTACCTATCAGTCAGGATTGGGTAGGAATTCCCAAAGATCTATGACCTAATGGCTAGGGCATCTTGGGCTAAAAACAGGCCCCATTGGAGATTAAATTGGAATCCAGGCATGACTCCAATTCAGCACTAGGTTTGAGCTGAACTGACCATCCCTCTGGTCAGTATTCCTTAATGAAGAACAAGACCCAGTTAGCAAGCAGGATGGCGGACAGCGGCTTGGATCCCAGCATCCTCACAGGCTAACAGCCCAGGGAAATGGACACCGGAAGAAATTGACTGGAGGTCACCTCATAATGACTTTTGTATCCTACATACACCATATTTTTCCTGAAAGTTTATCTGGGGATGTTGTGAACATAGCTTCTTTGTTTTACAACCCAAGTTCAAATGTCCTTATCTTGTGACTACAGGTTAAAAATATATTTCTTTATTCTTTGAAAAAAAAATTTTACTGGACATGCATACTCAATTGCTGAACTGTGTTTGACCCTTTGTGACTCCATGGACTGTAGCCAGCCAGGCTTCTCTGTCCATGGAATTTTCCAGGTAAGAATACTGGAGTGGGTTGCAATTTCCTATCCCAGGGGATCTTCCTGACCCAGGGATCGAACCACGTCCCTTGCATCTCTTGCATTGGCAGGGAGATTCTTTATCACTGCGCCAGCTGGGAAGCCCAATTTTGACTGGAGTATAGTTGATTTACAACGTTGGTTAGTTTATGGTATACAGCAAAGTGAATCAGTTATACATATATTCATTCTTTTTAAAAGATTATTTTCCCATATGGGCCATCACAGAGAAAAAGAGCCTTCTTTCTTAAATCTCACTCCTCACTAATGCTCATAGATTATGGAGATCAAAAAATTCTTATGATAAGCTATCAGACCATTCTAAAATATCTTCAGGCTGCCAAATGAAGTTCTATGTATCTATATAATTTGTAGGGATCAAGGAGGAAGATGATTTTAAGACTCTGGGGTCTTTCTTATAATAATAACAGCAGATAACATTTATTGAGCACTTCCTATGCGCCAAAAATGTTCCTTCATTATCTCATGCAACCTCATAGGTGACAGGATTACGTACCAACATCCACCCCATTTTACATATCAGAAAACCAAAGAAGCAGAATTGAAGTAACTTTCCCAGGGTTGTCCAGCTAGTAAGTGACCAAGCTACATTTCAGAGCAGGAGTGTCTGACCTGGGAGCTGAACTTCTAAGTGTAGTGAACGGATGGTAGTCATGTTCAGCAGCTTCAGTGGTGTCCGACCCTTCGTGACCCTATGGACTATAGCTCGCCAGGTTCCTCTGTCCATGGGATTTTCCAGGCAATAATACTGGAGTAGGTTGCCATTCCCTCCTACAGGGGGTCTTCCTAACCCAGGGATCTAACTCACATCTCCTGCATTGCAGGTAGATTCTTTACTGCTGAGCACCAGAGAAGTCCCTATACCTCTCCTCTTTTCCCACCACTTCCATATAACTACAGATCTTCTTTGACTTAAGGTGGGATTATATCCAGATGAATTTACCATAAGGTGAAAATATTGCAAGTAAAAAATGCTTTTAATACCCCAACCTATTGAACATCATAGCATTCTCAAAACACTTAATCTTAGCCTGCTGCTGCTGCTGCTAAGTCACTTCAGTTGTGTCTGACTCTGTGCGACCCAACAGATGGCAGCCCACCAGGCTCCCCCAACCCTGGGATTCTCCAGGCAAGAACATTGGAGTGAGTTGCCATTTCTTTCTCCAATGCATGAAAGTGAAAAGTGAATATTAGCCTACAGTTGGGCAGTCATCTATCATAAATTCTGTTTTATAATAAAGTACTGAATAACCCATATAATTTATTGAATACCATACTAAAGGGAAAAACAGAATGGTTGTATGTACACAGAATAATTTTATCAATTGCTTACTAGTCATGAGACAGTATCATAACACATGCCACTAGCCCAAGAAAAGATCAAAATTCAAAATCAAAGTACAGTTCCTACTGAAAGCATTACACCTTTACATGATCAAAAAGCTGAACAATCATAAGTCAAGCCATCATAATTTGGAGACTGTCTGTATATGCTAAATACATATGCCCCTAAATTCATATGCTGAAATTCTAACTCCCAAGGTGATGGAATTAGAAGGTTGGGCATTTGAGAAGTGATTAGAACATGAAGGTGGGGCCCTCATGACTGGAATTGTGGCTTTATAAAACAGAACCCCCAAAAGAGCTCTCTAGTTCTTTCCACCATGCGAGGGCACAATGAGAAGTCCGCAGTCTGAACCAAGAAGTGGGCCGCACTGGAACCTGACTGTGCTATAACCCTGATCCAGACCTCCAGCCTCCAGAGCTGTGAGCAATATGTTTCTGCTGTTTGTAAACCACCCAGCCGATGGTATTTTGTTAGAGCAGCCTGAACAGACCAAGACAGTCTATATGCACAGGGCAATATCACAGGGTTGGAAGCTCATGGTGATCATACCCTAGTTCCCTGAGGTCACAACCTTCTCCGCACTTACCATTCATCCTGTAAGTATCATTCAATGAATATCTGAAACTGGGCATTGACAACATGTCACACGGAGAACAAGCCCTGGGGATACAGAGGTGATCAATAATTAATGCAGCCCTGTTCTTATGGAGCCTACAGTTTACATCGGATGTCGACACACGTGAAGTAATTAAACACACACGTGAAATGGCAGCTGGGATAAGAGCTACAAGGCACAGGAATGAGATGCTGTGAATCTGGGTAAAGTGCACTAGTTTGGGAGGTCAGGGAAGCTTTCCCTGACTCAGTGGCAAGAGAAGTGATAGCTAAAGAAAGAGGAGAGGGGAAAGTCCCCCAGTGGGAAGCACAGCATGGGAGGAGGCCCTGCAACATGAAGGGCTGTTGCACTCCTGGGACTGAAAACTGACCTGTGGCTGGAGAGCGCCCTGCTACGCTAAGGACTTGGTCTTGATCACAAGGGCAGTGAGAGGCCTTTGAATCCCAATTTTGACTCCATTCTTAAAAAGCCGGTGAGAGCCAGCAGTGCCTCTAGAGTCAGCCCATGTCTGCCTGGTGCCTTGATGTCTGGAGCATCAAGGAGGCAGTCTCTGCAGCACCAGCATCCCTAGGATTCAACTTAAGTCATGGCGATGGCCAGCTTGGGAACAGGGAGAACGGGCCCTGGCAGCTTCCTGCTCTGCCTGTAAACACATGCCTTTGGCCTGGTAGCGAATGACAATTCCAAGAAAATGAAGGGTCACAAGATAGATAGTAACTATGGAATTTGCCCAGAACAAAGATTACCCATACTTCTTTGCAAGCAAATTGGCCCACAGTAAGGAGTCGTTTTCGTGCACTGTGAACAGGATTTCACAGATGATATTCGCTATCTCTGCCTTTTCCGCCAAACAATGCTAAACATTCTTTCCTTGAGAAATGTGATTACATGTCGTTTTCTGACACAAAGCTCTCTGCTGGCATTCCATGAGCATAAAAGAGTATTGATTATGGTAACTCGTTTATTACACTTGTTGTGCTAAGTCACTCCCGTCGTATCCAACCCGGTGGACTGTAACCCACCAGATTCCTCTGTCCATGGGGTTCTCCAGGCAAGAGTACTAGAGTGTGTTGCCATGCTCTCCTCTAGGGGATCTTCTTGACCCAGGGATAAAACTCACATCTCCTGTGTCTCCTGCATGGGTAGGCGGGTTCTTTACCGCTAGTGCCAACTGGGAAGCTTACTACTCCTGTTACTTGAATATTATTCATTAAACTTCACAAAGAATAAAGAGCTACTATCAAACGACTTCTCTGCCTCACCAGATACAATTTTCCCTTTGCATTCAGATGCCATTTCTAATGCCGTCTAAGAAAACTCACTTTTTGGAAAGGTTTCTTCAGGCTTGCTGTGCTGTGCCTAGTCACTCAGTCATGTCCAACTCTTTGTGTCCCCATGGACCACAGCCCGCCAGGCTCCTCTGCCATGGGAATTCTCCAGGCAAGAATATTGGAGTAGGTTGCTATGCCCTCCTCCAGGGGATCTTCCTAACCCAGGGATCAAACCCAGGTCTCCCACATTGCAGGCAGATTCTTTACCATCTTAGCCACCAGGGAAGCCCCAGAATACTGGAGTGGGTAGCCTATCCCTTCTCTGATGGGTCTTCCCGACCCAGGAATTGAACTGGGGTCTTCTGCATTGCAGGCAGACTCTTTACTAGCTGGGTTACCAGGGAAGCCCTTCTTTGGTGTAGGCAGTGTTATTTACTTATTTATATCTCTCTTTCTCTGTGAGGGTTCATCATTTTCTGCATCTCAGTATCAAAGGATGGGGCAGGAGACAAAGTAAGAGAAACAGAGGTTTTGGCTTAGAAAGTCCAGACTCTTGGTTAGGTGGGAGGGAGGTGGAAGACAGGAGGTCTTCTTATCCTACCTCCTACTCAAGGCAGAAGGGCTTTCCACAAGGTGCTGGGCATGCCTAAGCATGCAGTCCTCTGGTTTAGGCCTGAACACCCTCATAGAGACAACGCTGCTGCTGGTTAAGAGCAAAGCTCTGAAATCTGATGCCTTGGGTTCTTCCTGGTCTCCACCTCTTAGTAGCTGTTTGACCCTGAGCACCCACATAAGGCCTTACTTGACTCATTTCTAAAATAGAGATAATAATAACACCCATGGATTGTTAGGATTATCCCTTGAACTGGTTCGAAATGCAGAGTTCAGGTTCCAGGCAAAGTGTACACACCTTGAGTTTTGGCAGAAGGCTCTGGCCAAGACGATGAAGCACACAAGGCTAGTGGTAGAATTCTACAATAGGGCCCTAGAGGCCCCTTTGCAATTTAAGCCTGCATAATGTTCCGCTCTGGCCAACATAATGAAAGTCAGACTTATAGGAGGGATTCTGAATAATAGAAAGAGCAGAACTAGGGGGAGGCAGGGCCAGGGCTGTAGTAGGAGCTCCTGGACTCTGCCACGGCACTGGCGCTAGGTGCCTCAACACCACTTGTCTGCGTGCTCAAGGCACACTCTCTGACTGGCACAGCCTGCAGCAGCGCCTTCTTCTCTTGGATCAGTTGGCCCTGCCCAGGTTGAGGGGGCAGCTGGGAAGGTGCTGAGCCAGGAGCCACCCCAGTTTGTCTCCACCACAGAGACCATCTCCCAGGAAGATAGAGGAGTCCAGATTTTTGCTCCAAGCAGCCTTCACAGATGTCCATTTAAATGAGCTATACGCATTGACAATTTTAGACAAAGCTAATGCAATGTGAGGCCTCTTAAACCTTGCCTCAAGGAAGAAATCATGAAGGGAGCCTGACTCAGAAAGAATTATTTTGGGAGAATAGTAGTGTATTTCCCTGATCAAATCATTGGAAACTGCTAGCACGTTTGGTGTATGTTCGTAGAGATTTTCTGGGGGGAGTTTAATCAGACAAAGGGTTCTTTGGGGATTGTAGCTTCCTCTGAAAGCACCATTGTCACCACCAATGGCTGCTGAATCTGAAAAAATAGAGCCATTTTTGGCTGAATTCAGCCATTTGGCTGAATTTCCCAGACAGCCATATCTGGACGCCAGGACAGGGCTATGGTAATCTGAGGGAGAAAATAAAGAAGAATTTCCACACCTTTATCTGGACTGCTGCTTTGATAAAACCCCAACGATCTGGAACTCAGGTCAGGAAAAGGACAAGCACATTCTTGGCGCCCAGCCCTTTTATGCATTAAAGAAGTATCGTGGCCACGTCTTCAAAAGGAATAACCCCACTGTTGTTTGAATTAGCTTGAGCTACACCTGGGGTGTGTCAGGTATGTGGGCTACCTTCTGAGCAGGGCGCTGGAAGTCAGAGGATTCCAGGTAAAGAGCACCAGAAAAATGAAGAGAAGTTCTGTATGTTGGATTACACAAAGAACCATATGATGTAGAACCAGGAAATGGGAACTGTGGAATTTAGGCAGAAGCTGCCTCTTCAGCCAGGGTGGCCAAGCAGACAAGGCAGTCTACAGACATGTTTTCTCCTGCTCCTGAGGGGCAAACTGAGATCCTCAAGTGGTGGTGATGATGGAGAAAGGGATTTTCAATGAATATAAATATATTTATTTCTGACGAAGAATCTCTATCATGGAGAAGATTGTCTGTGATTGGAGGAGATGCTGTGATGCATCTAATTCATGTTGGAGAGATTTCTGCAGCAGAAATGTCAGATGTGAAAGAATTAAAGGGGGTGAGGGAAACTCCTATCAAAAGGCAAGGAGATTCATGTTGATATATGGCAGAAACCAAGACAATATTATAAAGTAATTATCCCCCAATTTTAAAAAATTTAAAAATACATTTAGAAAAAAGAGTTAAGGACTGGGGGTGTTGATAACGGGCGAGACTACACTTGTAGAGAGAGGGGGTGGAGGGGGAATCTCTGAAACTTTAGCTCAGTTTTGTTGTGAGGCTAAAACCACTGTAAGGAATAAAGTCTACTTAAAAAAACAGAGAGAAGCAAGAAGAGGAATCTGTTTGTTCCTGAGAGAGAGGAGTGAGTAGAAAAGGGAGATGGGTGAAGAGTGAAGCCAGCAAGAAGTGAGCAGGTAGGAGAATGGCAAGAGGCAGACCCAGGGAGGACAGAATGGATTTGGGAGTCAGAACATCTCTGCTCCTTCCTTCCATCATCCATCTGTATCTAGATCTAGAAATATTTTAAATGTTTAATTGAAGTATAGTTGGTTTCCTGTGGCTTCCCTTGTGGCTCAGATGGTAAAGAGTCTGCCTGCAATGTGGGAGACCCAGGTTCTCTCCCTGGGTCAGGAAGATCCCCTGGAGAAGGAAATGGCAAGCCACTTCAGTACTCTTGCCTGGAAAATCCCATGGATGGAGGAGCCTAGCCAGCTAAACAGTCTGCGGGGTCGCAAAGAGTCAGACAGGACTGAGTGACTTCACTTTCTTTCTTTTTTCATCCTTTGATTTACAATAACATGTAAGTTTCAGGTGTACACCAAAGCAATCCAGAGAAAACTCTAATCTGAAAAGATACATGTATCCCAATGTTCACAGCAGTGCTATTTAAAATAACCAAGACATGGAAGCAACCTAAATGTCTGTCAACAGATGAATGGATAAAGAAGATATGATACATGTATATAATGGAATGTTACTCAGCCACAGAAAAGAATGAAATAAGGCCATTTACAGCAACAAGTATGGACTTAGAGATGACCACACTAAGTAAGCCAGACAGAGAAAGACAAGTATCAGTAGGTATTTTTGAGTGCTCAGACCTCTGTGCTAGGGGGTTAATACTACAGACAGAGTGCCTGCTCCCAAGCAGGCTCACATTCTAGCGGGGAGATGTCAATACACCAACACGTAAACATTCAGTACCTCAGCCCCTGGGAAGTGCCACGAGGAAAGACAAAGCCAAGGAAAGCAGTTGGGTGAAGAGAGTGATAAGGCAAGGCTGTACAGGTCTGAGGCAGTATAAGAACTCACAGGAGCCTAGAGCCTGAGATAGAGGCCAAAACCCCTCACAACGTAAAGCACGTGCTCCCTCTTTGAAACTTGCAAATATCTTGGGGAAGACTTCAAACTTGAACATGCTCTGAAACTGTTAGGGTTGAAACCAATTTTACCCAGATTTTGCAGAAGCGAGGAAGTCTTACATACACTTGATCACGAAATCTCTCTACAGGGTTCTCACATGTGTATGAAACGTTCATCTCTGAAATAATCTACATCAAGGCTTCCAGAGGAGTGCTACTGCATTGCGTAGGAGGTTGAAATAAATAGTTTTTAAGTCTGACATAGTACCAGAGTCACCTGGAGATTGTTTTAAAAATAGGTTTCTCAGCCTCACCTCCAAAATTCTGAATCATAATCTGGAAAATGGAGACCAGGAATCTGTCCCCATTAAAAAAAAAGTTTCTGGGTTTCCCTGGTGGCTCAGTGGTAAAGAATATACCTGCCAATGCAAGAGACGTGGGTTTGATCCCTGATCCAGGAGGATCCCACATGCTACAGAGCAACTAAGCGCAGGAGCCACGACTGCAGCGCCTGCGCTCTAGGGCCGGGGAGCCACGACCACCGCGCCTGCACCCCAGGGCCCCGGAGCCACGAGTGCCGCACCTGCGCCCCAGGGCCCGGGAGAAACGACCGCTGCGCCTGCGCTCTAGGAACCGGAGGCCATAAATGCTGAGCCCACGTGCTGCATCTATGGGAGCCCCCACACCCTGCAGCCCTTGCTCCGCAAAAAGGGAAGCCTTCTCCTGCAGAGAAGCCCTTGCACTGCAACTAGAGAGTAGCCCCCGTTTGCTGCAAACAGAGAAAAGCCTGAACAGCAGTGAAGACCCAGCGGAGCTGAAAATAAATAAATAAATAACAAATTTTAAAAATTTCCTACACAACCTAGAGATATGATCCAATGACAAAGGAAAAAAGTTTCCCTGGTGCTTCTGATGCAATTAGAATACAGATTGCATTTGGAAACCACAAAATTAGATGACTTTTAAGGTTTTCTTCAGCTTGGACTTTTTGACGGCATGAAATGTCAGCTCTTCTATGACGTCAGCTCTAAACTTTCAACTGGAGTTTTAAACATCTTCTTATGGTTTTAAAGGAATACACGTTTGTTATGAAAAAACTTGAATGATATAGAACTACAGGCTATACACCCTCAAAAATAACCATATTAATATTTACTATTATACCAGATTTTTCCATATATATGTGTGTATACAATGGCAACCCACTCCAGTGTTCTTGCCTGGAGAATCCCAGGGATGGGGGAGCCTGGTGGGCTGCCGTCTATGGGTTCGCACAGAGTCTGACAGGACTGAAGCGACTTAGCGGCAGCAGCAGCATACACATACCTAGATGCGCATACACACATATGATAAAATCATTAACCTTTGGTTGATAAAAATTGGCCATAATTTACTGCAATTTGCCTTATCTACTTGATATATCTTCAAGGTCTTTCCATTGTATAGCCATGTTGTAATATAGTGGACATTGGTTTTCAGTTTTTACTGTTACAAATATTGCTGCAATAAACACCATTGCAGTATATTTCCTGGTTTTCCTTGTACGTGTATTTGGCATAAATTCCTAGATTTGGAATTTTGAAGATATTCCTATAAGGCTCTACCAATTTAAACTTATACCAACAGTTGTATTAAAAAGTTCCTACTTCCCATCCTCTCATTTTTGACTGGTATCATCAATCTTTTAAATTTAAGGTAATCAGGTTCATGAAAAATATCTTTTGTTTCAATTTGGGTTTGAGTTTGTTTGTACCTGCAGAGAATAGTATCATTACATATTTATGTCTATTGCTATTTGTTTTTCTTCTATAAATTACCTGTTCTTGCCTCTGATATTGTGACTTACAATAAGAAATGTGGTATTTGTCCATTTCTGGCACAGAACTCCTAAAACCTTTGGATTTTCATGACAAGCGCCTTTCAGCCACACCTGAGTTTACGTTAATGAAGTGAATTTAGAAAGCCCTTAAGGATGGGGGCTGGTTGCCAGGGGAACCAATCTTATGATTAGAGGGCTGGAGATTGATTTAATCACCAACTTGGACTTGTGAATGGTATCTGAAGTGTGTGTGAATGTGGCGGGGGGGAGTATTGTGGAACTGAACACTTACCCTATGGGATCTGATGCTGACTTTAGCTAGACAGTGTCAGGACTGAGTTATGTTGTATGACACCCAGCTGGTATTGTAGGATTGCTTGGTGTAGAAAAAATTACCACACGTTGGTGATCAGAAATACCGGGAGTAGCATGCCGGGAGTAGAGGAGATAAACAACAGAGGACAGATTTTTCTGTGAGTCCCCTTTGCTAGCTTTTCTACCAGATCAAAATTTCTTATTTATTTTTGTGAACTTTTTATACTATTTTGGAGAAGGGAATGGCAACCCACTCCAGTATTCTTGACTGGAGAATCCCATGAACAGAGGAGCCTGGAGGACTATAGTCCATGGGTCACACAGAGTGACTAATACTTAATACTATTTGCCGTGGCTTCTCTCAGTCAGTTCAAGCTGCTATAAGATGAAGTGGCTTAAACAACAGGTATTTACTTCTTCCAGTCTTGGAAGTTCAGGATCTAGGCACTGGCAGGTCTGGGGTCTGATGAGATCCGCTTCCTGGTTTGCGAATGGCTGACTTCTCATTGGGTCCTCACATGACACAGAGAGAGGGGTGCGGGGAGGGGAGCGCCTGCACAAGCTCCAGTGTCTCTCCCTGTAAGGGCACCAATGCCATCGTGTTAGTCACTCAGCCGTGCCCACCTCTCTGTGGCCCGATGGACTGTAGCCCTCCAAGTGCCTCTGTCCATGGAATTCTCCAGGCACGCATACTGGAGCAGGTAGCCATTCCCTTCTCCAGGGGAATCTTCCCAACACCAGAGATTGAGTCCTGGTCTCCTGCATTGCAGGCAGATTCTTTACCACTCAGCCACCAAGGAAGTCATGTACAGTTGGACCATAAAGAAGGCTGACCACTGAAGAATTGATGCTTTTGAACTGTGGCACTGGAGAAGACTCTTGAGAGACCCTTGAACAGCAAGAAGATCAAACCAGTCAATCTTAAAGGAAATCAACTCTGAATATTCACTGGAAAGACTGACGCTGAAGCTGAAGCTCCAATACTTTGGCCACCTGATGCAAAGAGCCGACTCACTGGAAAAGACCCTGATGCTGAGAAAGATTGAGGGCAGGAAGAGAAGGGCCAACAGAGGATGAGATGGTTGGATGGCATCATCTAATCAGTGGACATGAGTTTGAGCAAACTCTGGGAGATAGTGAAGGACAGGGAAGCCTGGCGTGCTGCAGTTTATGGGGTTGCAGAGATCGAACATGACTTAGTGACTGAACAGCAACATTGCCATCATGAGAACTCCAACTTCATGACCTACCTCCCAAAGTCCCTACTCCCTAATACCCATCACATTAAGGGTTAAGATCTCAACCGTGAATCGTGGGGGGACAAAAACATTCCATTCTCAACATTTCATGATACAAGCACTCAGTCCATCCCATGGCTGTTAATCCTTTATGTAGTTTCCCTAGAATGGCATTTATCTTTCTAATTTAATTTTAAGATCTAATAGATACTATATTTTATAAGATTCAGAAGTCAAAAACTATTCCAAAAGGTAAACAGAGAAAAGTCTCATCTCCACCTCTATCCTCCAGTTTGTTCCTCCCCATCCCCTGTAGGAAACTTCTTCCCTGGTCTTCATTTTGTAAACATAAACAAAATTGTATCTATAGTCCTTTCATTCCTTTTCTTACATAAATCATAGCAAACAACAACAACAAAATGTTCTGCCCTTAGTCTTTCTCTTAATTTACACTGTAGATCTGCAGGTGACCACTCCATGTCCATACATAGGCGTCTTCTTCATCCTGCCAATCGCCCAATAGTCTACAGTGTGGATGCTCCACAGTTTATGCTGAATACTTGAGTGGTTTCCAGGTATTTTACAATTATAAGCAACACTTAAATGAATAATGTTTTCCATATATCTGTGAAGTATATTTATAGGATAGATTCCTAGAAATGAAACTGCTGTGTCAAAGAATTGTCACTTGTCTCTGAACTTTATGATGTCTTTCATTGTAAAGAAATTTTTAAGTTTTTATGCTATTTTTTTTCTATTTAATACTTTTGGGTTTTGTTTTGCCTTCCTTGGGAAGACCCACTCTGATCCTAAATTATAAAAGCATTCTGTTTTCTCTCAAGGTGTGTAAGGACATATTTAAACACACACCTATCTTTATCATATATAGATTTCATATTGTCTGTGATGTAGGGTCCTACATCGTATTTTCTCCCATAGAGATATCCTGTAACACTTAATGCCTCATTCATGGAACTTATCACCTTCTTTCTCCTTCTTCCTGGAAAGATGAATTTGTGTCAAATATTAATTTTCTATGTAACTGTGAGTTCCTGGATAGTAAACATTGTGCCCTATTCATTTTTATATGCCTGATAGCTCCTATCACAGTACTGGCTTGTAATAGATGTTAAATACTTCTTGATGAATTCAATAGCAACTATAGAATGGCAGCCAGCCTTCCAATCTCAGGCATGATAAAATAAGAGAAAATAGACTTATGGTGCCATTAGAAACAGTGGAATTTGTGTTAGGATAAACTTCTAAAACTCCAGCAATATGAGACACTGGTGTAAATGATAAACAAGAAGCAATTCTTGGAGGTCTCTTACAGTCTATGAAAATTCTGGGTGAAACAAGTCAGAAGTGTTAAAAAAAGAAGTTTTATAACATTGGCAGAAATAATTTTACAATACTGGGAGTGTGTTTCTGTGACTTCTTTAGAAATCAATACCTTATGGGAGAAATCTCATCTGTTCAACAAGTATTAGACTGAACCGGATGAAAATGCTAATACTGAACTGTTCTTTATCTATGAAAGCTGCAGTTTCATAGGGTACCACCCAATATTTACTGAACTTTGATTGTGCCGCAGGTATTATATAAATAAAGTGACAGATGATATTCCACTGGAAAAAACAACTATGGTCCCCATCCTAATGGAGCTGAAAATTTAGCAAGCAAGACAGACTGTAAACAAGAAAGTAAGAAATAAAGAAGTATAAATAATGATAAATCTCTAGATTAGTATGTCTTTCTAATATTTATTTGACTCATTCAAAATATGTTGAAGTTGCTATAAACTATATAAGAAAGTATAACACTTTTTCATTATTTTATTATAACCCTTTGCTTCACTCTTCACCTTCTATATATCTTTTGTCTATACTTTCTAATCTTAAACAATTAAATTGTGCTTAGTTAATGTATGACTGTGAAGAAAGCTGAGCGCCGAAGAATTGATGCTTTTGAACTGTGGTGTTGGAGAAGACTCTTGGACTGCAAGGAGATCCAACCAGTCCATTCTGAAGGAGATCAGCCCTGGGTGTTCATTGGAAGGACTGAAGCTGAAGCTGAAACTCCAATACTTTGGCCACCTGATGTGAAGTGTTAACTCATTGGAAAAGACTCTGATGCTGGGAGGGGTTGGGGGCAGGAGGAGAAGGGGACGACAGAGGATGAGATGGCTGGATGGCATCACCAACTCAATGGACATGAGTTTGAGTGAATTCCAGGAGTTGGTGATGGACAGGGAGGCCTGGCATGCTGCAATTCATGGGATGGGGTCGCAAAGAATCAGACACGACTGAGCGACTGAACTGAACTGAACTGACCATACTTTAAGTTTGACTTTTCTTTCATGTATTGCCGCTGAGTAGGCTTGCCTCAAAAAAGTCACTGTTCCCTGTCAGAATTGTTACTACCAAAAAAAAAAAAAAAAAACCCCACAAATATCAAATGTTGGTGAAGATGCAAAGAAAAGAGAACCCTTATACATTGTTGGTAGGAATGTAAATTGGTATAACCATTGTGGAAACACTATGGGGGTTTCTCCAAAAAGCTTAAAGTATAACTAACATATGGCCCAGCAATTTTACTCCTGGGTATATCTGGAAAAAAAAAAAAACACCACTAATTCGAAAAGATACCTGTACCCCAATGTTCATAGCAACATTATTTACAAGAGGCAAGTTATGGAAGCAACTTAAGTGTCTGTCAATAGATGAATGGATAAAGGAGATTTGATTACATATATATATCACATCTTTTTATCCATATATCTGAATATATATGTATGTGTGTGTATATATATATACACACACTACTCAGCCATACCAGACATGGAACAATGGACTGGTTCAAATTCAGAAAGGAGTACGTCCAGGCTGTATATTGTCACCCCACTTATTTAACTTCTATGCAGAATATATCATGCAAAATGCCAGGCTGGATGAATGACAAACAGAAATCAAGATTGTCAGGAGAAATATCAATAACCTCACATATGCAGATGACACCACCCTAATGGCAGACAGTGAAGAGGAATGAAAGAGCCTCTTATGAAGGTGAAAGAGGAGAGTGAAAAAGCTGGCTTAAAATTCAACATTCAAAATACTAAGATCATGGCATCTGATCCCATTACCTCATGGCAAATAGATGGAGAAAAATTGGAAACAGTGACAGACTTTATTTTCTTGGACTCCAAAATCACTGTGGACAGTGACTGCAGCTATAAAATTAAAAGATGCTTGCTCCTTGGAGGAAAAGCTATGACAAGCCTAGACAGTGTATTAAAAAGCAGAGACATTACTTTGCCAACAAAGGTCCATATAGTCAAAGCTATGGTTTTTCCAGTAGTCATGAATGGATGTGAGAGTTGGACCGTAAAGAATGCTGAGCACCAAAGAATTAATGCTTTCGAACTGTGGTGCTGGAGAAGACCCTTGAGAGGCCCTTGGACGGCAAGGAGATCAAACCTGTCAATCCTAAAGGAAATCGACCCTGAATATTCATTGGAAGGACTGATGCTGAAAGTGAAGCTCCAATACTTTGGCCACCTGATGCGAAGAGCTGACTCATTAGAAGAGACCCTGATGCTGGGAAAGATTGAAGGCAAAAGAAGAAGAGGGCAACAGAAGATGAGATGGTTCGATGGCATCACCTACTCAAGGGACATGAATTTGAGCAAACTCCAGGAGAGAGTGAAGGACAGGGAAGCCTGGTATGCTGCAGTGCATGGGGTCGCAGAGTTGGACATGACTTAGCAACTGAACAATAACAACTAAAGGATCATATCTTCAGAGGGTTAAGGTCTTTAAGTTCCTGCTTCTCTCTTTTTTCCCCTCAAAGAGAAGACTTTGTTATTTCTGCCATCATGAGTACAACATATTACTTCAACATACTTTGTATCCATGGAAATGAAGGCAAACCAGACAGTTACAGTTTTAAAACAAAGAAACAAGAGAATGCTAATCTGCTTTCACTTTTTAGATTACATCTAATTCTATTATATAAAAGATTCATATATTTCTTCATCTGTATTTATCAATCTTCAAACACTTGTGAAAGTGAAAGTCGTGTCTGATTCTTTGCAACTCCATGGACTGCCATGGAATTCTCCAGGCCAGAATACTGGAGTGGGTAATTTCACATATTACAGATGGAAAAACTCCATGCAACAGATTCCCAAAATGCAGATATTTGGATGGAAGGGTCATTCACAGCTAAGGTATGTCACTAGGAAATTTCAGAATCCGCTTCTTTCCCTTTTTTCAACCTCAAAACTCATTTTATTAAAAGTAGGGATGCATTTGCCAGCCCCTGTTTCTCTATCTTCACAATCAAATCTTGCTTTTGGCTATTGTCTTCTGTAAGTTTTCTGATGGCATGTGCCACCCATGGGGTCAGAAAGGCGTGACTGTCATTGACGCTGCAGCTGTTCAGGATAAAGAAACTGCTGTCCAGCTATTTACCTTGTCCTGGTAATTTTTGTTCTTACAGCACAGTTTTCCAATCAGACAAATGAAATGAGACATAAACGCTTCAGTCTTATTTGTGGTATCACCTTCGGCTCTTCTGCAACCAGAGGTACTGACGATGTTTATGGTGTTTTTTGAGCTACATGAATCAGTCGTAAAAGACTTGATTGCAGGTTTTTAATAAAAGGATATAACTCAGAAATGGTCAGATGGAGGAGATGTACAGGACAAAGTCTCTTTTTTGTGATTTCCTGCTTTAACTGACTTTTTCAATTACCAAACAAGCCACCAATTTTAAGAGCTGGCAAAGAGGTTTGCAGAAAATGTTATCTCCCCCTCACTGTTCACTCTTCCCTTCTTCCACATTAAGAGAGTTCTCATTTTTAGCTGTGCTCTAGCCACCTCTCCACCCCACATAAGAATACTTCTCTTAGTCCCTTGAAGTTCAGCATAACCATGTGACTAAAGCCTGGTGAACACATAGACATATACTGAAATATCTTTTGGCAACTCCTGGGAATGTTCTTTAAGCAACAGCTATAATGTGCTCTTTGCTCCTCTCTTCTTTGTCTGCCTTCCATCCTGCTACCTGGAATGCATATGTGATGGCTGGAGCTCTAGCCACCAACTTGAGTAATAAGGAAAATGTAGAGGAATCCTGGTCCTCTGAGGACTTTATGTGCCCCAGCTGTCAGAATAACACAGAAATTTTATGTCTGTCTTCCTTAAATTACTATTATTTTAGCTCTCTGTGATTCACAGTCAAGCTTCATTAAAATGATAAAAAGAGTTTGGGTCTTATTATTTTTTCTGAACTGAATTACAACTTGACCTGAATATTCTGGCAACCAATATTTATGTAGACATTATTACAACACGTAGGGGCTTAATAGAAGCAATACTGGAACTAGGAAGAGAACCCTTCTCAGGTCTTTTAAACTCAAAGATTCCACAGTGCTACATTTACTGTTTTTTTTTTCCTTAAATCATAAAGTGTACGCCTTGCCCTGAGATAATCCTATTAAAATCAGTAATTCAGCTTAGTGGTCAGAGTAAATATTTCTGCCTGCAAAATTTCCTCAGGCCATATTGATTTATTTTCCCTTGTCTAACTTGGAAATGGTTGCAGTTTTAGAGCCAGGACCAGTGTGTTAACACATATTAATGACAGAAGTACCTTGTTCCCTCGGTTCTGAGATGCTGTCAATAGAAGATACATCACTGGCTTCATAACAGCTTTTAAGAAAAATATATTAAATCGCCTTTTTTTTTCCTTAGTAAATGTTAATAGCGAGATATATATATATATATATATATATATATATATATATATATATATATAATGTGTGTATACATAGTATGAGTGAGTGAGTGAAGTCGCTCAGTCGTGTCCGACTCTTTGAGACCCCGTGGACTGTAGCCTACTAGGCTCCTCCCTCCATGGGATTCTCCAGGCAAGAGTACTGGAGTGGGTTGCCATTTCCTTCTCCAGAGGATCTTCCCGACCCAGGGATCGAACCCTGGTCTCCCACATTCCAGGCAAATGCTTTAACCTCTGAGCCACCAGGGAAGCCCATATATACATTATATATATATATATATATATATATATATATTATTTTTTTTCATCTTTTCCACATCTAATCTGAGGATTCTTTTGAATTCCTTTTGTTTCACAATACACTGAGTCTCTGCTTTATCGAACAAGTTCTCGTGTTTTGGGGTCAATTTGCATCTGTGTTACTAATACTGTGGATGGTTAATACTACATGCTCCTATTTAATTGTCTTTAGATAAAGTTCTTTTCATCCTTTTCTCTATTTTTTCCCAATAGAATTCATCTTTAGGCCTGATTATTGTTTTGAAAGTTAATGAAATTCCAGAATCCGGCTTTAAAATGCAACTCCTCATAATGGACAAAAAGTTTCAGAAAAAATGGAGCTGTGTCTTCCCCTGAGCTTCAGAGAAGAAGGTTAATAGGGTCACACTGTGTCTGTAGACAGCTTGGGGTAGTCTGGCTAACACAATGGCAGTTTACAAGTCACTTCCTAGGAGGGTCACTGTTGGCATCCTGCTCAGAAACCCTTGGATACTTTTTACTAGCTCTGTTTAATCACTTTCTTTTCCCCCAAGCCCCCTAGGGCACCAACAGAATATTTTACATAAAATATTTTACTTAAAAAATGTTATTGAATAAAGGGGGAATGTAGATAAATGGGTGGACGAATATACTTGTAGACTTAAAATTAACTGTGTCGAATAATTCATTAACTGATAAGGGAGAAAACTTGTTAATTATTATCCATATGCCAGAATAGGTTTCAGAATAACAGAGATTTCACTCAGGGAATGAAACTGAGGCAGGAACATTTATTCTCTTTTCCTGTGATTTGATGACTATTTTTAGTGTTATATTTAGATTTCTTTGTGTGTGTGTGTGTGTGTGTATTTATTATAGATTTTTAGGTTGCAGTTACCATGAGGTTTTTTGTATAGCAGTCTCTCTATCTCCCTCTCTCTATATATAACACACATATATATGATTGTTTTTAAGTTCCTGAACTCCTAATTTCAAAAGCATTAAAAATAATCTGATTTGTACTCTTTTCCCCTCGTGATAACTGCTTTTGATACCATATTTTAACATTTAATTGTTTTGTGTATCCTTTAACTGAAAACATACGGGGGACTTCACGAATTTGTATGTCATCCTTGCCCAGAGGCCATGCTAACGTTCTCTGGATCCTTCCAATTTTAGCTGCCGAAGTAAGCACGAAGACAGGAACATTCACGGAGAAATTTCCAAGACTGGGCATGGTAACCAGAGAGGCTTGCCCTGGGTAAGTGAACATAGCGGAAGGAAGATCTGCTGATGTGGGGACTAGCACAGAAGGAACACAAACGACACGTTTATTTGGTCTTCATTTCCCTTAGGTAGACCCATAAAATATCACAGTTCTCTGTGCAAGGCAGACTAAGCCAGGGGAGGACAAAGCAAAGCTCCACCATCTGGGGACCAAATCTGGCAGGGTCAGAAACTGGCCAAGACACCACCCCAGGGGCCAGTGAGGCTGTTCCGGGCCCCTAGACTGAAAAGAGCTTCCCAGGGTGGAGGGGCCACGAATCACCCGGCTGCGCGTCTTCCTGTCTGCCCTCCTCCCAGCTCATTGATTGGGCTGAGTGCTCTGCCGTCTCTTCCTGCTGAGAAAACTGCCCAAGTGCGGCTCTCTGCTCTCCTGCTCTTTCCGACACACACGCACAGACCCACTCCCAGCAGGAGATGAGCGCCAAGAGTCGCAGCAGTCATCTAATCTATTGATTGTCCCTTTCCGGTGGCCTTTCCTGAGAAGCTGCGCTTACTGGGACTGCAATGTGTGGAACTGATGTTTGAAAAACAGAAGCTGAAAGGAGGAAGCAGCATAGACTGAGGTGCCTTGCAGTGAGAGCCAGGGTCTCACGGGCGGCCTGCACAACTTCCGCGGGCCTCCCTGCCCAGGAGGGCCCACGGGGGACCTGCCCTTTGAGGGGGTTTGAATGGTACCCAGTGTGTACATGCTCACTGCCTCAGCTTGGGCACTGTGAGTGACAAGACACAGGAGAGGGAAAGAGGTGGGACTGGGGGATTTTGCTCACCCACAGCTCTCACCAGCATCCTCCAAAGTTCCCCAAAATAAATATTAGATCCATATAATTGTTTCTGGCTATGTAAATGCAGTTTCAAAATAAGTCCCTGACAGCTCTTCCAACCATAAAGCTGCCCCAAGCCCCTTCTGGGAAGAAATTCTAAACTGAGGGACAGCTTGGCACAGAAGAGTTCCCTAAGAGAAGTTCTACAAATTAGGGCGGACCTCACCCTGTCTACCAGTATCGGATTCCTTTTGTAATCCAGGCCTGTGGACAGCTGCGCTTCTCAGCTTTCGTGCTCCCTGAGGTTGAGGAGGGCCACGTGACTGGTTGTGATGGCCACTGTAACGGCACACACCATTTCCAGGCTGAGACAGGGAATCGCCCGTGTGTGATTCTCCAGGCTTTTTCTTGCCCTACTGAGGCAATCGTGAGATGGAAGGTCCAAAAGAGAGCCGCAGCCTGGACGCTCAGTCCCCGTGCAGAGGACAACTATCCTAGAGAAATGCCTGGGCCCGTAAAGGGCTTGGCATGAGAGAGAAATAAACTTTTGTTGTATAAAGCCTTTGAGATTTGGGGCTTGTCTGTCATTACAGCATAATTTAGCCAATCCCTACTAATTAATATAAGAAGTACTATTCAACGGAGTGCCTATTTTTTCCCCCATATATGCTATATTTTATTTGATTTGACTTTTTTTGTTTAATTGGAGGATACTTGCTTTACAGTGTGTTGGCTTCTGCTATACATCAACATGAATCAGCCTATTAATTCTCCTCAGATGCCACGTTTCCTTCCTTCAGCTGAGTATTATCCTCTGAACCAGACCTCTCTCTTCCAATCTCCTCCCAAGCCAGATGCCCCTTCCAGGCCTTTCTTCCACAGAGCCTGCTCAGTTGTGGAGGTTATGCTTAACCACTCAAATCTTAGGGTGCTACAGACTCAAGAATCTTTCTCAGCCACACTGGCCAAAGCAGGAATTCTGTTGAAAACTTATCCATTTGTTTCATGAACCAAAAAATGTTAAGCCCCATGGGGAATTAGTTTGAGTATCCAGGGAAGAGAGACTATTTGACTGTCTTCACTCAATAAGTATCTTTACCTGACTCAGTTGTGAAGCAGGTCAAGTATGTCTTCACTAGGTAAAGATAAGACTCAGTTCAGTTCAGTTCAGTCGCTCAGTCGTGTCTGACTCTTTGCGACCCCACAAATTGCAGCACGCCAGGCCTCCCTGTCCAACACCAACTCTCAGAGTTCACTCAGACTCATGTCTATCGAGTCAGTGATGCCATCCAGCCATCTCATCCTCTGTCGTCCCCTTCTCCTCCTGCCCCCAATCCCTCCCAGCATTAGAGTCTTTTCCAATGAGTCAGCTCTTCACATGAGGTGGCCAAAGTACTGGAGGTTCAGCTTTAGCATCATTCCCTCCAAAGAAATCCCAGGGCTGATCTTCAGAATGGACTGGTTGGATCTCCTTGCAGTCCAAGGGACTCTCAAGAGTCTTTTCCAACACCACAGTTCAAAAGCATCAATTCTTCGGCACTCAGCTGTCTTCACAGTCCAACTCTCACGTCCATACATGACCACTGGCAAAACCATAGCCTTGACTAGACTACTTTCCCTTTTTCCTGACACCTATAAGTCAATCTTAGGACTTGGAATGTTGGTGTAAAAATAATTGCTTTTCTGTGTCTATGAAGTTAACACGTAAGTGCCTGGAGGCTCTGTCAATGACCAAACATGAAAACCCAAGCATTTCCACAGAAGGATGCCCCCTTGACCAAATAAAATGTCTCCTTGCTCTAAAAGTCAGGCTTGCAGGCTTGTGCACTGCTCCGTCGATTTGTCTGGAACTTGCCATGACCGCTGGGAAGGAACTAACTGGGTCTCCTTTCTCACTGATCACCTCTGAGCCAAGCCTACCGGATAAACAAAGCAATGTCTCCACAGATGGGCTGTAAGAAATCTTTCAAGGTCACCTTTGAAGTTAGTGAAGTAAGCATCACTTGGATGGTATGTCCACTTGCAACTCTAACTTATTTAGAAGCAAGTAACAGAAAGTCTCAACACAGAGGTTTGGACAATTAGCATTCAATTGATGATTTCTCCTTGGTTTAATATTTTAGAGCTTCAAAGTCCTCTTGAAGGTAAGAGGCATCCTTCAGAGAGCACTGGAATGTTATCCCTCGTCCCCAGGACACAGAAACTTTTTTTAAAATCCGCTATAGAAAGGCTGGAAAGCAGCCAATTGTCAGGAAAAGTCTCTGTGGGACATGTGCAGGGCAGTCATGCTGATCTTACTTTCTGCAGAAGACACTGGTAGTTGCCTCAGTGCTAGAATCTGCTGCTTATCTATCCAACATCCAGTATTTCTCTCTTTGCTTCTCCAGTTCTTTCAGGGTAGCAATACGTCTACTGATAAGTCATACCCAGCTTAAGCCAGTCACGACAGTACCATGTCCTGCTTTCTCAGATTCACAGATAAAGATGACCTCATTATGGCCACTGAGATAGAAGGGTAACTTTGCTAGGGAACTTCTGGGAAAATACTCGTATTTGTAATGAAATGAACAGGCACGGCTAGCACTAAATCCTGCCTTAAATGTAAAGATAATGCTTAGTGATAGAGGAATCATTTTGTAATCATTAGACCAAGCAAGAGGGAGACGTTTCAAGAAAAAGCTTGAGATGCTGGCTAGCTCTCCCCTCAAAACCTCTGCTTCTGGCTAAGATGGAGTGACAGGGATCAGGTTCACCCTTCTACCTGAAATGGACATGAAGGAGGACAAAATATACGAAACGACAGATTTCAAGGCAATGAACAACCGTGACATATAAGAAGCTGAGAGGAAAACACATGAGCTCTGTGATTGCTCCAGATTTCTGCCTTGACAAGGGTTTCCAGGCTGTGGGACAGGAAGCACGGACCCAGGCAGAGACTAGCGGCCTTCCTGAGTTGAAAAGACAGAGGAAGAATCTGAGAGGACAAGGGCAGCTAGGTTTGCAGGATGGGGCAGCGGAGAAGAGGGAGCTACCAAGACAGAAACCCAGCAATCTGCAGAGAGTTTTCCTTGAATTTCAGCCAAATATTGATTAACATGGCATGTAAGAAAATAATGTAAGGCCAGGGAAAAAAACCAAGTGGATTATGGCATGTTGCCTGACCACATGGAATCAAATTAGAAATTAATAACAGAAAGATCTCTGAAAAATCCCTAATATTTGGAAATTAAACACTTTTCAAAATAACTAATAAAGGAAATAAAAAGGAAAATTAGAAATTAGTTGGAACTGAAAAAATATATATATCAAGTTTGATGGGATGCCACTAAAACAGTACTTGGCAGAAAGTTCTAGCACTATTTTAGCAAGAAAGATTTTTAAATACTTTCAAATTAGTGATCTAACCTTCTATCTTGAAAAAAAAGGAAAAACAACTAGAAAAGAGCCAGTGAGAACCAAGACACACAGAAGAAAGGAAATAATAAACTTCAGCATAGAAATCAGTGACATAGGGGAAAAAAAAGACTGAAGAAATCAAAAGCCAGTCCTCTGGGAAGATTAATATATGTAATTAACAATCCTTATTAGTGAAAAAAGAAAGACAAAAATTAGCAATGCCAGGAATAGTAGAAGTAAAATTACCACAGATTCTACAAATCTTAAAAGGGTAACAGTGGAGTATTATGAATAAGTTTATGTCAATAAGTGTGATAGACGGAAGGGAAAAATCCTTTGAAAGACCCCCCCAAAAAAAAAACACACATAAAAAGAAATAGATAATCTGAATAGCACTATATCTGTTAAAGAAATTGAATTTATAGTTAAACTTGGTCCACATGACTTTGCTCATAAACTCTACCAAACACTTAAGGAATATTAATCCTAGAGAACTCTATTTTAACTCTAAGACAACTGACCCCATGGAAAATCTCCCCCAAAAATTGAAGATGAGGAAAACATATCATAATTCAGTTTATATGGCCACATAACCCTGAGATTAAAACCAGATAAAGTCATTACAAGAAAAGAAAACTACAGTGTAATATACCTCATGAATATGCATACAAAAATTTTAAACAGACATTAGAAATGCAAGATTGGTCTAATATTTGAAAATTCTATCAATGTAATTCACCAAATAAACAAACTAAAAACCAAACAACTTTATATGATCATCTCAGTAAATGAAGAAAACATTTTTTAAAAAACTCAGCATCCATTCCTTATATAAATTCTCTGCAAACTAGGAATGAAAGGAATTTTCCTTAACCTGATAAAAGACATTTACAAAAATGTACAGTTAACATCATGCTGTACATTGTACAGGAGACAGGGATCAAGACCATCCCCATGGAAAAGAAATGCAAAAAAGCAAAATGGCTGTCTGGGGAGGCCTTACAAATAAATAGCTGTGAAAAGAAGAGAAGCAAAAAGCAAAGGAGAAAAGGAAAGATATAAGCATCTGAATACAGAGTTCCAAAGCATAGCAAGGAGAGATAAGAAAGCCTTCCTCAGCAATCAGTGCAAAGAAATAGAGGAAAACAGAATGAGAAAGACTAGAGATCTCTTCAAGAAAATTAGAGATACCAAGGGAACATTTTATGTAAAGATGGGCTCGATAAAGGACAGAAATGGTCTGGACCTAACAGAAGCAGAAGATATTAAGAAGAGGTGGCAAGAATATACAGAAGAACTGTACAAAGAAGATCTTCACGACCAAGATAATCATGATGGTGTGATCACTCACCTAGAGCCAGACATCCTGGAATGTGAAGTCAAGTGGGCCTTAGAAAGCATCACTACGAACAAAGCTAGTGGAGGTGATGGAATTCCAGTCGAGCTATTTCAAATCCTGAAAGATGATGCTATGAAAGTTGCACTCAATGTCAGCAAATTTGGAAAACTCAGCACTGGCCACCGGACTGGAAAAGATCAGTTTTCATTCCAATCCCAAAGAAAGACAGTGCCAAAGAATACTCGAATTACCACACAATTGCACTCATCTCACACGCTAGTAAAGTAATGCTCAAAATTCTCCAAGCCAGGCATCAGCAATACGTAAACCGTGAACTTCCAGATGTTCAAGCTGGTTTTAGAAAAGGCAGAGGAACTGGAGATCAAATTGCCAACACCCGCTGGATCATGGAAAAAGCAAGAGAGTTCCAGAAAAACATCTATTTCTGCTTTATTGACTATGCTAAAGCCTTTGACTGTGTGGATCACAATAAACTGTGGAAAATTCTGAGAGAGATGGGAATACCAGACCACCTGACCTGCCTCTTGAGAAACCTGTATGCAGGTCAGGAAGCAGCAGTTAGAACTGGACATGGAACAGCACACTGGTTCCAAATAGGAAAAGGAGTACGTCAAGGCTGTATATTGTCACCCTGCTTATTTAACTTATATGCAGAGTTCATCAAGAGAAACGCTGGGCTGGAAGAAGCACAAGCTGGAATCAAGATTGCTGGAAGAAATATCAATAACCTCAGATATGCAGATGACACCACCCTTATGGCAGAAAGTGAAGAGGAACTAAAAAGCCTCTTGATGAAAGTGAAAGAGGAGAGTGAAAAAGTTGGCTTAAAGCTCAACATTCAGAAAACAAAGATCATGGCATCTGGTCCCATCACTTCATGGCAAATAGATGGGAAAACAGTGGAAACAGTGTCAGACTATATATTTGGGGGCTCCAAAATCACTGCAGATGGTGATTGCAGCCATGAAATTAAAAGACACTTACTCCTTGGAAGGAAAGTTATGACCAACCTAGATAGCATATTCAAAACCAGAGACATTACTTTGCCAACTAAGGTCCGTCTAGTCAAGGCTATGGTTTTTCCAGTAGTCATGTATGGATATGAGAGTTGGACTGTGAAGAAAGCTGAGTGCTGAAGAATTGATGCTTTTGAACTGTGGTGTTGGAATAGACTCTTGAGAGTCCCTTGGACTGCAAGGAGATCCAACCAGTCCATTCTAAAGGAGATAAGTCCTGGGTGTTCATTGGAAGGACTAATGCTAAAGCTGAAACTCCAATACTTTGGCCACCTCATGCAAAGAGTTGACTCATTGGAAAAGATCCTGATGCTGGGAGGGATTGGGGGCAGGAGGAGAAGGGGATGACAGAGGATGAGATGGCTGGATGGCATCACGGACTCGATAGACGTGAGTTTGAGTGAATTCCAGGAGTTGGTGATGGACAGGGAGGCCTGGATGCAATTCATGGGGTCACAAAGAGTCAGGCACGACTGAGCAACTGAACTGAACTGAACATCATACTTGATGGAAGACTGACTAGTGTCTTCCTAAGATCAGAAACAGGACAAAGATGGCCACTCTCAACAGTTCTATTCAACACTGCCATTGAGGGCAGTGCAATCAGGCAAAAATAAACAAATGAAATGGAAAACAAAGAAAAAACGTTTAGATTGAAAAGAAAGAAAGAAAACTATTTACATACATACACAGAAAACTCTGTGTAATCTATAAGAAAGCTACTGAAATAAAAAGGTGAATTTGGCAAGGTTGCAAGATACATGCATAATCTATAAAAATGTATTTTATTTCTATATATTAGCAATGGACAATCAAATATTGAAAGTATAAAAAACAATACCAATTACTATAGCACAATATATTTAAAATATTTAAAGATAAATCTAATGGAAGTGTTCAACATCTGTATACTATCAATAAGAAAATTCATAAGTTACAAATAAATGGACAAATCAGTTGTGTTTATGGGTCTGAAAACTCAGTTATTACTATAATGCCATTCCTTCCCAAACTGTAGATTTGATGAATCTCAACCAAAATCCTAGGAAGCTTTTTTTAGAAATTGACAAACTGATTCTAAAATTCATACTGTAATACATAAGACCAAAACTAGACAACCATCTTTGAAAAAAATTGTTGAAATTAAATTATCCGCTTTGAAGATGTTACAAACCTACCGTAATTGAGACAGGATGATAATGACACCAGTTAGGTAAACAGATGAATGAAACTGAATGGAGAGACCAAAAATAAGCCCTTGCTATGCCAATAACATAGTTTTCACAAAATTCCAGAAGCAGTTCAGTATAGAAAGATAACGCCAGAATAACTAAATATCCATATGCAAGAAGAAAAAGTGGATTCTGAGCCTTGTGTGTGCATGCGCTCAGTCATGTCTGACTGTTCGCAACCCTTTGGGTTATAGCCCACCAGTTTTCACTGCCCATGAGATTCTTTAGGCAAGACTACTGGAGTGGGTTGCCAGTTTCTCCTCCAGGGGATCTTCCTAACCTAGAGATCGAAGCCACGTCTTTTGTGTCTCCAGCACTGCAGGCGAATTCTTTACCCCTGAACCCTACCTTATACTATACACACAATTAACTCAAAATAGATCATAGACTTAAATGTAAAACCTAAAACTACATTAAAAAAAAAACTTCTAGAAGAGTATAGAAACTCGTGGTGACCTTGGGTTACACAAAGGTTTCTAGATACTACAGTAAAAGCATAATTCATAAAAGAAATAATTTATAAATTGAATCTTATGGGAAAAAAAGAAAACATCTGGGGACTTCCCTCTTGGTCCAATGGCTAAGACTCCATGCTTCCAATGCAGGGGGGCCAAGGTTCATTCCCTGATCAGGGAACTGGATCCCAAATGCCACAAATAAGAGTTTGCATGCCGCAACAAAGATCCTATAAGCTCCAGAGTGCTGCAACTGAGAACTGGCACAGCCAGAATGAATGAATAAACAAATACTTTTAAAAATGAAAAACGTCTGCTTTTTTAACAACACAAAGAGAATGAATAGGCAAGCCAAAAACTGGGAGAAAACATTTGCAAATAACATATCTTATAAAAGATTTGTTTCCAGAATACACAAAGAACTTTTAAAACCTGATAGAAAGGAAACAACAGTCCAACCAATGGTGGGCAACATTTTGGACAGATGCTTCACTAGGAAAACACAAGGAAACAAACACAGAAAGAGAAACATGTTAGGGAAACACAAATTGAAAACACAATGTGATACCACTGTAAACCCATTAGAATGGTGAAGATTTTTTTAAAAAATTACCATACCAAGTGTTGGCTGAAGGATGAAGAATGGGAAGTCTCATACTGTACTGGTGAGAAGTTAAAATAGTGGAACCATGTTGGAAACAGAAGATCCCCTAGAGAAGGACATGGCACCCCACTTCAGTACACTTGCCTAGAAAATTCCATGGATGGAGGAGCCTGGTGGGCTGCAGTCCATGGGGTCACAAAGAGTCTGACACAACTGAGTGACTTCATTTTCACTTAAAAAAAAAACAAACAGTTGTTTACCATATGATCCTGCCACTCTATTTCCAGGTATTTATCCAAGAGGAAAAGAAATAAATGTCTACAGGGAGATTTTTACACAAAGATTCATAGAAACTTTATTTGTAATAGCAAAAAACTGACAACATACCAAATACCCCTCAATAAGTGAATGGATAAACAATCTGTGATACAGCCATACAACGGAATACTACAAGAAATAAAAAGAATCAACTATTGACTTGATGTTACAACATGAATGGACCTTAAAATAATTATGCTGAGTGAAAGAAGGCAGAGGAAGGAGCCCATACTGTTGATTCTATTTACATAAAATTCAAGAAAATACAAACTAATCTATAGTGACAGAAAGCAGATTAATGGTTGCGTGAGGAGTGTGAGGACATGGAACAACAGGCTGGTTCAAAATCGGGAAAGGAGTACCTCAAGGCTGTATATTGTCACCCTGCTTACTTAACTTATATGCAAAGTACATCATGTGAAATGCCAGACTGAATGAAGCACAAGCTGGAATCAAGATTGCTGGCAGAAATATCAATAACCTCAGATATGCAGATGACATCACCCTCATGGCAGAAAGCAAAGAAGAATTAAAGAGCCTCTTGATGAAGGTGAAAGAAGAGAGTGAAAAGGCTGGCTTAAAACTCAACATTCGGAAAACTAAGATCATCGCATCTGGTCCCATCACTTCATGGCAAATAGATGAAGAAACAATGGAAAGAGTGAGAGACTCTATTTTGGGGGGCTCCAAAATCACTGCAGATGGTGACTGCAGCCATGAAACTAAAAGACACTCGCTCCTTGGAAGAAAAGCGATGACAAACCTACACAGCATATCAAAAAGCAGAGACATTACTTTGCCAACAAAGGTCCATCTACTCAAAGCTACTGTTTTTCTAGAAGTCATGTACAGATGTGAGAGCTGAGTGCAGCAGAATTGATGCTTTTGAACTGTGGTGTTGGAGAAGACTTTTGACAGTCCCCTGGATAGCAAGGAGATCAAACCAGTCCATCCTAAAGGAAATCAACCCTGATAATTCATTGGAAGGACTGATGCTGAAGCTGAAGCTCCAATATTTTGGCCATCTGATACAAAGAGTTGACTCACTGGAAAAGGCCCTGATGCTGGGGGAGGAGAAGGGGACAACAGAGGATGAGATGGTTGGATGGCATCACCGACTTGATGGACATGAGTTTGAGCGTGATCCGGGATTTGGTGATGGACAGGGAAGCCTGGAGTGCTGCAGTCTATGGAGTCGTAAAGAGTTGGACGTGACTGAGGGACTGAATAGAACAGAACAGAAGCGGGGGGACAGGAAGAAGGGATGAAACAAAGAAAGGAGTAAACTTTTGGGGGTGACAGTCATGTGTACTATTGTGAGAACAGTGATGGTTTCATGGATATATACAAATGTCAGAATTTATCGTATATTTAAATTATGCTGAGTCTCCTCCATGTCAATTATGCCTCTAGAAAACTGGCTGGAAAAAGATGCTATCCCTGATGTTGTTAAGCCATTTAACCAATGGCTGCTTATTTCCAAATCATTGATTATGAAAAAAATCTAAATAATCCAAAATAAGTTAAGTTTCCCATATTTGCAGCTGGAAGCAAAATTTAATACTATATCTACCCAACATCTTGGCTTACATAATAAAAATCACAGCATATTAAAGCTTGAAGAGACCTTGGGGATTAGCCATTAAACGCTTCCCAACAAACCTCCCACCCCCATTTTTTTTTCCCAAATGAGGGAAATAGAAACCCAGAAAAGTGGACATTGCCCAGATCTTTCAGGAGATCCATGACAAGAACCACAGTGTTCTCCTTCCCAAAGCAGAGCTATTTCCAGGATGCCATACCACAGTCTGCCATTTTAATTTTTTCCATTCTCAATTTTATTTCCTTAAAACAGCAAAGAGAAAAAAGAAATAACACAGAGTGGAATTTCATGCTTACAAGTGGAATTACCTAAAGGAATGTTCTATAAATGAGGCAACAGAGCCTTGTGGTACAGGAAAGAAAGGTGATATTTTCTCTGAGAGTCTCAGCAAACATGAAACTCGCTGGGCTCTTGAAGCAAGTAAAGGAAAATGACATCACTCACCCCAACAGTAATTCTCAAGCGTAGGCTCACTTCCAGGAGCCAGTGTCTGCTTCCCTTCACTGCCCCTCTGAGTTCGCACAGCTGGAATACTATCAGACATTTCAGTCCTGAGGTTTCCAAGGGTATTCACATGTTAAAAGTGAATGCAACAATGCAGTCCTGCTGTGTGGGTTGACGTTTTTTAAATGGCATGGAGTTTTTTTTTTGTTTTTTTTGGGTTTTTTTGTAACTTTAAATTTGTTTTAGATTAGGCTTACTCATGAAGAGCAGAAAGTTTCATTCGTTAAATGTTCCCCTCTTTGAGCAAAGGCCAAGCAATGAAAATTCTAACTGAGGTATGAGGGGAGCATGAATGTTTTCTCCAAACCACGGGAGCCTGAGAAACCTTCCTGGCTCCACGTGCTGGGAGGGAGGCTGCTTTCTACTCACGCTTCTTCCTTTACCAGAAGGGTGACTTCAAATCTGGGCTCATAGGAGATGCTGGAAAGTCACAGTGACTCGCAGAAAAGTTACTAGAATAAGCTTTGAAAAATATAAATGAGCTCTGAGGAAAGATGAAAGGAATGGCAATCACTGAGCCTCAACGACAAGTTCAGAGGATACTGAATCTCCAGCCAGTATTATTTCCCAGCCTTCCTGTCCAGCTCCTGCTGGAATTGCTCATGACGTTAGTTACACCGCATGGTGGACTCTGATATTTGCCCACTTGATATCCATTCCAGTTTCTTCCTCAAAAACAGAATTACGGTTTCGTTAAGGCATGGCAATGTGCCCAGCACAATTACTCTCTACATCCCCTTGCAGCAAGGGTGCCCACGTGCCCCTCATCTGATCAACGCGAGACGAGCCGGGAGTTTCGGGGAACGCTTTCTCCCCTATCTTCCAGCACCCGCTGCTCCACGCCTTCTTTTCTAACACACGGACAGGAAGCCTGGAGGCGCAACAGACAGCTGGAGATGCAGGGGACTAGCCGAAGGAAGGCATCCCAGGGCCCAGCTACCTTCCCGAAATTCTGCTAAGATTCTCTCTGGCATTTCAGTCTCAACATGCCCCAAAGGGAATTCAGGATCTTTCCATTTCACCCTTCGAGATTTCCTATTTTGCTAAATGGCATCACCACTTCTGCAGTTAAGACTGATCAAAAACCAGGACATTGTGTTGACCCACTCCCCTCACGCCCAAGTCCCCCTAATTCTACCAATCAAAATTTCCCTTTTTTTTTGTTGGGTGTTAGTCCCCCAACCAGAGATCAAACCCAGCCCCACAGCAGCGGAACCCCTGAGTCCTAACCCTGGACCCCCGGGGAATCTTCTAACCAAACATTTTCTAACAGGGGTCTTGCTTCCCATTTGTTTCTCATGGTGGTAAAGTGCACATCAATATAAAATTTAGTCTTTAAACCAAAGTGTAAGCTTGGCGGCATTTAACACATTCATAAAGCTGTGCAAGCATCATCATTACTTGTTCTACATTTTTAAGGGTTTCCAAGTGCCTTCATACGTTTCATGATGAAAACATGTTTTCATCACCTTCACCCCTAAAGAAACCCCAGTCTCATTAAGCAACAGTTCTTATTCTCCCCTACCTTTGGCTCCTGGCAAGCACTAGTCAACTGCCTATGAATTTGTCTATTCTGGATATTTCATATAAATGAAATCATACAGTATGTGGCTTTTTGCATCTGGCTTCCCTCATTCAGTGTGATGTTTTCAAGGCCCATCTGTATTGCAGCACACATCAGTACTGTGCTCCCTTTCACGGCCAAATAAATTCAAGTGTCTGCATATACTGCATTCTGTTTAACCATTCATTCGTTGAGGGACGTTTGGATTGTTTCTACATTTGACTCTCGTGAATAGTATTGCTATGAACACTTAGTACAAGTGTGTGTTATAACATCTGTTTTCAATCTGGGGGGAGGATATGTATTGCTGAGTGGATTTGCTTGGTCATATGGTAATCTACGTTTAAGCTTACTGGGGTACTGCCAAAATTTTTTGATAGTGGCTGCAACAATTTTACATTCCCACCAGAAATTGAAGGGTTCCAATTACTCCACATCTTCATCACACATGTTCTTTTCTATTTTGTTTTAAGTATAGCCATTCTAAGGATTGTGAAGTGGTATCTCACTTCAGCTTCGATTTATATTTCCCTAGTGATGAATGGCACTCCGCATCTCATCATGTCTTGTGGCCACTGGTATGTCTTCTTTGGGGAAATGTCTATTCAAGTTATTTCCCATTTTTCCTTGGCCTGTTTGGTTTCTTGTTGTTGAGCTGAGAGTCCTTTATATATTCTAGATCAGAGGCACTTATCAGGTCTATGTTGCTGCTTAGTCACCAAGTCCTGTCTGACTCTTTTGTTTGCCCATGGACTATAGTCCACCAGACTCCTCCATCCATGGATTCTCCAGGCAAGAATACAGGAGTGTGTTGCCATTTCTTCCTCCAAGGGATCTTATCCACCCAGGAATGGAACCCCCATCTCCTGTATTGCAGGCAGATTCTTCACCACTAGGATGACTGTTGAGTATTTTCTCCATTCTGTGGGTTGTCTTTTTACTCTCTGGGCAGCCTCCTTTGATCTACAAAAGTTGTTAATTTTTATAAAGACCAATTCATTTATGATTTTCTTTTGTTGCTTGTGCTTTTCTTGTCTTTCGCCCACTTTTAAATCCTTTACCTCATACATGGCTCAGCTGGTAAAGAATCCTCCTGCAATGCGGGAGACCTGGGTTCAGTCACTAGATTGGGAAGATCCCCTGGAGAAGGGAAAGGCTACCCACTCCAGTATTCTGGCCTGGAGAAGTCCACGGACTACAGTCCATGGGGTCACAAACAGTCGGACACAACTGAGCGACTTTCATTTTCAGAGAATAATAATATTTTAAATACTTAAATCTGATTGTCACTTTCCTGCTCAAACCTTCAATAGTTTCCCAGTGTGCTCAGGATAAAGTCCAAAATCCTCTCCATGGGCCACAAGGTTCTGCGTAATTAGGTCCCTGTCTTTCTCTTTCATCTCACTTTTCCACATTTTCCCTCACTGTCTTTGCTGTCATTTCTCAAGCATGCCAGGCCCTCTTTAGTCCTAGGACTCACTTACCTGCTAAGGCTCCTGCCTGGGGAGGGTGTCCTCACCCCTTCTGTATGGCTCATTTCGCTAATTCCAGTTCATCTTCCAAGGTCAGTGTCACCTCCCCAGGAAAGCCTTCCTTAACCCCTGGCTCCAAACGTGTTCCCACTTGTGAGAGATGGACTTTTGCAAGCTGGATATTAAACAGCCACGATTAAAAATTGAATTATGTAAACACAATTCGGAGAAGGCAATGGCACCTCACTCCAGCGCTCTTGCCTGGAAAATCCCATGGGCGGAGGAGCCTGGTAGGCTGCAGTCCATGGGGACGTGAAGAGTCGGACATGATTTAGCGACTTCACTTTCACTTTTCACTTTCATGCATTGGAGAAGGAAATGGCAACCCACTCCAGTGTTCTTGCCTGGAGAATCCCAGGGACGGGGGAGCCTGGTGGGCTGCCGTCTCTGGGGTCGCACAGAGTCAGACACGACTGAAGTGACTTAGCAGCAGCAGCAAACACAATTCCATACAATAAACACTTGGAACTCTTGACATCCTAATCTCACATCACATTTACTATTACCTTCTTGAGGCATTCTCTACATAGAAATAGAATGTAATGGTCTGCTATTGTGCATCCCGTCCCACCTTTTCCCTGGTGACAGGGATAGGCTTGAAATCCATCATGGTGGGAGTATTTAGCCAAAGGCTACAAACCCTGCTTGGTTTTTTAGAGAGCAAGTGTTAACATTTACCAGCATACCATCACCAGTCAGATTTCCCATTACATGCTGACATGGCACTCTGAACTTGTCTGTGGTTTTTCTTTCCATGCTCACACTCGTTTAGTTTTTTATTCATAATAAATATTGCATTTCACCCCTGTGTTTCTCACAAGAGTGTGAACTCTGTGAGGGAAGAACCAAGGTCCATAGTGTTCCCCTTTGATCTCCGTACCCATAGTACTTAGCATACTTCTTGACACATGGTAAATAACTAAATAACTTTGTCAACAGATTGTCAACAAGGCCCAAGAAGCAAAGTTTAATATTTTAAACATAGATGAATTGATGGCAGGGATTCACCTATAAAAGTATGAAATGTTCCATTTCACTGACTGGCCTGTCCTGAGGATTTAAATACTGATGAAAAGTCAATTACATTCAAAAGGCTAAAGCATTGCCATCTTCCTAAATTCCACATATATGTGTTAGTATAAGGAAGATGGCAATGACGACCCTGTATGCAAGACAGGAAAAAAGACACAGATGTGTATAACGGACTTTTGGACTCAGAGGGAGAGGGAGAGGGTGGGATGATTTGGGAGAATGGGAATTCTAACATGTATACTATCATGTAAGAATTGAATCACCAGTCTATGTCTGACGCAGGGTGCAGCATGCTTGGGGCTGGTGCATGGGGATGACCCAGAGAGATGTTGTGGGGAGGGAGGTGGGAGGGGGGTTCATGTTTGGGAACGCATGTAAGAATTAAAGATTTTAAAATTTAAAAAAGAAAAAAAAAAAGGCTAAAGCATTTCTTTGATGCCTTTTTCATTAAAAGAGAGCCCGTGATGGCCAAGGGCAATTTGCACCTGGCTCTCTGCACAGGCATACAACCCCTGTGTACTGGTTTTTCTAACGTGGTTTCCAACTTCATACATCCAGCCTCTGCCTGTTTCCATGTAGTGTTCTCCTATTTTTTCACTGTTTTCTTATAAGGACATCAGTCATATTGGATTAAGGGCCCACCTTACTCCAGTAATGACCTACTCTTCACTAATTGCATCTGCAGAGACCCTATTTCCCCATAAGATCACATACAGAAGAACTGGGAGTCAAGACCTTACCATATTTTTTTGAGACACAGTTCAAAATAACACACCTACAAATGGTCACATATCTTTCTGTTACTGATTTTAAGTTTAATTCTACTGAGCAGAGACTATGCTTTGCGTCATCTTGATCCTTTTAAATTCAGTGAGACTTGTTTTAATGCCCAGAATATGTACTACTTGAATATTCTATGTTCATTTGAAAAGAATGTGTACCCTACTGTTGGGTGGAATGCTCCGTAAATGTCAACGAGGTCAAATCGGTTGAGAGTATTACGAAACTGTCTATACGCTGATTCATTTTCTACTTCATCTGTTCATTATTGAGAAAGAAGTATTAAACTCTTCAACAATAATTTTAACTTTGTCTGCTCCTTGAAGTTCCAAAAGTTTTTATTTCATGTGTTTGGAAGCTATGTTATTGTGGGCCTACACACTTGGAATTGTTATGTTTGCTTGACAAATTGACTTTATCACTCTGAAATATCTTTTTGTCTGTGAGAATATTCTTCGTTCGAAGGACATTATTTTATTTGAATATGATCCAATACAGCCACTCCAGCTTTCTCATGGTTAGTAATTGTATGGCCTACCTTTGTTATTTACTTTTAACCTATTTGTTTTTATATTGTAAGCAGGTTTCTTACAGCCTATAGATGGGTTGTTTTATAAGTTTAAAGATTCTTTTGATGGCATGACACAACACGATGACCCTCAGACAGCGGAAAGGCAGAACTCTGTTACTTTTAGGTCCAAAGGAGAGCAGAACAGGGCCACACAGGGCTCTACACTCAGGGTAATAGCAAGCTGGAGCTACAGAAGACAGTTTCTGTATGGTTAGCTAGTTTCTCCAGGGTCTAGGAGATGGGGATCTCAAACAGAGACTGCAGGAAGCCCCCAAACAATGCTGAAGGGAAGCTGCTCCTTTAATAGCTACTGAAGTTCAGCAAACTTTTCTATAAAGGGTCACGTATTCAAAGTTTTCAGCTTTGCAGACCATCTCCGCTGCAACCAGTCAACTTGAGGGTTACAGAGCAGCCACAGATGGTACGTAAATGGCGTGGCGGTGCCCACGGCCCAACAGAACTTTACCTGAATCCATGCAGATGCCAGCTGGCCTGCCTGCCAGAGCTCTGTCCCCTGACAGGCTGAGAGACTCACAGATTCCTATTCTCTGACTCCTCATTTCTCTAACTGTCTTCATTCCAATAATCTCAGAGTATCTTTAAACTTCGGAGAAGGAAATGGCAACCCAATCCAGTATCCTTGCCTGAGAAATCCCAAGGAACAGAGGAGTCAGGCTGGCTACTGTCCATGGGGTCACCAAAGAGGTGGCCACGACTTCGCAACTAAACAGCAAAAACAGAGAAACGGTGACCTAATTTTAGTTCTAAATGACAGCATCTGGGTTAGATTAAGGAATCATCATAAGGTCGGTGATGGATCAGCCTCCAAATCAGCCTGCCTCAAAATTACTTGGGAGATTTTTTCCACAGAGGTGATGGGACAGAGGAACGTGGGTTCTGTCTTTCAGAGGGGAAGTTCCTTGCTTCCTCTTGCCCTCACTCCCTCCCCTCCTTCCACATTCCTCTTCTCCTCCTTTTTCTTCTCCCTTCCCTCCCTTTTAAGCCTCTGTAGTTTTCATCACCATTTTTGTTAGACGTTTTTTCTTAATCTACATGGCATAAACATCTTTCTGAGATACATCATTATAAGCAACCTGTGATATGGCGTGCATGCCCAGTCACTGAGTAGCGTCTCTTTGTGACCTCATGGACTGTAGCCCACCAAGCCCCTCTGTCCGTAGAATAATTCTGGCAAGAATACTGGAGTGGGTTGCCATTTCCTACTCCAGGGGATCTTCCTGCACCATGTGAGAAGCCCCCTGTGATATGGCATAAAAATCTTTTTGAGATATATCATTAAAGTGCCCTCTGAGATGTGTTTGCAGTGTTTGCACTCATTGGGAGAAAAGGCTGCCTATATCAGGTGTGAACTAGGGTTGAGCTGGGTTGTACAGCTGGTGAGCTGCTTTTGCAGTGATCCAGGCTCCATCTGTAAGGAAAGCACCCAGCACACACTAAGGGGTGTCGGGTCAACTCTTGCTAAGATGCTTCCTAGACCCTGCTTTGGCCTCCTGTGAGGGCATGATGCTATTCCTATATGATAAAGGAAAGGATTTCCCTCACCTTCTCAGAGTCACAGAGCCCCAAACCCAAGGCCAGGCACATTTTCAGAACAAAGGCAGAGGGCTGGATAATTCTGGCAAAGTAATTGCTTACTTGTCTTAATCCCCAGGTTTGATTCCACAAATCTGCTTGTCTGGGATTTTATCCTGGGATTACCCATTGATATGATTCTGAACCACTTATACTCCCTTTTAGAAATTCACGTCTTATTGATCCAGAGATCTGGCTTCTCAGCAGATCACCAGGTCCAACAAGAGTTATAAACTTGAAGGGGATTTTGGCCATTCATGTACTCGTTACCAGGCCAGGTGCTCTGGAAAAGATAAAAAGTTCATCCTTTAGGAAACATTTTACACCCACTGTGTGCCAGGCATTGTTCTAAGTGGTGGAAATGTTGCTGTGCCTTCCTGTAGTGGGAGTGTGGTCCTAGGCAGTGCAGAGTGAGGGAACATAGAGAATAAACACATCTGAGTCAGATGTGAGAGCTATTAAGAGAAATAAAGCTCAACAAAAGGACAGGCATCTAGAGTTGGGAGGGGTCGGCAGCCTAGATAGATGGGTGCGCAGGGGGGCCTTGCTTGGATATGGTGATGTCAGAGCAGAGACTTCACTGCAGTGACAGAGGAACCATGTGGATACAAGGGGATGAGGGCTCCTGGCAGAGGAAACAGCGACTGCAAAGTCCCCAAGGGCTGATCAGTCTCCGCTGTACTCATGGGATTTCAGTTCATGAAGGTGACCAAGCGAAGACATGGAAACAGTGATGCCATTGACAGAAGATTTCATTGCCTGACGTGCTGGGGGGATGGGGCATGCCACACCACACAGGGCCACTCAGGGAAGAATGAGGTGGGGGCAGAGAGGAGTGAGGGGAGAGCCTCCCCGCCAGAGCCTTGGATGGGGCTTCCACAGAAAGGGCAGGACCCGGCAGAAGAAACAGCGGAGGAGAGGCTAGTCTGAATAATGTAGCTGGGCGTTGGCTATAGAGGTGGTCCCTACCTGTTTGGTCACTGGCCCTGGGGTGATTTAGGGCCGTGGAAATATGGCTCGGTGTGTGAGGATTAGACTAAGAAGTGGTTCAGTGTGGGCTCTGGATCACAGCAAAGTGTAAACAACTTTGAGCTTTAGTTTGGTGCTGTGATGAATGGATGCCAAACAGACAGAGAATCTCAGAAGGGCTTCCCTGTGGTCCAGTGATTAAGAATCCACCTGCCGATGCAAGGGACATGGATTTGATCCCTGGTCCAGGAAGACCCACAAGCCGCAGAGCAACTAAGCCTGTGAGCCACAGCTGCCGAAGCCCGCATGAGAAGCCCCGCAATGAGAAGCCTGCTCACCACAACTGGAGAAGCCCGTCCATGGTGACAAAGACCCAGAGCAGCCAGAAATACAATAAGGACAAAAATTTTCAGAAAGAATCTAAGGAAACTCAGAACACAATCTCGTAGGGTCATGACAGCATAAGATCATGTTTAAATTCCTACAGTGGGAAAGCTGGACGAACCTCTGGAGAGTCAGGAATCCTTCCAGTCACCAGCACCTGTGTGACAGGAACAAAGATGAGCCCTGACTGCTTGTACTCAGTTCTGAAGATTCCTCCTGCCTCCGCTCTGATTTTAGACTCTATCTCTATGCACATTCGTACAGCTGGTTACAAGTTTTATCTGACCATTCTTGGTATCATTTAGCATGTTTTGTTTTTCCTATTTTTTGCCCTGTTCCAAGTCCTATTTTGTTTCTCTTCCAAGACAAGTAACAGCAGCTCTTGTAGTCAGGGACTTTCTAGAACAAGACCGATGATGACAAAGATGCCAGCAAGAGCCTGTTCTTTGTCATTTGTCATTAAGCTTTCATTTCATGGAAGAATGTATCATGAGATTCACACTCATATTAGGACAATTTAAAGGTTCATTTTGTGAACTTTAAGATGCTTCTTAAAAAATTAAAGATGTCTCTCACAGCCTGGCTGTCTGACCAGCTCTGGCTTTTGTTCATTTTGTTCATTTGTTTTCACCACAATTAAAAACCACAGCAATTATTCAAATGCCAAGAACCGAAAGGGCAAGAACCTTGTCATTGTCTAAACCTTGGAAATGCACATTTTGCTTCCCATATGCTGCATTCTGGCTTACTCAATCTGCTGAAAGCAAAAAGGCCAAATAAACAATGTCTTTGTAGAGCTGCCTGAGTTCATATGAAAGAGAAACGTCAGTTGTAGGTTCAGTCACAGAAAGCTCCAAATTTCATTCATTTGGCAAACATTGATGGGGCACTTATTGTGTGCCGGGCACACACAGAGGACGTGTGGTCTCTGGCTTCATGCAACTCAGGTCTAGCGGGCAAGACATTTAAAAACGAAAAATGCCTAAGTACATATGCAACTATAAACTGTGATATGTGCCAGAAAGGAAAAGAGGGGAAGGTAACTTAGACTTGGAGGTGGTGTCCAAGGAGGACTCTTTGAAGAAATGTTATTTGATCTGGGGCTTAAAAAAGTGAATAGGAATTTCTAGTTATCTATCACTCCCTGATGAAGTGAAGTGTAGTTGCTCAGTCGTGTCCGACTCTTTGCGACCCCATGGACTGTAGCATACTACACTCCTCCGTCCATGGGATACTCTCTGATAACCCATCCCAAACTATATGACATAGAATGCCATGTTATTATACTCAAAAGTTCTACAGGTCAGGATTTCAAATAAGACATGGTGATCATGACTTATGTCTGCCCCATGATGTTTAGGGTCTGAGCCAGGGAAATGTGAGTGTCTGAGAGTAGCTCAAACACCTGGTGGGCAGGAGTCATCTCCAGGCCACCTCACACACATGGCTGGGGCTGAACAGTGGCTCCAAAGAGGTGGGCCAAGTCCTAGTCCCCCTTACCTGTGAACTTTTGCCTTATTTGGGAAAAGGGTCTTTGTAGACACGATCACAGTTAAGGCTCTTGAGATGCTCGCATCCTGGGTTTAGGGTGAGCCCTGAAGCCAATAACTGGTGTCCTTATATGAGAAAGGAGAGAATTGAGAGGAGGAGCACAGGGGGAAGGAATACGAAGGTGGGACAGAGGTTGGGGTGATGTGTCGACAAGTCAGGGAACGTCAGGGATTGCCAGATACCATTAGAAACTAGGATAGAGGAATGGAATAGACGCCCTCTTAAAGACGCAGAAGGCAGCAGCACCTGTTAACGCCATGACACCCGCTGACATCTTGATTTCCGACTTCTGGCAGGATTCAGAACTGGAAGGAAATGGATTTCTGTTGTTTTAAGCCTCCAGGTGGGCGGTAATTCATCATGGCGGCCACAGGAAACTAATATAGGTGCCTGGGCGGGATGCCCCAAAGGATGGAGCAGCTGCACGTGGCCTCTTCGCATGGCTGTGGCTCCTCATAGGGTGGTGACTACTTTCTGTGATGGAGCTTCCTGAGAGCAAGTGTCCCAGGCCTACAACCTTGAAGAGACCAGGGCAGAAACTGCAAGGATTCTTCTTTCCCAGCCTCGAAAGTCCTGTTGGAATCACTTCTGGGACTTCAGGTAGCACGATGTTTAAGACTCCGAGCTCCTGACGCAGGGCGTGTGAGTTTGATCCCCGGCCAGGAAACCAGGACCACTTTGGTTGTAGTGTGTAGTGTTAGTGGCTCAATCATGTCCAACTCTATGCAACCCCCTGGACTGTAGCCTGACAGGCTCCTCTGTCCATAGTATTTTCCAGACAAGAATGCTGGAGTGGGTAGCTGTTTCTTTCTCCAGGGGATCTTCCTGACCCAGGGATCAAACCCACATCTCTTGGGTCTCCTGCACTGCAGGAACATTCTTTACCATCTGAGCCACTTTGGCTGTGGGTGTGCTGCCCACCCCTAATCACTTCTGTCACTAGGCACAAGCCCAACTAGATTCAAAGAGAGGGGGTATAGACCCATCTCTCAATTAGAGGCGTGTCAGAGAATTTCTGACTACTTTCTAAAACCACCTGAAGGTGTAAGAAGCTGTGTGCCCCAGAGTAGTTGGGATCTGTACTGTCCATCCGGGCAGCTAGCTGCTAGTCACGTGTGATTGTCTAAATATCAATTAATCCAATTTAATCTAAATATAAATTAATCTAATCTTAGTTTCTCAGCCATACCAGCCACATTTCAAATACTCAATGGTTACATACAGCTAGTGTCTACCATGTTGGACAACACAGATTAAGAATATCTCTATCCCCGGAGGAGTCCTACTGGGCAGCCCTGCCTTAGACTGAAGAGACAGCATGGGGCAAGGCTCTGAGTTGGAAAATAAATGAGCTTATAAGCCAAATAGATAAAAAGCTGGCTGTAAGGGTAGGGTCTGCCGCCATGTGCCCACTGGACACGTAGCTCATGCACGTCCTCACAAGGTATTTGTGTTACAAACAGCATAAGCCTGCAATATTCCATGTGTCCTGCCACAGGACAGTGGTATTAGATGAGACTAGACAAGCTGATAGGGGTCAGATCACACAGGGCCTTTCTGACCCCTCTAAAAGAGTTTATATTTCATTCGAAGTGAAACGGAACTTGCCTATAACTTATTTTGCATTGTGAATACTTATGAGACGTCCAAAAAGAAGCAGATTTGTGGTTAGTTGATACATTTGTCAGTAAAATGTCCTGCTACGAGGCAGAAACCCAAACTATCACAAAGGCTTCAGGAAGTTAGAAGTCTGTTTCTTAGTTTATGCAAATGCTGGCTGCTGTTGTTAGCAGAGATGCTCCAGGTCTTTGCTCACAGCTCTCCAACCCCCACCTTTGGCAGGGGTTCACCTAAATCTTTAAGTTAAAGTGTCCATAGATAAGAAAAGAAGCTACAGACAAAAAACCACATGGAACCAGCTGGGACCAAGATGGCAATGAATCTGACCTCCAACAGACCTAAGTCTCATTATACCTTGATTTTACTATATTAGCATATTAAATGACATACCTACCAGTGTGACCAGGTGGCGCAGTGGTGAAGAATCTGGCTGCCAAGGCAGGAGATGCAAGAGGTGCCGGTTTGATCCCTGGGTTGGGAAGATCCTCTGGAGGAGGAAATGGCAACCCACTCCAGTATTCTTGCCTGGGGAATCCCACAGACAGAGGACCCTGGGGAGATATAGCGGCACCAGTGGCCATGACGGAACATTAAGGATCAAAAAAGGATTAAAAAAAAAGTGTGGTGCAACCGACTCCCTGAGAGAAAGCCTTTCCTGGTAGATTAATTCATAAGCTTCCCAGCCACATACAACAGAAAAGGGAAGATGGAGAGCTGTTGCCCCTCATATCCAGGGAAAGCTCACGGCCAAATCTATAACTTCATTATGTTTGCAAAAACCCTTTTCCCAATGAGGTCATTCACAGTTACGGGGCTGAGGGCTTGGACACCTGCTTGATGTACATCCCATTGGCCAATACTTTGTCATATGACCACACCTGCCTTCTGAGGAGGGCTGGGAAATACATGACCACACTCACTTTGCAAGGGAGGCTAGGAAATAGAATCTTTCTTCTGGGGAGCATGTACTCAGCTAAAGGAGAGTTCTGTTACTATGCAAGAAGCAGAGATAACATGTGAACGGGCAGCAACTATCGGTCCCTGGCATCGTGAAACAGGAGGGAAGTGGGCAGGACACAATGTTTAAAAGAATGACAAAGGCTGGTTAGAACTGACTAGGTCCAAGACGGTGGAAGATCTGACTTCCAGTAGACCCTAAGCCTCATTGTACACTCATTTAATGCATTAGCATGCTAAGTGGCACACCCATATGGTCATGACAATTCTGAGGCTGTGAGCATTAAAAGCCCCAAATCGGGCAGTGGCTCAGTTCCTGGACATTTCCTCATTAGACTTTGAAATTACCCAGCCCATAAAAACTAGCCACCCTATATTTAAGGACCTGTGCCTTCTGAGCTGACCCAGACTCTGTCCATAGACTGTGTGTCTCTCAAGGCCCTTCTTGCCTATTGAGATGGACTGTGTTCTATCTGTAGAATGTGTACCTCTCTAAATAAATCCACTTCTTACTTATCACTTTGCTTCTCACCAAACTCTTTCTACGAGGAGACATACAGAACTTGAACTTCATTAAGTCCCGAGGCCAGATGTGCCATCTCGATTCAGACAGTGGGCTCGAGTTCCACTCCGGGCTGTACAGTTTCAGTTATAGGCACACATGCATTTCCCCCTAGACTCTGAGCTCCCTGGGGAGAGGGAATCCCCAGCATTAAGCATGTAACAACCCATCGGTGGGTACCCATGTAACCAGCCTGTCATTCTTTAAAACGTGGTGTCCTGCCCATTTCCCTCCTGCTTCACAACGATGCCACGGACCGATAGTTGCTGCCCATTCACATCTTATCTCCGCTTCTTCCATAGTAACAGAACTCTCCTTTAGCTGAGCACATGCTCCCCAGAAGAAGGATTCTATTTCCTAGCCTCCCTTGCAAAGTGAGTGTGGTCATGTATTTCCCAGCCCTCCTCACAAGGCAGGTGCGGCAAAGTACAGTAACAACCCTGCCTGCTTGATTTTAAGGTTGTTTCCTAATTCCTGCATCTTTTTCAGAAAGATTTATTTTCTTGAAGCCACACTGTCATTTCCCCTCTACTTGTTGGAAGTATGAGGGGATGTTTCTCTATTCTTCTTCTTGAGAATCTGATGATGCTTCAGGAAATAAACAAAAGAATAGACATCCTCACCTATAAGCACCCCCATCCCTCCCCTCCCCATTGCCTTTGGAATTTTCAACTCTCAAATTAGCCCACTCTGAGCCTCCAACAATTTGTCACTTACGTTTGCAATGTTCTCACTGGCTCCAGCTGTGGACTCACGCTTCTGGTAGACTGTGTATTTTCTCATCCCTCCAATTTTCAGGGTGATGGTTGCCTTGTGACCTCAGTTTTCTGAGGGATCTAGGAAGAGGTGTTGATTTTCAGGTCACCTTTTCTCTTTTTGAGATGAGGATTTGAGAAGTGGATTGATTAGTAAGGAGAAATGAAGAGAGAGTGACATCGAGGAGAGGCAAAAAGCACAGACAATGAAGAGGCTTGAAAGCCAGGAGCCCCACCATCCTGTAACCATCGCACTTCTATCTGGCCAGGGATTCATCCAACTGACCACCCAATATCTGCTGCTGCTTCAGTCTCCAAAGCAGTGTTTTTCAACTCTGACTGTTCATTAGAATCAGCTGGGGAGCTTGTATAACTCCCTGCACCTAGGTCCTCCCTAATTAGAAGCACATTAGGTGGCTTTAAGGTGCTTCTAGGAGGTTAGGGGAGTTAGGTTCGATCCCTGGGTTGGGAAGATCCCCTGGAGATGGGAATGGCCACCCACTCCAGTGTTCTTGCCTGGAGAACCCCAGGGATGGGGGAACCTGATGGGGTGGCACAGAGTCAGACACAACTGAAGCGACTTAGCAGCAGCAGGTGGCTCTAACGTGTTTCTAGGAGGTTAGCGGAGTTAGGTTCGATCCCTGGGTTGGGAAGATCCCCTGGGGAAGGGAACTGCAGCCCACTCCAGTGTTCTTGTCTAGAGAATTCCATGCACAAGTAGTCCACGGTTTTGGAAAGATAGGACACAACTGGGTGACTAACGCTTTCACTTTAGGTGGCTCTAACACGCAGTTGGTGCTGAGACTCAGTGCTCTGGATTCTTGTTACTCGACGAGTGGTCCACAGACCAGCGGTGCGGGTATCGCCTGTTAGCTTGTTAGAGACGCAGCATCTCGGGAGCTGCCCTAGACGGGTGTGCGCGGGTGCTCAGTGGCCTGTCCAACTCCCAGCAACCCCAGGGACTGCAGCTCACAGGCTCCTCCGTCCATGAGATTCTCTAGGGAAGAACACTGGAGTGAGTTGCCATGCCCTCCTCCAAGGGATCTTCCCAACCCAGGGACTGAACCCACGTCTCCTGCATCTCCTGCGCTGGCAGGTGGAATTTTTACCACAGAGCCAGCTGGGAAGCCCCACCCTAAAGCTACTGAATCAGAATTTGCATTTTAACAAGATCCTGGTGGGATTTGCATGCATATCAAAGTTTGAGAAGAAATGATGAGGTAATCCTCCTACACTTCCACTTCTAGTTGTCCTCATGAAGCAGCCAGCTCCCTGGGAAGTGCCATGTGAACTGGGCATCCTACTGACCGCATCAGAGCACTGGAGAAGCCCAAAGCAGCTGGGATAAATGGTGTGCCTGCTGTAATTCCCCAAGGCTAATATATTTGAAACGGACAGAATTAGATCTTCCAGCTGAGGGAGGTGCAATGCTGGGTTCACTAACTTCTGGGCCCACCAGGCAAATCACTGTTATTGAATATGTTCTAGTTGAAGAGCTGGGGTTAGCTTGGAGGCTGGGGTTGGAAGGAGGCTAAAGAGACTGAGCAAAAAAGAAAATAAATCAAGAGTTAAAAAGGAATGACCACTGGGGTGAGGAGGGGAGGGAAGGAAGACTAGAGGTCGTCCAGTTTGGTGGGGGTGGGGGTGGTGAGGAGTGTGGCAGCGAGGCTGGTGGACTCAAACAGGAATGCCTGGGGGTGGCTGACTAAAGAAAAGAAGTGCAACAGACCATCCCAAATCCTGACTCCCCCGGGGGCCACATGGATGCAGCCCTTCAACCCTGCTTGCCTCCATAAGCTCTCATGCCCTTCTTCCCTACAAGATCTCAGCACTTTGTGAAATAAAATAACAACAGGCGTGTGTTTGGCACTTTATTGCTCAGAGGGACTGGGGAATACTAGGCACAGATGGGGAAGGGCTAAGAGGTTGGACTTTGGAGCCACATGGCTTGATTCCACCCTCAACTCTGCTACTTACTACCTGATGATGTTGGGTGAGTCAGCCGACCTCCTTGGGGGTGCTTCCTTGTTCACAAAACACGGACAATACTGGTAACCCCTTCATGAGGGTAAACGCAGAATGGATGTGAAGCAAAGAGCGCCCTGCCTGGCAGGGGTGCATACCCACACGCAACACACATATATGGCATATTATTCAGTGTAGTATGTGGGTGTAGAAAACAACATAAAACAAGAAGCTGGCACCTGATTCTTCTGACTTCTGTCTGAGGATTGCCCACCATCTCATATCACCTTTCTAGATTCCTTCAAGAGTGCTAAATGAAAGTGAGAACACTTAAAATGATATTTTAACCAAATCACTGTGGAGACCTTATTCAGATTCTGTTTGAACAAATAGTGGATATGGAGACATATTTGATACAAGTGGGAATATGTGAAAATGGACTTGGTGTTAGATCTCAAGGAATTAATCTTAATTGTGTTAGGTGTGATAATAGCATATAAAAAAAAAAAGTCCTTAGAGGTGGGATTAGATTCACATAGGGCTTCCCTGGTGGCTCAGATGGTAAAGAACCCACCTACAGTGCAGGAGACCAGGGTTCAGTCCCTGGGTTGGGAAGATCCCCTGGAGAAGGGAATGGCTACACGTTCCAGTATCCTTGCCTGGGAAATCCCACAGACAGAGGAGCCTGGCCAGTTACAGGCCATGGGGTCCCAAAGAGTTGGACAGGACTGAGCAACTAACACCTTCACTTTTGATTCATTTTGAGGTATTAGATCAAGCCATATAATATTGCCAATATTTAACCATAAAGTTTAAATATGAACAAAACTGGCCTTTGTCTGGCACCTTACTTTTCACCAGGACCAGAGCATAAAGCACAGGTAGATTGTAGGGGCTGAGTCAAACGTCTGGGATTTTCTTTTAACATATTTCTAAGGAACAGAAAGGGTAGAGAGATAGATGAAACAAGATAGTAAAAATATTAACAGTTGTGAAGCTGGGTGATGGAAAGTGGAAATTATGCTCCTCTTTCTACTTCTGTGTTTGTTTGCAACTTCCTGTAATAATGTTATTTTAAAGTTTTGTTTGATGCTTTTTGACTGTGTACCTATGACTACAATGGAAAGAAACCCAAGTCAATCTTGCTTAAGCAAAAGGAGGGATTTAACTGACCAGTGGGCAGCATAGAGCTGGTCTGCAGGAAGATTGGATTTACTCCCTTGAATACTTTGAGGACCCTCTTTGTCTTTCTCTATTTCTTCTCTGTTTGCTTTGGTACATTCATTCTGTTGGCTGGAAGGAACTTGTCCAGATAGTGAGGTAGAGGACTGCCCTTACAAGCATATCCTTGGTTTTGTAATCAGAGAAGAACCAGAGGTTCTCACCCGTGGGCAGGAATTTGATGGCACGTAACTCCGTATCAGAGCTGATTGGCTTAGTTTAAGTCATGTGCCCACTTCTTAGGCCAATCACTGTGGCTGTGAGGATCTATAATTGGCCTACTACCCTGGGTCACCTGACCACCTCTGTAGCGAGGACGGTAGTTTTCCGAAGACTTGGGAGGGATGAGGGGAGGGACAAGGGCTGAGCCGACAGAAACAGCTGCACTCACAAGGTTTCTTGTTATTTGCACTAGCTGTTAGATTACAGTCAGCCTTTGATCACAGAGCACGTCTTTTTCCTTTCCAGTGTCTGTTCCCCCCACCCCCAGTTTTTATTTTAAGGTTTATGGAGCTGCTTGCAAGCCTTGTTGAAAACAAAAAAATTAGCAGTTTCCACCTCTTCCTCCATTTCCCGTCTTCAGAGGAAACTAGTTTCAGCTCTCTCGACTGGCTCTTTGGCTTTACTTTCACATATCTGAATAACATCCTTATACTCCTACACTTGATGTTTCAGTCTTAGGCATTGTCATTGATTACCACCTTGAGAGATGATTTTGATATCTCTCACATACACCTACACTCCCCACCCCCATGGGTTCAATCCTTTTAATCTCCCCAGGTTCCCAATAAATTATATCAGCATCCTGTTGATTAGATCAACGTTTAAATATTACATGATTAACATTATATGATTATGCCTATGAAAACAGTACCTAGTTAGGCCATAACTGTACTACTCTTTGTTCTCCTTAAATAATAACTTTTTCTCATAGACTTTCACTCAGTCCTCAGTTCTCTGATGATCTAATTTGCCTCTAAATAAATGCTCCCCTTATAGCTCAGTCGGTAAAGAATCTGCCTGCAATGCAGGAGACTCAGGTTTGATCCCTGGGATGGGAAGATCCCCTGGAGAAGGAAATGGCAACCCACTCCAGTAGTCTTGCTTGGAGAATCCCATGGAGAAGGGAGCCTGGCAGGCTACAGTCCATGGGGTCGCAACAGTCGGACACGACTTATCGACTAAGCCACCACAAATACACTCAGATTTATTATGTATTTCTCATCCTGGAGTGTCCATTCAGCATTACCCTTGGGATCCCTTTCACCTCTTCCTGCCTTGGAGTCCCTTTTTCCTGCACAGTGCTCTTCTCAACAACAGTGAAAAAAACTACCTATAAAACTGGATTAATAATAATCTTGAAAAAAAAAATTAGTAGCTGTTAAGACTAAATTCGGAGAAGGCAATGGAACCCCACTCCAGTACTCTTGCCTGGAAAATCCCATGGATGGAGGAGCCTGGCAGGCTGTAGTCCATGGGGTCGCTACTAGTCGGACACGACTGAGTGACTTCACTTTGACTTTTCACTTTCATGCGTTGGAGAAGGAAATGGCAACCCACTCCAGTGTTCTTGCCTGGAGAATCCCAGGGACGGGGGAGCCTGGTGGTTTGTCCTTTATGGCGTCGCACAGAGTCGGACATGACTGAAGCGACTTAGCAGCAGCAGCAGCAGCAAGACTAAATTAAGCAATGGTGAAACTTATCTATTCCTTGTTGGAATTTAAAACAAAGCAGTGAAAAAGACTCTAAAAATAGGAAGCAATTTCCTATTATTAGGCACATACATTTTGCTGAGTTTTCTTGGTCCCTCCCCTCCGCCTTTTTTTTTTCCAGTATCCACTCAGCCTTGAAGTAAAACTTGAAGGCATTTATGAGATGGCACTTGACTCTGTATCTCTTTTGCACTGGCATTCCTGTGATGGCTTGAACTAGTGAAGAGTTAGAATGATAGGGCTGTTTCACTCTTTCAATAATTTTTCAGGACTGTCACAAATGTTCCTGAAAAATTCCTTCTGGGTAGAGTCTGCCTCACCAGCAAATACCTTTGTTTAACAGGATTAACACATCAGTCTCAGCTGGAGACTTTACCACCCCAACTTCAGGTTAAATTCATTTATTTTTATACATTTTATAAAATAGTTCCAAATAAGGTAGCAATGTGGTTGAAAGTAACTTTAGGAGGACATGTAGATATGGACATGTGAATCAACCGTAGTCATTATTCAGAAAATAACAGATAGCTATTTCTTCAATGGCGTAAAGAAAGCACATAAAGCAAAGCATATGAAAGATTTCTGGACTTTTGACCACAGTGTTTTAGGATCTGAAGGTACGTATTTTTATTGCCATGTATGTTTACTGGTGTTTTCTAGATGTATTTGGCCTAATGTTTACAACATTGAAGAAGTAATTTGGGGGAAAGATACCCTAATAGTAGTTCTCAAAGTGTGGTCCAGAACAGCCTCACCTGGGAATTTATTAGAGGTGCAAATTCTCTCCCCACATCCACCCCATTTAATGAAAAGTTCAGGGAAGGAGGAGAGATCTGCGTTTTAACAAGCCTTCTAGGGCAAAGTTTGAAAAGCATTGTCTTAGAAAAACACTGTATACGTTAGGGCTCATGTTGTTCTGCGGTTAGTAATAGAGAACTAAAATAACAATAGTTTAAATATACTTTTTTTCCTCCCATAAAAAAATACTGAAGGTAGGTAGTATTGGCTGATTCAAGTGTCATATTTTCATTGTCTTTGCTTATAACTTATATACTCCTGGTTTTAAAATGGCTGCTAAAATTCCAGCTATTACAAACACATTCCAGACAGTAAGAAAAAGTAAGGGAGGTGGGAGGAAAGCAAGCTAAGTCAGCCACCTTTCAATTGCATTCTCAGATGCCCCATACAATGGGGCAGAAGTCTCTGCTTTTTCTCCTTTGCCACCACTGATCAAAAGTGACTATATATTTCAGTTCAGTTCAGGTCAGTTGCTCAGTCTTGTCCAACTCTTAGTGACCCCATGAACCACAACACACCAGGCCTCCCTGTCCATCACCAAACTCCCGGAGTCTACCCAAACCCATGTCAATCGAGACAGTGATGCCATCTAACCATCTCATCCTCTGTCGTCCCCTTCTTTTCCTGCCCTCGATCTTCCCCAGCATCACGGTCTTTTCAAATGAGTCAGCTCTTCACATCAGGTAGCCAAAGTATTAAAGTTTCAGCTTGAACATCAGTCCTTCCAATGAACAACCAGGACTGATCTCCTTTAGGTTGGACTGGTTGGATCTCCTTGCAGTCCAAGGGACTCTCAAGAGTCTTCTCCAACACTATAGTTCAAAAGTACCAATTCTTCAGTGCTCGGCTTTCTTTATAGTCCAACTCTCACATCCATACATGACCACTGGAAAAACCATAGCCTTGACTAGACGGACCTTTGTTGGCAAAGTAATGTTTCTACTTTTAAATATGCTGTCTAGGGTGGTCATAACTTTCCTTCCAAGGAGTAAGCATCTTTTAATTTCATGGCTGCAGTCACCATTTGCAGCAATCTTGGAGCCCAGAAAAATAAAGTCAGCCACTGTTTCCACTGTTTGCCCATCTATTTGACATGAAGTGATGGGACCAGATGCCAGGATCTTAGTTTTCTGAATGTTGAGTTTTAAGCCAACTTTTTCACTCTCCTCTTTCAATTTCATCAAGAGGCTCTTTAATTCTTCTTCACTTTCTGCCGCAAGTGTGGTGTCATCTGCTTATCTGAGGTTATTGATATTTAAGATCATTTGCTGCCATGAAATTAAAAGACACTTACTCCTTGGAAGGAAAGTTATGACCAACCTAGACAGCATATTCAAAAGCAGAGACATTACTTTGCCAACAAAGGTCCATCTAGTCAAGGCTATGGTTTTTCCATTGGTCAGGTATGGATGTAAGAGTTGGACTGTAAAGAAAGCTGAGTGCTGAAGAACTGATGCTTTCGAACTGTGGTGTTGGAGAAGACCCTTGGGAGTCCCTTGGACTGCAAGGAGATCCAAACAGTCCATTCTGAAGGAGATCAGTCCTGGGTGTTCTTTGGAAGGAATGATGCTAAAGCTGAAACTCCAGTACTTTGGCCACCTCATGCGAAGAGTTGACTTATTGGAAAAGACTGTGATGCTGGGACGGATTGGGGGCAGGAGAAGAAGGGGACGACAGAGGATGAGATGGCTGGATGGCATCACCAACTCGATGGACGTGAGTTTGAGTGAACTCTGGGAGTTGGTGATGGACAGGGAGGCCTGGTGTGCTGTGATTCATGGGGTCGCAAAGTGTCGGACACGACTGAGCGACTGAACGGAACTGAACTGAACTGAAAGACCAAAAAAAAAAAGAGTTAACTATGGTTCAGGCAACTAAAGTGGAGCAGGGTGGCCACTGTGGATATAATTTCAGACACTTTCCTAAACCACTGAGAATTTGAATCATCTCTGAATTATATCAAACTCAGCACACAGCCAACCATTTTTAAATCAGTATCTGCTAGCAGCTGCAAGCTGCAAACTTGTAGCTACAAAGTTCCCTCCGTCTTTGCAACTACGTAATCATTTCAGACCCTAACTAAACCTTGCTTAACAAACACTCACCTTCTTGCCAGCTTCAATCCTAATTCATGACAATTTATTTAACCTTGTAGGGTTTTGCCTTGATAATCCTCCCCCATTTGCAGTCCAGGGCAATATAAGCACTTGCTTCTTGAATCTGTGTCTCCCTGCCCGCAGTCCTAACAACTCCCCAGTAACTGTCTCCTTACCTCAGTCAGGTCTCTGTTTCTGAAATTCTGGTTAACAAAAGGCTGGGAATTAATAGTTGCCCAGAATTAAGTCACAGAAGCCAGGGAGAATGGATACAAGAAGGAATCAGCAGCCTTTAGATCCTTGCTAATGGAGTCAGTCATCAAAATGCAAACCTTGAGAATAATACTATTCTGAATGGGCTTTCACTAACCACACAGCAAATGCCGTCTTTGATTTGTTAGAAGACTGGTTGTGTCCTTGCTTTAGGCCAAAGTCTTTGCTTACCTTTGAGAATCAGACTAGCCTTTTTTGGAATAAATAAATACAATTTATTTCAAATAGGTTGAGGCTGTAGTTGATATATACCAACTGGATGTCTTATACAGTCTCTTGAGAGGGAGTTTTGCAACATACATTAAAAAACAATGAATTTTTAAAAATCCATCATCTTCAGGATTGGTACTTCTCTCTCAGAAATAAGGAAGCGACTCAAGGAAAGGAGAAGATTTATGTATAAACCTGTTTATAACACTGTTATTTATGACAGAAGGGAAAAAGCAGTTTACAATCCAAATGTCCTACAATCAAGGAAGGACTGAGGGAATTATGGTATGACCATTAGGTAGCCATAAAGATTAGGCAGCAAGCAATACGGGAAGTGATTGAAAGTATATTGGGAGCGGGAAGAGATAGAGGATGTATATGGAAATGGATAAGATTAGAAGGGCATTCAAGATAACTCTAATGGTTTTGTCAGGATGTTAGAATTATGAATACAAATGATTTCTGTTTAACTTTCCTTTACTGCTCTGTAGAAAACAGCAACATTAACAACAAAACAGGTGAAATAAATTTACCCACGTCATTGAGCATGCTTTTTTTCTCAGATTCTTTCCTGGCTATTTGTCCTCTGCATGACTTGGTCCAAGCTGCTCCCAGGAAGGTCCCTACATGAATGCCATACTTGAGGGCAGGTGAATAGTCTTTCTGGGGCTTTTATGCGTCCTTGTGGGCTGACACACTGATCATCTGTCTGTGAGACAAAGCTCAAGCTGTTTACTATGCATCATCATAGGAATTTTTTCCCAGTAGTAGGAATAAATTTGCAATCATCTACTTTCTCTTGCCAAGCTTTCCTCATAATCAGTTTCATGAAACTAGAAGCCAGTTGTCCTAGTTTAGATATAGATTTATAGGCACCAAATGGGATTGTTAAAATATGGAATTGCTAATCTGGGAACCAATGAAGAGAAGTGAAAGACAAGGGAGAAAAATAAAGATATACCCATTTGAATGCAGAGTTCCAAAGAATAGCAAGGAGAGGTAAGAAAGCCTTCCTCAGTGATCAGTGCAAAGAAATAGAGGAAAACAATAGTACGGGAAAGACTAGAGATCTCTTCAAGAAAACTAGAGATACTAAGGGAACTTTTCCTGCAAAGATGGGCATGATAAAGGACAGCAATGATATGGACTTAACAGAAGAAAAAGATATTAAGAAGAGGTGGCAAGAGTACACAGAAGAGCTGTACAAAAAAGATCTTCATGACCCAGATAATCACTATGCTCTGATCACTCACCTAGAGCCAGACATCCTGGAATGTGAAGTCAAATGGGCCTTAGGAAGCATCACTATGAACACAGCTAGTAGAGGTGATGGAATTCCAGTTGAGTTATTTCAAATCCTAAAAGATGATGCTGTCAAAGTGCTGCACCCAATATGACAGCAAATTTGGAAAACTCAGCAGTGGCCACAGGACTGGAAAAGGTCAGTTTTCATTCCAATCCCAAAGAAAGGCGATGCCAAAGAATGCTCAAAATACCACACAACTGCACTCATCTCACTGTACACGCTAGCAATGTAATGCTCAAAATTGTCCAAGCCAGGCTTCAGCAGTACGTGGACCATGAACTTCCAGATGTTCAAGGTGGATTTAGAAAAGGCAGAGGAACCAGAAAAGGCAGAGATCAAATTGCCAACATCCATTGGATCACTGAAAAAGCAAGAGAGTTCCAGAAAACATCTACTTCTGCTTTACTGACTACGCCAAAGCCTTTGACTGTGTGAATCACAACAAACTGGAAAATTCTTAAAGAGATGGGAATACCAGACCATCTGACCTGCCTCCTGAGAAATCTGTATGTAGGTCAAGAAGCAACAGTTAGAACCAGACATAGAACAATAGACTGGTTCCAAATCGGGAAAGGAGTATGTCAAGGCTGTATATTGTCACCCTGCTTATTTAACTTATATGCAGAGTTCATCATGCAAAATGCCAGGCTGGATGAAGCACAAGCAGGAATCAAGATTCCTGGGAGAAATATCAATAAGCTCAGATATGCAGATGACATCACCCTTATGGCAGGAAGTAAAGAAGAACTAAAGAGCCTCTTGAAAGTGAAAGAGGAGAGTGAAAAAGTTGACTTAAACCTTAACATTCAGAAAACTAAGATCATGGCATGCAGTCCCATCACTTCATGGCAAATAGTGGGGAAAGAGTGAAAATGGTGAGAGACTTCATTTTTGGGGGCTCCAGAATCACTGCAGATGGTGACTGCAGCCATGAAATTAAAAGACACTTGCTCCTTGGAAGAAGAGTTATGACCAACCTAGACAGCATATTAAAAAGCAGAAACATTACTTTACCAACGAAGGTTTTTCCAGTGGTCATGTATGGATGTGAGAGTTGGACTATAAAGAAAGCTGAGCACCAAAGAATTGATGCTTTTGAGCTGTGGTGTTGGAGGAGACTCTTGAGAGTCCCTTGGACTGCAAGGAGATGCAACCAGTCCATCCTAAAGGAAATCAGTTCTGAATATTCATTGGAAGGACTGATGCTGAAGATGAAACTCCAATACTTTGGCCACCTGATGTGAAGAACTGACTCCTTGGGAAAGACCCTGATGCTGGGAAAGATTGAAGGCAGGACAAGAAGGGGGTGACAGAGGATGAGATGGCTAGGTGGCATCATTGACTCAATGGACATGAGGTTGAGTAAACTCAGGGAGCTGGTGATGGACAGAGAGGCCTGGTGTGCTGCAGTCCATGGGGTTGCAGAGTCAGACACGACTGAGTGACTGAACTGAACAGAATCTGGAAATCAAGCCTAATGGGTTGTCAATGCCATGCTGTATACCCACCCTACCACTGCCACTACCTAAAGCAGTCCAGATTCTTCCATGGGATTACTGTGGATTTGCAAAGTTGTCCAGCTTGGTAAGACCTAGAATTAACCTTAGGTTAAAGGAGATGTTCATTTTTTATATTGAGTTTTCCTAAAATAGCCTTATTCCTCAAGATGGATTGTGAATTATGAGTGTGACATGCATACTCCTTGTTAGTTAGGGAGGATGGTGACTGTTGCCGCTTTAGAAGGGTGCTAGAAGAAAACTAACTGGCCAGGAGGATCTTCAGAGCAGGGGTGGAGGTGGGGGCGACAGTGATGCCAAATACCCCTCAGTTTAGTAGAGCTGCAAAGACGGTGTTACCCAGGACAGAGAGAAACTCATCCAGAATCACCCACCCATCGAGTCTGAGGATCCTGGTGCAGCCTCCTCATACCCACGGGGCTCACAGCCAGGGCAGGCATCCTGGTGTAGAGAGGAAGTGTTGCTTTTCCAGGGACTGAGGAATGAAAGAGAAAGAGCTCAACCTACTCTATTAAGAACAAACTTCCATAAAGTAATCAAGCAAGCAAGAATACTTCTCTATATAGTTAACCTGAGAGGAGAAACTAACCTGAAGGAAAATTAAGAGAAATTCTAGAACATCCTTTGAGACTTTGCCAAATTAAATTCAAGTTTGTACACCTATATTCTGCGCATAATACACACACTGATTTTTTTAGTTTTGACTCTGAGGTGAAATTAACTGTCCTCTTTGAATACTGGGCAAGTGTCATCAACTGAAAGAATGTGGGGAACCAGTACAACCAGAAAAATGAAACATCAGAGATTCCAAGGTCTTGGTTTTAGAGGCACATTTTATTTGACAGTACTAGAGATTAACATCTAGTAACAGCATAATACAAAAATGCAACCCCAATCTATTTAAAACTGATACAATGGGAACACGTCTTTCAAGAAACATGGGAAAAAAAGTTCGAGATTTCGAGGCATGTTGATAAAAATGTTAACAAAAATCAAACCTCATTCCATCATCATCACTCACTTTACATTCTCATGAAAAGATTGTCATTTTGTTTTCTTCACAATATGTCAAAAATATATATACTTATGCATAATATTCACATTCTGGAAGGCAAGAGAAATCTTCAAATTTAATTCCCTAAATTTAAACATTACACATATTTCAATTAAAATGACCCACACATTTAAAATAGCAGCAACACTGGTCTTTAAATTACAGTAGATTATTCATATAATGTAGACATACTTGGGTGGCTCTTTTATCTAATTTACAAACTCCAAGGTAATGGTCTCATCGTCAAATAACATAGAATCTAGTGTCAATAAATACTATGCAAAGAATTATTATAAAACACAGATTGCCAAAACATTCTCCAGACTAGAAAGAACCATACTAAAACATTTTAGGGGAGAATCAGGTTTGAAGGAGGTTTGAAGGCATGCAGGAATCTGTGGGATTCCCAAGGCAAGAGAGAATGATCTGACAAGCTCCCCAAAATGACAGGCAAACTGTCAGGAACTGAATCCTGAGAAGTGTGTCCATGGGGACAAGGCACTGTCACCTCTTCATGGTGCCACGCTTCACTTGAATATGGCATTAAAGTCACTAACATCTGGAAAATTTCCCACTAAACAAAGGCTAGGATCATTTCTCACCAGGAGACAAGACATTGGACCAGAAGGTCGGTATTTATCTCTCATCATTTACATTACACTGATGACCAAAGGCATAAAAAATATTTCAGCTGAGCTTTGTGTTTTTAAGCCTGGGTGGTAGGAAAAGTATTTCTACCCCTACTCCTGATTTAAGCCACTGGGCCAAATTCCTAATCCTACTGGCTTAAAAAGGACCCCAGGTGTCGGGACAGGGGTTTCTTCATAACTGGACTCAGTTACAGAAGTTGCCTTGAAGATTGTGCCTTCTTTGTATATTTGGAAGGTTTTTCAGAAAAGGTGAATGGTTAAGTATCACAATGGGGTTGGGATCTCCGTTTCCCTCACAGTAAGACTGCTTGCTGGTATTTCAGTAATTTGTCCCCATCTTCAAGCCACTTCATACATGACTGCATTTGATACCCTCATACAGAAATCTGTGAGGCAGCTAGGACACACCCACGTGTTCCCTTTATAGACGAAGAAAACTGAGGCTCCTGGAGATGAAAGCAACAAGCTTGTCACAGTCACACACACGGACAAACTGGTAATTTGAAGGAGGCAGAAAAAAAGAGAGGATAAGGATAAGTTCATAAGAAAAGGAAAGGGAGACGGAAGCGGTGCCACTTGGCAGACTGTATCATAAACTTCAAAACAAGCAAAAGGCATCTCCCATGTAGAACACAGACATTCAAAAACACATTTAAATACTTCAATCTTCCCAACTGTCTCAAACTAGCCTGGATTATCATATCTTTATGTAGTTACTGAGGCTAACATTGAAACATAAGATCACCAAGAAATTCTGACATGAGTTTCATGATTTACCAGTAGACATAAAAATATTATAACCTCTTCTGAGGACCCTCACTCCTGTCTCATTTCACCTCCAGCACGGTAATTACAGGAAAACACATGTATATTTTGACTCATTTTGGTAGTTTTCTAAGGTGTAGTTTTCACAAAATATTATTAGTGAATTTCCTTGCTATGTCCTTAGGAAAACCAGCTTTTTCTCTCTTGGATCAAAGCTGAGAACACTGCAATAAACTTAGAGCTTTGATAACTTTACGTTTGAACTCTACTTGATAGCTGTCGAAGAAGAACATGTTTTAAATGACTAATAGTTAATTTAGAAAGCTGTCTTATTTCATACCATCTTTTGAAGAAAATTCAGTGATTCTTAGCTTGACAGTTTCACGAAACAAAATTATACCTATTGCGCTGTAAAAAAACAACAACAGCAACTTACATATACTGATAATCTGTGAACCGAAAGACTTAGGTTCGATGCTCTGGAGAGTGACACAGCTGTTGAGCAGTTTTTAACTTTAACCAGAAAATATGTTTTAAAGAAACAGCTGAATTAAAATAGGAGGCCATTCAGGACACCGTTGCGAAATGTGATGGAAAAGTCATACAGATCCCTTCATTGCCCCTCAGCAGCACCCGCCCTCCTCCAGGCACCCCACCACCTTCCTGACACTCACACAGTAGAAACGCAGGCCGTCAAAGTCCCGGGCCCTGCACTCAACAAACAAGGTTCCACAAGGTAAGTTACACTTTGGCAAGTAGGAAATTGACCAATTCTTTGAGTTCTTCTGAGGTAGTACAGTCTTTCTAATATTCTAATGGTTGAGGAGAGTCTAAGGAGCTGAATGAACCGGCAAGTGGAGTGTGGTCACTGTGCTTAAACACTGCTCTGAAACTGGTGGTGAACACGGTTATGTGATCACTCCACTACTCTTCAATGGCACCCAATTGTTATGCGGAGGACCTAAGATATAAAGATTGCTGTGTGACTGGGGTAACTGTGCTCATGACAACTTGGATTTAATTCCTGTATGTTTTTTTAAAAAGTGCCTGGTATACAGCAGAAACTCAATACAGATCAGATTACTGACTGTTTAAAATCTCCCACTTAGCTCAGTGAGATTACAAGTGAAAACACATAAAAACACCCAGCCAATTGCAGACTAGCTGTCACCAAAGGCCAGGTCACTTTCCCTTGCTCATGGAATTGCAGACACCTTTCCAACGGTACTGGCCATGGTATAGCATGCAATCCCATCTTCACCTTTTATCCATTACAATTTTATCACGAGGTGGTTATGGAAGGTTTAACCAGAAATAACTTTGCTGAAGACAGTGTGATCCACTTTCTCTGCTGTTCCTCAAGCTTTTCTGCCAAGCATTTAATCAAGACGGGGTCCACCTTAGAATCAAATTTATTAGCAAACCAATGTCCGTACTTCATAAGCCACCTTAGTTCCGCTGCTCCATAGATACACACACTTCGGAGGTGAGAGCCAGTACAACTGGGATAGAAAAGGCCTTCTAGATAATTCCATTTGACCAGGCGGGTCTTACTCTGCAGGTCAGACACATCCTGGGCTGTCTTAGAAATCTCCCCAGGGATTCCTGGTACCCGAATTAAGGTAGCCCAGAAGTGCTCATCAGGTGAGTAGGTATCTTTAGACCAGGCGAAAAAGTCTTTAACAAAGGAGTTGTTGAAAATATATTTAATGAATGCTCGACTTAACACAAAATAAGCACTGCCAACAAATATCTCGATGTTATGAGGGGGGGCCTCCTTGGAAATGTTCGTCCTCATCGGTAGTTTCACATATTCATAAGGTACCTGTTTGAGTTCATGGTGAAAAGTGAATCTTTCCGTCTTAGTGCTAGGGGGTTTCACTGTCTCTAACATATTTGATCCATTGAGTTTCTTCAACTCGGACACTAATTCGAAGTTTGACTTCAAAGGAAAATCCTGCCCACACAGGTTGATAACATATTTCCACTGAACTGAAGACTTGAGGAGGTCTGACAAGCAATTTAAATCAGCCTGGAGTCTGGAAATGTGTGCGTACTGCACAGTCTCTAATTTGGAAGCAATGAAAATATTGGAGAAGCACTTAGCTAAATTGTTCATGGCAACTTTGAAGGTATCTGATGATTTTTGGTCATAATGGATGCAATAAATATTGTGCTGGTTATATATAGCAAGGATTAGCCTTTCAACCATAATTGCATCTTTGTGAACAACCAAAGAATAGGCTATTGGGAAGCTTTTCTCCTCCTCTGAAACAAGCTTTTCATCGTAGCTTCGTAGCGCCTGATAAATCTCACAATCACTGGTGATTGCCACAACATCGTCATCATCCAAGTCGATGATGGTTCTTCTTCTTATTTCCAGACTCTTGCCAATTTCCAAAGGCTCCTGTTCATAGACACCCGAACAGTTAACCTCATATCCGATTTCATTCTTGACATGGGTGTATCTGTTCCTTACAAAAGGCGAGGTACTCAGAGAGTACTCAACCAAGTAAATGCCCCGTTCAGGGAAGAGGAATCGTTTAACATTTAGGAGCTTCAACAAGGAGAACAGCCATAGGGTTAGAAACAGGATGAAAACTTTCTGTTGTAGGTGATATTTAAAACAACATTTGAATGTCTTCATTCTGTAAGAGAACAAATGAACAATTCAGTTGAAATAGGAAGAGAAAATTAGCTCAGTTCAACCAACATCCACTAGGTGCCTACCACACACTAGGCAGAATGCTGGGCCCAGAAATGATTTAAATAAGGGTTCTTGCCCTTTAAAGAATCCAGAAATAAGGAAATGGAAATATGTTCAAGGGTTGTATTTTGTCGCATTCTCTGTTAGATACCTAATTTTGAGAGATATTGGTTACCAAATATTAGAATGAAAAATAATGTTAACTCCTTAAATATAGGTACTAAGTATCTTAATTCTGATTTTATGCTTAGCATATTTGCAGAAGGATTTCTGTGGTTTGCACAGAGGTCTAGAAGACTGGATTTTCCAGCAGTCATATACAGATGTGAGAGTTTGACCATAAAGAAATCTGAGCACCAAAGAATTGATGCTTTTGAGCTGTGGTGCTGGAGAAGACTCTTGAGAATCCCTTGGACAGCAAGGAGATCCAACCAGTCCATCCTAAAGGAGATCAGCCCTGAATATTCGTTGGAAGGACTGATGCTGAAGCTGAAGCTCCAAAACTTTAGCCACCTGATGCAGAGAGCTGACTCATTGGAAAAGACCCTGATGCTGGGCAAGATTGAAGGCAGGAGGAGAAGGGGGTGACACAGGATGAGATGGTTGGATGGCATCACCGACCTAATGGAGATACGTTTGAGCAAACTCTGGGAGATGGTGAAGACCAGGGAAGCCTGGAGTGCTGCACACAGTTCACAGGGTCGCAAAGACTTGGGCACAACTGAGTGACCGGATAACAACAACAAAGAGGTCACTGAAAATGTAAACGACCCAACTGAGGCTAAAAGGAACACCCACCTTGATTTTCACCTTCAGATTCTGATTAGACCTAGATCTGAAGTCAAATGGTGAAAGCGCACTCAACTCCACTGCTATAAACTGAATGTCTGCATCCTCCCCCCAAATTAAAGTTGAAACCTGATCACCAATTTAAGTTGATCAGGAGGTGGGGCTTTGGGGGAAGTTTTTAGGTCTTGAGGGTGAATTCCAAATACATAGGATAGGTGCTCTTATAAAAAAAGACCTGCCGGCTAGCTCCCTTGCCCCTTCCATCACGTGAGGGAAACCGTGGCAAGACTGCTATCTGTGAGCTAAGAAGCAAGCGTTCATCAGGCATGGAATCTGCTGGAGTCTTGATCCTGGACATCCCAGCCACTAGAACTGTGAGCAATATATTTCTGTTGTTTATAAGCCACCCAGTCTGTGATATCTTATTATAGCTGCCTGTGTAGACTAAGACAGTCGCCTTCAGAAATAAGAGCATTGGGCAGACCCTAAAGGAGGCTACAGTAAATATTAGACATTGTAAAATTTCATTCAGATTGCACAAATGTGGTAAACTTGCACATTTCCCTCATTTTGTTAAAGCTCCCTTTTCCTCACGGGGATTAGCAATTTAGCCCTTAGGAGGAAAAGAATCTGACTCATTGAGGGTATGTGGTAGGGGGCCAGTTTGGCTGAATCTGTCAGCTTTATGCACTTATCCAGAACAGTTCATGTGTGTGTGAAGGTTCCCTGCAGGTCAGGCTAAAACCTGAAAACCACTAAGACGTCCTACAGGGCAGTGATTAATTACACCCAACCTGAGAAGAATGTGCACGTGCCTCTGTGGGACAGCCCACACCACAGACTGTGAAATAGAAACAGGACCATGCAGAAAACAGTGTGGAATGAGCTCACATTTGTGTCCAAAAAAAGACTATATATACCCAGCAGCCTACACACAAAGAGCACACGTCAGTAAGCTTTTTCTTTCTCTGTCACAGCTGCTCAACTCTGCCACTGTAATGGGAAAGCAGCCACAGATAGTGGGTAAATTGACTGGATGTGACTGTGTGCAAATACCTGTGTGCCAATAAAACTTTATTGACAAAAACAGGCAGCTGAACACCAACATTTTCATAAGGACTAAGAATCTGGGGCCTGGGGGAGAGGGGATTTATTTTTCATCAGATAGCCTTTTGGACTATTTGAATGTTAAAAATGATTATATTACTGCAGCCAAATAGACGAACATGTTTAAAAAATGATTATATTACTTTATCAGATAAAAATGGGCTACCGAGTGGACAGGCATTACATGTACTTATTTGGGGAGCAGCAGGAAATAGGCAAATCCACAAAGTATTACCCCGAGGCTTGAGGACAGCAAGGCTGGCCAAGCTCCTAGCAATGCTTCCAGCAGGTTCAAATACTGAGAACTGGGGAGGTCTGAGGAGCCCACATAGAATTTCCTTATACATCTCAATAAATCTTAAACAAGGACATAATCATTGAACCCAGTTTCCTTAGAAATAGCAAGACATTTGAACCTGATTTACTTTTGTAGATTTATTTTATATAGATTAATTGAAAAAGCTCCTGCAGGAATGACATACTCGGATCCACCTTCACCTGAATTATTCCATTTAAAGAATGACACCTTATTTATCAACAGTGAAGTGCCCTGCAGAGTCTGTGTTCTCCTGCCACACCTCAGACTCTCCTCTGGTTTCCCCAGGGTCCTATTCTCAGCTTACTGCTCTTCTCATGAACACTATCCCTTGCTTTCAGGATTTCACCTTCCATGTATACACTGCCAGCATCTTTATCTTCACCCTCCACCTCTTGCCTAAGCTTCTGACATGAACATCCAGTTGCTTGATAGACATCCCCACTTAGACAGCCCTTGGGCACTCCACTTCAATGAGTCCATAAGTGAACATGACATCTTCACCTCTCCTGTGTTTTCCATCTCAATTTATCCACTCAATGACTCAAGCTTGAAATGCAAGAGCCACTTGACTCTTCCATTTCCTGTACACCCATATGGTCATCTCACAAATACCCCTCAAATGCATCCTTTCTTCTCCTTCCCAGTTACCAGCCCCAGACAACATCTTTGCTGACCATCACCCTCACACTTATTAAAAGAAAAGGCTTCAGCGCCCGGGGGGATAACCTGCTGACTCTCCCCAGAGCTGGGAAGAGGCTGAAAGCCCCTTTCAGGATTTGATAAAAGCTCTTTCTGATCCAAAGGCTTGTACCTCCACCCCTTGTTCCTTCTAACTTGGGAAAGGGAGTGCTTTCAAAAGCATTTTTGGCCATAGTGAGCAGGTTAAGATGCTTCACGAGGACTTAGGACAGGACAGAACTGGAAGGCTGCTGGCTTCCCTGATGTTAAAGGCTACCCTGGAGACAGGTAAGTTCTCCTTCTTAAAAATGCCTGGCATGTGAGGAGTCAGAAAGCAAGCTTCTGGGCCGGCCCGATTCCCTCCCTGTCTTCCTTTAGAATTAACTCTCCTCCCTGGTTGGCAAAGCTCAGACCCAGGGCCCAGAAGCTTCCCATAGGACTTCTCTCAGTAGCCTGCCACCTCTCCTGCCCCAGGTACCCTGCGACCCTCCCCTGGGCAGCCACGGCCTCCTGGCTCAGCTCAAACTGTCCTGGGAACCAGCACAGCCATGCCCCCTCGACAAGCACCCCATCTGCTCTTTCCCTCTGAATGGCTCATGGGCAGAGAGCAGGTAGGTGTGTCTCTTCCTTGAAGTAGTCTTATAATTACATTACAAATAATTCCCCGCTCCTGGGAGAAGGGGTATTTCCTTCCTACCCAGCCAGGCAGGAGAGGAAGCTGACGTGCTGGGGAGTTATCACTACATGGGTGCAAGCGCCTCGTGATGACGCAGAAGGAAATGGCAACAAAGGTTGACTCATCAAATGAGTTCTATCTGGATAATTCAATAAAACCCCAACAGGGACGAGGAATAAAGCATTCTTCCCAAACCATCTTCTCTCCCCCTGCCCTCCCAGGCATCGTTCACAGTCTTAAAGGAAACAGCAGGCACACCAAAGCACACCCCAGCTAAGTGGGTATAACTGCCTTCAGGGTTAAATGGCCACAGCCATTAGCAGCTCTTCAGCGACCTCTCCTTCATCGGCAATTTAAAACCCGGGGCTGTCACTGCAGTGCCTGTCTCCTCACAGGGGCAGGAAGGGCAACGGGGAATAACCAGGGAAGGAAAATGGTGAATGCGGTCTAGCTTGGGCACCGAGAATGCGGGGCCCACTGTCCATGTTGCAGGCGAGCTGGCCTCCTCCCCGCACCTCCCTCCCCTGCCTGCTCCCTCCCTGCACACCCGCACACCTTCCCAGGAGCGCACAGGGCGGGAGGCCGGGGAGAGAAAGCAGATGGGAGGGCTCAGGGCCTCCAGACACAGGCTGGAGTCCTCAGAGTGGCAGTAGCTTTAAGACTGGAAAAGCGACCCTCTTGAGACCCTCTTGAGTCTCAAACCGGGGACTGGAAAGGCTCCCCGCTCCCTGCGCTGGGAGGGTTTGGGAGCCTGGGTTAAAGGAGTGCCCACAGACGCCCTCGGAACACGTCCCAGGTCTTTTTTTCCCAGTGCCCAGCTTGTCTGGGAAGACTGAATCTTGGTTTTTTCCCCAGTATTACAGAGGATGTACACCAATTGTTTTTTTTTTTTTAAAGAAAAGAATCCACTAGGTAATTATAGGCAGACAATGTGAAGGAAAGGATCTGCACTTTTCTGGCCACATGAGGAGGTGGGAAGGCAGAAGGCAGAACAGAGCGGCTGAGAGTTACCTTCCTGCTCCAGGCTGAGCGGGAGAAGAGGCGGTCACACGTGGTCCTGGCCGCACAGCCAGGCTTCAGCTGGTGGGAGGCCCCGGGTGGGTCCCTGGGCGAGCCCCTTACCCGCCACCCCTCTGCCCCAACAGGAGAAGGATGTAACTAACAGTAACTACCTAAAGGGATTTGAAGGCCAAATGAGGTAATGCATGGAGCTTGGGCACAGTCCAGACCCTGGCTCCCTGGGTAACGCTGGTGTGGCTTCCCCCTCGGCCTCATCATCTCCTCCTCGGCCCCCCAGCCTCCTTCCTCCTCCTGTTTCTACCACTACTTACTGACTTCTTTAAAGATCCTGCCCAGACCCAGGGCTTATTGGGCTACTTTTCAATCTGTCTCCCATTTTACCCCAAAGTGTTGACATCAATTCAATATTTTAGAGTCAATGCCTGAATGCTTTCATGTAATGCTCTTTATTAATTTAGCAATTCTATGATTATTAATGTAGAACCACTCAGGAAAGAGCTGTTACATGATTCTAGGTACTCCACATGTAGCAGCAGTTTCCTCCATGGATCAACCAGGTAGATGCTACCTGTATCCCTCTAACACGACAGGAAACGGAGGCACACGGAGATTAAGAGATTGCCCAAGGTTATAAAGAGCTAGTACTGAAGAAGTGATGACTTTGAACTGTGGTGTTGGGGAAGACTCTTGAGAGTCCCTTGGACTGCAAGGAGAACCAACCAGTCCATCCTAAAGGAAATCAGTGCTGAATATTCTTTGGAAGGACTGATGCTGAAGCTGAAGCTCCAATACTTTGGCCACCTGATGTGAAGAGCCACTCATTGGCAAAGACCCTAATGCTGGGAAAGATTGAAGGCGGGAGGAGAAGCAGGTGGCAGAGGATGAGATGGTTGGATGGCATCACCGACTCAACGGACATGAGTTTGGGTGAACTCAGGGAGTAGGTGATGGACAGAGAGGCCTGGCGTGCTGTGGTCCATGGGGTCGCAAAGAGTCAGACACGACTGAGCAACTGAACAACGACATAAAGAGCCAGAAAGTGCTTCAGCTGGAACTTGAACCCAAGGCAGTTTTGCTGCAGGGACAAGCCCTATAGGCAATGCTGGTTTGGGGAATATAAATAAAAAATATTTTCACAACAGTTTTACTCCTCAGTTAAAATTTCTCATTACTATGTCTTATCTAACTGTCTTAAAGTTGGAGCAGAAGTGAACATCAAACCATGTTTGAGGTCCAGAGACCTTCCACTCGGTAGTTTAAGGGCTTGTTTAAATGGAGAATTCGCCTGGAGGAATGCTGGCTGATGAACAAGTTCTGTTCCTGCAGCCAGGAGCTGGAGTCAGTCCACATGCTGATGAAGAGATTAGTCCATCGTTCCGTCAATGGAATCTAAGAAAGAAGAAAGTGAGCTCACCCTACGAAATTCTGCCATCAGCTACTCTTGTGTCCTGTCACTGACTATTCACTGATTCACTTGTTCTTGCAGTGACCAGTGCTAAAAAGTGGGTTCTCTGAGAATCCCTAATTATTTTAGAAAAATTTCTGGGTGCAATTTCTGTCTACATAGTGAATATACCCTGTGTGTGTGTGTGTGTGTGTGTGTGCTCAGTCACTCAGTCGTGTCTGACTCTTTGTGACCCCATGGACTGTAGCCCACAAGGCTCCTCTGACCATGGGATTTTCTAGGCGAGCATACCAGAGCAAGTTGCCATTTCCTACTCCAGGGCATCTTCCTGACCCAGGGATCAAACCTTTATCTCCTGCATCTCCTGCACTGGCAGGTGGATTCTTTACCACTAGCGCCACTTGGGAAGGCCTCCTATAAATTTTTTAAGTTTGAATCACTATATGTCAGTGTAAAAAATAAGATTTGAAGAGTCTATTGATACAAAAATATCAGAATTTTGTTTCTTTCTTACAGAGAGGAATTACTTAAAAACACTAATATAAAGATGAGCTCACTAAAAAAGAAATCCTGTCCTACCGCAGAGCCTTGATTTCAACAAAGCCACTCATTCTCCCCTTGATGACATACTCTTCATCAAACCCAAGGAAAGTTATGGAGTAAGACCATGAGAGGAGGGATGGCACAGCCTAGATGCATTTCTTCAGAGCCCCCAGAGCACCTGAAGTCAGCAAAGGAGCAGGAAGGCCAGTTTTTTGCTCTGATGACCTTACATCATTGTTCTAGAAGGACGATCGCAGTCAGTTCAGTTCAGTCGCTCAGTCATGCCTGACTCTTTGTGATCCCATGGACTGCAGCACAGCAGGCTTACCTGTCCGTAACCAACTCCCGGAGCTTGCTCAAACTCACGTCCAATCAGTCACTGATGCCATCCAACCATCTCATCCTCTGTCATCCCCTTCTCCTCCTGCCTTCAATCTTTCCCAGCATCAGGCTGTTTTCCAATGAGTCAGTTCTTCGCGTCAGGGGCCAAAGTATTGGAGTTTCAGCTTCAGTCCTTCCAATAAATATTCAGGACTGATTTCCTTTAGGACTGACTGGTTTAATCTCCTTGTAGTCAAAAGGATGATTGCAAAAGGCAAGTAATTACCAGGCTGTGAGCAGGTAAAGAGAAGCAAAAAGCAAAGGAGAAAAGGAAAGATATAAGCATCTGAATGCAGAGTTCCAAAGAAGAGTAAGGAGAGATAAGAAAGCCTTCCTCAGCAATCAATGCAAAGAAATAGAGGAAAACAACACAATGGGAAAGACTAGAGATCTCTTCAAGAAAATTAGAGATACCAAGGGAACATTTCATGTGAAAATGGGCTCAATAAAGGACAGAAATGGTATGGACCTAACAGAAGCAGAAGATATTAAGAAGAGATGGCAAGAATACAAAGAAGAACTGTACAAAAAAGATTTTCATGACCCAGATAATCATGATGGTGTGATCACTAATCTAGAGCCAGACATCCTGGAATGTGAAGCCAAGTGGGCCTTAGAAAGCATCACTACGAGCAAAGCTAGTGGAGGTGATGGAATTCCCGTTGAGCTCTTTCAAATCCTGAAAGATGATGCTGTGAAAGTGCTGCACTCAATATGCCAGTAAATTTGGAAAACTCAGCAGTGGCCACAGGAGTGGAAAAGGTCAGTTTTCATTCCAATCCCGAAGAAAGGCAATGCAAAAGAATGCTCAAACTACTGCACAATTGCACTCATCTCACATGCTAGGAAAGTAATGCTCAAAATTCTCCAAGCCAGGCTTCAGCAATACATGAACCGTAAACTTCCTGATGTTCAAGCTGGTTTTAGAAAAGGCAGAGGAACCAGAGATCAAATTGCCAATATCTGCTGGATCATGGAAAAAGCAAGAGAGTTCCAGAAAAACATCTACTTCTGCTTTATTGACTATGCCAAAGCCTTTGACTGTGTGGATCACAATAAACTGTGGAAAATTCTGAAAGAGATGAGCATACCAGAGAACCTGATCTGCCTCTTGAGAAACCTATATGCAGGTAAGGAAGCAATAGTTAGAACTGGACATGGAACAACAGACTGGTTCCCAACAGGAAAATGAGTACGTCAAGGCTGTATACTGTCACCATGCTTATTTAACTTATATGCAGAGTACATCATGAGAAACACTGGACTGGAATAAACACAAGCTGGAATCAAGATTGCTGGGAGAAATATCAATAACCTCAGATATGCAGATGACACCACCCTTACAGCAGAAAGTGAAGAAGAACTAAGGAGCCTCTTGATGAAAGTGAAAGAGGAGAGTGAAAAAGTTGGCTTAAAGCTCAATACTCAGAAAACTAAAATGATGGCATTTGGTCCCATCACTTCATGGCAAATAGATGGGGAAACAGTGGAACAGTATCAGACTCTATTTTTTGGGCTCCAAAATCACTGCAGATGGTGACTGCAGCCATGAAATTAAAAGACACTTACTCCTTGGAAGGAAAGTTATGACCAACCTAGATAGCATATTGAAAGGCAGAGACATTACTTTGCCAACAAAGGTCGGTCTAGTCAAGGCTATGGTTTTTCCTGTGGTCATGTATGTATGTGAGAGTTGGACTGTGAAGAAAGCTGGGCGCTGAAGAATTGATGCTTTTGAACTGTGTTGTTGGAGAAGACTCTTGAGAGTCCCTTGGACTGCAAGGAGATCCAACCAGTCCATTCTGAAGGAGATCAGCCCTGGGATTTATTTGGAGGGAATGATGCTGAAGCTGAAACTCCAGTACTTTGGCCACCTCATGCGAAGAGTTGACTCATTGGAAAAGACTCTGATGCTGGGAGGGATTGGGGGCAGGAGGAGAAGGGGACGACAGAGGATGAGATGGCTGGATGGCATCACTGACTCGATGGACGTGAGTCTGAGTGAACTCCGGGAGTTGGTGATGGACAGGGAGGCCGGCGTGCTGTGATTCATGGGGTCGCAGAGAGTCAAACACGACTGAGCGACTGAACTGAACTGAACTGAACTGAGTCCTATTCTAAACTAGGTCTGTGAACTGTTAGAAAACAAAGGATTTCTAACTGAGGTCAGCATACTTTTCTACAGGAAGAAACATTGAAACATTTTGTGGGGCCTTTCCCACAAAAGCTGATTTAATTATCCCATAATTCCTGAAGAAGCTTAGAAGCAAAAGCTAAAGTTGCCAGGGACCTCAGTGGTGATCTGCGTCCAAACTCCTCCTTCTCAAAGTGAGGAAGCAGAGGCCTAGTTATCAATAGATGCTGTCTCACTCCTCACCTTCCCCCACCACATGCGCCTTTGTATTTCCAGCTGCTTCTCTTCAAGGGACTGGGCAGAGGGGGCTGTCTGCTGCCCCCCAACCCCCCACCAGGTCCCTCAGAAGGCACTGGGTCCATCTGGCTCCCCTGCCCCCTTAGCTGAGGCTGTTCTGCCAGCGTCGGCGCACACAGGCCCATCTGTCTAATGGTCCATGCTGGGCGCCAGTACCATTTACACTCTTGGGAATTTCAGCCAATAAACCTGTGGGGGAGGTACTAACGTCTCCCTGTTTCAGAATCGGGAACTGAGTTTCAGAGGATAAAGAGCTAGGATGTGGAAGAGCCAGGATTTTCAACAGTGGCTGATTTCAGAGCCTACACTAGTAACTGTAAAGCAAGCCCACCATGCAGTCTCCTGGCAGTAGAAGAACCCTGTTGGTTCTACAACTAAAAGGTCGGGGAATCCACGCATCCGTTTTCACGCTGCAGGAGCCACCCTAATCCAGGCCAGCACCACCTTTTGCTTGTATATGAAGTAACCTCCTTACTCACCCACCTTGTTTCCCTCTAACCCACTCTCTGTACTGTAGACAAAGGGATCTTTGGAAACCATCAGTCAGATCACACACCTGGCCTGGCCCTACTCCCAACACCTACACCACCTTCATTTGGGTTTCACTGCACACAGAACTAAAATCAGAAGTCCTTTCCATGGCCAGAAGGCCTAGCCAGCTCCTGCCCGTGCCTTCCTCTCCAACTAACTTCAGTCTTTTTTTTTTTAATCACTCATTAAGCTCTAAGCAATTCCAGCCTTTCTACAAGTTCCTAGACACCACCTCGGGACCTCTGCACTTTCCTGCCTCAGGACCTCTGCACTTGCTATTCTCACGCTGTGATCATTTTTCCTGAATCCTGGCCTGACCGGCCCTTCCATATCCCTCAGGGTGTAAGAGAAATATTCTTCCCTCTGGTCCTTTCTAATCACCCTTCTCGAATCTCTTTCCTGAATGGCGTACCCCTGTTTGCTTCTCAACACTCATCCATCATTGGAGGCAGACTCTTTGCCCTCTGAGCCACCAGGGAATCCCACCCTCATCACAGCAGCAGTTAACTTATTTATGTCTGTCTCTGGGACAAGCCTTATTTATACTCCACCGCCTGCCCCAAGTACACACCTACCTGGCCCAGAGTGCTGCTCAGCAGGACAAAGTCAGAAGACTCATGTTCCATCTGGGCTCTGCCACCAAAATGCCTCAAGTGACCCTGGTTAAGCCATTTAATCTTATCTGCACACGCATGCGTGCTCAGGTGTGTCTGACTCTTTGCGATCCCATGGATTGTAGTCCACCAGGTTCTTCCGTCCATGGAATTTTCCAGGCAAGAATACTGGAGTGGGTTGCCATTTCCTTCTCCAAGGGCTCTTCCCGACCCAGGGGTCGAACCTGCATCTCTTGCGTCTCCTGCATCGGCAGGCAGTGCCACCTGGGAAAGCCCTCAGCTAATCTTGGGTAAGCTTTTATTTCCCAAGTGTTGAGCAGGATAACACCCAACAGTGCTGTTATGAATGTCTTATACCACCATGCATGTGAAATAACTATGCAAAGAGAACTGTGGTATGCAGAAGTCAGGTACTAGGACCTTTACAAGATGGATGATTTCTCGGGAAACCAACGTATTGACTGTTTCCCAGTTTTATAAAATAGTACATTCATTATATTTCTAAAAGAGTACATTCATTATTCTCTTCATTCTGACATTCAATTATTATTTGTTTTTCACTTCCTGAAAACATTGTTTTTTTGTTAATGCCTGACGCATATTGTTCTTGAAGACATACACCTATCTTGGATTTTCAAAGGCAGAAAAATTTACTCTAGTTAAATTTAAAATTTTAAAATTTAGAATTTTTTCCCTATGTCTGCTCTATATCTTTTGAAAGATCAAGAGCCAAAGAATTCCTTTAAAAGACACCCAAGGAGAGCCAACAGAACCACTTCTGTGCGGTTACAACCAGCTGAACTGTTCCTGTAACTCCCTGCATTGCAGTGGCTATAAAATTTCCCCGAGTTCATTATCTTTAGGGCGATTCGCTAGATAGTACAAAGTTGCAGTGACTCCCTCTAGGATCCCTGGCAAGCAAAGCCATCTCCAGGAACCACTAACAAAGCAGTCCTGAGAAAGCTGCAGCAATTTGAGTACACAAAACACACCCTTGAACAGGGCCTCCCCTGGCTCAGTTGCTCAGATTGTCCGTTCAGTTAAAACCGTCTCTCTGGGGCAACGAGATGCCCTTTATCCAAAGGGGATCTGATTATGGTCCCTGGGAAACATGTCACAACTGAGAGTTTCCTCTACAGGCAGCAGGCTTCTGTTGACAAGTACAAGGACTATGCTCACAACTTTTCTTAAACAAAGGTTTACTTAACCCACAAGATGTGAGAACAGAAGTCTGAATAAAAATGCTGGATGGGAATCTCAGTCTATCAAATACCTCTTTACATTACAATTCTTCCAAATAGCAACTTGGCTGGCTCCTCTGAAGCTTGGGAGAGATTTATAGGGTCATTTAAGGTCACATGGGAAACGAGCAACCCGAATCAGGATGTATTTACCTCACGTCCGACCCTCAAGGTCATCAGAAATCTGGGCTTGCAGCAATGGAGCAAAAAAGTGCCCAACTCAGCCAGCTTTTTATAGTCACACCAATTAGGAGACAGCCAAGGATTCTGGGCTTTGTTTCATCTGCTCCACAGGGCAAACCTCAAAAGCTGCTTGTGTATCCTGCTGGGCAAAGCTATATGACTTAAGAAGTCTTTGCTGCAGTCCATGGGGTCGCTAAGAGTTGGACACGACTTAGCAACTTCACTTTCACTTTTCACTTTCAAGCGTTGGAGAAGGAAATGGCAACCCACTCCAGTGTTCTTGCCTAGAGAATCCCAGGGACGGCAGACTGCCGTCTATGGGGTCCCATGGAGTTGGACACTATTGAAGCAACTTAGCAGCAGCAGTAGGAAGTTGAAAGGACCAGAAATGATCCTACTGGGTGAAGTTTTTATTTTGTAACCATTTGTGCCCCTCATTATGTTGCAAAACATTGGGTTTTTCCATAGGAAGAAAGAAAGAGAAAAAAAAAAGATTGGGGCTGGGGACCGGGTTGAGGGTTGGTTCAAAAATACCTATGCTCTCATATTTTAGCTCTGATGGCAACAGCTTAAATCAAATATTTCCTTCTCTGTAGATATAAAAGGTTACAAACAAGATGTTTATTGCTGTACTTAATCTTTACCTCCCAAGTTTATAAACAGCAAAGTTACATTCCTTTCTCTAGTTCTTCTCATCTCTGCCTTCCATACTTAGCTGGCCCAGTACAAACCAATACATAGTTTATGCTTTATGTTCTAATTTAAAAACGTGGCTTTATTTTGGCTTCTTTTTCTATAAAGAGGAAAACCTTAACTGGAAAACATTTAACTCCTTTAAACAAACAAATGAACAAACAAATGCATGTTTAGTGTGCTAGAAAGAAAAAAGAACTTTCTCTGTCCAGCGTGTACCTGGGGTCCATCCCACTCCAGAAACTTCTATATGGCTAACTCTCTATTTCACACTGGCCAAAATTAATTCCTCAAAGGTTACGCAGCTACTGAAGAGGTACCATAACTCTGATTTCCACATGTGCATTTAAAGTAGAATCTCCAATGCTCATAAATCACTACATCCCAGAGACAGCACAGGGGCCCACAGATGTGAGTCAAGGCTATGGACAGCAGAAATGGCTTAAGGCCAGGCCACACTCTTCTTGAACGGATTAGACACACACAGTTTTAAATCATCAGAAAGGCTCTTTTGTTTGTCTTCTGTGGTGGGGAGCCGAGCCGGAGATTCAATATGCTTTCAATATGCTTCTGCACTTTCACTAAAAGATTCTAGGCTGGCAACACTGTCAGGCTGCCACGACCGAGTCAAGATCTGTATTGTCCTGAGAACTTGTGTGCACAGAGACACAATAAAGTTAAGACCCAGGAACTTAAAGGGATGGAACAAAGAAAATCGGCAGGGCTCAGGAAAATTCTGCCAAAACAGTAACTTCAAAAGCAGAGGTTTTGTGTAAAATGTCTTACCCAAAGTCAAATCTAGAAATGACTTCAGAAAATTCTCCAGCTGGTATCTCCTAAAGGAGGCACTGGAGCAATGGTTCTTATTACTATTTTTATTTTTACTGAGGTGTAGTTGGTTTATAATGTTAAGTTTCAGGTGTACAAAACAATGATTCACAACTTTCAAAGGTTATAGTCTATTTATACTTATTATAAAATATTGGCTATATTCCCTGTGTTGTACAATATACTCATGTAGCATATTTATTTTATACATAGTAGCTTGTACCTCTTAATCCTCTATCCAAATCTGGCCCCTCCCCCTTCCCTCTCTCCACTGGTAACCCATAGTCTGTTCTTTATATCTGTGAATGTTTCTTTTTGGTTATATTCTTTAGTAATGGTTTTAACTAAGATAACAGGTCTCAACATGGAGGTTTTATTTTGGGCTAATAAAAATTTTAAAGATTATTTAGTTAAAAACTAAGTATCTCAGCAAACTTATATGCCAACTCAATAGAATGCAAAAGTAGAAATCAGACTCTTCCAGTCTCCAAGTGGATTATAATGTTACAATCACCGAAACAGTGTGGCCAGAATAGACAGAGTTCAGTGGTATGAACTTCAGAAACAGATCTGGTAGGGAAGGACTGTATTAACAGGTACGGCTCTGGTAAAGATGGCAATTGCCTCGCAACATCCACCCTCCCTTTATAAGAGAATCTCTATACTGTTGACAGCAGAACCACACCCCTCTAAAAGACTTTTCCCCAGCCTCCACTGTAGAGGAGCAGTCAATGAAATACAGTGTGGGGTGTCTGCCAAAGCTCTTAGATGAACCTGATTCAGGGCAGGTGGCATGCCAGTGTGGCTTTCCGTCCCAGTTCATCCACTTTTCCGCTTGGAATTCTGACATGATGGTTCGTACAGTAGCAACCACCTTGGGACCGTGAACAGGCCAAGAGTACACTAACAACTGTGGCCCCCAAATCCTCAAACCATGCAACCAGCAGCAACCACCCACTCTACAGTTTTATTATGTTAGAAAAATAAGCCTTTATATGTGTAAGCAAATTTGCAAAGGTGCAACTTTGAAAGAACATATGAAAATGGTAATGCTTAACACACACACAAATCAAGCTTAAATTGAAACCAGGTTAACGTGTCCACTTGAACAATAGTATAATCCTATATACAGGCAAGCACAAATGTGTCTCACATGAGGCTGAAATTCTCATCTGTTTGGATTTAGAGGCAAATGGTGGCTTTAGATAAACCTCTGAAGAAAAGCAAACTCTGGGAGTTATCAATTTAACTCTGATATTGGCATGAACTGAGCAGTCTGCTCACCAGGCCTCAGGTAAGCTCTCTTCAGCTTACAGCATACCCTCTCTTGGATCTCTGAAAGTCACCTTGCAGGTTGGCTGCCTTTGTGAGAGCATGTTTTGCAACAAACTTGTTGTATGTCAAGAAACAGTTTCAGCACCATGGAGGGTGAAGTGTCCAGCGGTTCTTCCCGTTCTTCCCTCCTCCTCTTGCATGCTCCCCTTTCTCTCCTCCCTGCCATACCCTCAGCTGCCTCCATCTCACCCTCCTGCTTTATCTGTGTATAGCATTAAGGTTTGGAATTTAAAGCCAAGGTTTCTGAATTGAAGTCCTAAACTGCACTGACAAGAGGTCACTAATCTCGTTAGAACTTTGCCTCCTCATCTGTGAAACAGGGTCAGGGGCGCTCACTCCCATGAATACAGTGATGACTAACTCAACTCATGCACTGGGTATATTTTGGCAGGAAAAGCCAATGGGTGCCATTTGAGAAAACCATTAAAAAAAATCAGTAGTGTTAAAAAGTCTTGTTCCTTAGCCTATCCTAGCAAAGCTGTTCCATAAATGTTGGCGAGGTCATGGGTGGGTGAGTGGCTGGATAGATGGATGGAAAGATGGGTGGCTGGCTGGCTGGAGAGGCAGATGGACACGGATGGATTCATGGTTAAAATTTCAACCATTTTTTTTCTTAAAAAAATTTTTTTTTTAAGTTGAAGGGTAATTGTTCTACAGAATTTTGCTGTTTTCTGCCAAACCTCAACATGAATCAGCCATAGGTATACATATGTCCCCTCCCTCCTGAACCTCCTTCCCACCTCCCTCCCCACCCCACCCCTCTAGGTTGATGCAGAGCCCCTGTTTGAGCTTCCTGAGCCATACAGCACATTCCTGAGGGCTGTCTATTTTACATATGGTAATGTCAGTTTCCATGTTACTCTCTCCATACATCTCACCCTCTCCTCCTGTCTCCCCATGTCCATAAGTCTGTTCTCTATCCACGTTTCTTTTTTTTTTAATTAATTTTAATTGGAGGCTAATTACTTTACAATATTGTGGGGGTTTCTGCCATACATTGACATGAATCCACCATGGGTGGACATGTGTTCCCCATCCTGAACCCCCCTCTCACATCCCTCCCCATCCGATCCCTCAGAGCTGTCCCAGTGCACCAGCCCTGAGCACCCTGTTCCATGCATTGAACCTGGACTGGTGATCTATTTCACATATGATAATATACATGTTTCAGTGCTATTCTCTTAAATCATCCCACCCTCACCTTCTCCCACAGGATCCAAAAAATCTGTTCTATACATCTGTGTCTCTTTTGCTGTCTCGCATATAAGATTGTCATTACCATCTTTCTAAATTTCACATACATGCGTTAATATACTGTATAAGTGTTTTTCTTTCTGGCTTACTTCACTCTGTATAATAGGCTCCAGTTTCATCCACTTCATTAGAACTGATTCAAATGTATTCTTTTTAATGGCTGAGTAATACTCCATTGTGTATATGAACCACAGCTTTCTTATCCATTCATCTGCTGATGGACATCTAGGTTGCTTCCATGTCCTGGCTATTATAAACAGTGCTGCAATGAACATTGGGGTGCACGTGTCTCTTTCAATTCTGGTTTACATGGTGTGTATGCCCAGCAGTGGAATTGCTGGGTCATAAGGCAGTTCTATTTCCAGTTTTTTAAGGAATCTCCACACTGTTCTCCATAGTGGCTGTACTAGCCTGCATTCCCACCAACAGGATAAGAGGGTTCCCTTTTCTCCACACTCTCTCCAGCATTAATTGTTTGTAGACTTTTTGGCAGCAGCCATTCTGACCGGTGTGAGATGGTACCTCATTGTGGTTTTGATTTGCATTTCTCTGATAATGAGTGGTGTTGAGCATCTTTTCATGTGTTTGTTAGCTATCTGTATGTCTTCTGGGAGAAATGTCTGTTTAGTTCTTTGGCCCATTTTTTGATTGGGTCGTTTATTTTTCTGGTGTTGAGCTGCATGAGCTGCTTGCATATTTTTGAGAGTAATTCTTTGTCAGTTGCTTCATTTGCTATGGTTCAGTGGCACTAACCACATCCACACTGATGCACAACCATCACCATCACTCATCTGCAAAACTCACCATCTTCCCCAAGTGAAACTCTGTGTCCATCAAACACTAAACACTCCCCTCTCCATGGCCCCCGGCAGCCGCCATTCTAGCTCATCTTCCTATGAATTCGACTACTCTAAGGACCTTGTTTTAGAAGAATCATGCAATACGTCACTTCATAGCTGGTTTATCTCACTTAACAGCAAGCCTCCAAGGTTCACTCATGTTACAGAGCATGTGAAAATTTCCTTCCTTTTAAGGCTGCACAGTATTTCCTTGGATGTACAAAACCACATTTTGTTTCTCCATTTGTGGAAAGTGTCTGTTTATGGACGCTTGCATTGCTTCTACCTTTGGGTAACCGTGAATGCTGCTGCTGTGGACATGAGTGAACAGATACTAGTTCACGGCTTTGCTTTCACTTGTGTCCACATTTTACATGCCTTTATTTTTATATATCCTATTTCTACCCCCCTTCACTGGCTGCCCATCCATCCAGCACTCACTCACTGTGTGTCTACTAAGTCCCAGGCAGGCATGGTGTTAGAGACTGGAGAGATGCAACTAGAGACTATGCTGTCTGGCGGAATAAATACACAGAGAAAGAGCAATGAGGTTCTGGGAGACTTGGCAACACCATTTGAGGAATCCCAGCGGCTTTGTTACACTGAAATTTTGTTGTTTAGAGATAAACTCCCAGGAAAGGTAAGTCACTAGCTAGCATTTAGAAAAGTCTCTTTTCTTTAGAGATTCTTTTGCTGTGGCGTTCATCTTACGTCAGGGCTTCCCTGGAGGCTCAGACAGTAAAGAATCTGCCTGCGGTGCGGCAGACCCAGGTTTGAGCCCTGGGTTGGGAAGATCCCCCAGGAGAAATGAATGGCTACCCACTCTAGTATTCTTGCCTGGAGAATTCCATGGACAGAGGAACCTGGTGGGCTACATACATTCCACGGGGTCACAGAGTCGGACATGACTGAGTGACTTTCACATTTTTGCTTTTCCTTCACATCCCCCCTCTGGTTTCACATCCCTTCCTCCAGCTCCACAATCTCCACATCACTCTGGCAGTATTTTTCCGCGATCCAGCCTTTGTGACTTATTTTGTGCCTACCTCGTGTGTCACTCCGCCTCTCTCTCCCAACCCATCAGCTTTGACATCTCTCTGCTTCTGCCTGAGAGTAGGGCAGGCTGTGGCTGGAAGGGCTGAAGGAAGGGAGAACCTGGGGAAGACGATGGCTGGCAGAGAAAGCCCTCCTTGCTGCCCCCAGAAGATACGTGGGGGGCATGGGGCAAGGATGCCACAGTGCAAATATTCCAGCCACGCTGCAGTGATGCAGAGAAGGAGGAAGAGAAAGGGAACACAGGGGCTGTGCTATGCCTTGTTCTTGCTGATCCTGGGCTTGCCCTCTGCTGCCATCTGAACGAGTTCTGCCATAGGCTATCCTGGTAGGAGCAATACCAAGGTCTACAGAAACAGGATTGAAAAACAGGGTTTCCAAGGTTCTGCAGAACCTTTATCCAAGAGCAGACCGGCTGATAGACCTGAGTCTGAGAGCAGCCAGGAAGCCTTCCTTCAAAGTGACAACCTCATCTATTTCCCCCTGAACTACACTGGAAAAACAACAAGGGGGGCAGGAAGAAGGAAAAGCAATCAAAGAGGCAGATGGACAGGACATCATGGAGATTTCCTAGAGATTACAAATAGTTCCCTTATCACCCAGCACTTTTTTTTTTTTTCTTGCCATGCTAATCTCGAATGTCACATCAAAAAAGGTTTGGTAGCATCCTGGAGGAGGAAAGTAGGCTTGGATTTTATTGGGATTTTTTGCAGTTTGGTTTAAAGCTGGTCTTTCAAAGCAGCATGATGGAGGTGGGAGAGGGCTGGAGTAGGACTGCATAAAGTGCTAGTCGCTTAGTGGTGTCCAAGTCTTCGCAACCCCATGGATTCAAGCCTGCCAGGCTCCTCTATCCATGGGATTTCCCAGGCAAGAATACTGGAGTGGGTTGCCATTTCCTTCTCCAGGGGATCTTCTCCAACCAGGGATGGAACCCGAGTCTCCTGCATTGCAGGTGGATTCCTTACCATCCGAGCCACCGGGACTGGATAAAGATCAGGAATGATCACGAAGGACCATGAATGTGGGAGTGCAGGAGTCCAGGCATGCTTTCACGCTCTAGCAACCATGGCTCAAAAGCATTCTCGCCATAAAATTGTTCTGCTTTGCTTTCTGACTTTTAAAACTTTTTTTGTGTGTATGATTATATTATTTAAGTGTACTCCTTTAAGAATCATATATGAGTAAAATTTCACATTAAAAAGAAATTAAATAACCCTAATTTCCCAGCAAAATACAGACTTGACCACAAAATATCTGAATTCTACAGCCTGGATGGCTAGGGTCCTGAAGCAGAGAGAAGTGACAAGGCACATTTTTTTGCTTCCCATTAGTTGAAAATTTCTGAATTCACCTTAATCTGACCATTAACAAGCTGAAACTTACCTTGGGTCACCTACACAAAAAACCAATTCGCTGATGATATAAACATAACAGGGAGGGAAAAGCAATTGTCAGAGACCAACTGCTCCAGCCCAATGTACTAGGGAGACTGAACTGTGTAGGGGGGGAGGGCACTCAGGAAGGATCTGGCAAACATGCCTCACGTGGAGAAACCACGCCAGCAGTAATTTAAATGCAAACACCAATGGGGCTGATGACAAGCATTCTTCTGATTTTAGGCTCCCCCAGGGTCCACGAAGATGCCAAGTTTTTAAGCCTCATTAACTGTGACAAAGGCTGCTAACCAAGATGCTCCTGTTGTTGTTACTACCTCGGGCCAGGACACCAGCAGAGAGATCAGCAGAGGGCTCAAAGGTTCACGTGAAAAAGGACAGAAGGACCCAAACAGATCTGGGCAGACTTGGGTCTAGTAAGATGAAACTGAACAGAGATAAATACAAAGGCTAACAGTCAGGTCCACGAAATTAACTGCATCGTACCAGATGGAGAAACGTGATTTCACAGGAGCATCTGGAGAGAATGGTTCAGGGTTCTGGCTGACTGTATATTCAGGAGGAATCACAGTTTGTTTGGTACAAGACTGCCAAAAGATTTTTAAAAGGCAGAAAAACCAAACCAGAAACCAAACCAGTACAATCCTGGGCAACATGAAAACCACAAGCTGTAGAACGTTAGAGCCTAAAGGGATCTTACCATTTTGCATCAGCGTAGACTGTGGGACAGAGGAATGAATGGGTCTGTGTCTGAGTACCACCCTCTACCAGGACACTGATGGAAAAGTAAGCAATACAGTGAGCTAGCGACCACAAGAGGGAAACGGAAGGCTAAGACCAAAGAAGGGAAAAAACAAAGAGGCCTGAAAGCTGGCTCCAAATATTAAATCATAGGTTTACTGGGCCCCATTGGCAGAGGTTCTGATTCACCGGTCTGATGGCTGAAGAACCTTCATTTCTAACAAGTTCCCAGGTGACGCTGGTGCAGCTTGTCCACAGATTACACTTTGAGAACCAGTGCTCTAAGGAATAACATCATTGTTTTCACAATATATATATTTCTAAGATTTTACTAAGACATAATGGCCTGTTTTCTGCTAAGTCCAAATTAGGGAGAATTTACTGGTTTTGAAATGCTACACATTTATATTTAAGAATATGCTCCTTTTAAAACCTCATTGTTTAGCAGAAGTTTCACCTTTGCTTTCTGACCCTTAGTGTTTCTTATTAGTTCAGCTTCACAAAGCAGACTTCTGCTTCCATTTCTGGCATTTTTATATAATAGGCAGTTTCCCTCTGGCCTTCTACTTTTCCTTAATTTTCTATTGTGTTCAGTAAATCAAGCTTCATTACATATTAAGATGTGACCTGCTTTTACCAAATGGTATCTGGTTTCCCATATCTTCTAAAATAGTAAATATTGACCCAATCCTTTCCCTTAAAATCCACACTGAGCACACCATGCCTGGGGGCCCATTAGGTTTTGAAGCAGCTGCATTCAACTCCTGAGTAATATAATTTGATCTTATATATGTGAAGCTTCAGCCTGTAGATCCCACTTGGTAAATAACCAGCATGTGAAAATGCATATAAAATGGCATGCAAAGCAATGCAAATGAATACAAAACATATATATCTCTCATTTGCTTGGGAAAAGTTTGTACGCCTTGACATTGTTTTCTTGGGTTCTGACAAGCAGTGACCAGATCCTTTTATGAATTTCATGGAGCATTCAGTACGTGACACTTGTTGACATGCTAAGGGGGAAGTGACCCTGCCTGTGAGTCAGGCAAATGGGATCCTGGCCTTAACTTCCACTGGTGTTGGGCTCTCTGGACTTGGACAGGATCTCAAAATTCTGAGTCTCCGATTCCACGTCTGGAAATGATGGGAATGAGATCATCATCATAAAACCACCCGCTCTAAGGCTGACCGAGCACTCATTATGCACCAGGTATAATGCACACAGGCACACACTGAACAAAGATGAGGCACTCACAAGTGTTGTGCACACACCGTGCACACATGCCTACCTTGTGCACACCTCATGCACACAGGCAATCCTCCCCACAGCCCCTGAGCAGCGACAGAACACACACACCCCTCCGACGTGGGGCCATTTCAGAGCCCAGGAAACCAGGGCAGAAAGGTAAGGAAATGTGTGCAAGGTCATAAGGCAGGCAGTGGAAGGGTCAGAGCCAGGGACGCTCAGCAGCCACATTCCAGGGGCCGCTCTGAGCTACAGTGCAGCTCTCTTTCATGGTTTCCATCCATATTCCTCATCATCATTAAATTTCCACGATCTACAAAGTAAAACTTCAAATTTCACGGTCATGTGGGCTTCAAAACATCATTTCAGTAGATGGTGATGGTTTATGCTTTATGAGTTTGATAGTAGAATGGCAGCATAATCAGACTGTTTTTAACCTATTGCAGCTTAGTTATGTGGCTTCTGCTTAGTTTTGTGGCTTCTACTCATCCATCAGATCACAGTGATTGTGTGCTTAGTCACTCAATTGTATCCAACTCTTTGCGACCCCAGGGACTGTGGCCTGCCAGGCTCTGCCCATGGCATTTTCTAGGCAAGAATACTGGAGTGGGTTACCATTTCCTCCTTCAGAGGATCTTCCCAACCCACGGATTGAACCCAGGTCTCCTGCGCTGCCTGCCTTGGCAGGTGGGTTCTTTACCACTGAGCCACCTGGGAATCCCACTCATCCATCAGGTCCACCTTAAATCTCCCCAAGAAGGCTTCCTGCCTCCCCCAGATCAGTGAGCTACATCTGCCCCACTGCACCCCAATATGGGCCTGGCACACAGTAAGGGCTCACTAAATTTGGATGGATTGGCTTTTCAACCTCACATCACACAACCTTACTATCTTATTGCCTTTTTCCTGCATCTAAACCAAAAAAGGAAATCACAGTTTTACTTCATAATCATAGTTTTAGCCATCACAGTTTTACTTCCAGTATGTGGGGCTACGATGAGGCCCAGGGCACCAAACCATACTGAGCAGTCACATTCCAGGGGCCGCTCTGAGCTACAGTGCAGCTCTCTTTCAGGGTTTCCATCTGCATTTCTCCTTACCATTAAATTCCCATGACCTACAAAGTAAAACTTAAACTTCACGGTCACGTGGGCTTCAAAACACTGTTTCAGTAGATGGTGAACAGTGGCTTCCCTGCCTTCTGTCGTTCTTCTCAGAGGACCCGGAACTGGACGTCACTACAGCCCCACCTGCCCCCGCCCGCCCACGTGAGCTCATGCAAAGTCAGTTCCATAACTACTGACTGCCCACCTATCCTGAGGGAACTTAGTGTGATGCCAAGCGCCCACCTTGACTTACTGCCCAAAATGCGCCATTCCCTCTTACCTCCCTCTGGGCAGACCTTGTGGCATTCAGTCAATGTGCCTCTCAAAGGAGACAAATTAACAGTTGTCCCCACTTCCCGCCCCCAAAGGAAATCCTCCTTTCGCTCAGGGCCACACAACCTGATTCTTTGGATACTGTTTCTCTGCAATACAAGCATGATACGATTCAACAGCAGCTTAATCGATCATTTCTCACAGAGAATTGATTCTTAGAAAGTGCAACAGAGGAACTGCTCCCTGCAGTAACCTCCTGACTTCTAAAGATTTTACTTCCTCAAGACGCCATCAACAAAACCTGTTAAAGCTGACGGCTAGGGTCTAGATTGTCTTAAACTGATAGGTGGTTCACTAAAGGCATGCTTCTGTAAAACCAGAAGAGGTGACTTCTATCTACCAAACCACATGAACATTTAATATCACTGAATGTCATTCCCAACTCCCTTAATCTGGTTTGCCTCTTTTCAGTTTAAAGGACTTCTGAGAAGAGGGAACGACAAGCGCCTAAGGGCGAACGTCACCTCTCCCTTTTTCCAGCGAGAGGAAAACACGGTTCCCACTACAACCACAAGGAAAACCTCACCAAGGCAGGACAGCTCAGTCCTGAAATGCACATACAGTATCCATCCGCTCGCACTGTTAGCCTACGTGAAGATGCTTAACTGACTCGAGAGTCCAGATCTCTGGGCTCAGATCCTCGGAGGCTCCCAGCTCGATGGAGGAGGTGCCGCCACCTCACAAGGGGACGATCCGGGCCAGCTCTGCGGTACGAAAACTTGACCGTAAAAAGCGCAGAAGCTCGTCCCAGCGGCAGGCGCGGCGGGGAGGACCGCTCCGCAGCTTCTAATCCGCGACCTACTGGAAGACGCGCACTCCCCCCTGGTCCTAAAGGAGAAGCCGCGCCAGCAGCCCATTGCCGCGCCGCGCCCCGCGCCCGCCCCTCGCCTCCGCCGCCCCCGGGCAGCGCGGCTCGGCGCCGCGGCTCCAGGCTGCGGAGGGGCTGGCGATGGCGCGGCGCGGCGCGCGTCCGACCCCCGGCTCCGCAGGTCCCTCGCGGACCCGCCCCTCGCCCCTCACCTGGGCGGCTCTCGGGGGCCGGGAGGAGCGAGACCGCAGGACCCCCAGCCCGGGAAGGGGCGCGTCGGGGAGCCGCGTCCTCACCGCTCGGGGAGAGCCCGGGACGAAACCCAGGTACCGGTGCGCCCGGCTGCTCCCGGCCTCCCAGACCGGCCCTGCCCGGCCCCGGGAGCCCGGGATGCGGGCCCCACGGCCGCGTCTCTGCAGGGCAGCCTCAGGCACACGCGCGCTGGCCGCCCCGCAGCCGGCCGGCCTCGGAGAACTTTCCAGCGTCCGGCCGCCGCAGGGGCCCGAGTCAACGAGCGCGCGCAGCCGGGCCAGGGCTCAGCTGGGCTCGCGCGGCGGCTGCCCCGGGCCGACCCCTTCCTTGCTACCTCTCCCTCCCCCGCCGAGCGAGGGACGCGGCGCCCAGGTTCTCCCCGGCGGGGAAGTGAAAGTCGTGAGCAGGGGGTCCCGGGCATCCGCGGCCGCGCCGGGAGCCCCGCGCGCTGGCCCCGAGCAGTCCGCCGGCCTGCGTGGCCGAGTGGACTTACGAAAAGGGAGCGGGGGCGCCCCGGGCGCGGAGTCCCCGCGGATGGACGAGTCGCTCCGGCCCGGCCGCGAGCTGCGCTTCGGGCTCCCGGCCCCTCGGCGGCGGCGGCGGCGGCGGCGGCCGCTGGCTCCGGGCTCTCGCCTCCTCCTCGTCCTGCGCCGCCACCTCCTCGGCGCGCCCGGCTGGGGAGTCGCTCAACCCCGGCCGGGGGCTGGGAGCGCGCTGAGCGGCCCCCGTGACGTGGAGGGAAAGGAGGAGCGTCGCCGCCGCGCTCCCGCAGAGGGAGCTCCGGCCCCGCGCTCCGGGGCCCCGGCGCCGCGCCCCGGACTAAGTTCCCAGGTGCGCGGAGCGCTGCGCTCTCCGCCGGCGCTCGGAGCGTCCGCCAGCTTCGGTTCCCTCCCCGCGTTCAACAGCACGAAAGCGGAGGTCTGGAGAGCCAAGTGACTTGCCCAGAGATGATCAGAGGGCGGTGACGGAGCAAACACATCTGCGACTCCTTGCTTTTTCCTTTGCGAGGTCCTGCAGGAATCGCCTCGCTCTCGCTGGTTAAGACCCACAGGTCAGTGTCCCAGGCAGCCTGGAGAAATATCTAGGAGCGGCGAGGGAAGGTGGAGTTTTATGCCCCATAAATAGACTACAAAGTTGTTTTCCCGTCTGTACCTGCAGGTCAAATAGACACTCTAAGGCTTCCTCTTTACCCTCAAGCGGGGGTGAGGGTGGCGGGCCGTGCCGGCATGGTATCCGGTCCCATTTCTGTTCACCCTATTGCCGGAAACACGCCTACTTAACCAACTGGGCAATATCTCCGCCTCAGCCTTGGTGGCGGGTTCTTGTGAATAGACCAACTCTGAGAAGTGGATGCCCTACCTTCCGTACCTTCTAATTCCCCACCTTCCAGACTTATCTCGCTGCGCTCCAGTCCTTGGTGGCCAGCGAGGCTCCTGGGGGCCTGCCTTACTGACCGGCGATGCACCAGGGAAGTCAGTCCCACCCGGTTTCTTCCTTCCGTCTTCAGTTAACCCACGTAGACTGAGCGCCTGCTGTATGCCAGGTGTGTTGGTGAGGAGCCAGATCGGACCAGGTAAAACCGGTTAGGCCTTATGACCCAGGAATCCTGAAAGAGGGAGCTGCATAGGACCCCATATCCTTTACTCCTAGGCTCTGAAATCTGCCCACAGTAGTAGAGACTCTGAGACCAGCCTGCCTTAAAAAAAAAAAAAAATCCCCAGTGTTTGGAAAAAGAAGTATTTTCATAAATTAATACTTTGCAGACTTATTTTCAAGCAAATGGCCAACTTTGCATTAATCTCTCCAGTGGGGCCCCCTGTTTCTGGAAGAATCATTAAAGGTCACATTTTTCACCCTTCTGGTCTCGCTCATGATAATGATAAGAACAACTAAGCCTTCTGCTACCTGCTGTGAGGACTGTTCTAAGCCATTTGGGCAGATTAATCTTTCAACCCTCACAGCTTTATGAGGGAGATGCTATTTTTTCTATTCTGATTTTCCAGAGGAGAGGGAGGCAAGTGAGGGGAGATAACTTGCCAGTAAATGGCAGAACCGGAACTCAGACCAGCGTGATCTGCCCCAGTGTCCATGAGATAACAGCTGAGGAAACTGTGACTTCCAGGGCTCAGGGGTCCACCAGCCACCATCAGCCCGGCTCCCACCATAGGCCCCAGTTATCTAAGCAAGGGCTGCTATGAAATCCAAACACATATAGTTTCTCCCAAATTGGTCAGTTTAAAAATGTGGATATATCGTATCATAAAGTAGTTGTCCATTCACTTACTTGCAGCCCTGTTTCCAACTCCAGGATCAACCTTTTGTCACGAAGTAAACTGTTTCTATGATAAGACCTTAAAAAATACCTGTATGAACTTCCCTGGTGGCCCAGCAGTTAAGAATCTGCCTTCCAGTACGGAGGACACCCATTAGATCCCGGGCTCAGGAACTAAAGATCCCACATGCTGTGGGACAACTGAGCCCGAGAGCTGAAGATCCCGAGCACTGCCACTAAGACCCAACACAGCCAAAACCATTAAATCAATACCTATTAAAAAGTACCTTTACCGTAATGCTTGAATACCCTTTCTTTCTTTTCTACCCAGACTATATTCAGTTCATTCCCTGTCCTCTTCAGTTACCCTCTTCCCTTAAAGCCTTGCTCTGATCAGCATCCCAGGTCTTCAGAAAGGATGCCTCTCAGCTGCACATGTATGGGTTTATGCTTAGTCACTCAGTCATGTCCAATTCTTGTGACCCCATGGATTGTAGCCCACCAAGCTCCTCTGTCCATGGGATTTGCCTGGCAAGAATACTAGAGTGGGTTGCCATTTCCTTCTCCAGGGGATCTTCCCAACTCAGGAATCAAACCTGCCTCTCCTGTGTTGGCAGGTGGATTCCTTACTGCTGAGCCACCAGGGAAGCCCCTAGGCTGCATGGTGGCCCCCTAAGGCCCCCACTACACCCTACAGTGTGCTTAGCACTCCTAGGATATTAGTTTCCCGGGACTGCCATAACAAGTCTCTACAGACTGGGTGACTTCAGACAGTATAAATTTATTCTTTCACAATTTAGAGCCTAGAAGTGTGACATCAAGGCATTGGCCAGACTGTGCTCTCTTTGAAGGATCTTAAGTTCAGTAGGGGCTTCCCTGGTGGCTCAGTGGTAAAGAATCTGCCTGCCAATGCAGGAGACTCGGGTTCGATCTTGGGTCAAGAAAGATCCCCTGGAGGAGGAAATGGTAACCCACTCCAGTATTCTTGCCCAGGAAATCCCATGGACAGAGAGGAGCTACAGTGGTGGGCTACAGTCCATGGGGTTGCAAAGGAGTTAGACATGACTTAGAGATAAAACAACAACGAAGTCCAGTATGACCTATTCATAACGTGATTACATATGCAAAGACATGAACTTTGAGGGGACACTTGTCAACCCAGTACAACACCCCAAAGTCACTGTTAATAAAAACACATTGTTTGAGCTAAGAATACAAAGAGGCATGCATAAATCACAGACCTTGCCCTCAAAGAAAAGACACTGTAGTTACAGAGGTCGTAACTCCACAGTAACTCCACATGTCCTGTACGCAGAACATGCATCACCAACAAGACAGGAGATGCTTAGAATCAGCTGCCTGGGACCAAAGGCAGCCATGCCAGGGGAATTCACTGAGGATTCACTCAGAGTACAGGGAGTTCCGAGCAGGTCCTTGAAGGAAAAGCAGGAAAGGCGAAGCTAAGTAAGGAGGGCATGTCAAAAGCACAGCTCCAAAGGGGAAGGTGTGCCTGAAAGAATCTTACTTCTGAAGTTTTGCTGTAGAAATGGGAGGCTGAAAAGGATGTAGATAAGTGCCATACAGAGTGGAAGAACTCAGTGAATTACTCTATGATAATACTATGCTGTTAATACTGCAGCAGTGAGCATGCTGTGAAGTGGTCCCTAATTCATTCATGTTATTTGGTCTTTATGGCAATCCTGAGTGCTGTTATACAGCCAAGGATCCTGGGGCTCAAAGAAATACTAACGTGTCCAGGTAAATCATCAAATCAGTTGTAGAACTAGCAGGAAACACATTGGTCTTGCTATTCTTCGTTTAGGAATTCCGCCACAAAATAATGTGCCTCCTGGGTTACCCTTCCAGTCCTGATTGTGTTGTTCTTGGCCCAAGGAAACCATTTGAAGAAGACAGTAATCCTGCAAGAAATGGAAATGTCTTCTAAAAGTCATGTAAATCCCAAATTGGAATTGTGGTAAGCCCTTCCCAGCCATCTGAATTACTTTCACGAAACCTTATGAGGAATTTCTAATGTATTTAAAAAGTCTTCTTAGGCCTTCAGAGACATCATAGGATCCAGTGTCTTTCTGCAGAACTAACTTAGCTGGTTATCTTAAGGAAATAGGGGCTGAATGGAACTTGAAGGCATGCAGAGACACTGATAAAAAGTTGAGGGGAAGTTGAATACAAAAGACAATTACACCACAGGTCAGCAGAAACTGATAATTCAAGCTCTAGGTCTGGGCTCACCAGCGTGGAGTCAAGCACAGATGACCAGATCTTGGCATGTTTTGGAGACTTTCTAATAAGAATTTGTCACAGGCTACCAACGGGAAGCAAGCAGGAAGTCTAGCCTTGGGTTGGCTCTCTGATACTTACCGTGTTTCCCTGAATTTTCCTTTACTTAGCAAGCACGTTGCTTGCCAGATTCTCTGCTGGCTGAGTGTTTAAAGGTATATTTAAGGATGAAATGCTTTGGAGACTAATGTGATTCACTGAACTCTTGCTTGTGCAAAATGCTGCACTGGTTGCTATGGAAGAATACAAAAATACAGCAGCCCTTGACCTTGGAGAAAATCCCATTTAATTTAGGAGACATGAGACATATAAAGTGTACATGATATAAGTGAGACTAAGTGAAATTTGTAAGCAGTTTCTCATGTTTAGATACAACTTCTTACGACGAGGCCCTCCCAGCTCCCCTTTTTAAAGCCATGTCCTGCTTTGGAGAAAGGACCAGGAGGGGTGAGGCGAGTGGGACAGAGGGATGTGTGGGTGGTGGGGGTAGTGGCTGAGAGCACTGTCCAGGCCCCGAGCCAGCTGGCCGGCTGATGGAGTTTCACAGAAAAGCGCTACAAGGGAAGAGCTTGCTCTTGGGAAAATAGAGAAATAGGGTGCGGAGGCAGTAGACTTTTCCCTGTATGTCGACTGAGGGACTCATGTCATTTGGCTTGGCTTCTAAAGGAAAAGGAGACCCACCACTACAGAGACAGGGCTCTAGGGCTCACATTACTATACAGAAAGTCATTTGAGGCACAGAGCTAAGCTCTTCCAAATTTAACTGTTCACTCCTTTTTTTTTTAATCCTGGTTTTTTATTTGGGTCAAAATCACCATTTTCTTTTTTTCCCCCTTTTCAAAAAAATTGAAGTACAGTTGATTTATAATGTATTGGTTTCATGTGTGCAGCAAAGTGATTCAGTTATACACACATATATGGTCTTTTTCAGATTCTTTTCCATTATAGGTTATCACAGGATATTGCAAACCAACATTGTTTTAAACCTCTTCATTTCCATCACCAGTATTTCTTTGGGGGACATTTGTACACAGAGACATAGTCTCTGTTTTGTCTAATCATTTCACGACAGTTAATGAGTAGGCAATAATGAACAGAACCAAAAAAGCTGTGCTGAACTGAAGATGCTAGGAGATTGGCAAGGCTCACCCACTAGCTGGGTAACTTGCCTCACCATTTCCTTGCCTCCAGCTTTGAAGGACATGAACCAACTTCGCATCTCAGCCACAAGGCCAGACATCATCGAACTTTAAGGTGTGTCGTGAACAGCTGAAAACAGAAATGTTAACTGCTTTTACCTTTAGAAGTACCACTACTTACATTACAGCTTCAAATGTTTGCACCTACTGTTCCTACTTTAAAGAAGCCTAAATGAAAGAATATGAACTTACAAATATGGCCAACGAATTTAGAAGTTAACTATGCAGCCTATCGGAGAAGGCAATGGCACCCCACTCCAGTACTCTTGCCTGGAGAATCCCATGGACAGAGGAGCCTGGTGGGCTGCAGTCCATGGGGTCGCGAAGAGTCAGACACGACTGAGCGACTTCACTTTCACTTTTCACTTTCATGCATTGGAGAAGGAGATGGCAACCCACTCCAGTGTTCTTGCCTGGAGAATCCCAGGGACAGGGGAGCCTGGTGGGCTGCCGTCCATTGGGTCGCACAGAGTCGGACACGACTGAAGCGACTTCTCAGCAGCAGCAGCATGCGGCCTATATGAGGGACTTTAAGATACAGGCAGCTTGATCTATTGTTCAGTCACCAAGTCGTGCCCAACACTTTGCAACCCCATGGACTGCAGCACACCAGGTTTCCCCGTCCTTCACTGTCTCCTGGAGTTTGCGCGAATTCATATCCATTGAGTCAGCGATGCTTATCTATCTCATCCTTGATCTGGCATGGCTTCAAATTCCATTCTTCTTATTTAACTGGTAAAAGAATTCAGGACATGAAAACATTACAATTAACATTTAAGCAGAAACTTTCCACATTTCTTGGCTTTTATGTGTTTGAGAGAGATGTATCCCTGGTTTCCTTTTGCAAAGCAGGCTTCAACAAAAATGAAATGAGAATAAATAGAAAATGAGAGCGTCCAAAGAAAACACATGTGGCGGTTATGCGCTATTATCCCTCACAGTCTTTGAGAACCCAATGAGACTTCAAATCCAAGTCTTACGGGCACATGCAGTCAATTAACAGGGTAGTTTTCCATGAAAACTGAGTTTGGGCAGTATCTCGGATGAATCAACTTTACTTTCTTTATGCCTGGGGCTCCTAGATTGAAAAAGAGAAAGCCCAAGAGCAGGGATCAACGGATTTGTACTGAAGCTCTTCCAGCAGGAATTTTGCATTCCATTTTCCACCAGCGAGCATCTGTCTGCCCTGCCTGTCATTCACCAAAGTGAGTCAACACTGACTCCTCAGAATGTGTAGGTGGCAGGAGTCAGTAGGGCCGCCGTCACTCAGAAAGATGTCAACACTTTTAATCATAATGTCTATTTTTTAGGCAGATAGCTTTGATTTAGAGAGAGGAAACATATGATACCTAACAGCGTGAGTTCTGAAACCAGATTACCAGGTTTGAATCCCAGCTCTACCACTTGGTGGTACAAGTGTGACTTTGGGCCAGTTTACTTCATCCTATACCTTGATTTCCTCATCTGTAAAATGGGGACAATAGTTCTACCTCATAGGGTGTGGTTAAGATTAAATGAGATAATACATTGGAAGTGCTTATAACAATGACTTGGTATATGTTAGGTGCAATAAATACTAGCTCTTACCCCACCCCAGCCTTACTCACATGCCTTTTTTTTTTACTAGCTGAGTCGGAGTGTGTACGCCTGACTACTCTTCTGCACGTGGGCATGTACTTAAACTTTTCTCAGCCAATCAAGAGTGGCCGGCTTCCCTGCCTAGTGACTGATGTAGGAACAGCAGAAGGTAAAATTTTGCCTAATGAAATAAACTTTCCTGGGGTGGTGGTGGTGGCGTTCAAGGAAGGTTTCTTCCCAAATGACGTGTGTTGGAGGGAATGTTTCTTTCTTCTTCTAATGATGCTGTTTCTGCATCTACATCTGCCTGAAACAGCAGAGTCATCTTGGCACCCTGAAGGGAGCTGGAAGAAAGATGGAAACAGTCATAACACTGTTGAGTTAAAGAGCTAACCAACCCCCAGATTCCTACCTCTGGACTTGTTATATGAAAGAATAAATTTTCCATTTTGAATATGGTTTTCTGTTATGACTTGAATATACTCTTTATTTCTTGAGTATCTAGTGTGTCTGAGATATTTTATTGGAAACATGAAGTATAAAACTATAAAGCTGACCTCGACAAGTTTTCCAGCTACTTGAAGACAAGTTTTTCCAGCTACTTGAGGGAAATAAGCCATGAAAAGAACACTAATACCAAGCAGCAAATATTCAGTGCTTGGCCTGAGAAAGCAACCCAGGAGGATATGTATAAGGAGAGGGCTCAAAGAATAAGGAAAACATAAATGGACAGATGAGAGAGGGAACATTCTTGATAGTAAACAAAATATTGGGTAGAGTTAGGGATTGTGTTAGTTTGCCAGGGCTGCCAAACCGGACGGCCTAAACAACAGAAGATTATTTCTCTGGAGGGGAGAAGTCTAAGATCGAAGGGTCAGCGGGGTTTTCATTCATTCAGAGGCCTCTCTCCTTTGTTTACAGATGGCTGCCTTTTAGCTCTGTCCTTATAGGATCTTTTACCTGTTCACATGCACCCCGGGATCCATTAGTACAGCCAAAAATTTTTCATAAAGGACACCAGTCAGACTGTATGAGGACCTACTTCAACTGCCTTATTTTAAACATCTCTTTTAACGATCCTATCTCCAAATACAGTCACATTCTGAGCGACTGAAAGCTAGGAATTCAACATATGAATTTTGAGAGGACACAATTTCAGCCCATAAAAGGGATGAAACAGGAGTTTAAGAGTGAGTCAAAGGTTACAGATGATTGGGAGATTAAGCTGGAAAGTTATGTCAGGACCAGAGAGTAGGAGCCTCAAACCTTGGGCTGAGGTTTACTCCTGCAGCAGCAGCAAGGAAGTAAAAACAGACCTTTAGGAAGAATTTGGCACAGTGTGCTGCAGGTTTTTATAAGGCAAAGAACTGGGGTGAGAGAAATGGGATGAGGTTGCACGTAGTCTAGTCCTGATAAAGGACTGAACTCAGGAAGGGAACTTGAAGGGACTGAATGAAAGAGAAGTGTAAGAGAAAAGGACAAGATGTATACTTGGACACTGCCAGCTATCAGGCCAGTGGAAGCTAATCTGTAATTCAAGTCTTAAAAGAAAGTGTTATTTTGTCATAACAGGATTCTGAGTCCAATTCGGGTGATTGGGGTTCCAGCTCTCTAATACTTAGGAGTACCTGTCTGAACGGCTTCCTTGTTGGGTATGAAGTATCCTGGAAGTGTTCAGGAAGTTAATTTTATTGAAAGGATATAAATATCAGGGATTGTATAATTGGATATTCTTGGAGGTCTCTTATAATAGTTCAATGTCTAGAAGTTAAACTAACTTTTTAGGGTCTAAAAGCCTTTCATTTAGAACCCAGAATAGACAAAATGTCTTGCCATCACTCCAAACTGCCCAGTCATCTCAGAGGGAAGATCTGGGGTAAGGTAGCTCTCTGGACCCGAGTCTGGCTTGAAGTAGACCCTTGGGTTTAGTTTGGGCAATACTCATATGCCTCTACCAGGTGTTATGTCAGTTACCAGTTGGTATATTTAATGTTAAATGGGCTTAGAAAATTAAGTTTAAGAATTTGATTACTAAAATGAAAACTCAGAATTGCAAGATTGGAAGAATTGATGCTTTTGAACTGTGGTGTTGGAGAAGCCTCTTGAGAGTCCCGTGGACTGCAAGGAGATCCAACCAGTCCATTCTGAAGGAGATCAGTCCTGGGTGTTCATTGGAAGGACTGATGCTGAAGCTGAAACTCCAATACTTTGGCCACCTGATGCGAAGAGCTGACTCATTGGAAAACACCCTAATGCTGGGAAAGATTGAAGGCAGGAGGAGAAGGGGATGACAGAGGATGAAATGGTTGGATGGCATCACCAACTCGATGGACATGAGTTTGAGTAAGCTCCGGGAGTTAGTTGGTGACGGACAAGGAAGCCTGCTGTGCTGCAGTCCATGGGCTCATAGAGAGTCGGACACGACTGAGCGACTGAACTGAACTGAGAACATATGACTTTTATAAACTGTAATCACTAATAAACAAAAGACCTGCTTTTAAGTTATTTTTTTAAAACTATTTTTAAATTACAAAAGAAATGTTTGGCTTTTTAAATTTTTTTTTTGGCTTTTTTATTTTTAAAATGTTGAATATAAGCTGCAAAACATCTTTCTACCTTCCCCAGTCCAGTTTCCTCAGGGATAGGCACTACAGTTTTATTTGTAACATTCCAGACCTTTTACTGGACATTTCTAACATCATACACATACTTATGCATACAAATACACATTTCACAGCTTATAAAGTATATATACCATATATAAAATACAGATAAATATAAATATATGGCTTTACATATTACACATGCACTCAAGGCATATAATTTTTATTTAACATAATCAGGAGTTATACTAAATACTGTCTAACAATCTGCATTTTTTTTAGTTACTTATATATACAATTTCCCATGTAAGTACATATATTCCCAGATGGCCCATGTTTTAAATATCTCCTTAAGGAATGAAAGCCAATCACATCACCAAATAAGGTAGGCTATTCAAAAATTAGAAAAATAGGGTAGTCTAAGAAAATGATAATGGAATAATTCTTGTCAGGTCTCACACATTACAACATGTTAGGGTCACTTTATCCTGAACATTTTCAATTGACTCTCAAAGGAAGGAAAAGTAAAATGATCTGTCTTTACACTTTTATTAATAGGTAAAACTTTTCAGCTGCTTTCTTTTCAGATATTTCAAATTTTTATCTGAATAGAAAGAATCAACACAGTACCAAAGTTGCCAAAGGGTGCATGTAGTTAGAAGTCCTTCTTTCCCTGTAGCTCTCCAATCCCATAATTCTCTCCACGGGCAACTGCTGACCAGGTCACTGTGTGTTCTAAAGATATTTAAGATGCTGTACATTTAAAATAAGAAAATATCAGGAAGCAACACATTATGGCTCCCCTGCATCCCCACCAAATCCTAGCACTTGCTGCTGCTGCTGCTGCTGCTGCTGCTAACTCGCCGCAGTCATGTCCAACTCTGTGCGACCCCACAGACGGCAGCCCCCAGGCTCCCCTGTCCCTAGAGTAATCTTTATTGCAGTTTGACATCGCTACCCAAAAAATGAGAAAGGATAGAATTAGGCCACAGAGTTAAAAAGCATATTTGGGAATCTGGGGTAATTACAGATAAGAATAAGATGGCTATCAAAGACAGCTATTAGGACACTTGTTTTTTAGAAAACTTATAAAACTCTTGAATATAATCCTTTAAAAATAACTTCATGGCAATGTAGCAAACTTTACAGGTAAAATATACACCCTACTTAAAATAATCAGCCCCCAAATCATTGTTTATTGTAAGACAGCACAGCTATAATTCCATCGACACTAAATTTTATGAAACTTATGATAAACCTCTTTCATAATTCTACATTTTGATTTCAATATAAATTCCAAAGTAAATGGGGGGTAGGTAGTAAGGTTTTAAGTTCTTTTTTGAAGTAGATTCACTTTACCAGGGATTTTTTAAGACCAATTATCACTCCTAGTTGTATCCTTACTTCCCATAAAGAACAACTGTTATTTATGCAAAAGTGAGGTGTTGATTTAAAGATTAAAAGTCTGTGATAGTAAAAAGAAAGCCAGAGAGTCAATATTGTTTCTGTCAAAAATGTCTTTAATTGCAAAAAGTATTAATCTTACTATAATAGCTGAAGAGTTACATGTTTTCTTATATAGACATTATACTTACACATCTTAAGCAGCAGCTCATAAAGTGTGTGTTAAATAGGTTCACCAGTCCAAACAAGATGAAATATGAACACTGACTAATAACATGAACAAATACCAAATAAGTTATTTAAAAGCAAGGCTTTAGAATGTTAGCTCCTCACACTCCGCATAGAACTTCCAATGCTCATCCATTATATCGCATGGGAGGAATTCTTGATCGCTGCTTAACAGTATTTCTTTTATTTGAAGATAATGTGGGATGCTTTGCATTGATTCTTTGGAAGTTCCTGTTTAAAGAAGTGTCAACAAATTAGAAACTGCCTTTTGAAACAATAAGATTTAAATTTACTTATTACAAACCTTAGACCCTGGTCAAGTGTATTAGCACACATAACGGGTTTTCTTGCCAGGTCATTCTTCACTCACTCCATTTTCTATACCCAAGAGAAAGCTGTAAATCAGCTCTGACCCATCTGGGAAGAAAGAAGCCTGTTTGCAGTCTAAAGTACCAAGGCAAAAAAAGGATAACTGACGGTTCTGAAGGTAGTTAAACAAAGTCCCTCTGTGCCTCCATTTCCAATAAACTGAGGGTAAAGTAGTTGTGAAGATTAAATGAGACATCGCATGTGAAATGCGTGGCTACTGCCTAATACACAGCAAACAATAATACTAGCTGCTGTTATTGTCATATTTATTACTGAAGACATTGTTAGGCTGGAAGATGGGTGATCAGTTTTCTAGGTCACACAAACTTGGTTGTGACCTCAAACAAGTTATATGGCTTCTCTAGACTTCCATCTCCTCTGAGAGGTGAGAGGAGATGACCCACGGGGTCCCTTTCGGCTCTGCCCATCTGAATCAATGATTCTAAAACTGGCTTCTTTAAGCTCCCTGCCAGTCTCAGAGAGTCCTTTCTTGGAGACTGGCTATATGACCTGTAAGTCACTCAGCTAATTAAATCTTATTCCAGGGATAGCACCAATATGCGTCTGTGTGACCTCGGCCAGGCAGTTTCAGATAGACACGCTGTAAGTCCGAGAGCTCTGCTCATAATTCTAAGCAGTACAAATGTTTACACAGTTACCCATTTGCATAGATATCTGGGGTTTCTAATAACTAGGACTCATTTATCTTTCTAGTGGTGATCCCACACTAATTTGCCCCTGGAGGACGATCCTTTCCTGTCACACTTGGCCCAGGTGCTTCTGGTGAAATTGCTCTCAACTGTGTCGCTGAATCACACTGCCTGCCTCTTGTCAGCTCCATCTTAGGTCTGCAGTCCATCCCCTCCCCTTTCTGCACGACCACACCTTAGTCTGCTCCTGAGGAATGTGCCCATCAACCCACTCCAGTATTCTTGCCTGGAGAATTCCATGGACAGAAGAGTCTGGCAGGCTTCAGGGGGTTGCAGAGAGTCAGGACTGAGCAACTACCACTCACTCACTCAAGGAATGTGCCCAAGCCAGATAAACTCCCTAACATCTTGCCTTACCCTTGCTTTCAACTGATGTGAAAGCTGGAAGAATGCCTTTTGCTGAGGTATGGTAAATGGTCGTGAGACCCCCAGGGAAGGGCGGGGAGTTCCATCAGCGCGGCCCAACCAGGCTTCTCCCTAGTAGTCAGGTTCTGTTCTTAGCTTTGGCCCCTTCAAGTCCTCCTTACCCTCTGCAGAGGCACGCAGTACCGCTGTGAACGCTTCTGGATCATCTCCTGATCCCTCCCACCTGTACGTAAGTTACCCACAATAAACACTTCACAACTGTACTTTAAGGAGTTGCCTGCTTAGTGTTTTGATCTTCAAGTTTCTTCTCTGTTCAGGGGACATTATTCAATGTCTCTGCTTTCCAACATCAATCTGATTGGTCTAGATGTAACCCAATTAGTGAACAGGTATTGATTCATGGTAAGAACATGACCCATTCAGAGTAGGTTACATGCAATGAGATCTTTGCTTCACCTTCTAGAAGAGAGTCACCTCCAGGTTCTTCCCCTCTGGACTTGGACCTGAAAGCATGGAGCTCTGGAATGAGGAGAGGAGAGGCTGTTACAAGGGAGCTAAGAAATGGAGAGTGAGAAACACTAGTGGTGAGAAAGTGAGAAACAGGCGCTGCCACTTCCTTGGCAAACCCACAGACAGTCTGCTGTCTGAACCCGGGCTTATGAAAACCTATTCCTGGTACACGAACCAACAAAATCTCTTTTTAGGGGGTTTTAAGGCAGTCTGACTTGGGTTTTAATCTGTTACATATGACTCAAAGAATTTAAACCTTTTTACACATGGTCCATACGTAAACAAAATAATTCCTTTATTAGCAGCTTTGTTGTAGACAAAGCTGTCTATCTGAGGCAAGGTATCCCACCAAAGCTGGAAGTGGAGAGCATTCTTTCAAGAAAAACTCATGGAAATAAGTTTAAATATGTACTTAGGTTCATTTTGCTAATATTATCTTAGTTTCATAAGAGCAAGGATGGGCTTGTATACACAAAAGACCTATTTCCTCTGTCCACTGAGTGGGCCTTGCCTTGAAAGTCACAGACCCATACAGGGGCACTTGTGAAAGATGGCTGGGAGCACCTGCTGAGCTTTATCTTATCTGTAATGGGCGTAACCAGAAAGGATCAGCACAGTGCTCACACAGCAAAGGTCACCAACAGACCTGCAGGGTGATAAGCAGCAGTAGCTTCAAGGGGAGTGACCTGCCCATTTTCCCAGCTGACATACTCGAAACAGAGGGGCCCAAATCTGGGGAGCGGAGATGACACACCTGAACTGTTTGAAAGACAGTGTTTTCAGATGGAAGTCTGTTAATCTATTAAGCCCTAGAAGTGGGTTTTTCAACCAAGTAATGCTAGTGCTAAACACTCTGATGCTGGGAGGGATTGGGGGCAGGAGGAGAAGGGGATGACACAGGATGAGATGGCTGGATGGCATCACCGACTCGGTGGTCGTGAGTCTGAGTGAACTCCCGGAGTTGGTGATGGAGAGGGAGGCCTGGCGTGCTGCAATTCATGGGGTCGCAAAGAGTCGGACACGACTGAGCGACTGAACTGAACTGAGTGTTAAACATTCTTTTCCTTTTGCTTTACCATTCCCATCATTCATCACCTTTGTCAAATGAGGAAGTAAGAAATGTGAAAGCTTTCTGTAAAACTGTAAAGTGTTATTCAACATTGCTTTGCACTCTAAACGAGCTTTGCTTAGAGACAATTTGGGTTTCTCTCTCCCTCATGGGCTGTAATAAATTGAGAGGAAGGGACCATTTTAGGTCCATCTCCTCTTTTTGTTGTTGTTTTTTGTTTGTTTGTTTTAAGCAGTGCTGATTTTATCACTAAAGTCAGTAGGGTGTGATGGTTTTGATGTATCACTTTCTCAACAGGTTAGCTGCGTGTGCTGGTTTTGATGTACCACTTTCTCAACAGGTTAGCTGTGACAGTATCCACAAGGGTTATTTGGTTGATAGTCTAGCTAGTAGCTGTTCACATGGCTTCTCTTTCAAAGGGACAGAGGTCATGGCAGCCAAAATCCCACTCCCAGATCCACTTCTCACTGTTAGCATACTGTTAGTAATTAGAATTGCTTCTGAATTTCCTGTAATCACAGGACTTTAGGAAAACTGCAAGGGGCTCCGTGGTAACGGGCGGTGCCACTTCCTTGGTAAACCCATGGACAGAAGTCCTGGGAACACACTATCACACCACAGAATGCAGTATTAAGGACATCTCCTCGTTTCTCACAGTACAGCCTCTTTTCCACAATAACCAGACTGGAAAAATCAGAGGTCACTCTGCAAAACCCCTGCCCTCATCTCCTTTGCCTCTCGCCCTCTGCTGCCTCTCCCTTCTCCCCTGCCTCCTCTTCTGCACCGGGGATCTCTGAGCTCCGTCCACCACTCACTCCCACCCATTTCGTTCCAGCCAGTGCTGCCAGGAGCCGGAACTTTGGCTGACCACAACTTCTAACGCTTCCAAGTTTCTTTGTTGTTATCTACTTCTCGATACGTTGGGACCAGGCGAGCAACAAAACAAACAAGCAAACAAACAAAACACACACATATATACAGAAAACTGAGCTAAACAGAGTAAGCTGCATATAAGGAAATGTAAGAATGCAGCAGATTAATTTCAAATGTACGATCCTGGTTTGAATTGTGTTAAGTAACTATACAATTGCTACATTATCCTAGTACATAACAGTACAAGCTTCAAAAACATTTGAATCATTCTAGACAAGTCACATTCAGCAAAGTTAAAGACAAACAGCTTCACTAACTTTCCTTCCTTTTTTGAAGCTGAACAAACCTTTTCTCCATGCCACATATGAAAGCATATCTGAAAGCCTCAATGCCAGTATATAATATTCTAATAACTTTTCACTTTTTCTTTTCATAAAAAATTAAATATATATCTAGTAGAGTATATGTGCATAAAATGAGTAAAAATATATCATGAGATGTATTATCGGTCTTCTGAGAAATAATAATAATCTGTTATTAACAGCAGCTGAGGACACAGCTACAGACAGAATTACGAGTCTCCTCAGTGGGTCCGCGTCTGGGCTTACTCTGCAAGCCTCCTGGCTTCAGGGCTTTTAGAGCTGAGCTCTTATGTTTTCAGTTCAGTTCAGTCGCTCAGTCGTGTCTGACTCTTTGCAACCCCATGAATCGTAGCACGCCAGGCCTCCCTGTCCATCACCATCTCCCGGAGTTCACTCAGACTCATGTCCATCGAGTCCGTGATGCCATCCAGCCATCTCATCCTCTGTCGTCCCCTTCTCCTCCTGCCCCCAATACCTCCCAGCATCAGAGTCTTTTCCAATGAGTCAACTCTTTGCATGAGGTGGCCAAAGTACTGAAGTTTCAGCTTTAGCATCATTCCTTCCAAAGAAATCCCAGGGTTGATGTGCTTCAGAATGGACTGGTTGGATCTCCTTGCAGTCCAAGGGACTCTCAAGAGTCTTCTCCAACATCACAGTTGAAAAGCATCAATTCTTCAGCACTCAGCCTTCTTCACAGTCCAACTCTCACATCCATACATGACCACAGGAAAAACCATAGCCTTGACTAGACGGACCTTAGTCAGCAAAGTAATGTCTGCTTTTGAATATGCTATCTGGGTTGGTCATAACTTTTCTTCCAAGGAGTAAGCGTCTTTTAATTTCATGGCTGCAGTCACCATCTGCAGTGATTTTGGAGCCCAAAAAAATAAAGTCTGACACTGTTTCCCCATCAATTTCCCATGAAGTGATGGGACCGGATGCCATGATCTTCATTTTCTGAATGTGAGCTTTAGGCCAACTTTTTCGCTCTCCTTTTTCACTTTCATCAAGAGGCTTTTTAGTTCCTCTTCACTTTCTGCCATAAGGGTGATGTCATCTGCATATCTGAGGTTATTGATATTTCTCCTGGCAATCTTGATTCCAGCTTGTGTTTCATCCACTCCAGCGTTTCTCATGATGTACTCTGCATAGAAGTTAAATAAGCAGGGCAACAATATACAGCCTTGACGTACTCCTTTTCCTATTTGGAACCAGTCTGTTGTTCCATGTCCAGTTCTAACTGTTGCTTCCTGACCTGCATACAGATTTCTCAAGAGGCAGGTCAAGTGGTCTGGTATTCCCATCTCTCTCTGAATTTTCCACAGTTTATTGTGATCCACACAGTCAAAGGCTTTGGCATAGTCAATAAAGCAGAAATAGATGTTTTTCTGGAACTTTCTTGCTTTTTCCATGATCCAGCAGATGTTGGCAATTTGATCTCTGGTTCCTCTGCCTTTTCTAAAACCAGCTTGAACATCTGGAAGTTCATGGTTCACGTATTCCTGAAGCCTGGCTTGGAGAATTTTGAGCATTACTTTCCTAGCATGTGAGACGAGTGCAATTGTGTGGTAGTTTGAGCATTCTTTGGCATTGCCTTTCTTTGGAATTGGAATGAAAACTGACCTTTTCCAGTCCTGTGGCCACTGCTGAGTTTTCCAAATTTGCTGGCATATTGAGTGCAGCACTTTCACAGCATCATCTTTCAGGATTTGAAACAGCTCAACTGGAATTCCATCACCTCCACTAGCTTTGTTCATAGTGATGCGTTCTAAGGCCCACTTGACTTCACATTCCAAGATGTCTGGTTCTAGATTAGTGATCACATCATCATTACTATCTGGGTCATGAAGATCTTTTTTGTACAGTTCTTCTGTGTATTCTTGCCACCTCTTCTTAATATCTTCTGCTTCTGTTAGGTCCAGACCATTTCTGTCCTTTATCGAGCCCATCTTGGCATGAAATGTTCCCTTGGTACCTAATTTTCTTGAAGAGATCTCTAGTCTTTCCCAATCTGTTCTTTTCCTCTATTTCTTTGCACTGATCGCTGAAGAAGGCTTTCTTATCTCTTCTTGCTATTCTTTGGAGCTCTGCATTTAGATGCCTATATCTTTCCTTTTCTCCTTTGCTTTTCGCCTCTCTTCTTTTCACAGCTATTTGTAAGGCCTCCCCAGATGGCCATTTTTGCTTTTTTGCATTTCTTTTCCATGGGGATGGTCTTGATCCCTGTCTCCTGTACAATGTCACGAATTTCATTCCATAGTTCATCAGGCACTCTATCTATCAGATCTAGGCCCTTAAATCTATTTCTCACTTCCACTGTGTAATCATAAGGGATTTGATTTAGGTCATACCTGAATGGTCTAGTGGTTTTCCCTACTTTCTTCAATTTAAGTCTGAATTTGGCAATAAGGAGTTCATGATCTGAGCCACAGTCAGCTCCTGGTCTTGTTTTTGTTGACTGTATAGAGCTTCTCCACCTTTGGCTGCAAAGAATATAATCAATCTGATTTCAGTGTTGACCATCTGGTGATGTCCGTGTGTAAAGTCTTCTCTTGTGTTGTTGGAAGAGGGCGTTTGCTATGACCAGTGCATTTTCTTGGCAAAACTCTATTAGCCTTTGCCCTGCTTCATACCGCATTCCAAGGCCAAATTTGCCTGTTACTCCAGGTGTTTCTTGACTTCCTACTTTTGCATTCCAGTCCCCTAGAATGAAAAGGACATCTTTTTTGGGTGTTAGTACTAAAATGTCTTGTAGGTCTTCATAAAACCGTTCAACTTCAGCTTCTTCAGCATTACTGGTTGGGGCATAAACTTGGATAACTGTGATATTGAATGCTTTGCCTTGGAGACGAACAGAGATCATTCTGTCGTTTTTGAGACTGCATCCAAGTACTGCATTTTGGACTCTTTTGTTGACCATGATGGCTACTCCATTTCTTCTGAGGGATTCCTGCCCGCAGTAGTAGATATAATGGTCATCTGAGTTAAATTCACCCATTCCAATCCATTTTAGTTCGCTGATTCCTAGAATGTCGATGTTCACCCTTGCCATCTCTTGTTTGACCACTTCCAATTTACCTTGATTCATGGACCTGACATTCCAGGTTCCTATGCAATATTGCTCTTTACAGCATCGGATCTTGCTTCTATCACCAGTCACATCCACAACTGGGTATTGTTTTTGCTTTGGCTCCATCCCTTCATTCTTTCTGTATTTATTTACTGTTATCTATACTTTGAATTAGGCCTGTAGGCATGGTTTTCCTGAAACCCTCTCCCTGTTCCACCTCCCGGCCTACCCTGGCAACTAACCATAACAACCCAAGGTATATTACCGCCTTCTGTAGTTGGTTCTGTGTTGACAGTATAGCGCACATTTTTCCATCAATTTTCAATACTGTACTCTTTGCACAACCATTTGAGACAAGAAAAGGAAAGAATCCAAGTAGTTGGGAAACTGGGATTGAGATTTTTAAAATTTAATAACTCATTTATAGTATGCAATACATTCATTGTTACTTAGTAGGTACTTAATAGGTTGCACAAAATACAGGCACTTAGATAGAAAAGAAAACAAGTCTGGCCTCACCCGTGGAGTCTATACTCTTACTGCGAGCCTTACTAGTCCCATCAAGCTCTGGGCCAGTTTGGAAGGATGGGAACACATAAAGCACGAAGGGCGTACTTAAAAGACCTGCTTCCAAACTGGAAGCTCCCGGACACTGGAGTTTTGCTTCCACTCTAACCCGGGCAGTCACGTTGGAGGTGGTAGCTGAGAGGGAATGAAGCAGCAAGATTCAGATACTGCATGTGAAATGCTTAAACATAATATACTTTATAGGGAATGAGTCTACTCTGGGTCCAGTAGCAATTGTTCCTGTGCCGTGGCTGCTGTGATCTGCGGTGACGTGAACTCACAGGCAGGATGCTGTAACACCAGCAGCAAACCCACACGTGCAGCCTAAGCCGTCTGGCGGGATCTACTATTCATCTTCCCAGGCTTCATTGTGCGGAGGATTAATGTGTGGACTAGTGCTCAGAAGTTCTGTTCTGCTTAAGGGGCCCAACACCTCCTGGTCCTGAAGCCTCCAAGAAACTAAGAGGAATACGAGGATCTTATAAGTTCTATCACTGAAAGAATTCTTGTGAGTGAGGAAAGGAGAAATCAGAACCTTGAGAAACTTAATTCGTTATTTGGTCAAGAAATTGTCTTCTTTGCAATGATAACCAAGGACATCTATTTGTAGCCTTGTGACAAAAAATTTATTCCATCAGCACTGTGAAAACTACCGAATCACCCCACTGGTAGGTAGCAGCCCTTCTCCCTTTAATTTTCACTTTTACTTGAGGTAGATTCCCTAGACAAAGTCAGTGCCCTCTGAGACCAGCAAATGAAATTTCTGAACAGTAGCACATTTAGCCACCCAGTACAGTCAGGAAGAAAGCCATTTAATTGGGTCTTTGGCTCATCTTGACCCTAATCTCCAACAGGAAAGGCACAGCTAAGGAGACATTCTGCCCATGGACAGGGTAGGGAGAAATAAACCTCCTTCAAGTAGTATCACTCCATGTTAGCTACTCTGCACAAGTCTGCTCAGACTGAATTCTAGATTCACTAGTAGGCAAAGGAATGGGCTCATGCAACTATTCATGTTACCTAGTTGCCGAAACTGGCACTTCAAAAATGATAAACTAGTTAGTTTAAAAATAATTTTAACTTTTACTGTTCTTTTTCCTGGTTTTTTTTTTTTAGTTCTCTTGATATGTCAAAACCAAAAAATAATCAGATTCATTATTTTAACTGATAGTTCACTTCAGACACACCCCTAACCCATTTTACTTCTCTTGCTCTCAAGCTTCATTACCTGTAAAACAGGTACAAGACCAGTTGATGTATTAAAAGTTCACTTCTAACTTTAAAATTATTGAACTGAGACTTCGAGAACTTGTGCTTACAAATGAAGCATTCTACACTTCATTAAGATTATGGGATGAAACATCACTTACTCTAGTTAAAAATGAAAATGAATATACTTATGTATACATTCTCATTCTGAATCAGAAATATAATTCCAATCAAAGGGAAATGATTAAGAATAATTTTAATAGACTGTAAAAATACATCTGCTCTAGTTATGATGGGGAAAAATTCTATAATGGCTATTTAAATGCAAAGTTCAACGCCTTCTGATAAATGAAGGATCCTAATTCAAAAGCAGAGACATTACTTTGCCAACAAAGGTCCGTCTAGTCAAGGCTATGGTTTTTCCAGTAGTCATGCATGGATGTGAGAGTTGGACTGTGAAGAAAGCTGAGTGCCAAAGAATTGATGCTTTTGAGCTGTGGTGTTGGAGAAGACTCTTGAGAGTCCCTTGGACTGCAAGGAGATCCAACCAGTCCATTCTAAAGGAGATCAGTCCTGGGTGTTCTTTGGAAGGAATGATGCTAAAGCTGAAACTCCAGTACTTTGGCCACCTTATGCAAAGAGTTGACTCATTGGAAAAGACTCTGATGCTGGGAAGGATTGAGGGCAGGAGGAGAAGGGGACGACAGAGGATGAGATGGCTGGATGGCATCACCGACTCAATGGACAGGAGTTTGAGTGAACTCTGGGAATTGGTGATGGACAGGGAGGCCTGGTGTGCTGCAATTCATGGGGTCACAAAGAGTCGGACATGGAGAGCAACTGAAGTGAAGTGAAAGGATACATATGGTGATAGAGTATTATATGATTGGATATCTAAAACTAAATTAATAATTTGGCATATATTTACACTGAAGGGCTTTCCTGGTGGCTCAGCTGGTAAAGAATCCGCCTGCAATGCAGGAAACCTGGGTTACGACAACCTCCTGGAAAAGGGCCCAGCTACCCACTCCAGTATTCTGGCCTGGAGAATTCCATGGGCTGTATAGTTCATGGGGTCGCAAAGAGTTGGACACGACTGAGCGACTTTCACTACACTGATAAAATCAAAAGCCATCTGTGAAAACTGGACTGGAATCAAGAAACAGACTTGATCATAATATTTAGAAGTTTAAAACTATTTAGGCCTTCATTGTTCAGGGGAAAACGGAAACTAACAGGCAGCTCCTTAAGCTGAACCGGGTTTAAAGGACTTGATTGTACATGTAAGGTGTTCGGGTTTTCTGTGTATCTGTCATACAGATATGAACTTTGGAGTTCACATCCTGAAAAGAAGCTCCTATCTACCCTAATGTATGTAACATAATCCAGCAGCGGGATGGCGCATGGCAAGTGCTCAACAGATCATTTGTTTTCTTCTCTTTCTTCCTCTATCAGTAGATGTAAACTACCAGGGTGGAAAAAAAAAATGACCTGTTAAAATAGTGAAGAAGAATCAAAAGAGTTTAAGTAGGAGCTGAAAGAAACACCCACTGCTCTGTTATCAGACACCCGTCTTCCTTGGGTGTTTAACTTTAACCACATCAAACAGAAGCACCTGTGAATGTTTGTCTATTACATATTCTTTCACAGAGAAATGAAGCACAATAACAGCACTAAAATGAATAAAACTCTTTCTTTAAAGTCATGTATTTACAACAGCTTGCACACATGTCAAAGACTTTTCAAAACAAAAATGTCTACTTTTTAGAACAGAAAAATTGTGTTCTATTTCCAAATGAACTAGTAATGTTAGATCCTCATGAAAGAAAATTATAAATTATATAATCAGTGTGCATTACATGATAGCTTGGGAAAAGAGAAGGCCTCAGGAGACACCTTTTTGTTTTGCTTAGATAAATACACTGAGCTTCAGGTGTTCTGAGTGTCTTGGTACTATGGTGAGAGGGGACATAAACATATAAAATTGACTTTCCAGGTAAATGATGAAATGTGATCTATATTAACATAATGCTTTTTCAGAGAACTTTATGAAAAGTATATAAATATGTTTATACACAGTGTTCACAAATGATGTAGAAGTTTAGGGAATGTTCCTTTTTTCCTACTCCAATATATACTGAAATATCAATGCAGAGTCCCTCAATAACACAAAAGGGATCTATAGCCAAGTACACAGTGGAGAGAGAGGCTTGGGAGGAAGCTGTGAAATTTTAAGGGAAAATGCACCACAGACTCACTCCATTTTAAAGCTTAAAAGGACTTTAGAGATAAATACTTCAGGGATTCAATCAATATTTCATCAACAAAATTTCATTTTTAAAGGTTATCTTTGGTATGTTTAAAATCTTTTATTAGACTTAACATATACCCTAAAATGTGTTAATATACCACATTTTAACACCCTGTAGTCTATCAATATGTTGCCTCGTGTTGCCAAGTTAACTAGTTTTTGTGTAGAACTCGAAAAAATAAAAAGTTCTTCCATTATCTCTGACTTATTGAACAAAGTCATATTATCTCTTATCTTCAAGACTCAGGATTTTCTTGATACCGTGAATCCAAAATATGTATTAACAGAAGTAAACTGGATGAGGGGTAAAGAGAAATAGTTCTCTTAAATTTCTGGATGAGAAAATGTGAAGGGCCATCACTTCTTTTTTTTTAAGTATAGTTGATTTATAATGTATTAGTTTCTAATGTACAGCAAAGTGATTCAGTTACACATTGTATGGTTTTCATTGTGGTTTATTAAAAGATACTGAATGTAGTTCTCTGCGCTATACACTAGGACCTTGCTGTTGATCTATTTTACGTTTAGCAGTTTGTATCTGCTGATCCCAAACTCCTCGTTTGTCCCTCCCCCCAAACCTCTTCCCCCTTTGGTAATCGGAAGCTTATTTCCTATGTCTGTTAATCTGTTTCTGTTTCATAAATAAGTTTACTTGTGTCATATTTTAGATCCTACATACAAGTGGTATCATGTGGTATGTGTCTTTCTCTGTTTAACTTACTTCAGTTAGCATGATAATCTCTAGGTCCATTCACGTTGCGGCAAATGGCATTATTTCATTCTTTTTTATGGCTGAGTAGTATTCCATTATGCATATATACCATTCCTTCTTTATTTAAAAAAATGTATTTATTTAACCGCATCAGGTCTTAGTTGCGGCATGAGGGCTTAGGTGCCCTGCGCCATGTGGGATCTTAGTTCCCCTACCAGGGATCAAATCCACATCCCACACATTGCAGGATGGATTCTTAACCACTGGGCCACCAGGGAAGCCCCTACTACATCTTCTTTATCCATTCAGCTGTCAGGAGACATTTAGGTTGCTTCCATGTCTGGGCTATTGTAAATAGTGCTGCTATGAACACAGGGGTGCCTGTATCTTTTTGAATTATAGTTTTGTCCAGATGTATGCCTAGGAGTACCCACTCCAGTGTTCTTGCCTGGAGTATCCCAGGGACGGGGGAGCCTGGTAGGCTGCTGTCTACGGGGCTGCACAGAGTCGGACAGGACTGAAGCGACTTGGCGGCAGCAGCAACATGCCTAGGAGTAGGATTGCTGGGTCATGGGACAGCTCTGCTTTTGATTTTTAAAGGAACCTCCACGCTGTTTTCCACAGTGGCTGCACCAATTTACATTTCCACCAACAGTGTAGGAGGGTTCCCTTTTCTCCACACTCTCCCCAGCATTTATTTGTAAACCTGTTAATGATGACCACCTCTAACAATGAAGTGGTACCTCACTGTAGTTTTGATTTGCATTTCTCTAACAATAAGCAATGATGAGTATATTTTCGTGTTCCTGTTGGTCATCTGTATATCTCTGGAGAAATAAGACAGCAACCTTGCTTGTAATAACATTAGAGACTTTACATTTTTCTGACTTGCCAGGTCTTTTGATTTCTTTTAGGTACCACAAAACCAGGTACAAAAGAATCCTAAATCAAGGAATGTTTAAATAAAATTTCAACGGCAGCCTACAGACCTGTTTTATAGATTCTTAGGTCCAGATCAAGGTAGCAAGATGCTAGTTGGCATACTGGTGCCTCCACAGTTCTCAAATTAGTGCTAACAGCTGAAATTTCTAAAGGAAAGAAAATTCAGGATTTCTGGAGAGAAATTAGTAACAGGAAACGGTTTATACTGCCAGCAACAGAAGCAGAATCCGTTTTTCAAGTTTCATGCTCACTTAGCAGGTGATCTATGAGCCCTCTGAGAAAGGAGATGTGTGGCTGGGGATACACGCCTGGAGCTAGAGACTCTGAGGAGCAGACCACCTTGCTAGTATGAGGAAGGACCTGTATTTCCGCTTTGACTCTCAAGGATAAAACTAGGAGAAAGGTTTGCTTATCTTCCTTCAAGAAGTATGTGTCGTGTGTGTGTGTGTGTGTGTGTGTGTGTGAGAGAGGGAGAGAGAGAGAGACAGAGAGAGACAGAAAAAGGGAGAGGGGAAGGGACAGAGAATGTGAGTATGCGAGCCCTGGGGTGGGGATGCTTTGGAATCAAAGTGAAGGCCTGAATATAAAGAATTTTCAAATTATTACCTGCATAAGAAATCAGATACTACTAGTCATTCAGAGTCAGCAGTCAGGCTGGCTGCCTAAGAATCACTTCTAAAAATTCTGAGTCCTGGGCTCATCTCCAGGATTAGGTAGAACTGCAGTCAGGGTTAGGAACCCAAGGCCATGAATCACAACTCCTTCCAGTTCCTTAAACCCTTTAACTTCTTCACAACTGGTTTATTTTACGAGCTTCCCAAAATGATGAGAAACATTTTTGAGGCTATCCTTAGAAAACTGGGGGAAATGCATCTTATTCTGAAGCCAGTTTTTGAGACAAAGGGCTCTGTGTAAAGTTAGGAACGTGCTGAATTATTGGATTTGTTGTAAGGGAGCGAGTGACCCTGGGAAGCCCTGGTTAGGGGCCTGGTGACAGTAATCCTGTTTGATTTTTGACTGGTTATTACAGAATTATCATTTCTGTTTTGTACCTCTTTTCCTCATATATTGTCCCCAGCTGGTCTAAGACAGGGACACTGGGGGAAAATGAGGGAAGGCTGCAGTAGAGGAGGGTAACAGCATTAGTTACGTCCACTTTTCATAAATGTGTGCTGGCCTTTCCAACAACTCTGCAATCGACTGCTGACTGAAGACTGCATTCTCCTCAGTTTTCTGAAGGTTTATTCCATCAAATGAAGTGTATCAGTCTCCATTAATAAAGCTTTATTCTAGTATCTAGTTATTTATTTTTAGAAAGTATGGGAAACTAATCAAATCATGCCTGAAAAGAAAGGAAAAATATCATTCTCCCTTGTGTGCTAAGTTGCTTCAGCCATGTCCGACTCTTTGCGACCCTATGGACCATAGCCCACCAGGCTTCTCTGTCCATGGGATTTCCCAGGCAAGAATATTTGAGTAGGTCACCATTTCCTCCTCCAGGGGATCTTCCCAACCCAGGGATGGAACCGGTGATTCTTACATCTCCTGCGGTGGCAGGTAAGTCTTTTACCACTAGCGCTACTTGGGAAGCCATTTCCCTTTTATGACACTTGAAAAAAATCTACCTTACCAATTTTTATTTGCAGGTTGAGTTTTTACATGAAGTCGCATTATTGAAGACTTGGCTGTCTTGTGATGAATTTTTCATATGTATTCTCTGCCATACTATTGTTAAGATGAACTGCTGCTACTGTGAGATGGGTTTTAACTGATCTATTATAGGTTTCTTTCAGATGGCACTACTTTAGGGACATTCAAGCATTCGCTGCTATTGTTTGGGCCTCGTGGATAACGTACAGATTTAAAAACAAATCTTATTGCTGATATGTCCATTTCTTTCCCTGCACTTTTTTATATCTGGGATGTAGTCAAACTTATCTGATTTAATATGCATTTTTTAAAATGCCATGACTATTAAATACCTTGTTTACATACAGGTGAAATAAATTTATTCCAACAAAAAGAAATCTACCTAAAATAAGTACATCATAGATTCACAGAGAAAGGAGCTGTGAGGAAAGGGTTATTCTTTTAGAAATTAAGTTAAATGGAGTTTAAATGGAGTGCTGTGAACAAGCAGAAAATAATTTTTGGTGGGAATGTAGGAAAACTGGAACCCTTGTACACAGCTGGTAGGAATGTAAAATGATTCAGTTGTTGTGGAAAACATATGGCTGTTCCTCAAAAAAAGTAAATAAATAATATATATTAGTAATATAGCAATTCACTCCTTGGTATATATCCAAAAGAACTGAAAACAGGTACATACAAATATATGTATATACCTGTTAATAGTAGCACTGTCCAATAGCCAGAAAGTGGAACCCCAAATGTCAATCAAAGAATGAATAAACAAATAAATAAACAAATTCCATTATATATATAATGGAAGCCATGAAAAGGGATGAAGTGCTGACAGATGTTACAGTGCAGACGATCCTTGAGAGCACTGTGCTAAGTGGAAGATGTCAGACACAAAAGGTCACAGATACTAGGATTCCATTTATGTAACATATTCAGAATAGGCAGATCCACCAGACAGGAAGCAGACCGGGAGTTCCCACAGATAGGAGGGAGTGGAGAACGGGAAGTCACTGCTGAATGGGTATGGGTTTCTTTTTGAGGGGATGGAACTCTTTTGGAACAGAGGTGGTGACTGTACAACATTATGAACGTACTGAACGCCACTGAATTGTTCACTTTAAAATGGTTATCTGAACAGTAGGTGAATTTAACCTGAATGAAAAAAAAAAAAAAAGACAAGTGAAATGCCTTCTCAGTGGATTAGGGTGTCATTTTCCACAACTAAGAAATAGGTTTTGGTCTGCACATACCTGGAAGATGAGGTTGATGTTGTTGAGGTACCAAGTTTGGTTCTGGAGGCATGGGTAATTCCTCAGAAACATACTTTAAAAGTTCCTTTCCCTGGTATGTTATCTGTACATAAGTAAACACAGAATTTCAAAATCATACAAAATCACATGAAGAAAATGCACCTATCTCTTGCAAATTGTAACTTCAGTAGAGTACTCACTGTTGTATACTGTGTATTGGCAAACTCACAGCCAAATGTGGGCTGCCGTCTTTTCTGTGACTGAAGTTTTATTAGAACACACTGATACCATTCATTTACTTAACATCTATGGCTGTTTTTATGCTACAAAAGGATCAAGTAGTTTTGACAGAGATCTATGCTCACAAAGCCTGAAATGTTTCTTATCTGTCTCTTTATGGAGAAAACTGTTGATCTCTGATGTATATCATTAATTCTCTCATACATTCATTTACTCAACAAATATTAATTCAGTACCTGCTACTTTACAACATAAAAAAAGTAGTGTTGCATTAATAAAATTAAGCCATAAAAGTAAAATGGTACTTTTCAAGAAAGCAGACAGGCAACTGATTAGATTAACAGCATGTCAGGTCTAAACATCAACGTTTCCTCTCCACCCTTGGTTTGCTTGTAAACTTAGCTATTGTTTATCAGCCCCAAAGTTCAGAGCTTAGAAATACATACATAAAAATGGGCTGGACTGAGGCAGACTGGCAAATACCTGCCAGAACTGTTTGAGCCCAAGAGTCTTTGCTTTCTCCAGACTGAGTTCTAAAGCAGGTAAGGTAAGGTAAAGTCGCTCAGTCGTGTCCGACTCTTTGCGACCCCATGGACTGTTACCTACCAGGCTCCTCTGTCCATGGGATTTTCCAGGCAATAGTACTGGAGTCGATTGCCATTTCCTTCTCCAGGGTATCTTCCCGACCCAGGGATTGAAAGCAGTCTGATAACATAATCCCAGAAGCTAGGTTCACTATGGTTAACCCAGCAAGCCTTGGCTTGAACACCCCTTCCTCCAGGATGCTCACCCAGAGATGCTCAAGTAATGACCTTCCTACAGGACCCCATAACCTCTGTGCTTATATTTCTGTCAAGCACTAAACCCACTTAAATGAAATTATGTATTAATGTGTCTGTTTTCACTAAGGATCTGTATCATACTAAGTTTTATTTTCTAGCACTTCACATAGTGCCTGACAATATAGGGGAAAAGCTCTGAAGTCCCAGATCTTAATCAGGATTCTTAAATTCTTTGAGTACCTCCAGATTTTTAAGTTGTGGGGAGTAAAAGGGATAGTACTTATGAGAAATATCCCTTTGGCATACTGTCGAGCACACCCTCGGTGCTCAATATGTGCTTGTTACTGAAGGGAGCAAGGGCGGCCTAAGGAGCATGGAATGGTTAGGCAGACTTAGAGCTCAATCCTATGACCAAACAGAGCCTCACGTGTTAATGGAACAGATCTGGCCTACTCAGCATGTTAAACCCTCCTTACCTGCAATGGAAGAAGATGCGCTGAGGCCACTAAATGCCTTCTGTCATTGCTCCAAATAATAAACAGGTGAAAACAATGGATTTTGACCATTTATCCAAAAAAAGAAGAATGTACCTTTAAAGTGCACGTGAAATCATATCAAGCATCTTTTCTAACCACAATATTAAGTGACTAGAAATCAGCTACTAAAAAGAAGAAAAAGAACAAGTGCAAAACACACAAACAACTGGAAGCTAAACAACATGCTACTAACCAACCAACAGTTCACTGAAGAAATGAAAGAGGAATAAAAAATACCTAGAGACAAAAGAAAATAAAATCACAATGATCCAAAATCTATGGGATACAGAAAAAGCATTTCTAAGAGGCAAGTTTATAGTGATACAAGCTTACCTCAGGAAAAAGAAAAAACTCAAACAACCTACCTTACACCTAAAGGAACTAGAGAACAAAGAACAAAAAAACCTATCAAAAAGATTAGAGCCGACGAAATAAATAGAGGCAAAAAAAAAAAAAAAACCAGAAAAGATCAACAAAACTAAAACCTGGTTCTTTGAAAAGATACACAAAATTGATAAACCTTTAGTCAGACTCACAAAGAAAAACAGGGAGAGGGCCCAAGTCAATCAAATTAGAAATGAAAGAGAAGTTGTCACCAATACCACAGAAATACCAAGGATCTTAAGAGACTACTACAGACAACTACATGCCAAGAAAATGTACAACCTAGAAGAAATGGACAAGTTCTTACAAATGTACAGTCTCCCCAAACTGAACTGGAAATAAATACAAAATCTGAATAGGCCAATTACCAGTGATGAGACAGAATCAGTAATTTAAGAATTCCCAGCAGGGGGACTTTACCGGTTGTCCAGTGGCTGGGACTCCATGCTCCCAATGCAGCGGGCTTGGGCGTGATCCCGGGCCGGGGAACTGGAGTCCACGTGCCACGAGTAAGGCACTGCGTGCCACAATTAAGACCCGACGTGGGCAAATAAGTAAACAAACATTTAAAAACCCCACGAAACTCCCAACAAGGATTTCCCTGGTGGTCTAGTGGGTAAGGGTCCATGCTCCCAATGCAGGGGGCCCATGTTAATATCAACTAGCCTGGACACTAGATCCTACATGCCACAACTAAGAATTCACAGGCCACAACTAAAGACCCCACAGGCAGCAGCTAAAGGGCAAAGATCCTGCGAGTCATAACTAAGCCCTGGTGCAGCCAAATATGTAAATGTTAAAACAACAAACAAACAAACTCCCAACAAACAGAAGTACAGAACCAGAGAGCTTTGCAGGTGAATCTTACCAAACATTTAGAGAAGAGTGAGCCCCTATCCTTCTCCAACTATTCCAAAAAACTGCAGAGGAAGGAACACTTTCGAACTCATTCTAGAAGGCCAGCATCACCCTGATACCAAAACCAGACAGGATATCACAAAAAAAGTCCCATAAATTACAGGCCAGTATCACTGATGAACACAGACACACAGATCCTAAACAAAACATTAGCAAACAGGATCCAGCAACATATTAAGAGGATCATAAATCATGATCAAGTGGGATTTATCCTGGAGTTGCAAGGATATTTCAGTGTCTGCAAACTGATCACTGTGATACACCACATTAACAAACTGAAGAATAAAAATCATACAGTCATCTCAATAGATGAGACAAAGATTTTGACAAAATTCAATATCCATTTATGATTAAAAAAAAATACTCCAGAAAGGGGGCAAAGAGAGAATATGCCTCAACATAACAAAGGCCATTTATGACAAACCTATAGTTAACATCACAGTCATGGTGAAAAGCTGAAAGCATTTCCTCTAAGATCACAAACAAGACAAGGATGACCACTCTTGCCACTTTTATTCACGTAGTATTGGAATTTCTAGCCACAATAATCAGGCAAGAAAAAGAAATAAAGGGCATCCCAATTGTAGAGATATAAGTAAAACTGCCACTGTTCACAGAAGACATGATACTATATATAGAAAACACTAAAAATACCACCAGAAAACTACCAGAGCTCATCAGTGAATTCAGAAAAGTTGCTGGATACAAAATTAATATACAGAAACCTGTTGTATTTTTGTATGTTAACAATGAACTATCAGAGAGAGCTAAGGAAATAATCCTGTTTACCACTGCATCAGAAAGAATAAAATACCTAGGAATAAATCTACCTAAGGAGGCAAAAGTCCTGTACATGGAAAACCGTAAGACACTGATTGAAAAGAAACTGAAAACGACACAAATAAATAGAGAGATATACTGTGTTCTCGGGCTGGGATAATTAATATTGGTAAAATACTACACTAGCCAAGGCAATCTACAGATTCACTGCAGTCCCTATCAAGATACCAATGGCATGGAACTAGAATAAATAGTTTTAAAATGTGTATGGAAACACAAAAAACCCTGAATAGTTACAGCAATCTTGAGAAAAGACTCTGATGCTGGGAGGGATTGGGGCAGGAGGAGAAGGGGACGACCGAGGATGAGATGGTTGGATGGCATCACGGACTCGATGGCCTGAGTCTGAGTGAACTCCGGGAGTTGGTGATGGACAGGGAGGCCTGGCGTGCTGCGATTCATGGGGTCGCAAAGAGTCAGACACGACTGAGCGACTGAACTGAACTGAACTGAACTGAGAAAGAAGAATAGAGCTCAAGGAATCATACTCTCTGACTTCAGATTGTACTACAAAGCTGCTGTAATCAAAACAGTCTTGAACAGGCACAGAAACAGACACACATATCAACAGAACAGAATACAGAGCCCAGCAGTAAACCCATGCACTTACAGTCAGTTAATCTCTGACAAAGGAGCCAAGAATATACAATGAAGAAAAGACAGTCTCTTTACTAAGTGGTGCTGGGAAAACTGGACAGCAACATGTAAAAAAAATGAAATTACAGCATTTCTCACACCATATACAAAAAGTACACTCTAAATGAATTAAAGACCTAATGTAAGACTGGAAATCAAAATTCCCAGAAGAAAACACAGGCAGAACACTCTCTGACATAAATTAGAGCAATATTGTTTTGGATCTGTTTCCTAAGGCAAAGGAAACAAAATAAAAAATAAACAGGATCTAATTAAACTTAAAAGCTTTTATACAGCAAAGGAAACCACTGACAAAATGAAAACACTGAAGGGGAGAAAATACTTGCAAATGATATGACCCATAAGGGGTTAATATACAAAATGTATAAATAGCTCATACAACTCAGTATCAAAAAACAGCCTGGTCAAAAAATGGGCAGAAGACCTGAATAGAAAATTTCCCAAAAAAGAGACATACAGATGGCCAACAGTCATATGAAAAGATGCTCAACACTGCTAATCATAAGAAAAATGCAAATCAAAGCCACACTGAGGTATTACCTCACACCTGATGATGTCAGAATGGCCATCATCAAAAAGAACACAAATAACAAATGTTGCCAAGGCTGTGGAGAAAGGGGAACTTTTCTACACTGTTGGTGGGAACAAAAACTGGTGTAACCACAATGGAAAACAGTATGGAGGTTTCTCAAAAACTTAAAACTACCATATGATCCAGCAATTCTGCTCCTGGGTATACATCCAAAAACAAAAACACTAATTCAAAAAAGGTGAACGTGCACTTCAGTGATCAAAGAAACACTGTTCACAGTTGCCAAGGCATAGAAACAACCTAAGTGTTCATCAGGGATTCCCTGGTGGCTCAGCTGGTGAAGAGTCCGCCTGCAGTGCAAGAGACCCCAGTTCGATTCCTGGGACGGGAAGATCCGCTGGAGAAGGGATAGGCTACCCACTCCAGTATTCTTGGGCTTCCTTTGTGCCTCAGCTGGTAAAGAATCCACCTGCAATGCAGGAGACCTGGGTTCGATCCCTGGGTTGGGAAGATCCCCTGGAGAAAGGAAAGGTTACCCACTCCAGTATTCTGGCCTCGAGAATTCCATGGACTGTATAGTCCTTGGGGTCATAAAGAGTCGGACATGACTGAGCAATGTTCACTTTCACTTTAAGTGTCCATCAATAAATGAACAGATATAGAAGATGTGGTGTAAATGTACAATGGAATACTACTCAGCCATAAAAATGTATGAAATCTTGCCATTTGCAACAACATGGATGGACCTGGAGGGTTTATGGTATGTGAAATAAAAAACACAGAAAAAGACAAATATTCTGTTATTACATGGGGAATCAAAAAATAAAATAAATGAATATAACAAAATAGAAACAGACATAGATAAAGAGAACAGACTAGTGGCAACCAGCGTGGAGAGGGAAGACCAGAGGGGCAAGAGAGGGGCAGGAGACTAAGAGGTACAGGTGACCACATATGAGATAAATAAGCTCTGGGGATACATTCTGCAGCGCAGGGAACACAGCAAATATTCCACAATAAATCTGCATTAAGTATAACATAAACACGGTGAACCGCTATGTTGTGCCGCTGCAACTGACTATGCCTCAAAAATATCAATGTTTATCTGCCAAGTATGTAAAAAGAAGAAGGACTGGGGTTCGTTCACATTATCGTCCTGATGATATCCAACACACGCTATGCCCTTATCAACGTGTAGGCTCAGTATGTTTTCACCTGTATCTCAAAATTTAAAGTATATTTTTAATCAGTTAGTGGTGGGTAGACTTAGGGGTCCTGAGTCCCCTGTAAGCCCCAGACATATCACTAGGGATAATTCACACATTCAAAGAACACAGCTTTTAAGAAAATACATTGAGTTAAAAGGCAGGAGTGATTTAATGGACAGAGATAACAAGGAACAGGCCTCAGACGGAACCAGCACTAGGTCACTCCAGGAGACTGCAGCAGCGAGAGGAGCGTGTGCTCCCTGGCGGGGTGAGCAGGAGGACTCCCCGGGCGAGGCCGTGCATCAGCTCAGCTGCCTGGGTAGGCCCGAGTCAGTTCTGGGGCTCATGACTCTGTCATTCTGTCGACGTGAATGTAGACGTAGGTCGAGACCTAGTTTTCTGGCGTTTCTCGCCTGACAACCTGGCTCTACATCCCCACACCACCTAGTCAGTGAAAATGTCCCCATTTACCAAGACAGTAGAAACCTGTCCTCATCAAGAAGTGACTGTGAATTCAGGAGTTACCCCAAGACAAGAAGAGGTAAAGGTTACTGTGGTAAATTTTGAAGGAGGCTTTAAAAAAAATTGTAAACAAACTCAGTTTCTCAGCCTGTGTTATTTATGAGAAGTACATGAGTGCCCTCTCGTAATTTTTGAAACTATTTCTATTTCTAGGATAATTTTAAAGATCTAAGCTTGCTTAGATAACCTGTATGAATGTCTCATATCCAAGAATTGCCCTAATTTTAGTGCCCACATTTGTATTTGGCTTCACCATCACGTAGATGTGAAACAGTATGACTCTAATTTACATGGCTAATAAGGGAAGACCAGAGGCAATGTGATATGTAAACGAGGCATATACGTACAGAGTGAGGGCCAAATGATATCACACCCAGATGTGCAAAACCAGAAAATGCGGTAACTCCAACAGAGAGAGAGAGTGGGAAGACTGAGCCATCACTAGGCACAGGCATGTCAGACTCCAAAGAACCTCGCTACAGCAACTAGCACCACGTTCGCTCCGTGAGCAGAGATTCAGTTTCAGCAAAACAGTGTCATCCATCATAACTCTAAGAAGCTTTGCAATAAAAAGGGATTTCCATGGGTAGAATGTTAATTACCAACACGCAAATATAATTGATGAAACCAAGGAAAGCCATTGAAGCAGGCTGAATTGAAAGCAGGTCAAAAGAAAAAAAAATTACAGGAAAAGAGGAAGACAGAGAGAATATAGAGTAGAGAAAATTTTAAATGTGCTCATGTAAGTGAAGGAACTGAAAACTGTTGTGGAAACACCTGCAGCAGAGGTCCGGGAGACCAGAGTTCATAGTTTAGGGACAAAAACTGAGACAGAAGCCAGCAAAGAGGGTGTGCAGCGCCAAGCTGGACAAAAACGGGGAGAGGAAAGCGCCTTCTACTCCTGGTGCACTAAGGCTTCCTATAATGGCTAGTGGAGGCTGAAGGTATTTGCAGCTCTTTAAAACAGTAATGGTGACTGTCTGATGATTCACACTTTCCTGGGTAAAACATTGCAACACTGTTCCCTGAAATGGTGCCATGGACATCTGGAGATGGCTGATCATCGGACCTCAAGGGTGTTAGTCATCATACTCTTCATACAGGTCGTTAAACTGGGCTTGTAAATCAGAAGACAGAGCTGAAGGGGGAGACTAGTAAGTCTGGGAAGTCTGAATAAAAATTCAGAAATTTTTCCTTCTGGGAGGCTAGCAGTTCGTGGGTAAGACTATGTTCAAACATGCGAATCTCAGGCTCCTTCATCATGCCTTTCACCTTTGGGGGAAGATTCTGCTTTATCCTATCAGAACTAGTAACATATTATTAACTGAATTCCATACATCAGTGGTCCCGCATCTTCCACGAGGAATCACAAGGACCTGATATCACTGTGGGGGTGGGGTGGCAGGAACGAGAGAGGAAGATCGGGGCATTCAGTTTTCTGAGACAGGTAAGGCACGAGGAAGGAGAGGCTCGGTCAGCTGTGCGGCCCTGCTGCGCGGCGTTCTGGCAAATGCGGACTGTGGGAGAGCTCGTGGCGTGCTGCAGCAGGGACACACGGGCACAGAACTAGTCTGGAGAACTTTCAGCATCCTTTTTAATAAAGGAAACAGTTTTATCAGCAAAAAAATATGATGTTATCTCCAACCGAATATGAAGTTAAAGATTAATTTAGGAATGACCCACCTTACTCCAAGCATAATTCCAGGTCACGTAACTGTCACCTCCTAGAAGATCCTTGAGCCAGGTGACTGGGTTTTGATAAATCTGACCATTTTCTACCTTAATTTTGCCACTCAATAAAACACTGGCTTTGTGGGTAGCCTCCTGAAGTGGAAAATAAAACAAAAATTAGGATTGAGAAAATACCTGAACTTCTGCTTCTGTCCATGATAAAGTAAATGGGGACCAGAATTATGTTAACATCTGACACAAGCAAAAAAAAGACAAACTAAATATATGAAACAATGGTTTCCAAGATACCAGACATCAGGGGGAAATGATTAGTTTTACTGAGAACTGAGGAACTACTGAGGTGAGCCCTACAACTGTCCCAGCTCACTGCCCTGAGAGAGCTTCCAGGTCTTCGTACAGGGATAGGAAATCCAGACAAAACCTGTGGATTCTCTCAATTGAGTAGACAGAGTAGGCTCCAGGGAGGCATGATGGCTAGAGTTTGCAGGACAGAGTACTGAAGAAGAAATACACAGAGAACTCTACAGAGCTTCAGAGGGTCCTCTTTAAGTATTCTGCTGAGTTGTGATTGGCCATGTGTAAGAGGAAATTAGCCAAGCCTGGGAAAAGAACCATCTGAAAGAATTAGATGTAATAGCATTCTCTGGCATTCTCAAAAGGCAGAAACAACACCTGTTCCCAATAGTAAGATTAGAAAAACAAACTGATGGGGCATTGGTAGATACACAGAAGTCTTGCCTTTGCAGTGGGATATAATTAGCCTTAGACTGAACACTGCTCCAATCCTAACAAACTGTAAAAGGAAGACCCAAAAGGACTGGAAAAAATCAGTTTTCATTCCAATCCCAAAGAAGGGCAGGGCCTAAGAATGTTCAAACTATCATACAATCACTCTCATTTCACAAGCTAGTAAGGCTATGCGCAAAATCATTCAAGTTAAGCTTCAGCAGAACATAAACCAAGAACTTCAGATGTACAAGCTGGGTTTAGAAAAGGCAGAGGAACACAGAGATCAATGGCCAACATTTTCTGGGGGCTTTCCTGGTAGCTCAGCTGGTAAAGAATCCACCTGCAATTCAGGAGATCCTGGTTCGATTCCTGGTTTGGGAAGATCCACTGGAGAAGGGATAGGCTACCCACTCCAGTATTCTGGCCTGGAGAACTCCATGAACTGTATAGTCCATGGGTCACAAAGAGTTTGACGCGACTGAGCAGCGACTTTCACTTTCAAGTTCTGGATCACAGAGAAAGCAAGGGAATTCCAGAAAAACATCTACTTCTGCGTCATTGATTATGCTAAAGCCTTTGACTGTGGGGATTACAACAAACTGTGGAAAATTCTTAAAGAGATGGAATACCAGACCATCTTACTTGTCTCCTGAGAAACCTGTATGCAGGTCAAGAAGCAACAGTTAGAACCTTACACTGAACAACTAACTGGTTCAAACATGGAAAGAAGTAGAAGGCTGTATACTGTCACCCTGCTTATTTAACTTATATGTAGAGCACATCATGTGAAATGCTGGGGTGGATGAAGCACAAGCTGAAATCAAGACTGCTGAGAGAAATGTCAACTACCTCAGATGTGCAGATGACACCACCCTTATGCAGAAAGCGAAGAGGAACTAAAGGGCCTCTTGATGAGGGTAAAAGAGCAGAGTGAAAAAGCTGGCTTAAAACTCAACACTCAAAACTAAGATCATGGCATCCAGCCCCATCACTTCATGGCAAACAGAAGGGGAAAAAGTGGACGCAGTGACAGATTTTATTTTCTTGGACTCCAAAATCACTGTGGACAATGACTGCAGCCATCCAAGTAAAAGACGCTTGCTCCTTACAAGGAAAGCTATGACAAACCTAGACAACGTATTAAAAAGCAAAGACATCACTTTGCTGACAAAGATCTGTGTACTCAAACCTGTGGTTTTTCTAGTCGTGTATGGATGTGAGAGTTGGACCATAAGGAAGGCTGAGCGCCAAAGAACTGACGGTTTTGAATCATGGTGCTGAAGACTTGAGAATTCTTTGGACTACAAGGAGATCAAACCAGTCAATCCTAAAGGAAATCAACCCTAAATATTCATCGGAAGGACTGATGCGAAGCTGAAGCTCCAATATTTTGGCCACCTGATGTGAAGAGTCAACTTGGGAAAAGACCCTGATGCTGGGAAAGACTGAAGGCAAAAGGAAAAGGAAATGGCGGAGGATGAGATGGTTAGAAGCATCACCAACTCAATGGACATGAATGTAAGCAAACTCCAGGAGACAGTGGAGGACAGAGGAGCCTGGCATGCTACAGTTCACGGGGTTGCAGAGCTGGGCACAACTGAGCGACTTAGCACACACAAAACCCTTCCTGCTGAGTATAACTAATTCTGGTCTGAGAGCCCAAAGGTGCTCGTGACTAAAAGGAATAGGGCAATTTTAGGCTACCCTGGTAGCTCAGCTGGTGAAGAATCTTCCTGCAATGCAGGAGACCCCAGTTTGATTCCTGGGTTGGCAAGATCCGCTGGAGAAGGAATAGTCTACCCACTGCAGTATTCTTGGGCTTTCCTCTAAGCTCAGCTGGTGAAGAATCCACCTGCGATATAGGAGACCTGGGTTTGATCCCTGGGTTGGGAAGACACCCTGGAGAAGGGAAAGGCAGCCCACTCCAGTATTCTGGCCTGGAGAACTCTGTGGACTGTATAGTCCATGGGGTCGCAAAGAGTTGGACATGACTGAATGACTTTCACTTTCACTTGCTAAGAATATAATGGTCAGGTTTCTCCATTTAAACAGCCCAACCAAACCCTTTCCCTCTAAAAGAGCTATACACTGACACTATGTGACAGCAGCATTTTGGTCACTTATTTATAAATTTTACATAATTTTAGAGAGAAAAAAAAAAACAATAGGATACCTGTGTTTTGAATTCCAGAATGTTATTTCCTGGATTAAGTCTTCCTAGCAATATCAGATCCTTTATCTGCAAACATTTCTTTTTGGCAGTTGTGTTGTAGTTTGAAGGTTTTTTCACAGTATGTTGGTAGCCAGACCCAGAGGAGGAGGAGCTCTGAGTATCATTTGCATGAGGAACAGTGAGAGCTGATTTTTTCAAGTAAGGTTTCAGCTGTTGCCCCATGTCACTGCCAAAGACATCAACCCCTTGCTGTGCCAGGGATTCTGATGTTCCCCCGGGTGCTCGGTGGGGAGCTGTTTTCCTGTTTCCTTCTTTTGGATCACAATCAGAAGGACCCTGATCACAAATAACACTTGATGGATGGGCATCATGGTGGGCAGACACACTCGTGGTTGCTGAAATCTTTAATGTGCCAGTTACTGCTGAAGGACTAAAGGACACGTGCCCCTCGGCTGTACTACCTGTAAGATCATTCTCTTTTGGTGAATACTCTGCTTCAGCAATAAAAGTAACAGATTGGGATTGTAATTTAATCTGATTAGTGCCATCTGAATGTCTGGAATTTGATAATCTATCTAAGGTACAGTCATTGGTATTTTGCTTAGAATTCAATTCACTTCCAGAAAATTCTTCCCTTCTCACTGTCTTTGAATTTAGACAAGTGTGCGTTCTTTGGTTGTCGTGCCAGACTTCCTGAGACAGCTGTGTTTCCTGCGTGCCTTTGCACACAAGGCTGACAGGAGAAAGTGAACCTGACTGGGGCTGCATGGAATTTTCCATACTGATACACTCTTGCCTGTCCTTTTCATTAGAGGTTTCTGAGCTTGATGGCAGCTTCCTAAAACTAAGACCAGACAAAGATGTAGCATTCTTATAGGTGTGAAATTTCTGGCTTATTTTTTTCTGTTTTTTTGCTACGAGTAGGAGGCTCTTCTGCCTTGCCGCCAAGTTAGCCAATTGCTCCCTCAGGACTCCATGCTTAAATGACTCTATGGACACCCTGTAGAAAGAAACAGAAAAGGGAAAAATACAAAAACAGTGGAAAACATTTTTTTTTAAGCAGTCATTTAGATTTTATAGATACTCTGTGTCAATTTAAATTTAATCAGCTCAAAGTACACAAGAGTCTATCTTTGCCCTGTGTATTCTTCAAGAGCAAACTGTTGCGCTACATGAGGCAAATAAGTATGCCTTTTTTAGGAGCTGACAGTGTGCTTTTAGGACGCGACAGTGTGCTTATCCCGGAGAAGGCAATGGCGACCCACTCCAGTACTCTTGCCTGGAAAATCCCACGGGTAGAGGAGCCTGGTAGGCTGCAGTCCATGGGGTCAGTAAGAGTCGGACATGACTGAGCGACTTCACTTTCACTCTTCACTTTCATGCGTTGGAGAAGGACATGGCAACCCACTCCAGTGTTCTTGCCTAGAGAATCCCAGGGACAGAGGAACCTGGTAGGCTGCCGTCTATGGGGTCGCACAGAGTCGGACACGACTGAAGCGACTTAGCAGTGACTTAGGAAGTAAATATAATTCCTCATGGACTTAGGAAGTAAATATAATTCCTCATGGACATAATAGATTAGATGACCTCATAAAGTCCTTTTCCAGTTCCATAAAACATCTGTAATCACAAGAAATTTGAGGCCAGGATTTCCCTGGTGGTCCAGGGATTTAGAGTCTGCCGGCCAGTGCAGGGTCACAGATTTGATCCCTGGCCTGGGAAGATTCTACATGCCACAGGGGCAACTAAATCGTGCACCACAGCTACTGAAGCCCATGCTCTAGCGTCTGTGCTCTGCAACAAGAAACGTGCTCTGCCACTGCAATGAGGGCCCATGCGTTGCAACTAGAGAGTAGCCCCTGCTTGCTGCAGCTAGAGAGAGCCGGTGTGCAGAAATGAAGACCCAGCATAGTCAAAAATAAATAAAGTTAAAAAAGAAATTCTAGACCTATTATAGATTACTAATAGATGAATTCTGAAAACTCCAAAGCATTCTTACCTTTTTTTAACTCACCTGTATTTTTTAGCTAGATCATCCCTTTCTGCCTTCTGTTTAGCAAGCACGTTGTCCATAACTTCCTTTATCTCTAACATCTCACCAGCATATTGTTCTAGAAGCAAGGTAATAAAATAAAAAGTCGGTTAACTGAGAGATAGCAAATGTTAAATTTGGTCACAAAGGACTTAGCCTTATTGTTAAATTTAAAAAGTCATTATTTTCCTACCCTCTTCCACCATATCAATGGTCCAGATATCAAAGCTAATGGACTTATGTCACTCTAGAGAAGTATCCTGAGGTGTGTGAGACCACACCAAAGAAGGAGCAGGCAAGCCTGAGTTCTAACCCTGTTATCCCACTGACTAAGCTTGGTGATCCTGGACAAGTCATTGACCTCTCTGGTTGCTGCCTTAACTGTGACATTAGGGTACTAAAAGAAGATAAATAGTAAGATAATTTTGTCTGTTACAATTATTTACTTTTTAAAATACAAAAGGAAGACACTGTCAATGTAAAGGAAATTTTGAAATAATATGAATGTTTACAGAGAAGAATGCTCAGAAAGATCAAAGGCAGGAGGAGAAGAGGGTGATAGAGGATAAGACGCTTGGATGGCATCATCAATTCAATGGAAATGAACCTGAGCAAACTCAGGGAGGTTGCGTGGGTCAGGGAAGCCTGGCGCGCTGCAGTCCATGGGGCTGCAAAGAGCTGGACACGACTTGAACACAACAGGGGAGAGAAGTCAGGGTATTCCCACTCACCCACTCCTTCTCAATATTTCACTCCATGAAAGAGACTGATTTTAATACTTCGGTAAGTGTGTGTGTGTTTAAAACATGTTTACTTTATATATAGCCTACATATTTATACTATATATAACTATTTATTATATGTACTTAAAAATAAGAATCATGCTATCAGTTCTTGTTCTTTGCTGCTAAGTCGCTTCAGTCGTGACCCCATAGACGGCAGCCCACCAGGCTCCACCGTCCCTGGGATTCTCCAGGCAAGAACGCTGGAGTGGGTTGCCATTTCCCTCTCCAATGCATGAAAGTGAAAAGTGAAAGTGAAGTCGCTCAGTCATGTCCGACTCTTCGCAACCCCATGGACTGCAGCCTACCAGGCTCCTCCATCCATGGGATTTTCAAGGCAAGAGTATTAGAGTGGGGTGCCATTGCCCTCTCCTCTTGTTCTTTACACTTAACATTTAGGATTATATGATATATAAAGTCACTTATGAAGTGAAGTGAAGGTCGCTCAGTCATATCTGACTCTTTGTGACCCCATGGACTGTAGCCTACCAGGCTCCTCTGTTCATGGAATTCCCTAGGCCAGAATACTAAAGTGGATAGCTGTTCCCTTCCCCAGGGGATCTTCCCAACTCAGGGATTGAACCCAGGTCTCCCCCACTGCAGGTGGATTCTTTACCAGCTGAGTCACCAGGGAAGCCCAAGAATACTGGAGTGGGTAGCCTATCCCTTCTTCAGAGGAACTTCCCAACCCAGGAATCAAACCAGGGTGTCCTGCATTGCAGGTGGATTCTTTACCAGCTGAGCTACCAAGAAAGCCATCAGTTTAGTTCAGTTCAGTCGCTCAGTCGTGTCTGACTCTTTGCGACCCCATGAATCGCAGCACCCCAGGCCTCCCTGTCCATCACCAACTCCTGGAGTTCACTCAAAATCACGTCCATCGAGTCGGTGATGCCATCCAGCCATCTCATCCTCTGTTGTCCCCTTCTCCTGCCCCCAATCCCTCCCAGCATCAGGGTCTTTTCCAATGAGTCAACTCTTCCCATGAGGTGTGGCGAAGTACTGGAGTTTCAGCTTTAGCATCATTCCTTCCAAAGAGCATCCAGGGCTGATCTCCTTAATTTTTTTTGTTTTTTTTTTTTTAATTTAAATTTATTTATTTTAATTGGAGGCTAATTACTTTACAATATTGTATTGGTTTTGCCATACATCAACATGAATCCGCCATGGGTGTACTTGCGTTCCCAATCCTGAACCCCCATCCTACCTCCCTCCCCATACCGTCCCTCTGGGTCATCCCAGGGCACCAGCCCCAAGCATCCTGTATCCTGCATCGAACCTAGACTGGCGATTCGTTTCACATATGATAATATACATGTTTCAATGCCATTCTCTCAAATCATCCCACACTCGCCCTCTCCCACAGAGTCCAAAAGACTGTTTACATCTGTGTCTCTTTTGCTGTCTCACATACAGGAATGTTTGGATCTCCTTGCAGTCCAAGGGACTCTCAAGAGTCTTCTCCAACACCACAGTTCAAAAGCATCAATTCTTGGGCGCTCAGCTTTCTTCACAGTCCAACTCTCACATCCATACATGACCACAGGAAAAACCATACCCTTGACTAAACGGACCTTTGTTGGCAAAGTAATGTCTCTGCTTTTGAATATGCTATCTAGGTTGGTCATAACTTTTCTTCCAAGGAATAAGCGTCTTTTAATTTCATGGCTGCAGTCACCATCTGCAGTGATTTTGGAGCCCCCAAATATACAGTCTGACACTGTTTCCACTGTTTCCCCATCTATTTCCCATAAAGTGGTGGGACCAGATGCCATGATCTTCGTTTTCTGAATGATGAGCTTTAAGCCAACTTTTTCACTCTCCTCTTTTACTTTCATCAAGAAGCTTTTTAGTTCCTCTTCACTTTCTGGCATAAGGGTGGTGTCATCTGCATATCTGAGGTTATGGATATTCCTCCCGGGAATCGTGATTCTACCTTGTGCTTCTTCCAGCCCAGCGTTTCTCATGATGTACTCTGCATAGAAGTTAAATAAGCAGGGTGACAATATACAGTCTTGACGTACTCCTTTTCCTATTTGGAACCAGTCTGTTGTTCCACGTCCAGTTCTAACTGTTGCTTCCTGACCTGCATACAGATTTCTCAAGAGGCAGGTCAAGTGGTCTGGTATTCCCATCTCTCTCTGAATTTTCCAGTTTATTGTGATCCACACAGTCAAAGGCTTTGGCATAATCAATAAAGCAGAAATAGATGTTTTTCTGGAACTCTCTTGCTTTTTCCGTGATCCAGTGGATGTTGGCAATTTGATCTCTGGTTCCTCTGCCTTTTCTAAAACCAGCTTGAACATCAGGAAGTTCACAGTTCACATATTAATGAAGTCTGGCTTGGAGAATTTTGAGCATTACTTTACTAGCGTGTGAGATGAGTGCAACTGTGTGGCAGTTCGAGCATTCTTTGGCATTGCTTTTCTTTGGGACTGGAGTAAAACCTGACCTTTTCCAGTTCTGTGGCCACTGCTGAGTTTTCCAAATTTGCTGGCACACTGAGTGCAGCACTTTCACAGCATCATCTTTCAGGATTTGAAACAGTTCAAGTGGAATTCCATCACCTCCACTAGCTTTGTTCGTAGTGATGCTTTCTAAGGTCCACTTGACTTCACATTCCAGGATGTCTGGCTCTAGGTGAGTGATCACACCATTGTGATTATCCAGGTCGTGAAGATCTTTTTTGTACAGTTCTTTTTTGTATTCTTGCCACCTCTTCTTAATATCTTCTGCTTCTATTAGGTCCATACCATTTCTGTCCTTTATCGAGCCCATCTTTGCATGAAATGTTCCCTTGGTATCTCTAATTTTCTTGAAGAGATCTCTAGTCTTTCCCATTCTGTTGTTTTCCTCTATTTCTTTGCATTGATTGCTGAAGAAGGCTTTCTTATCTCTTCTTGCTCTTCTTTGGAACTCTGCATTCAGATGCTTATATCTTTCCTTTTCTCTGTTGCTTTTTGCTTCTCTTCTTTTCACAGCTATTTGTAAGATCTCCCCAGACAGACATTTTGCTTTTCCACATTTATTTTCCATGGGGATGGTCTTGATCTCTGTCTCCTGTACAATGTCACCAACCAACAGCAGTCAGGAACTGATCACGAGCCAAGAACTCTAGTGTTCTACTGCGTTACCTCTCCTTCCCTAAACGGGCAAAGAGACTCAAAAAAAGGATCATGATTAGAATAATCCCAGTGATAACATGATCACAACAGAATAAAATTAAGTTACAAAGCCTGGGAGTGGGGAGGGGAAAAGAGTTTCTAATCTTAGAAGCATTAAAAGCAACAGCAAAGAGGCTGATACATTCTACTATACAGAATTTGAGAATCTCTGTATTTAACACACACTAATATGTTATAAATAAAAACACCGTTAAGGGACAAAAAAAGTATTTGCAGCAGTTATGGGAGAAAAGGGGTCAATAACTTGATTATACAAAATGGCTTCAATTTCCTAACAAACAGGAATAGTCAATTTATGAAAAAGAAGATAAAATTAGTGGAAAAGTACCATTAATAAGCAATAAGTGAAAGTAATATACATATTTTTTACTAAAATAGTAAAAATTTTTTCAGTAAAATTATTTTAAATGAAAATACTGACGCTATTAGCAGTGTAAAAGCAAACACAAATGTGTGTTGGTGGAAGTACAAATTATTATGTAACACTATAGGAAATCAACTTATCAATATGAACCAATAGATTTTACAATGTTTATATATTTTGACCCAATAATTTCAATTATGTTAATTTTTCCTAAGAGGATAATCCTAAATCCAGAAAAAACTATGTATGGTGGTATAATAGCAAAAAAAATGGAAAAATATACATGCTCAACAAAAAAGGAAAAATTAAGTAAATCATGGGACATTTATTGAACAGGATACGATGTAACCACTAAGAATGATGACCGTGACAAAAAGAAAACACGGCACATCTCACACGATCCCATCTACACTTTTTCACAATTTTATTGAGGTATAATTGCATAAGCATTCTCTTAGAAAAAAAGGAAAACTAAACACCAAAATATTACAGTAGAGCAGCAGGTGATTTTTAGCATGTTTTTCCTCATTATTGTTTTTGAAGTGTATCTATATACCTTTTATAATGAAAAAAGTATATTCTTGTAAAATTCATCTTAGATGTATAAGGTACTATAAATACTAAATAAAATATATGAACTATACATACTGTTTGGGGATATAAACTCATTTGGATTATTTTCCTCAAAATACCACCTGTATCATGTGTTAGGCCAGGATGAAAAGTAGAATGGGTATAGTTTAAAAAGAAGTAATTTTTTTAAAAGGTATACAACATGAATTAGGGCTTCCCTCATAGCTAAGTGGGTAAAGAACCTGCCTGCAATGCAGGCGACCTGGGTTTGATTCCTGGGTCGGGAAGATTCCCTGGAGAAGGAAATGGCAACCCACTCCAGTATTCTTGCCTGGAGAATCCCATGGACAGAGGACAGAGGAGCCTGGCCTCCATGGGGCCGCAAGAGTCAGACACAACTTAGTGTCTAAATCACCACCACAACATGAAATTAAGCTAACAGACTAATTAACAGTCATATCCTGCTACAAAAAAGACTGATGAGGTACGATTTTGATTTTTAAATTGATTTTTATTAGAGTACAGTTTATTCACAATGTCACATTAGTTTCTGCTTTACAGCGAAGTGAATCAGTTACACATCTACAAATACCCACTTTTGTTAGATTATTTTCCCAGAGAGGTCATTCTGGAGCACTGAGTAGAGTTCCCTGTACTCTGCAGCAGGTCCTTGTCAGTTGTCTGTTTTCTAAATAGCAGCATGTGTGTGTCAATCCTAATCTCCCGATTTGTCCCTCCTACACCCCTTCTCCCTTGGTAACTATACGTTTACTGTCTACATCTATGACTCTGTTTCTGTCTTGTAAATAAGCTCATTTGTACCATTTACTTAGATTCCACATATAAGTGATATCATATGATCCTTACCTTTCTCTGACTTACTTCCCTCAGTATGACAATCTCTAGGTCCACCCACGTTGCTGCAAATGACATTACTTCGTTCTTTTCGATGGCTGAGTAATATTCTACTGTATGTACGGACCACATCTTTATCATTCATCAGGGCTTATAATGTGGACATTTTTTGTGGGGAGGACACCTTCAACCTCACAGCACTCCTATTTTGAATTCTATCAAAAATTTAGTTTTGCCTGTTCTTGAACTTTTTAAAAATGGAATCATACTATACCCACCCCATCCCCAAAAGAAAATGAGGCAGCAATGCCTTGGATGACTGAAATAGTCAGACTTAAACATGAGTGCATATTTACCTGCATCTTCAGGGGTTCTTATCTCAAACTCTAATAAATTTTCTTGTTTTTCTTCTATGTCTTGTAGAATGGCGCTGATGGTCTGATGCTATCAGGTAAAATATTAAAAACTTCATTACAAGAAGGTAGATGTTTTTCTCTAACAGGCAACTGACAAATGCATAGTAAAAGTGCTACATAAAGCACCACAGAAAATGTGATCTCCCTTTATGTTCCACATGTATTCAGGCCTCATTTAAACTTAACTACATATATATATATATATGTATTTGGGAAAAAACTAAACTTAAAGACATCTTGATTTATGTAGCAGATCTGCTCCTGGAAAACAGAATGTTGAGTGGCAACCAATCACAATTTCTCAATGACTCCTTTTATAGGTGTAGGAGGAAAAAAAAGAACTCAGCAAATAATATTGAAAGATTACCTATATGCAAGAAGTTCACTTTAAGGCTTTATGATTACCATTGTACACTATTAAGATTTCACATACAGTCTTAGAAATACAAAACACTCTCAAAAACCCACAAAGAGGATTTAAAACAACCTCTTTATATACTTGTCAGTATTAATTAATCATATTAATTAAACTATTAATATTAATAGCTTAATATTAATATTAAACAATTCAATGCAGATAGTTTCTTGGTTCATCGTTAGAGGAATTAAAATAGAGGAATATTAATACTGAAATGCCTTCAACATATTGGTTTGGCCAACAAATTCGTTTGGGTTTTTCCATAACGTCTTAGGATCATTTTTGCTTCTGACACATCTTTCATAAATTTGTATATTAAAACATACTGGTTGAGAGCAGAGGCTCTGGAGTCAGATTACCTGGATTTTAATTCGGCCACTGCTATGTAATAGAAATGTAATTTTGGATTGTTACCTACCCTTTCCTACTTCAGCTTCCTTAGCTGTAATGAGGAAGGTAATGATATTAACAGAAACTACTTTCATTATTATGGAGGCTAAATCGATTAACATAAAGCACTTAGAGGAGAGCTCACCATGGCATAAACACTCTGTGAATGCCAGCTATTATCATTATGATAATCACTTTTGTACTCACTCTATATGGAGGGAGAGAAGGAGGCTGCCTAGATGCTGTGATCTAAAGGTGTTAGAAGGTAGCATCAAACTAAAATCATCTCATTTCCTTTGCATCTGGCCATAAAGTCACCCCCCATCCTCAATTTGGTTTGAAATTTTCAGCACTCAAAAACAAATTTACATTTACAAAGGATAAACCTTTAATGACTTTAAAGTCTGCATATTTTAAGTTTTTTCTTAAAGTTGGTTTTCATTCAACTTTTATATCTTCATTTTATTTCCCTGAGGCTTGGCATCTAAAGTGATACACATTATTCCTGAAACAAATACTCATACAGTTAATAACCATAGGGTTAGGATGATTTTTCCATAATGTTTGAATCTTTACATGAAAAGATACCTTAAAGATACTAATGGTCAATACAGTGAGCTGAGCTGATACAAAAGGACCTCTGTCTACTCCAAACACCTGGAAAAATACACTAGACAAAATACAATAAATTTTAACCACCCACACCCAGCTAAAATTGGAAAAATAAAGGGAAAGGAAATGAAGCTGGTAGCAACCCATGAGGGATGTGGAGCAAACATAGGTTATTAGGAATCAGGGTCTGGGTTTTTAATACCTACAAAGGAACAGGAGATAAGGCCTCAGGGCTACATAAGGAAGGGGTTAGAATCAGTCAGTTTGGTTCAGTTGTATCTGACTCTTTGCGACCCCATGGATTGCAGCATGCCAGGCCTCCCTGTCTATCACCAACTCCCAGAGTTTACTAAAACTCATGTCCATTGAGTTGGAGTTAGAATGGAGCCCAACATAAAACTAGTGACCATGAGTGGGTGTCCTTTAGCTTAAATAAGGATTAGGAAAAACTCTACTTGTCACCCACTCAGCCTTTCGGTAGAAAATCAGAGGTCAAAGGGTATCTATCACCCAGAATATAGTGTAGAGAATTAAAGAGATGGAAAATACAAAAAAGATACAGGGAGACTGGTCTAACAACCATCTCAAAAAATACGAGTTTCATAAAAGGAGAATACTGCCAATGGGAGACGGGTAATAGTCAACAATCTAAGGGCTCACAGTTCCCAGCATACAAGGAGAAATCTGTCTTCAGACTAAACGAACATGTCTAGTCCTTTTAGAGTAAAATGAATTAAAAACACACCTACATTTAGACATAACCTAGTGAAACAGCAGAATATGAACAAAAAAAAATCTTTAAAATTGTAAGCCTGAAAGATATATTAGAAAGACAATTAACTTTTCATTCATTACAAGAGATACCAGGAACAATGTAAAATATTTTTGAAATGTTGAGGCAAACACAATTCATTTTAAACAGCATTTAAAATATTTTAGGTATAAAATAGTTGATCAATCATAGTTTATGTTTAATGAATAGTATTTTCCTCTCTACACTAACAAAAAGTATGTAAGGGAAGTCTAATCCAGACACACAGTCTTATTCAAAATATTTCTTTGAGGGGTCTACTTTGCTTAAGAAGTTAGTGTCTAGGATGCTATGTGTTTTAATCAAACTAGTTTTAATCAAACTAGATGGATATCAGAATATCCATCTCATAAATTAATATATGGGCAACTAAGTTATTTTCTTTAAAAATATACCTTCACATAAGGGATTTCACATAGAGCAAACTACCACTATAAACCACACAGGGTCCGGGTTGGTTAAACCAGGCTGCTTTCCTCTTCTCCGTCTAGGTTCCAAGGTCTTTCTTCCTACTACGTATCCGAGATACTTTTTGGAAGTTGGATGGATGCAGACACACTAGAACACTGTTTGTGGGATAGGTAAGCGCCAAAGAATCCAATCCAGGAGTAAAGGATAGCAGCTAAACTCTAATTCTCTGTTCAGTGCAGGCAGTTTCTTGGTTCCTTGTTAGGGAAATTAAAATAGAAGTCTTATTCTGGATTCAGAAACAGGACAGCAGGCCTCTCTGACCACCTGTCTGGGCACTGCCTAGATTCTGAATTCGGTGCCTGCCCTCAAGCACAGCAAGTCAGGAGTCACTTTACATAAGAAAGGGAGTGGGTTTTGGAATTCTTGGGCCCCTGGAGGTCTCATCAACCCTAGGATCTAAGGTGAAACAGCACTGGAAGAAGGTATAAAGTAAAACCAGTGCTGCATTTCTGCATGCACACTGATGTTCACGTTAGTTTGTGGCCTGGATTATAAGCAGGAGTCCCTGAAACTAGGATCTGAAGTCGCCCACAGGGCAGATGCACTGCCCAGAACCTGTCCCGATTGCGACTCCAAATTGCTGTTAATGAGGGACTTCCCAGTGCTGTTCAAGGCTGGATGTAGGCTGGCCCAATCTGTGATGCAGACACATGCTGTTATCTCTCTCTTTCCCTGGTGGCTCAGAGGTTAAAGCGTCTGCCTCCAATGCGGGAGACCTGGGTCGGGAAGATCCCCTGGAGAAGGAAATGGTAACCCACTCCAGTATTCTTGCCTGGAGAATCCCATGGACCAAGCCTGGTAGGCTACAGTCCATGGGGTCACAAAAAGTCGGACACGACTGAGCGACTTCACTATACTATACTATTGCTTCTATTTCTTTTCTTTTAATGCTTGTATATTGAAATTAAGTCAAATAATCTTCTATAAAAGACTGAAACTGTCTATGTGTGTAACGAGTGGTTTCTTTGGCTGACGAGTCCTTCAAACCTAAAACAGAAGTAAAACTTTTGGCAAAACATTCATTCTGGTCAATTATGCTGTATTATTATCTTATGACAAAAAAAAAAATTTTTTTTAACCTGCATGTCCTTAAAAATGGAAAGAATGCTGCCACTAGCCAACGGCTAGCTGGCGCAAAGAATGGCATTTTCTAGGCTAAAGAACAAAAGCATTTCAACTTCACTCACCATGGAAAGGTTTTCTTCTGTTTTGTCTTGGTGTGAGATAGAAGGTCTATCAACAGTTTTGGAATCATCACAAATGCACTGTTTACGTCTTCTTGCCCGGACGTCAGGAATTCTTACTTTAAAACATAGAATCAGAAAATATATTAAGAATGTGCAAAAATTTGCCTATTTTTATCAATTGTAATGGTGACAAGAATAGGAAGGATAAATTAAGTCTATAATTACCATGACATCTTAATGTTGATTAGCACCTCATTATTTATTATCAATTGACTAATTTTAGCAAATCCACTGAATACGTATCACATGCTGGATATCCAACTCTTTCCGTGAATCATCTTATTTAATCTTCATACGAGCCCTGAGGGGTAGGTAGTTAATCACATCTATTTTACAGAAGAGGAACATGAAGCCTAGAGGCATTCAAGAAGTTGCCTGATGTGTTGCACAGCTAGTACTGAAACCAGATCTGACTTCCAGTCCAAGCTCTACTATGACCGTAATTCACCGTCTCTATAAGATTCTCTCTGAACCTTCTCCCATTCTGGATTCCCTTTCTCCACATACGGTTACCCTATGTCCCTCATTCTATCGGGTTACCTGAAAGGAAAGGTATATACAAGGAACAACAGAAGAGTGGGAATAGATCTGCTGCTGCTGCTGAGTCGCTTCAGTCGTGTCTAACTCTGTGCGACCCCAGAGATGGCAGTCCACCAGGCTCCCCCGTCCCTGGGATTCTCCAGGCAAGAACACTGGAGTGGGGTGCCATTTCCTTCTCCAATGCATGCAAGTGAAAAGTGAAAGTGAAGTCGCTCAGTCGTGTCCGCCTCCTTGTGACCCCATGGACTGCAGCCCACCAGGCTCCCCCGTCCCTGGGATTCTCCAGGCAAGAGTGCTGGAGTGGGGTGCCACTGCCTTCTCCAATGATCGAGATCTAGGACTTTATAACAGAGTGCGCAATAGCTCCAAACATGGCTGTGAAGAGAGAGAAAGTCATGCCTGGGGCTGTAAGAAAAGCCTCACACCTTATGGGCTTAGCAGATGGGAGCAGACGAAGAAATGAGGATCTGTGCATCAGTCCCCTGACTGTGACCTACATGTGATCTCGCGCACCAGTAAAACAGGACACAATGACTGTCCTTGCCTCTCACCAATCCTATCAGTTGGTAAGGGGAGTGGCAGGCCAGTGGAAAGGCACGTCACAGGGGTTCTCTTCCCAATAATCTCCCTCATAGACAACACAGATAAGCTCCTGGCTTTCTTCTTCCATGAGTCAAGGCTCACACATGAAGGAAAAAGAAGATCAAGTCCCTCTCCTCAACACTTCCGAAATTGTCCTTAACTGCCTGTTTTCTGGTTCATCTCTCCAAAGCCCGGAAGCTCCTCCAGGGCTGATCTGTATAGCATGTGCTCAACAAATGTACGTTTTCTAAGTCAGTGCTCACTAAATGCTTCTTTAAAAAAACACAAACACACCCGTCACCTCACATTGTTACCTTGTGTGTTTGTGTGTGTGTGTGTTGGTGAGAACATTTGAAAGTTACTTCTTGGCAAACTGCAAGTATATAATTTATTATTAACAACTATAATCATTGTCTTATACATTAGAAGACCCATGGAACCAATTCATCTTTTAAGCGAACATTTGATCAACATTTCTCCATCTCCTCCACCACTTCCTCCCCCAAGCCCTTGGCAACCACCACTCAACCATCTATCTGGTTCTTTCAGCTTGACTTTTTAAGGTTCCACATATAAGTGACACCACAAAGAGTTTGCCTTTCTGTATCTTTCTGTGCTTACTTCATTTAACGTGACATTCTCTAGGTTCACCTACGTTGCTACAAATGGCAGGACTAAATGCTTATTTCTTATAGACAACTCATTATATTAGTTAAGTGCAAAGTACTGCTAAAAATGGTTCATAAAAATTTCCCTGACTATATATTTCCTTGAAATATTCTTTCCACTTTAATATATATTACACATATACTCACACACATATATAAGTATAGTATATTTGCTTAACAAATCCATATTCTAGCATTAGAATATCAGTCTTGAAAAGTTGGCATGAGTCCAACTTCTGCATGAATCATTATAAATTTTGAAGTAATGGAATCTTAGTCGCAAAGACTTTAGTATAATGTCATTCTTTTCCAGCCCCACTATAAAGTAAACTAATCTGCATAGTTTCAGTAACACTGATCCAGTGTTATGAGAGATGAATGTTTGTTTAATGAACGTGTTTTGTTTCAACATATAATTCTAATACAATAGAACCATATAATCTATAAATTAAACCAAGTTTTAAAATGCTGTTTCTAAAAATAAATTATGCTTTTCAAGAGTTTAATAAACAGACAAAAAGTTATCCCTAGTTACGAAACAATTTACACAAATCTGAAGACTTTGTTTTTCTAAGCAGAGTTATACACCTGTATAAAATAGCAAAAAACATTGCTATTCATACCAGTGACTACAGCATCACTCTCATCTCTGCTGTCAGTCTCAACGGCACCATAAGATTTCAGCAGCTCTTTCATATTTTCATCATCTGCTTCATCCAAAGCAGTCTTCTGCTTTTCATCCTTTTGATTAGGGTTTGCTCCATGTTGTAGTAGCATCTCAGCTGCCTAGAAGGCATTTTTCCAAAGTTATCTCTACAGACACCTAAAATCAATCATTTCTGCTTTCATTATAGGATAACACTATCAAATATTAAAAGTTATCAAAAAATTACTCAAACTCTGACCAAGAAAATTTCGATTAAATTTGATATGACAATTTTAAACTGATTCACTGTTTGGCCTGATCTGTCTTCACAGGAGAATCAAATACAGTGGTAGGAAAGTACCAGATATGCTGCTTTCACTGTCTAAGAGCAGACTTAGATAGACTGATGTGCAAAAGGATTTACTCTCTCTCTGTTACACAGCCTTTTGCCCTCCCCTAAGCTGCTGGAAGATGGGGCACAGAAGGGAGGAAAGATCATTTCAGGATTATATTATATTGTATTATATTATACTATACTATACAATACCCTGTATTATAAACCACCATTAGACAAAGCTGAATAAAGTTTTACTTGAACTATAATACTTCAGATATGTTACTTGTTTAGGAGTTTTAATAAGTTAGCTTGGGAACCTAATGTCCATTCTAATACTCTCTATGCAAATATGTTTCCTAAATAGATGACCTGTATTCACAAAATCTTAACAAGATAAAAAGAAACAGAAATAATCTACCCCAACCCCATCTTCACAGAGGAGAAAACTGAGGTCAAAGATAAATGTTGTGACATTCTGGGGGCAAAAGTTTCTGATATAAATCATGCTTTCCTGAATAACTCAAACTTGGGTATTAGAATTAAATTTGTGACTCATCAAAGTTAAAGACTGTCACTTATTATTGATAGTAAAAGTCAAGATAGTAAAAAACAGTCAATGATTCCATCTGCATAATACAAGCAACTCAAATCACTAAAAAACCTTTTGATCAGGAAAAGATGGTCAGTATTTTGTTAAAGATATGCTATGTTCTAGTAGCTTTTCTCTTTCCACTTGTGTTCAGGTATGGAGAAGCATAAAAATTTAGAAGCAAATGCACCAGCAGAAATTATGACAGTTCCTTATTTGCTCTGGCAGCTGAGAATTAGCCCAGCATGAAGGAAAATGTATTTGTTTTAAGGTCAAGCATACAAAACTCACTCCTGCTACTTACTAGCTATGTCCTCAGGCAAGTTACTTACCATTTGAATCTCATTCTTCTCACCCATGAGGCTTAAATGTGAACCCATGTCTAAAGTATTTGGCACATGGTGGGGCTTAAGGGAAAACAGTCGCCTAATCAGCTGTGTGTAAGCCCCAGCAACGGTTCTGCCAGTCCTCCGTGCAGCATTTACGTGCTTTCCTTACACACATTTGTAGATCCGCCAAAGAACTGAGGAAGCTCCCCCTTTACATCGCTGGAGAGGTCTCTCTACGCAGATACATTCTGTCTGGTATCTTGCTCTCAGAATTTCAGCTGTTGGAGCCTTTGAAACTCCAAATTCTGTCTTCTCAGCTCTCTGAGATCATAAGGCTATTTGCTTTCCTCCTCCCTACACGACTGCCTGGAAACTCCTCTGCCCAGAAGGTGGGGCAATCCACAAGGCTCATCCCGTTTGCTTCTGTTCTCTCCTGCACGTTGTCTGATATCTCAAAACTGTTTATTTTACATATTTTGCTCACTTTTCTAGCTTTTAAGGTGGGAGGGGATATCTCATCCCCGTTACCCTATCTTGCACAAAAGTGAGTATCCATTCCCATCCATATTTTAGCTTTAAAAAACAAATCTTTTCCTCTCATCCTCCTTTTCCTTATCTTTTAATACTCCACAGTTTATAAGGTAGAATACAAAACCACCTTGGAAGATAATTTACAACAGAAACTAAGATTTTTTTTTAAATATGCAAGTTGAAAAAGAAAATAAGATGATGAACTCAACTTTGTCTATAGTCATGCAAGAGAGAAAAATCACAGGATATTATAGAATTGATACTTATTAGTTCTACAATTGGGCTTCCCAGGTGGCACAAGTGGTAAAGAATTTGCCTGCAATGTAGGAGACCTGGGACGAGAAGATCCCCTGGAGAAGGAAATGGCAACCCACTCCAGTATTCTTGTCTGGAGAACCCCATGGACAGGGGAGCAGGACAGGCTACAGTCCATAGGGTCACAAAGAGTTGGACACGACTGAAATGACTTAGCACACACACAGGTCTACAATACCATATATTTATATATCTTGCTCCCTAACTTATCTTTCTAGATTATCTATCAATATCCTACCTCAAAAAAAAAAAAAAAAAGGGACAAAAGGGAGAAAGTGAATCAGAAATAAAAAGAACAAATGACAAACTGTTGCATGGAGGGAAAGTTAATGAAGATATAAGGAAAGATGCTGGCCAATATAAGTGTCAAAGTAATTAAAATATCATTAAAAACACTACCTCCATTTCAAATAGAATATTTCTCTTTAAAGTGAAGGCAATAGAGACATGGAAGGTTAATCCAAAAGCAAACTTTACCTGTATCACCACCTAGGTATCAAGAACATCAGTGATTCTCTAGAACAAGCAATAATGGCACACTATGGTCCATGGGCCAAATCCTGTCTGCTGCCTGATTTTGTAAATGAAGTTTTAGTGGCGCACAGTCAAAACCCGCTCATTTACAAACTGTCTAAGGTTGCTTTTATAACAGAATAGCAGGTGAGTGGTTGCAATAGAGTCCGTGTGGCCCAGAAAACCCAAACTACTGATTATCTAGCCCTTTGCAGGAAATATTTACCAATCCTTGCTCTAGACCAGAGCTGTCCAACAGAGGTCTCTGTGATGATGGAAATGTTCGAATCTGCATTGTCTACTACGGAAGCCACTTGCCACATGTAGCTACTGAGTACTTCAAATGTGGCTAATGCAACTGAAGAACTGAATTTTTAAATTTAATTGATTTTAGGTAATTTAAATTTAAATAGTCATTATGTGGTTAGTGGCTATAGTACAGACAGTGCAGCTCTAGATCAAACTCCTTATTTCAAGGGTAAAGTTATCTTTATCTTTTTCAAGCAGCAGAACTAGGCCTAGACTTCAAGTTCTCCAGTTCTGTGTCTTGTCTGCTAAACCAAGTTCCTTTCTGCTGTTTCCTGTGGTTAATTTTCAGTTCTTGACAATTATCTTTACAGAAGACCCTCAACGTCTGAGTAATCATCTTCTCTACCCCTTGAAGTTACCAAATTGCTATGAGAGAAGCTAGAGTCTTCAAAACAGGAAAATTCTCACTTATGAAGAGAAAGTCACTCAGTCATGTCCGAATCTTTGCAACCCCATGGAATGTAGCCTGCTGGCTCCTCTGTCCATGGAATTATCCAGGCCAGAATACTGGCCAGAAATACTGGCCAGGAAAATATGCTACAAATTTATAACAAAGTCAAAATGTAAAGATGTAGGATTGCCTAAAAAGAAGGTGAAAGTTACTCAGTCATGCCCGATTCTTTGTGACCCCACAGACTATATAGTCCATGGAATTCTCCCGGCCAGAATACCAGAGTGGGTAGCTGTTCCCTTCTCCAGGGGATCTTCCCAACCCAGGGATCGAAACCAGGTCTCCTACATTGCAAGTGGATTCTTTACCAGCTAAGCCACAAGGGAAGCCCAAGAATACTGGAGTGGGGGGCCTATACCTTCTCCAGGGGATCTTCCTGACCCAGGAATCGAATCAGGGTCTCCTGCATTGCAGGCGGATTCCTTACCAACTGAGCTATCAGGGAAGCCCAGGATTTCCTGAAGTCATATATTAAAATAACGTAGAAATGCTTAAAGCACCTGTGAAGCAAAACTGATAAGGGATAAACTAAAAGGTAAAACTGTTAACCTAAAAAAAAGAAAAATCAGGATTTTAATATGGTGGTGGTGGTGGTTTAGTCGCTAAGTTATGTCTGATTCTTGCAACCCCATGGACTGTAGCCTGCCAGGCTTCTCTGTCCATAGGATTCTCCAGGCAAGAATGCTGGAGTGGGTTGCCATTTCCTTCTCCAGGGGATCTTCCCAACCCAGGAATTGAACCTGGGTCTCCTGCATTGCAGGCAGATTCTCTACCAACTGAGCTACAATTAGAAAGAGTTAAATTTATTATATAAAAATTTAAAGTGTGATGTTGACTCTTTTGAAGATTTAATGTAGATTATAATGAACTAGCAGTATTAAAAATACAAGACTTGTCTTTAAATTAGCTTATCTAAATTCCTTTGGAATATGGTGTTTTCAGCTGGATACTGTAGAGCTAAAGCCAAGAAGAACTACATGATCACTATATTCTTACTTATAAATCACCAAGCTTTCTGGAAAGAGCCAGATAGTAATGATTTTGTGTGTGTATGCCGTGGTTTCCCTGTCACAACTACTCAGCTCTACTGAGAGAGCACAAAAGCAGTCACAGACAACAGGCAAACAAATGAGCGTGACTGTGTTCCAGAAAAGCTTCATCCATGTGCACGAAAATGTGAATTCCATGAAATTTTCATGAAATATTCTGTCTTCCCCCACCTAGTCACTTAAGACTATAAAAACTACTTTCAGCTATCAGCTGCTCCAAAACAGGCAAAGGGCCAGAACTGCCCTGGGAGCTGTTTGCCAGCCCTTGCTCTAGAAGAGAAATGTGTTTTACACAGTGATATGGATTAACAATTCTGAAAATGCTTTACATTTATATGAGAGTTGGACAAATAAGTAAATAAATTGTGGATAAAAACAACCAGGTTTATCATTGTCAGAAAAAGAAGTTATAAAGAAACAAGATGGATAAAAGCTAGAATGAACTCTGTGAAGCTGGATTACAGTCTGAGAAGACAGTTTTAATTCATGTTTATTTTAATATATACAGATAGATTAATTCATAGATATAGAAATGAGTGTACATGTATTAGTATACTCACATATTTCTCTGTCTTTACCCTCTGAAAGGGCCTAGAAGGAGTGACAAGCTGATAGCAATAAACATAAAAAAAGAAAAATCAGGATTTTAATATAAGTGTATTAATACAGGACCTAGGGCCGAAACTGTGGCACCTTTCAAAATTTTTGAAAAAAAGAACTTCCCTGAGACCATGAGGCAAAAAGTCAACCGTGAGATAAAGGATGTCCTATGTGCTGTCACACTCTTTTGCCAGAAAAGCTAGGCCAAGAAAACATACTTTATTGTGTCTCTGCTGAACCAGAAATCAATCAGTATATACTTCAGTTAGAAACTAAATACAATACTACTTGGAGGAGTTAACACAGCGGGCCTAAGACTGCTCTCTAGAGAGGCCGCTTATGTGGTTGGCCTGCAGCTGGCATGTGAGAACCGGGCTGGCAGTCAGTGTCCAGCGCTGATATAAACCTTTCCCTAATTGCTGTGACTCTCTGTGCTTAAACTGTCGGCACACACAATGTGGTGTCTGCTTCTGGGAGTCTGGAATCTTGGTAAGTGCTAGGTAGAGGGTGCCCACATGACCAGCCCTCAATATAAATCATGAGCATTAAGTTTCTAATCAGCTTTCCCGGACAAAAGCTTTGTACTTATGTCACTACACTTTCACTGCTGAGGGAAAAGCAAACCATACGTGGCCTCTCGTGAAGAAGAGTACGTAGTAGAGACTGCGCACGGATATCTCCAGACTCCACCTTTCCCTCTGATAATCCAACCATGTATCCTTACTATATTGCTGGAATAAATCTTACCCATGAATACCATACTTGGAGCTCTGTAACACCTTCTAACAAATTTCTAGGTATAGGGGTGATGTTGGGGGTGGGGTCCTTATATTCTATATAACATATATGCAATATTCTATATTGCATTTTTCAGGATAGTCTAAAATCCTAATTTTCCTACTATGAATTTTTTGCCCTTATTTAAGTGCTTTCACTTTAAATGACCTTTTTCCTGTGCAAATAACCAGCAGGTTCATCACTTCAGTGACTCTTCCTGTTTGTTTTCTTCCACAGCACGATCACATAACCTCAAGGTTTTGTCAATTCCTTTTTAATTTAAACATCTTTAAAATCAAAGAGCTTCTTTGATCAAAAGAAGCCTCCCTGGACATTAGCCTACCCACCTGGTACTATTCTTTTATTATTAGTTTATACCTTTTATTTCTGCGAGTCACAAATTCAATATTTTTCTTTCACATGACTATGTTCAGGCTGAAAACAGTAGAGATACATTTTCACAAAATTAAATAACAACTACCAGACTATTAAAAAATACCTAGAGACAGATAAAGTGGTATTAGTGAGAGATCCAAAATATTTTTTTACATGAATCTTGGTTTTATACTGTTGTTGTTGCTGGTAATTTCCTTAACGACTTTTCAAAGCGAAAAATTATTCCTGAAATCTATACTATCTACAGACAAATTTTCTCCTAAGGTTTGTCAAAAAAAAAGATAAGTTTAAAAATCTGAAGAATTTTAACATCTAGATTTGAAATTTAGTGTTACTCTAATAATTAACCTAGTAAGTTTCCCCTGTTATTTTCACCATAGTAGTTTATTAAAAAAATGAGAAAAAAAATACAACAACCCCCAAAGAAACAAGCAACTTAAGCTTTTACTCATTTCTTTGAAACTTCAAACTCACTAAGAAATTTCTGAGTTTAAAGTTGTCTGGTTATCAAATATATCATCACTATATATACTCTTTTATGTACAAAGCAAATCATTTAAGACAATTAAAATTATAGTGTATTATACTGATAGGCTGTGTTTACTCTTAGCCATTTCATTTTATTCTGATTTACATGAATTACACAATGAAGAGACAATGGAAACAGGATTCATTAGGAAATATATTGCTTTTCTAAACTATATGTAATATCATATACACTCGTGCCTCTAAGAAGTTTTAAAAATTCTTTGTCTTAAGGAATCACCTTAATTAGCAATTTAAAATACCTTCACTGTCTTCATTCACTTTTTAAAGAAAAATAAATAGGAACCTAATATGATGCACTATACCTTTAAATGGTTGTTTGCAACAGCATCATGTAAGGGTAGAATTCCATCTACATTTTCACAATTAACATTAGCACTAGCTTTTAACAACTCTACATCACTCCATTCGTTACTAGCTGCCTTATGAAGTGGTGTCCAACCTAAAAAAGGAAAAAAGAGAAAACAAAGAAGCTACTTACAAATCAATACTCAAGTAGTATCCTCATTATTAAGTTCATTTGCACTAATGGAATGAATATATATAGTGATTCAAATGTATATACTAAGTACTGGACAGGAAATAATATTGAAAACAGGCTATTTTAACATTCTCTGAGTCCACAGCTGCCCTTGAACATGGCCCTGTCCACCAGAAGGCCCAGGACCCAGCTCTTCCCACAGTGCACACACAGTAGACCCAGGACACCCAGGGCCCTGCAGCCAGAGACCCTGGAGCCCAGTTCTACCCACCAATGGGTGGGGACCAGCCCCAGAAATCCCTGGGCCTAAGCCTTGTCCATCAGCAAGCCTGCTCTAGCCTTGGGAATAGACTCAGCCACTAGCAGGTGGACACCAGCCCCTGGACTACAGCTCCACAGCCTGCTGTGACAGAAGGCAGTCTACCAACAAGCAGGCCAGCACCAGCCCTAGGACCAGCTGGGCCCAAGTTCTGCTCAGCAGTAGGCCAACATAAACTTTAGGTCCACTGAACCCCACAGCCACCTGTATCAAGAACTGGTCCCACTCATCAGCAGTCCAACACGAGCTCTAGAACCTGTGGGCCCTGCCTCCAGTCCCCAAGACCTGGCTCTGCTCACCAGTGGGCTGGCAGTAGTCCCAAGAACTAGCTTCATCCACTGGAAGGCAGGAAACAGCCTTGGGATCTCCTATATCCAGTCTCTGCCAATCAGTAAACAAGCACTAGTCCTGGGGTCTCCTGGGGTTCAACAGCCAACTGCCTTGTGACATAGCTCCACCAACCAGGCCAGCAGCCTCCACACAAAGCAGGGCAACCAACCCAACTGGGGACAAGCCAAGCCTACCAGACCACCCACAGCAGTCAGACTGACACAAAAGAAGGATGCGTGTAGCCCACATAGTGGGGACACCTAGAACATACAGCGCTGGTAATCAGAGGGAAGTGAGCTCCTAGAAGCATAAGACATTTCCTATAAGAGGCTACTTCTCCAAGGTTGGGAAACATAGCAAACCTATCAGATACACAGAAATAAACTAGTTAGTTAGGCAAAATGAGGCAACAGAGTTTAAAAGAAAGAAACAAGATAAAGCCCCAGGAGAAGAACTAAGTGAAGTGGAGATAGGAAAACTATCTAAGAAAGAGTTCAAGGTAATGACTATAAGGACAGACAAAGAACTTGGGAGAAGAATGGATAAACAGAGAAATTAGACACTAAATGATATATAAGAATGTATCAGCAAGCTGGATGACACAGGAGTGGAATTCAAAAAGTAGGGACAGTTTAAGAGCTCTCTGGAACAGTATCAAGTGTGCCAATATTTTCATTATAGGAGTCCCAGATGAAGAAAAGAAAGAAAGGGACTGAAAACATATTTGAAAACATAATAGCTGAAAGGTCCCCTAGCCTGGGAAAAGAAAGAGACATCCAGGCCCAGGAAACAAGATCAAGACAGTCCCAAACAGGATCAACTTAAAGAGGACCACATTAAGACACATTGTGATTTAAATGTAAAAATTTAAAGACAGAGAATATAAAAAGCAGCAAGAGAAAAGCAACAAATAACATACTAGGGAACTTCCATAAGACTCCTGGCTAACTTTACAACAGAACTCTGCAGGTCAGAAAGCAGTGGTACCATATATTTAAAGTGATGAAAGGGAAAAATGTACAACCAAAAATATTGTACCCAGCAAGGTTTTTATCAAATATGATGAAGATATCAAAAGCTGTATAGACAAGGAAGAGCTAAAAGAACTCAGCACCACCAAACCAGCTTTATGAGAAATGTGAAAGGGACTCCTCTAAGCAAAAAAGAAAAGGCCACAACTAGAAACATGAATATTATTATGAAAAGAAAAAGTTAATTGGTAAAGGCAAATATACAGTAAAGATAGTAAGTCAACTGGGTACAAAATTAATCGGAAATTTAAAGATTTTAAGTTTACAGATTTTTCACTCATGGTTACCATGAATGTGTGTATAAGTGAAAAATCTACAATAGATAGATATGCAAAAAAGAAAATGGAAACTAAATATAACATTAAAGATAATCATAAAATAACAAGAAAACAAAAGAAAAACATGAATAAAAAGAGAATTACAAAAATAACTCCCAAACCATGAACACAATGGAAAGAAGATCACATATATCAACAATTACTTTAAAAGTAAATGGACTAAATGCTCCAATCAAAAGACAAAGAGTGACTGAATGGATACAAGAACAAGACCCATATATATATATATACTGCCTACAAGAGACTCACTTCAGATCTAAAGACACACACAGATTGAAAGGTAGGGAATAGGAAAAGGTATTCCACACAAATGGAAACAAAAAGCAACCTGGAGTAGCAATATCTGTATCAGATAAAATACTTTAAAACAAAAATTGTTATAAGAAACAAATAAGCACATCACATAATGACCAAGGAATCAATCCAAGAAGGTATAACAATTTAAAATATATCTGTATCCAATACAGGATCACCTAAATATATAAAGCAAATATTAACAGACATAAAGGGAAAAATCGACAGTAACACAATACTAGTAGGGGATTCTGACACCCCACTTTCATCAATGGATAGATCATCCAGAAAGAAAACCAATAAGGAAAAACTCATAAATGACACATTATATTAGATGGGCTTAAACTGATATATATAGAACATTCCATCCCAAAGCAGCAGAATACACATTCTTTTCAAGTGCACATGGAACATTCTCCAGGAGAGGTCACATGCTAGGCGACTAAACAAGTATCGGTAAATATAAGAACACTGAAACCATATTGAGTATCTTTTCATTCATATTGAAATCACTATGAGACTAGAGATCAACTACAGAAATAAAACTAAAAAAAACACAAACATATGGCAGCTAAACAATATACTACTCAACAATCAATGGATCACTGAAGAAATCAAAGAAAAAAACAACAAACACGTAGAGACAAATGAAAATGAGGACATAATGATCCAAAATCTATGGGATACAGCAAGAGCAAGTTCTAAACCTCTACAGAAGAAAAGTCTCAAATAAACCTAAACTTATCCCTAAAGGAACAGGAGAAAGAACAACAAAAAATGTGAAAGGAGAAGGAAAGAAATCATAAAGTTCAGAGCAAAAATAAATTAAACAGAGGCCAAATAAACAGAAAAAAAATCAGTGAAACTAAGAGCTGATTCTTTGAAAAGACAAAATTGAATACACTGTGGCCAGATATACCAAAGAAAAAAGAAAAGGCCCAAATAAAATAAAATAAAATAAAATATAAATAAAAATGTTACAATTAACAGCACAGAAATGCAAAGGATCATAACAGATTACTACAAACAACTACATGCCAATAAAAAGAACAACCTACAAGAAAAGGAAAAATTCCTAAAAATATGCAATCTCCTAAGACCTAACCAGGAAGAAATACAAAATATAAACAGATCAGTTACCAGTAATTAAATTGAATCAGTAATTAAAACTCCCAACAAAGTCCATATGGCTTCACAGATGAATTCTACCAAACATTTAGGGAAGAATTAATACCTGTCCTTCTCAAATTATTCCCAAAAACTGCAGAGGAAGAAACACTTCCAAATTCACTGTACATGCTCAGCATCTCCTTGACACCACAATCAGAAAAAGATATCACACACACAAAGGAAAATTACAGGTCAATGTCACTGATGAACATAGGTGCAAAAATAAAATTTGCAAAAATTTTAGCAAATCGAATCCAACAATACATTAAAAGTATCATACACCATGATCAAGTGGGATTATCCTAGGAATGCAAGGAGTTTTCAATGTCTGCAGATCAATTAATGTGACATACCACATTAACAAAATGAAGAATAAAAATCGTATGACCACACAGATGCAGAAAAAGCTTGTGATAAAATTCGACACCCATTTATGATCAACTCTCCAAAAAGTGGGCATAGGGGGAACGTATCTTAACAAAATAATAAAGGCCATATATGACAAACTACAGCTAACATCCTACTCAACAGTGAAAAGCTAAAAGCATTTCCTCTAAGATTAGGAACAAGACAAGGATGCCCACTCTCACGTTTATTCAACCTATTATTAGAAGGTCTAGCCACAGCAATGAGAGAAGAAAAAGAAATAAAGGAATCCAAACTACAAAGGAAGAAGTAACGCTGGCACTCTGCAGATGACACGATACTACACTAGAAAGACCCTAAAGATACCACCGAAAAACTACTAGGGCTTGTCAATAAATTCAGTTAAGCCGCAGGATACAAGATTAATATACAGAAATCTGTTGCATTTCTACACACTAACAGCAAATGATCAGAAAGCAAAATTAAGGAACTTTCTCATCTTCAACTGCAACAAAAAGAATAAATACCTTGGAGTAAACCTACCTAACAAGGTAAAAAACCTATACTCAGGAAATTATAAAATAGTGATGAAAAAACTGAAGATGATACAAACAGTTGAAAAGATAAGATATACTGTATTAGAAAAGTTAATAGTTAAAATGACTATACTATCCATGGTGATCTAAGATTCAGTGTAAGTCCTATCAAAATACCAAGGAATTTTTCACAGAGATAGAGTAATTTTAAAACTTGTATGATAGCACAGAAGATCTTAACTAGGCAAAATAAACTTGAGAAAAAGGAACAGACTGGAGGAGTCACATTCCTTGACTTCAGATTAGACTACAAAGCTACAGTAATTGAAACAGTCTCATATGGGCAGAAAAAGAGACACAGATCAATGAAACCGAACAGACAGCCCAGAAATAAATCCATACACTTATGTCAGTTAATCTATGACAAAGGAGGCAAGAATAAACAATGGAGAGAAGATGGTTTCTTCAATAGTGGTACCGGGAAAAACTGAACAGTTATATGTTTAAAAAAATGAAATCAGAATAGTTCTCACACTATATATAAACATAAACTCAAAATGAACCAAAGAACCCAATGTATGACTGGAAACCATAAAAGTCATAGAAGAAAACATAGACAAATGCTTTTTAAGTAAATTATAGCAACACTGTTTTGGATCTGTCTCCTAAGACAAAGGAAACAAAATTAAAAAATTAAAAAATGGAATCTAGTTGAACTTAAAAGCTTTTTCACAGCAAAGGAAATCATTAACAAAAAGAAAAGAAAATCTACTGAATGGCAGAAAATATCTGCAAATGATATGACTGGTAAGGGGTTAATATCCAAAATAGATAAACAGCTTATACAACTCAACATCAAAAAACAAACAGGCCAATCAAAAAGTGGGCAAAAGACCTGCACAGATGTTTTTCCAAAGAAGATATACAGATGGACAACAGGCACATGAAAAGATGCTCAACACTCATAATCATCAAAACAATGCAAGTCAAAGCCACAATGAGATATTATCCCACTTAGGTCAGAATGACTATCATCAAAAAGAACACAAATAGTGTTCACAAAAAGAATATCAACAAATAACAAATGTTGGTGAGGATACGTAAGAAAGAGAGCCCTTACACTCTGTTGGTGGGCGTGCAAATTGGTGCAGCCACTGCAGAAAAACAGTATGGAATTTTCTTAAAAAAAAAGAACTCCACATGATTCAGCAGTTCTACTGTTGGGTATATATCTGAAGAAAACAAAAACACTAATTCAAAAAGATACACGCACCCCCATGTTCACAGCAACATTATTTACAATAAGCAAATGAGTACTGCTGCTGCTGCTGCTGCTGCTAAGTCACTTCAATCGTGTCTGACTCTGTGCAACCCCATAGACGGCAGCCCACCAGGCTCCCCCGTCCCTGGGATTCTCCAGGCAAGAACACTGGAGCGGGTTGCCATTTCCTTCTCCAATGCATGAAAGTGAAAAGTGAAAGTGAAGTCGCTCAGTTGTGTCCGACTCTTAGCGACCCCATGGACTGCAGCCCACCAGGCTCCTCCATCCATGGGATTTTCCAGGCAAGAGTACTGGAGTGGGGTGCCATTGCCTTCTCCGAATGAGTACTACTTGGCCATAAAAAGAATGAAATTTTGCCTTCTGCAAAAACATGGATGAACCTGGAGGGTATCATGCTTAGTGAAATAAGTCAGACAGAGAAAGATAAATACTCTGTTATCACTTATACGTAGAATCTAAAAAATAAAAGAAACAAGTAAACACAACAAAACAAAAACAGATTCCTGGATACAGACAATTAACTAGTGGTTACCAGCAGCCAAAGGGATGAAGAGAGGGGCAAGATAGGGTAAGGAATTAAAAGGTATAAACTACTATATATAAAATAAATAAGCGCAAGGATATACTGTACAGTACAGGGAATACAGTCAATATTTTATAATAACTAAGTGGAATATAGTCTATCAATTTTGAATCACTATGTTGTATACTCGAAACTAATATATTATAAATCAAGTATATCTCAATAAAAACATAATCTTCATTTTTTAAAACAAATTAATCTCATCAAAATACTTATTGATACACGTGACAAATGACTAACAGAACACAAGCTATCATGGGACCAAGTAAGCACCAATCATGCCAAATTGTTTCAAGTCAGATATTAAATTAGACTAAAATCATGGGAACATTTCATGCAAAAATGGCTCGATAAAGGACAGAAATGGTATGGACCTAACAGAAGAAGAAGATATTAAGAAGAGGTGGCAAGAATACACAGAAGAACTACACAAAAAAGATCTTAATGACCCAGATAACTACGATGGTGTGATCACTCACCTAGAGCCAGACATCCTGGAATGTGAAGTCAAGTGGGCCTTAGGAAGCATCACTATGAACAAAGCTAGTGAAGGTGATGAAATTCCAGTTGAGCTATTTCAAATCCTGAAAGATGATGCTGTGAAAGTGCTGCACTCAATGTGCCAGCAAATTTAGAAAACTCAGCAGTGGCCACAGTATTGGAAAAGGTCTGTTTTCATTTCAATCCCAAAGAAAGACAATGCCAAAGAATGGTCAAACTACCGCACAATTGCACTCATCTCACATACTAGTAAAGTGAACTTCCAGATGTTCAAGCTGGTTTTAGAAAAGGCAGAGGAACCAGAGATCAAATTGCCAACATCTGCTGGATCATGGAAAAAGCAAGAGAGTTCCAGAAAAACATCTATTTCTGCTTTATTGACTACGCCAAAGCCTTTGACTGTGTGGATCACAATAAACTGTGGAAAATTCAGAGAGAGATGGGAATACCAGACCACTTGACCTGCCTCTTGAGATATCTGTATGCAGGTCAGGAAGCAACAGTTAGAACTGGACATGGAACAACAGACTGGTTCCAAATAGGAAAAGGAGTACGTCAAGGCTGTATATTGTCACCCTGCTTATTTAACTTATATGCAGAGTACATCATGAGAAACGCTGGAGTGGATGAAACACAAGCTGGAATCAAGATTGCCAGGAGAAATATCAATGACCTCAGATATGCAGATGACATCACCCTTATGGCAGAAAGTGAAGAGGAACTGAAAAGCCTCTTGATGAAAGTGAAAGAGGAGAGGGAAAAAGTTGGCTTAAAGCTCAACATTCAGAAAACGAAGATCATGGCATCCAGTCCCATCACTTCATGGGAAATAGATGGGGAAACAGTGGAAACAGTGTCAGACTTTATTTTGGGGGGCTCCAAAATCGCTGCAGATGGTGATTGCAGCCATGAAATTAAAAGACGCTTACTCCTTGGAAGGAAAGTTATGACCAACCTAGATAGCATATTCAAAAGCAGAGACATTACTTTGCCGACTAAGGTCCGTCTAGTCAAGGCTATGGTTCTTCCTGTGGTCATGTATGGATGTGAGAGTTGGACTGTGAAGAAGGCTGAGCACTGAAGAACTGATGCTTTTGAACTGTGGTGTTGGAGAAGACTCTTGAGAGTCCCTTGGACTGCAAGGAGATCCAACCAGTCCATTCTGAAGGAGATCAGCCCTGGGATTTCTTTGGAAGGAATGATGCTAAAGCTGAAGCTCCGGTACTTTGGCTACCTCATGCGAAGAGTTGACTCATTGGAAAAGACCCTGATGCTGGGAGGGATTGGGGGCACGAGGAGAAGGGGACGACCGATGATAAGATGGCTGGATGGCATCACTGCCTCGATGGATGTCAATCTGAGTGAACTCTGAGAGTTGGTGATGGACAGGGAGGCCTGGCGTGCTGCGATTCATGGGGTCGCAAAGAGTTGGACATGACTGAGTAACTGAACTGAACTGAAGATCATCTGACCTTCCTATTTATATCTTGTATTGTCACATTTCTCTTTGGAAAGACATGTGAATAATCAATCTGAGTTTTTTCCCTCTGGCATTTCTTACACAAGTTTTGTGTGTGTGTGTGCTTGAGAAAAATGTTAGAAGATCAATTTAAAAATGGAGCTTTAAGATAAAAACATGACCTGGAAGAAAAAAAGGAATATTATCAAGAAATAAGAAAAGAAGGGACAAGGAAAGAGGAAAATTTGGCATTCCCTATAACGTTAAGCAATGATATTAAAGCCTCCAAGGAAAATGCCTTAATAAAGCTTCTTTATTGAAAAATGAATGAAAATAAATGAATGCTCCCAAAGATATATTAAAAGCTGTTTCCATGGTTATTTTTGCAATTGGTGGGAACTAAGATAAACCATAAAATATTATAAAAGAATTTTCAAAGTGAGCTTCTATATAACAGTCAGGATCAAAATGGGGGAGGGTGGGTGAAATATATATATCAGTGAGTTCAAATTATAAAGACATTTACAATTTAAAAATCCAAACCTGCATTATCTTTTAGATTCACGTCTGCTCCAGATTCTATCAAAGCTTTCACCAGAGACAAATGTCCTCTTCTGGCAGCCAAATGAAGCCGGCTTTCCCCTGTGGCATTCCTCTCATCGATTCCAGATGTCTTCCTTTCTGTAAATTTGCCAAGCAAAACTGAGTTTTCTGCCAAGTGCTGATTATTATGAAGGATCTTAGAAAACACAAAGCAACCTCCTAAAAACATCCTAAAAAGCATGCACTATACACAAAGTGAAAGTCGTTCCGTCATGTCCAGCTGTTTGCAACCCATGGACTGTAGCCTGCCAGGCTCCTCTATCCATGGAATTCTCCAGGCCAGAATACTGGAGTGGGGTGCCAATCCCTTCTCCAGGGGATCTTCCCAAGCGAGGCATCGAATCCAGGTCTCCTGCATTGCACGCAGATTCTTTACCATCTGAGCCACCAGGGAAGTCCCACACAGAAACATACCTCAATTAATATTATAATTGCTGTTGCTATTTTAAAACACAATTCGTGAAGAAACGGTAGAGCATCTGAGCACGTTAACGCATTCTAACTGTTGTTCACTCTGTCCTAAGCTTGACTGAGACAAATAAGACTTGCTTCATTTCTATGCTCATTTCACTCAGTAGTTCATAATCCGCTTTCTACATTTATTCTCATATCTCAACGAGTGTGTCTCTGATGACAAAAGATGTCAAGAACCAAACTATGGCCTATTGAGCATTTCATTTTTCTTTCACAGAAAATTCAGTACAATATTATTATCTAAATATTTTTATTTCTTTTCCTTACATCACAAATTAGAAATACTAAAAACAATAAAATTTTTCCCTAAACTATGCTAACATTATATAAAGAAAACAGATGACACTATCTCTTCTTTTGAGTGGCCTGCAGCCTTGGGGAATGAGAGACATGTAAAAAACTACATGAAAATCTGATTAAGTGCTACGAGAGAAACATATTAGTTTCTTGTGGTTCTAGAGACCAGAAATCCAACACCAAGGTGTCAGCAGGGCTACAATTTCTCTGGAAGCTATAAGGAAGAATCCTTCCTTGCTTCCTCCAACTTAGCTTCTTTAGCTTTTGGCCACATTGTTCTTTTGCCTGGCTCTTCACATTATCTTCTCTTTCCTTGCGTGCCTCAAAGCTGTCTCCATTTTTCTTTTAAAAGGATACTTGTTGTTAGATTTGGGTCCCATTTGGAAAATCCAATACAATTTCCTCATTTCAAGGTCCTTAACTATATCTGCAAAGATTCTTCTTGTAAATAAGGTAATATTCACTCTTTAAATGCAACAGTATCATAGATTCCAGGGATTAGGACATGGACATGGGTTTTTGGGGGGCCACTATTCAATCCACTATACTACTACTACTGGTGCTAAGTCGCGTCAGTCGTGTCCAACTCTGTGCGACCCCATAGACGGCAGCCCACCAGGCTCCCCCGTCCCTGGGATTCTCCAGGCAAGAACACTGGAGTGGGTTGCCATTTTCTTCTCCAGTTTTCCTTTAAAATTGGAGGAAGTTACAGTTCAGTACACATAGGCAAAGTCATACCCGACTCTTTGTGACCCCATGGACTGTAGCCCACCAGGCTCCTCTGTCCATGGCATTCTCTAGGCAAGAATGCTGGAGTAGGTTGCCATTCCCTTGGAGGTATGTATAAGAAGCGCGTTAGTTTACATGAGAGGGAGACAATGGGGAAAAGTTCCAAAAGGATGCCTAGTATTCCTACCTCTTACTCTATCAACTTTTTCTTACTAATCAACTTAGCAGGGCTTAACACTTGACCTGAAGTAGTCCAGCCTATGGTTCACCACAGAACTAGCTCCAAGAATTACCAAAGAATAGCCATTTATCCACATTGTCAAACACACAGAGTTCATGTATCTGACAGAGAAACTAGTGGCCATGCTTCTTTAATTCCCCTTATGCTAAAAGGGCTCAGTGAAAGTTCTCAGGGATCTGACACAACCCAGACCTGCTGCCCCGACTCAACCTCCTTGCTGTCTCTACTGTTCATCGTATCCCCTCTAACATAACAAGCAGACAGAAATATGGCAGTATATTGGAAGACTAAGAGATTCTCAAGTGGTGTATTGTAGTAAAACCACCTAACAAATATAGCCGAAATAATCTTATAAATTAGTGAATGACTAAAAAAATAAAACAGTAAATATGAAAGTGTATATAATTCTTTGAAGGAGAGTGGATTGCTAGGAGTGGTCATGCAAAAACCTTGTCCTTATATAGTACAGAAATACAAACCTTGGCTGCAGGTAGCTTTGGAGACAGTTTTTCTTTTTCTGAAATTCTGAATTTTTTTGTGTGATTGGATATTAGTAGGCATATGAATTTCTGAATCTGGTTTTTCTTTTTTCTCTTTACAATTTCTTATACCATTTTCATCTCCATTGACAAATTCCTCACCTGAAAAAAAAATTTTTTTTGAAGTATCAGTGTTGTCTTTCTCCTTACTGGTTATAGGACTAAGCAAGAGTCTAGTCATATAATTGTTCCACGTTTCTGTTCCTTTCTAGACTGCTTTTTTATTTAAAGGAATGGAAGCCTTTAAAAATGTTTTCATACAACAAACGTAAATTAGTTTCCTGGATGCAATTTCAACAGTGAATCACTAAAATCAATGGAGCTAACATTTTCCTGCTATGAAAATGTTGTTAGGTTTCTTGACATCAAGTAGGTGCTATATTAAAAAGAAAGCTAAAAACTCATAGAAATACTTTTTTAACTTCTGTCAATATTAATTTAGTACCTTCTTTCAAAGAAAATACCATTACTTAACTAACTAATAGTATCTCCAAATTGTGATCCACACGTCCTCATTCTGATCAGTTTGGGCAGAGGTTAAGTAAAATTCAGTTGGAAATTTCTATGAAATAACTAAATCTATAGGAAATGTGTACAAATTGAACAATACTAGTAATACCTGGTTTGTGAGAAATCTCCCTCTCTTCTCTTTGACTAAGTTGTGAGATGTTGGTCAATTCTTCATTGTCAGTAGAATGAAAACCTGTATTTTGTATGGCTTTGCTCTCTTGTCTCCTTTTTTCAACTTCAGTTGTTTCCATTACTTGAGAAGGAACACCTCTGGATGAAGGCCTATTTGAAGGACTTGTTTCTCGGCCTGTGTCAGTATAATTCCTTTTAGTGTCTCCTTCCCTATTCACCTTTTCCACAATATGTCTATCTGTTTGATTCATTAAAGGAGTTAGTGTGCTGGGGCTATAATCCTGAGGATTCTTGATCAGCTTCTCATGACTGGTCAACTCTGAAGCTTCCTGTGTCGAGAGTGTTCCTATACAAGCCAGAGGAGTATGTTCAGGACTGCCATGTGAGTGATCAAAAGAAGTTCCATATAAACATTGCTCATAATCTGGAACATGTTCAGAAACTATTATATCATCTGAATTAGAAAAACGAACAGCTTCCTGTTGTGGAAGTATCGTTAGGCTATCTGCTTTTAACTCATTTTCCTGTGGAAAATGGTCTTGAGAAGGTAAAAATTGTTGAAAATCCATTTCTTCTCTATTTGTTTTATTTTCTTTATAATTATCATGGTTTTTGCCACCTGAAGAACTTATCACCTTTTTAGATATTACAGTCTCCTCAGAGGCACAGGAATCACCATGATCATCATTATTAAAGTTTTCCTTTATAAAGGATGGGGAAATGTTTTCCCACTTGAGGCTCTCATCTTTTTGACTTGAGTTACTGTTTTCATGAGATTTATACGGGCTGACGTGCTCCTGGTCGTGGAGAGTATGAGGCTGCTGATCTGTAGTAACAGGTAGTAACTTGGTTTTTTCGTGTAGAGAAAGTCCTAAGAGAGAAACAGCTTCAGCTTGGTCAGTGGATTCTACTTCCATACATTGTATTTCTTGACTGTCTGATAAATCCAGGCTTTGAGTATGTGTCTCTCTGAGAATTGAACAAGTTTCAACATCATTACACAAACCATTTTTCAGGCCTGATAGAGCTTGGCTGAAAGGTTTACAAGACTTTTCTGGAAGGTCATCAAGGATTTGGAGAGCTTGTTGCTGACGAGTAACTGATCTGCTTCTCCTTCTAGAAGAAGAGACAGCCACTGTCTTTCTTGGACTGCTTTCTTGGCTTGTATCATCCACTTGAGTCCTTTTATGCTGTGCATTTCTTCTTCCTTTATCTTTAGACACACTTGTGCTGGGATCCTCAGCACTATGGAGATTGTCCTTTCTGAATCCTATAGAGTGTGCCTGGTTGAGAACTGATTGTTTCTGCTTGGATTTACCAATTCTCATGTTTGGGGAATCTTTTTGATAACGTTCATATATATCTGTATTTATAAATAAACTCTTTCTGCTTTCTTTATTGACTTCTACATGTTCTGGCTTCTGTCTGTTGGAATTTTCATCACAAACAAACCCACTGTGATTTTTAGAACTGAATTTTGGTTTCTATAGAAACAAAATACATAGTTAGCTTTAACTGTCAGCTGTAATTCTGCATTCAATTCATTCTGGACTGGAGAAAAAGAAAACTATTATTCCATTCAACCTTATAATTTGATCTAACCACAGGGCCTGCTAGGATATATACAACCTGATGTATATTTCAGAAAAAAATAGACGAAAAGCAGAAAGACAAATGTAATAGATTCAAATTCCATATATGCGCTAATTGTTATTTTTTCCTGTACATTTTACTTTGTACTTGCCAGTATTTTAGCACTATCAATCTTATTACCAAACATAATAAAAAATTTTAATCAAGCTAATCTGTATAGGCTTTTAAAACAATCAGATAATTCCTTCATAAGGAATCTTTGTAAATATGCTTTAAAACCACTCTCCTCTCCCATTTGTTACAGAGATAGAATTAAGAGTTTCTTCCTCTGGTATCTGTGAGCATCATAGTATGCTTCCACATAGGGTAGTGGAAGAAGGGATTTAAAAACAAAAAGACATAATGCAGCCAAGTAGGCGTGTATGGAAAGATTACTGTGGGCTGACAAGACTGAGACAGGAACAGGGCTTCCTCTCACACATCACAACGGAAGCATCAGATGGGAAATAACTGCCCACCACGTAAAGTTCAACGGGCTGGATTAGCACCTTTGACTCTCATACTGTGCTCAGGCCAGAGGAAAGTCAACATGGCTGATAAACCTCATGGCTTTATAAAGAGGAGAAAGAAGTAGAAATGGTTACCAATACATTAGTGTGCCCACATACACTACATTTACTCAACTGCTTCCCACACTAACAGCCCAGAACCTTCTAGTCTCATGTAATTATTCCAAAGTGTCTAAAAAGCAAAGGCGAAGTCACTGTTCCTGATGAATGTTTAACAGTCTTTCCCCTCCAATGATCAATAAAATAACCCACAGGTATGCTCCATAAACATGTTCACTGCTGAACAGAGAGCTACCTTGTGCTGGTGTGCCTCCTCTCCATCTGAAGGGTCAAGGCTATTCTTCTGAGCTGTAAACAAAAAGAGAAAATCAAAGAAAACAGCCTCCAGAGGTCAGACTCTAGGCTTCTAAAACCACAAGGCCCTTGCCATGAGCAAACCAAGTGGAAAAAATAAAATTACAAAAACACATTTTGTTAAAATTGGCACATATAACATTACATAATTTATGATTTCCATATTTATTATAAACCAAATACTATCTTGAGAGAGCTGAAAACACTTCTGTAGGAAAAGCAAAACAGACCCAACAACATAATGCTGAAGATGGGCACTGAACTCGGTATTTTTATATTCCCAACAGTTATACTCAGATATGCAAGTGTACAAGCTTTTATAAGGCAAAAAGTCTTTCATAATGAATTGTATCATTATCACTTCCTAATACATCTGCTTACTAAAGTTGAAGGATACATGATTAATATACAGAAATCCACTGCTTTTCTATGTACTAATAGGGAACTATCAGAAAGAGAAAGTAAGAAAAAAACAATTACCTACATTTACAATCTCACCAAAAAGAATAAAATACCAAGGAATAATCTTAACCAACTTATACTTTGAAAACTATAAACATCAGTGAAGGAAACTGAAGATGATACATGGAAAAGAGAAGATATACTGTGTTCTTGGACTGAAAGAATACTATCAAAATTTCCACGCTACCCAAAGTAATCCACAGATCTAATGCAATCCCTATCAAAACAGTCACAGCATTTTTCACAGAACTACAAGTAATCCTATAATTTATGCAAGACCACAAAAGACCCTGAACTGCCAAAGCAATCTAGAGAAAGATGAACAGAGCTGGAGGAATCATGCTCCCTGACTTCAGACTACACAAAACTATGGTGATGGCACAAAACCAGACACAGACTGATGGGACAGACTAGAAAGTTCAGAAATAAACCAATGCAGTTATTTTCAACAAACTTGTGACAGAGGAGGGAAAATACAATGGATAAAAGAAAGTCTCTTCAATAAATGGTACCTATGATAAGCAGTGAAACTGGACAGCTATGTGTAAAAGAATGAAATTAGAACATTTTCTCACACCACATACAAAAATAAACTCAAAATGGATTAAAGACATAATCGTAAGAACAGAAACCACAAAACTTCCAACAGAGAACATGGGCAGGATGTTCTTTGAAATAAATCATTGTAATATTTAATATTATTTTGTTACATTATTATATCTGTTTCCTAAGGAAACAAAGGAAATGAAATAAAAGATAAACAAATGGGACCTAATGAAACTGAAAAGCTTTGCATAGCAAAGGAAATCACTGACAAGACAAAAAGATGACCTACTAAATGAAAGAAAATATTTGAAAATGATATGGCCAATAGAGGTTAATGTCCAAAATACATAAGCAATTCATACAATGCAATATAAAAAAAAAAACTAAAAAAATGGACAGAAGACGTGAATAGACATTTTTCCAAAGAAGATATACAGATAGCTAACAGGCACATGAAAACATGTTCAACACTAATAATCACCAGAGAAATACAAATCAAAACCGTGGTGAGATGTTACCTCACACCTGTCAAAATATGTCATCAAAAAGTCTACAAACAACAAAAGCTGTTAAGGATTTGTAGAAAAGGGATCCCTTGTACACTGTCGGTGGGAATGTAAACTGCAGCCACTGTGCGCCGACTCAGTGGACACGAGTTTGAACTGGGAAACAGTGAAGGACAGAGAAGCCTGGCGTGCTGTAGTTAACGGGGTCGCAAAGAACTAGTCGGACATGACTTAATGACTGAACAACAACAGCAACAATGGAAAACAGTATGGAGATATGGAGACTGCTCCTAAAAAGAAAAGTAGGGCTAAGATATGACTGCACTTCCTTGGTGGCACAGTGGATAAGAATCCACCTGCCAATGCAAGGGACACAGGTTCGATCCCTGGTCTGGGACGATTCCACATGCTGTGGAACAGCTAAGCCCGAGGGCCGCAACGACTGCGTCCATGCTCTGGGGACTGTGAGCTGCAACTACTGAGTCTGTGTACCACAACGGGTGAAGCCCACACGCCCGAGAGCCCACGCGCTACAGCTACTGGGCCAGCGTGCTGCAACCGCTGAGGCCCGAGCACCGAAAGCCAGCACTCCGCAACCGGAGACTCCACCACAACGAGAAGCTCGTGCACCGCAAGGAAGAGCAGCCCCTGCTCTCCACAGCTAGAGAAAGCCCGCACAGAAGGCAGATGAAGACCCGCCGCAGCCAGAAGTAAAATTAATTAATTAAAAAAAAGAAACCATGATATGATCCAGCAATTAAACTGCTGGATATACACCCAAAGAAAACAAAAACATGAATTCAAAAAGATACTAGCACCCCCATGTTCATAGTAGCATTATATATAATACCAAAGATATGGAAACAACCTAACTGTCCATAGCAGATGAATGGATAAAGAAGATGGAGTATATATTCATGCAATGGGATACTACTCAACCATAAAAAAGAATGAAATTCTGCCATTTGCAACAACCCAGAAGGTACTATTCTTGGTGAAATAAGAGAAGGAAAAATACTCTATATTACCACTTATATGTGGAATGTAAAAAAATAAAACAAATCAATGTATAAACAGAAACAGACTCACAGATACAGAAAACAAAGTAATAGTTACCAGTGGGGAAAGGGAAGAGAGAGGGGCAAAAAAAGGTTTGGGAATTGAGAGATACAAAATACTGTGTATAAAATGAATAAGCACAGGGATATAGCCATTACTTTGCAATAACTTTAAATGGAGTATAACATATAAAAATACTGAATCACTACATTGTATACCAGAAACTAACATAACATTGTAAATCAATTATACTTCAATAAAATATAAACGATTCTTATATAATCTCTTTGAAACTGAAGTTTAATTGCTCCTTTGCTGTTTAACTTAACAGTGTAATGATGAATGACAAGGCAAAAGTATAGCCGTAAGAAAATATTCTTCAGGAATGAAAGTAAACAATCCTGACCATATTCATTGAAAAAGATGCAGCCAAACATAAGTTACAATTTATAACTCGTGTTGTTCAGTCAATGGATTATGGAGGGAAAACCCAGAACTGTATAAAAGTTTCCTGTTTGCAATGCATATCCTGGGGAAAAGGACATTTAGTATTATCTTAGTTCCTTTAGAGTTCTTCCATTTGGTGCATTTGCAAATGAAGCCAGAACGTCACTGGATGGGTTTTCTCAAAATTTTTGAGGAAAATCAATTTAATTTCTATAATTCTAAGCTTGATTTCTATAACTCTCTACTAAGACTCTCTACTAAGGATGACATGGTTGGATGACATCACTGATTCAATGGACCTGAGTCTGAGCAAATTCCAGGAGCCAGTGACAGGTCAGCCTGGTGTGCTGCAGTTCATGGGGTCACAAGGAGCCGCACACGACTGAGCGACTCAACTGCAACTGCTGACATGATGAACAGATGTAACATAGCAGTTTAAGTTTACCTGATGTAAGATGGTTTTGATGTTTAGGAACAAATCTCTCAAGGAGACGCATCATACGTGAGTCTTTGGCCTCATCTAAAGCACACTTTCCATTGTCATTTCTAAATAAAGGATCGGCTCCATTCAAAAGAAGTAACTCTGCCACCTAGAGGAAGATTGTTTTATGTGAGGAGCCCAGACAAAAAGTATATTATTATTATAAACGTATGCTAGCATACAACTCTAAGCAACATCAAATATTTCTTTCCAAATATTTGGAATTTACCAACCATACAGAGTTTGGGTTTACCTGTAACATCATTGCCCAACAACAAAATTCAATGTAACTGCTACTGAATCATAATCTGTTGATGTACATATGACTTCTCTTACCAAAAAAAGAGAGAGGAAGCAAGGAAGAGGGAAGAAAGCGGGGAGGGAGGGAGGGAGGACAGAATGTCTGTGGTTTAACTGATGATGAAATGGAGCTAGCATACATATGGGGAACTTGAATTACATTCTGCACTAGTAAATGCGATTTTAACAGGTTCCAGGAGATAGTGTCTTCTCCGTATTCCTTTGCTGCTGCTCCTCCTCCTCAGCGTCAGAGAGAAACCAGTAAACTCTTAATCTGTTACTACTCCTCAAGTAGCCTCCTCTATGAAGCGCTCCCCGACCTCCTCACCCACTGATGCCCTAGAGAAAAATGACCTCTTCCTTCTTTTATGTACATATTTTATGTCCAATATATGCTATGTTATATTATACTCAGCTCTTATACCTATCTCTCCCCTATATTTCAAGTTTTTTGAGGATGGGACTCTGATTATCTTTTAAAATTAATATTTTTGGATAGGAAATCAATAAATATGGCTCAGAATACAGAAGGCTCAGAGAAACAGACAATGAAAACTAAGTTTCCCTTCTCTACCCTTGTACTTCAGTCATCTAATTATTTCTCCTAAGTTAGCCCTAGTTACAGTTTCCCCTGAATTTTCCCAATAGGTCTAGTCCAACAGGTATATATGTGTATATCATAAATGTGTATATATGTTGTTTCTTACACAAGTCGGCCTATAATATATACATTTTTCTGTGCTTTAGCTTCTTTCCTGCTTACCCTACCCTACCCTGCATCAGACTCTGAAAACTGTTTCAAATCAGATAGATTGAACTTCCTCATTCTTTCTAGCAGCTGAGTAATAATTTACTTTTTAATATACCTATATGAATGTATTAATGCTACAATTTAGAAGACTCTTGAGAGTCCCTTGGACAGCAAGGATCTCAAACCAGTAAATCCTAAAGGAAATCAGTCCTCAATATTCACTGGAGGGACTGATGCTGAAGCTGAAGCTCCAAAGCTTTGGCCACCTGATACGAAGAGCTGACTCACTGGAAAAGATCCTGATGCTGGGAAAGACTGGATGCAGGAGGAGAAGTGGATGACAGAGGACGAGATGGTTGGATGGCATCACTGACTCTCAATGGACATGAGTTTGAGCAAAGTCTGGGAGATGGTGGAGGACAGGGGAGCCTGGCGTGCTACAGTTCATGGGGTGAAAAGGAGTCAGACATGACTAAGCAACTGAAAAACAACCCTACTAACGGATATTTAAGTTGCTTCCAAGTTTTCGCAACAGATATATGTCTTAATCATCTTTATATTCCCAGTGTCTATTTCAGTATCTGGCACAGACTGTATGTTTAATAAAAGAATGAATGTTGGTCTAGGAGGATGTGTGAAACAGGCTTTCAAGAACGTTATACTAAAAGAAGCCTAGATTTCCATGTAAATGTCTGGAATGAGAGAAAAGGTCAGAATTTCTATAAATTTTAAGCATCTAAAAATTATATACATATATATTTATATCTATATATATTTAATATATATTTCCTTTTACATATATATATTCCCTTTTACAGAAAAAGCATTCTATGAGAGAGAAGTGCCCCATCACACACAGGGATAATATAAGCTAAATCCTTTAAAAATTAAGATTCAGAAACTTGATGATTCTGCTTTTCAAATGACTTTATTATGGGAGTTTAAAGCTAGGTAAGAGGATTGAAAGTAATAGTAGGTATAATTAAATCTATAATTCATATGCCTGGATCTTCACATACTGTTCAGCAATACAAATGGAAAGCATATTGCTTTCTTTCAGGAAAAGTAATTCCATAAGTTTGTTTATCTCTGGAGGTTTTATGTCAAATAATGAAGCATGCCGTATGAGAGTATCTGAGGATCAAGGAACATGAAAAAGAAGACAGGAGGAAGGGAAGAGAGCCTCACTTCTCTGGAAATCCGGGATGGTTACGCTAAGGGAGGGAATACATTACTCTGGCAGTCTCTGTCTTATCCACTGTCCAGTGGATACTCTCTATCCATATACTCTATCGACACCAACTATCCACATTCACCAATTTCCTCTATAGCCTGCTATCAGGACTTCTGAAGCCTACTTATATTATACACTCTTTAACTTAAAAAACTCTCTCTTCTCATCAAATGGCAGTAAATAATTTATTTCCATGGAGTTTTTAACCCTGTATTTTAAACCTGTATTTGATTCTGTATTAGTTATCTGTTGCTACCTGACAAGTTACCGCAAAACTCAGTAGCTTAATAATAAATATTTACAATCTCATAGTTCTGTGGGTCAGGAATTTGGGAGTGGTGGAGGTGGTTAGTTTTGCCTCGGGGCCTCTCAGGAGGTTGTAGTCAAGAGGCTGGCTGGAGATACAATCATCTCGAAGCTCGACAGCACCTGGAGGACCCGTTTCTAAGATGGCTCACTCACGTGGCTGTGGGCAGGAAAAGGCTCAGTGCACTGCCAGTGCACCTCTCCATGGAGCTGCTTGAGTGGCTGCTCGATATGACATCTGGCTTCCTTCAGTTGTTGAACGAGTGACGGACAGAACAAGGAAGAAGCCACGATAGCTTTCAACCAGGTCTCAGAAGTCATATAATGTGTTGCTTCTGCCACATCCTATTTGTTAGAAGCAACTCACTGAAACTGCAGCCCACACTCCTGAGGAGAAGACTCAGGTTCCACCTTTCGGACAGAAGAGTGTTAAAGAATCTGTGGCTATTTTAAGGCCACCACGTATTCTTAACTGGAACAAGCAGAGCCATTTCAGTAAGTGGCTGGCCTCACAATCTCCACTTGTTTAGTTCATCAAACAGTAGACCCCTGAAGGAAATACTTCTACTGAGAGCTTGCCCGTAGCTTTTCACCTTCAACAACATTATTGACTCTAGTGCTTTTTTTCCTCCTTCTAGAATCAGCTGACTTCTGTGCTGCTGAACCACTCTGACTCCACCTTGTCAGCTCTACTCCAGTCCTTCCCCTCTCCTTTCTGCATGACTGCACTTCAGCCTACTCATAAGGAATGTGCTCAAGGCAGATAAATTCACTACCAACTTTGCCTTCATCAGATGTGAAAGCTGAAAGAATGCCTTTTGCTGACGCAGATGGTTAATGGTCATGAGACCCCAGGAGGAGGAAAGCTCCCCCGCTCCAGTCAGTGTGGATGTGCTTCTCACTTGGTGGTCAGATTCTAATTTTAGCTCTGGCCCCCTTAAATCCCCCTGGACTCCTTTCTGTGGTGTGGAGCGCAGCTGTGCATGCCTCTGGATTGCTCGCTGCCCAATCTCGCCAGTATATAAGCTATCCACAATAAGCGTCATGACTGCACTGTATGCAGCTGCTTTGTTAATAGAGCTTTGTTTTACAGACTCAAAGTTCCTTCTCAGTTTGGAGGATATTATTTCAAATCTCTTCCTTCCAATAAATCCCTTGTGTAAGAAGCCAATAAGACAGAGAATAAAATTCTTTCAAGACTTGAAAAGCCAATATTTTGACTATACATTCCTAATGGGTATAAACAAACAAAAAGCAATTCATTAGTAGTTCCATTGTTATTACTATTGTTAATAACAGAAATATCACTAATAGTAATACTGTAAATAAAATGTACAATAAAGAAATAAGTTAATGTATTAAGACACAAATGCTTAGCATAAAAGGAAAAGAGACACAAGTAAAAAGTAAAGTTATTATGAATCTATAATATTAAGTTTGAAATGGAAATATCAGTAAGAACTCATGATTTTTCTTTCTAAAAGTATGATTTCACGGAAAATGCCTAAAAACAATGACGTCCAATAGCAATGAGCACACCTCACACCCAAACTATGGTCTCTAAATAGATTTTCCATTAAAACAGCCACTTACAGAAAATACGAAAAGAAACCATAAAAATCAGTCAAATCCAGAATTTCGGAAACCCCAACCAACAAATTACCCAGGCTCCAGAAGAGAGAAAACACAGGAAGAAACATTATAGATCAAAACATACTTAAGAGACATAAAAAACACATGTAGTACATAGACCCTCACAGGTCCTCATTCAAACAAAATTTTTAATAGAAACCACTTTTAGATAATTTGGGAAAACTTGAATATGGACTGGGTATTATTAAATGGTATTAACAAATAAGTTTTATTAGGTAAGATGATTAAAAAAATGTGGGTGTGAGAAAAAAGTCCTTATCTATTAGAGATGCAGGTACAAGTATTTATCGGTAAAATGGTATGATGTCTGGAATTTAAAAAAAAATACTCCCAACAATGACAAAACACTATCCATGGTCCCGCCTACTATGCAGTATGACTTTTTATAGTGCAATAGAATAGACAATCAAACTTTATAAGACAGCTCACTCCAGACACAAATGGAATGGATAATCAACATGTCTGGGGATATCTTTTTAGTATCTGTGAATCCCAATAACATAGTCAATGAACTTCTAATCCAACATCTCAAATACTCACATATCACAAGCATGCTCCATCAAATTAAAGCTTGCTGCTGTGTTGCTGCTAAGTTGTGTCAGTCATGTCCGACTCTGTGAGACCCCATAGGTGGCAGCCCACCAGGCTCCTCTGTCCCTGGGATTCCCCAGGCAAGAACACTGGAGAAAAGCTTGCTAAAACTGAGATAACTTATATCAACTTGCCATGCCATTTCCTTCACAAATTAACCCTAATAAAGGAGGATCAAGGTCAGTCTGACATGATGTGTTCTTAGCGATGTCTGCTTATGCTCAAAGATCATTATGCCTGCCTAAATGTCTCCCACTGTATGTTTAATAATTTGTCCCAGAATTTTCTAAGCAACCACAGTGAGCTGATCATCTGAAATTCACAAATTCTACTTTCTCCACACTTGAAAGAATGTATTTAAGTGTTGTTGTTGTTGTCTAGTTAGTAAGTCATGCCCAATTCTTTGCAACCTCATGGACTGCAGCATGCCAGGCTCCTCTGTCCTCCACTGTCTTCTGAAGTTTGCTCAGATTCATGTCCACTGAGTTGGTGATGCGATCTAACCATCTCATCCTCTGCTGCCCCCTTCTTTTGCCTTCACTCCTTCCCAACATCAGGGTCTTTTCCGATGGGTCAGCTCTTTGAATCAGGCGCCAGTATTGGAGCTTCAGCATCAGTCCAATGAATAATCAGGTTGATTTCCTTTAGGATTGACTGGTTTGATCTCCTTGCAGTCCAAGGGACTCTCAAGAGTCTTCTCCAGCATCAGAATTCAAAAACATCAATTCTTTGAAGCTCAGCCTTCTTTATGGTACTTGATTACTGGGAAAACCATAGCTTTGACTCTATGGACCTTTGTCGGCAAAGGGATCTTTCTGCTTTTTTAATATGCTATCTAGGTCTGTCACAGCTTTCCTTCCAAGGACAAGCATTTAACTTCATGGCTGTAGTCACAGTCCACAGTGATTTCAGAGCCGAAGGAAAAAAAAAAATCTGTCACTGATTCTACTTTTCCCCCCATCTATTTGCCATGAACTGATGGGACTGGACGCCATGATCTTAGTTTTTTGAATGTTGAGTTTTAAGCCAGCTTTTTCACTCTCCTCTTTCACCCTCATTAAGAGGCTCTTTAGTTCCTCTTCACTTTCTGCCATTAGAGTGGTATCATCTGCATATCTGAAGTTGTTGACATTTCTCCCAGCAATCGTGATCTAGCTTGTGATTTATCCAGCTCAGTATTTCACATGATGTACTCTGCATAGAAGTTGAATAAACGGGGTGACAATATGCAGCCTTGATGTATCCCTTTCCCAATTTTGAACCAGTCAGTTGTTCCACGTCTGGTTTTAACTGTTGCTTCTTGACCTGCATACAGTTTTCTCAGTAGACGGTAAGGTGCTCTGGTATTTCCATCTCTTTAAGAATTTTCCAGTTCGCTGTGATCCACACAGTCAAAGGCTTCATTCAGTGTAGTCAATGAAGCAGATGTTTTTCTGGAATTCCCTTGCTTTCCCCATGACCCAACAACTGTTGACAATTTGATCTCTGGTTCCTCTGCCTCTTTGAAAACACAGCCTATACACTCGGAAGTTCTCAGTTCACATACTACTGAAGCCTAGCTTATAGGATTTTGAGTATAACCTTCCTAGCACATGAAATGAGCTCAACTGCATCCTTTCTAAGAGATTCTTGCCTATAGCCTTCCCCAGCTCTACCTGTGGCAGGTATTTCTTCTGGAGAAACAGAACAGATCTTCCTTAGCCCTCTTTCCTACTCTAGAGGTTTTAAGCCCAGAAGCAACTTCCACCACTTTAAATAAACAATAAACTATTTTCAGGAAATGCCTCAGCCCGATGCAGTCCCTGGACCAGAAAAAAATGTCTAGGAAGCTCAGAGTACACATGATAAAGCACTGTGCCAGTCTTAATTAACAGTTTCATAATTGTGGGCTTCCCAGGTGGCACTAGTGGTAAAGAACCCAGCTGCCAATGCAGGGGACGTAAGAGACCTGGCTTTGATCCCTGGGTTGGGAAAATCCCTAGAGGAGGGCATGGCAACCCACTCCAGTTTTCTTGCCTAGAGAATCCTATGGGCAGAGGAGCCTGGTGGACTACAGTCCATAGGGTTGCAGAGTCAAGACATAACTGAAGCAACCTAGCATTCACATACCATTACTTTAGTTACTATTAACCAACATATATGGAATTATAGCATTTGGTATTATAACCATTGGTACCTCTGTGCTGGTGTGTACTGGTTGGTCATTAAGCCTGAGAGGGTCTCATGTCTTACTTAGTCTGATTCTGAAAGTAACACTAGACTACAAAAAGCTGTGAGCCTGCTGCGACCCTATCATTGCATAACCTACTAAGAAGGAAGTGTTCTCCTAGAGCCTGTAAGGGTGTCCCTCATGACTCAAGCGGTAAAGAATCTGCCTGTGGTGAAGGAGACCTGGGTTTGATCCCTGGGTGGGGAAGATCCCCTGGAGGAGGAAATGGCAACCCACTCCAGTGTTCTTGCCTGGAGAACCCCATGGACAAAGGAGCCTGAAGGGCTATAGTCCACCGGGTCGCAAAGAGCTGGACACGGCTAAAGCGACTCAGCACATGCACACAGAGCCTATAAAGTACTATACAAAAAAAGTCCTAAGGAAGTTGAAAAAATACTATGTACAACCAAAATACACATCATGTAGTCATTAAAAGTAACATATAAAACGGGGTCTGCCATATTAGGCACAACCAATCCATCACAGTAATATTTTTTTATAAATTCTGAGTACTGATTAGCAGAATGAACTGAAACTGAATCCCTATCTGTTTTTCTACTGTTGGTCACAGAAGTTTTTAATAGTTGAAGAGTGTAGTGTTTGCTCTGCAAACGAAATAATTACAGTACCTGATAATGTCCATTAATCACAGCATCATGTAGGGGAGTGATCTGGTACATTCCGCTGATATTCACATCTGCTCCACCTTTTAACAGTTCACTTACTGTCTGATAAAACCCTCCTAAACTAGCTTCATGAAGTGCTGTCCAACCTATGACACAAAAAAGTAATGGTGTTTGTTATATTTGGCATCTTAATAATGTCTGTGCTTGCCCTTAAAATAAGAACTCTAATTCTAAGTTGCTGCTATAAAAATACTTTGGCTATGAAACAAGGTAATCTCACCATGAGGCAATCTGTATTATCTGCGGATTCAATTCAAATTTTTATTAAAACTCCTACCCTTAATTGGTATTGGTATTAATATGGAAAAATATGAAAATAGTAAAAAATTTGAAAACACTCCTGCCCCCCTCAAATAAAAAGGCTGCAAGGAGAGGGGGTCATTATTAGCTCATAGAGACTGCTGGTTGCAGGTTACTTTTCTGCAGAGAAGAGGGAAAAAAGCCTTATTCGTAGCTCAAGTTACTTTTGTTAAAGTAACCAGCCAGCAGGACCTCACAGAAGTCAGTTTAAAAGTTGATTCTTGACCAACGTGGGTTTGAACTTCGCAGGTCTATCTTATACACAGATTTCTTTCCAACAGTAAATACTATGGTATCACACAATCTGAGGTCATTGAAGGAGAAACCATGGATAGGGAAAGCTAACTATAATTTATACTCAGATTTTTGACCACAGTGAGAGTCAGGACCCTAACTCCCATGCTATTCAAGGGTCAACTGTATAATTTTTTCTCCCAATTTGCAAAAAGTTAGTTACAATAATTCAATTAACATACTACAAAGTGCTCCAAGGATACCAGTCAGCCAGATAAATCTTTTTGTTAGTCAGACACAATGATATAAGTCAAAGATATCTATTAAACTCCAAAATAACAAATCTTTTATTATCTCCCCAAACTGCAAGTTGGGAGATCCTCAAGCAAAATCTTTTTTTCCTTTTTAAAAATGTAACTGTCTTGGAGGAAATTTCCTCAAAGCTTTCTGAGAAGATAGGTTTCCTATAAAGGCAATACAATTGAACCCACTGTTTAAAAAAATTCAACATCATAATGATACTAGCTGCATGATCTAACGCAGCAACTGATAACACCCACAGAGATGTGCAGTGTACCTTCTTCCGTATTACGGTCCTCAACAATTTTGCTCCTCACTTTTAATGTTTTCATGTGTCTCTTACCTTGTTGTTGGCTTAAACTTCTTGCTATTATCAACATCCTGGCCTGAGCCAATCTTTCTTTTCAGTTCTAATGTGTCATAAGCTTAGGAATCTGTGTAAAATAATCCTCAATTCATTGATCTGACAGGGTTTTAGCAAAGAAGCTTTATTAGATCTATTCTGGGTATTCAGAGCTTATTTTCAGGCTATTTCATGGTTGTCACCATTGGTTTTGATACGTAAAGAATTATTGAGATAGTTTTTTTTAAATCAAAGACAAAGATATCACAAAATATAAATGAGGACTTATAAAATGCAAATGTTACCTATGAAAAAATAATTGGGTATATTACATTTTGTGTACAAACGAAGATCATGGCATCCGGTCCCATCACTCCATGGGAAATAGATGGGGAAACAGTGGAAACAGTGTCAGACTTTGTTTTTTTGGGCTCCAAAATCGCTGCAGATGGTGACTGTAGCCATGAAATTAAAAGACGCTTACTCCTTGGAAGAAAAGTTATGACCAACCTAGATAGCATATTCAAAAGCAGAGACATTACTTTCCTGACTAAGGTCCGTCTAGTCAAGGCTATGGTTTTTCCAGTGGTCATGTATGGATGTGAGAGTTGGACTGTGAAGAAGCCAGAGCACCGAAGAATTGATGCTTTTGAACTGTGATGTTGGAGAAGACTCTTGAGAGTCCCTTGGACTGCAAGGAGATCCAACCAGTCCATTCTGAAGGAGATCAGCCCTGGGATTTCTTTGGAAGGAATGATGCTAAAGCTGAAACTCCAGTACTTTGGCCACCTCATGTGAAGAGTTGACTCATTGGAAAAGACTCTGATGCTGGGAGGGATTGGGGGCAGGAGGAGAAGGGGACGACCGAGGATGAGATGGCTGGATGGCATCATGGACTCGATGGACGTGAGTCTGAGTGAACTCCGGGAGTTGGTGATGGACAGGGAGGCCTGGCGTGCTGCAGTTCATGGGGTCGCAAAGAGTCAGACACGACTGAGCGACTGAACTGAACTGAAGTCTTTATTGGATTGTATCAAAAAATAAATATATTTTAACCTTTCTAGTAGATATTGTTTACTTTTTTGTTTCCACAGTATTTGGCGCAGAGGAGGCATATAGTAAAAGCTCACTACATTGAACCAATATGTTATAAGGAGGCCACACACCTCTTGTCAGTAGTTCTTGAACTTTAATGGGAATAAAAATCACCTAGGGAGGGACTTCCCTGGTGGTGTAGTGGCTAAGACTCTGCACTCCCGACACAGGGGTTCTGGGTTTGAGCCTGGTCAGGGAACTAGATCCCGCACATTGCAACTGAAGACGCTGCATGTGCAACTGAAGATCCTCATGCCACAATGAAGATCAAAGACCCCATGGGCCACAACAAAAACCCTGTGCATCCAAATAAATGAATGGATATTTTTAAAACCATCTAGGGAAGCTCGATCTCTAGATTTTAACCTAAAGACTTTGACTGTGATTTTCAGTGATTTTGTGTGTGTGCTTCAGTAAAGGTTACATTTTAAACAAATATTGTAGGTGACAGGAAAATGGCTTATGGACAACCTTTTGCAAACACTGCCCTCTGCAATTCTGTAAGATATGGTAGTCAGAAGTAGTAGGGTCAGAGTAAGATGCCAACTGAGAAGAAAAAGCAGAAAACAAGGGAGTGCAAAAGTCTGGAAAATACGGACAGGTAAAGAATTCATGAAAGTCACAGAAGTACATGGGGCAGTGAGGAGAAGGTGTATGCTGCCAAGCAAAAGACAGGTAGGGAATAGCAACCAAGGATGCTAATAATGGCACAGGAAAGAATTTTAAAAAGGTTAATGAACAGAAACCTGTTAAGACTGATGTTTGGGAAATCCACAAATTCCAGTTAGAGGCATGCAGAACTACTCCTGAACCTAAGAAGCACACAGAGACTTAACAGAAAGAACCATGGATTTCTCAAAATCAAAGAAGCAAGAGCTCTGGCTAGCAAGTAAGGATCCCTGGTTTAGGGTTATAAGACCATGATAGATGAACTGGTTACGAGACTTAGAATAACAGTCTTTAAAGCTCTGATTGATTACAGTATAACCCAGGTCCTGCTAAAGTAAGTTCTGAGGGAGCACTTGTATCACCTGCTTATCTGAGGATTGTGCTGCTGATCTCTGTGTATCAAAAGACTTTGCACACTGTTTCATACATCAAGAGAGTCTAGAAACAACAGTAAAAGCGAGGACACATAAAAGGTGCTGGCCCAGTGCTGCTCAGTGCTTTAAGTACGTAAACGCCATTGAGGAATCATTCCTCTCCAAGAGAACGTGCCAGGTTCTCCCCACAGGAAGACTGTACCAGAAATCCAACCTGGCAGAAAGATTGCTCTTTCTGAGCTTCCTGCTCCACCCTCTCCAACTCAGTCTGTTCTCTTCATTTCCCTGGCAACTGTTTTGCTGTCCCTCTACCATTAATTTTCCCAGAAGCTCAATGTATCACCAGCTTCTTTCAGCTCTGAACCTCATTCCTCTTCCATCAAAAGCGGAGTCTCACAGCAACAATGCTCACACAAAGCCAGCAAGCTGGCCCCAGGAGCCCCGTCCCCCTGTGGCAGCCATTGCACGTGGCCAGGCAGGCACAGCCTTTGAGGGGGAAATGCCTCTCCACTTATCTTACCACTTCCTGGAGAGGACGGTGAAGCATCACCTAAGAATGAAAAATACTTGGAAGCTTTCTGTTTGAGGCTTGCCTTAAGCCTACTTTGCCATAATTTCATAGCAGTAATTCAGCTGAAACAAAAAGCACTCTCAAGATAACTGTAGGTGATAACCACAACCTACCGGCATAACTTGGCTGATTAACATTTCCACCTTTTTTGATATAATGATGAACAAGACCGGTATCATTGTGCACAGCAGCTTTATACAGTAAGTTCTCTCCAAAAATGTTTCTCCGGTTAATGTTAGCACGAGTTACTTTATTCATCTTCATTTTTTCTGAAATGAAGGCATGAACAAAAGAAAACCAAAAACATGAATAATTCTTATTTGAAAATCAAGAAGAACATCAGTAACAGAATGATTTCAGTTAACATTCTAGAATAGAAATATATCATATTATGGAGTATTTCATTCATTGACCCAACTATAACAGTATCTACATGCAAAAAGGTGAAAGAGGCGAATGTCATTAGTTTGAAATATTTGAGTAAACTATAGATCATGTAAGCATTTATGTTGATTGAAACTCTAGGAAAGCTGCATATGTAAGACTAATTGATTATTTTCTTAGAAGTTCTAATGAAACAGACTATTTAGATGTTATTACACCTAACAAAATGTTACAATACTGAAATGTCTTATAAAACGATGAAGAGAAAATCTCAGAACTGTATCAGAAAGATACAAAAAATCACCTCCAGGAAAACCAGAAAAAAGAATGTTACTAAATTTTCTTTCTTTGCTAAAAATAATTGCCATGAAATTAAATAAAGGACCATGATCTTGAGCTGTATAATAGTTCTGACTTCCTAAGCCAGGAGATACACAGTTGAAATAGTTTTCCAGGTTTGCATACCAAGTATCATTTCTCCACGGTGCCTCCCAAAATACTGAAAGTCTTCATTTAGATAACCCAAATCCTGTCCACTTCTACAGATAATACTCTTTTGGTTTCCCCAAATTTCAGAAAAGCTTTGATGACAGCTTTTCTAGTTCTCATGTAAATACCCTGCTCCATCCTAAAAGGTAACTGAGTACTGCAGCAGAGTTTCTCAATGGATCACAATTCAACTGCTTTGTTTTTATGTGATTCTCTCCATTCAGTCCCACTGTGAACTAAAACAAACCAACTGCTGAACACTTGAGCCTACCTTCCCCTACCCCAGACTGCAAAGCATTCTGCTCCCACCAGACAAGCTATATGTAAAGACCAATAGTCTTTATTCCATATCTGTCTTTGCCAGTTGTACTTGCTATTATAAATATGAAATTTATTAAAAACAAATTAAGAAAATAAAAATTTTCAATGAAAACTAAGTTGTGAAAGATATTCACTTCCAATCAGGACTAAATAACTGCTACGACTTAGTGTCCCGTTGTAAACAACTAGAAAACTAAATAAAATATACGGGGTGGGGGGGACGCTTTATCCAGAAATTAGAAAACCGGGTAGTTAGATCTATGGCTCCCTGAGTGAAGGCACACGATGCAGTGAGACCTGAGGTCACCCCAGCTTCTTGTCTGGGGTTTCCCGAGGATAACACCAGCCTATGAGGTGCTCTTGCTGGGCGGAGGAGACAGGTCAGTGTCTGGGGAGGCTGGGGTAAAAAAATTTACAGGGCAGGGCACCGGAGATGAGGGTGTAGAGAAAAGGCACCAGAAATCTATGAAAGGGGCTCTTTGAGTCATTATCCGAATACTAAACCATTCACGGGTAAATAGTCATACGAGACTGGGCAAGAAGTACCCAGGAACTATAAATTATTAATAACCACCATCGGAGATCATGCAGGCTGGGGAACATTTACAGTCCTGCCCATCTGGGGAGAGAGACTTTGTTGAGCAACTGGGGCATTTAGAGAGACCTTTAGTGGGTCATATCTTAGGGACAGAGTAAGGCCTACACTAGACCTACTTAACCAGGATTTTTTAAATGTATTGAAAGGACCAAGCTGATCTTTAAGTAACTTGTTGGCCAAAACAAAAATAAACACTCTTAAAATACAGAGAAAAACACTCAATAATATTCTGCAGCATACAGATTTTCAACTGTTCTCAGCTATAAAGGCCTGTGCCTTTGTCAAAACTCAGGGTTTGCTTCTGAACTCCCCTCTCTTCCGCTGATCTACTAATATCTCCCTATCTTGATGACAGTACCATGCTGTTTTGATCACCACAGCCACAAAATAACAATAATAACTCTTGAAATAAGGCAGTGTTAACTCTCAAAACTTTGTTCTTTATCAGAGTTGTCTATTTAAATCCTTTGCATTCCATATGAATTTTAGAACCAGCTTTTGAATTTCTACAAAAAAAAAAAATCCTACAGGGATTTTGATTAAGATTATATAGATTCCATAAATGTATCTCAGCAGAAAAAAATCTTAACCATATCGAGTCTTCTGACTCAATGAACAAGGTATGTTTCCATTTCTCTCCATCAAATTTTGCTGTGTGTAACATCTTCTAGATTTCAGCGTACCTTTTACATCATTTGTTAAATTTTATCTGTATTTCACATTTTTTGAAATTTCCGCATAAATCTCACTTCCTAATTGTTTGGCTTTCAAATTTAACTTTCTAATTGTTTGTTGCTAGAATAAAGAAGTGTAATTAATATTAGTATATTGATCTTTTATGTTGCAACTTTGCTAAACTCACTTATAGTGAGTTTACTAGCTTTTATTATAGCTTTTATTGTAGTTTCCATCAGATTTTCTACAGACGATCATGTGACTTGTAACTAAAGACTGTTTTCTTTCAATGAGCAAAAGTAGTAGTGAGAACAGACTTTCCTATCTCATTTCTGATCTTGGGGGAAAGCACTAAGTCTTTCACCATTATGTATGAGAGCTGTGTATCTTCTTGTAGATGCCCTTTATCAGGCTGACCCAGTTCCCCTCTATTATAAATTTGCTGAGTTTTTAACCAGTAATGGATATTAGGTATTACCAAAATCTTTCTCCGCATCATCTACTGAGGTGATCATACGATTTTTCTCTTTTAACTTATATATTATAATTAATATATTAATAGAATATAACAAATTAATATATTAATATAACAAATTATAGTGTTTGACTTTCGAATGTAAAGTCAACCCAACATTCCTATGATAAATCTCACTTGGTTACAATGTACATATGCACATATGTTGCATATGATTTGCTAAAATTGTTTAGATTTTTACACCTCTGCTTATGAAGGATACTGAACTGCAGTTTTCTGTTCTTGCAATGTCTGATTTTTCTATCAGTTTAATGGTGACCTCATAAGAGGAGCTGGAAACAGTTCCTCATCGTCAGGTTTTTGGGAGAGTTTGTGAAGAACTCTTTCCTGGCTTCCCTGGTGGCTCAGAGGGTAAAGCATCTGCCTCCAATGCGGGAGACCCGGGTTTGAACCCTGGGTGGGGAAGACCCCCTGGAGAAGAAAATGGCAACCCACTCCAGTGTTCTTGCCTAGAGAATCCCATGGATGGAGGAGCCTGGTAGGCTACAGTCCACAGGGTCACAAAGAGTCAGACACAACTGAGCAATTTCATTTCACTCATTTTGTGAAGAACTGGTATTATTTCTTCCTTAGTTGTTTGGCAGAATTCACTATTGAAGGTATAATGGATTGAAGTATATTCTCACAAAATTCATGTGTTGAAGCCCTAATATAATAGGGTTGGCATCTTTATAAAAATGGAAGACACACTAACGCTCTCTGCACACACAAAAAAGTCACTGCAGGAAGGCACTGTCTGAAAGCCAGGAAGAGAGGTCTCAGCAGAAACAGAATATTGTAGCACCTTAATTGTGGATTTTCAGCCTCTAGAACTATTTGAAAATAAGTTTCTGTTGTTTAAGCCACCCAGTTCGTAGTACTCAGCTATGTTAGCCTTAGTCAACTAAAGCCTCTTGATGAAAGTGAAAGAGGGGAGAGAAAAGTTGGCTTAAAGCTCAACATTCAGAAAACTAAGATCATAGCATCTGGTCCCATCACTTCATGGGAAATAGATGGGGAAACAGTGTCAGACTTTATCATTTTGGGCTCCAAAATCACCACAGATGGTGACTGCAGCCATGAAATTAAAAGATGCTTACTCCTTGGAAGAAAAGTTATGACCAACCTAGACAGCATATTGAAAAGCAGAGACATTACTTTGCCAACAAAGGTCCGTCTAGTCAAGGCTATGGTTTTTCCAGTGGTCATGTATGGACACAAGAGTTGGACTGTGAAGAAAGCTGAGCGCCAAAGAATTGATGCTTTTGAACCGTGGTTTTGGAGAACTCTTGAGAGACCCTTGGACTGCAAGGAGATCCAACCAGTTCATTCTAAAGGAGATCAACCCTGGGTGTTCTTTGCAAGGAATGATGCTAAAGCTGAAACTCCAGTTCTTCGCCACTTCATGCCAAGAGTTGACTCATTGGAAAAGACTGATGCTGGGAGGGATTGGGGGCAGGAGGAAAAGGGGACAACAGAGGATGAGATGGCTGGATGGCATCACCAGCTCGATGGATGTGAGTTTGAGTGAACTCCAGGAGATGGTGATGGACGGGGAGGCCTGGCGTGCTGCGATTCTTGGGGTCGCAAAGAGTCAGACACGACTGAGTGACTGAACTGAACTGAACAGGAGGCATCTTGGCCTAGAAGTTTTTTTGGTTTGTTGTTGTTTGTTGATTTGCTTTTTGGTGGGGAAGTTTTGAAATAAAGATGCAATTTACTTAGTAGATTTGTTATTACTCAGGTTGCCCATTGGTTTATAATACTTATGTCTGTCAAGGAATTTGTCCATTTCATCTGATGCATTGGCAAAAAGTTGTTCATAATATTCCCTTATTATCCTTTTGCATATCTGTAGACTAGGTCATGATGTCACCTCTCTTACTTCTGACGTTGGTAATCTGTGCTTCTATTTTTTTTCCTGGTCAGTTTGAGAAAGGTTTATCAATTTTACTGATCTTCTCCAAGATTAGTTTTATTGATTTTCCTTATTATTATTCTGTTTTCAATTTCATTGATTTTTGCTTTACCATTGTTTTCTCCTTTACTATTTCCTTTCCTCTGTTTACTCTGGATTTCATTCACTCTTTTTTTTTTTCCCTAGTTCCTTAAGTTAGAAGCTGGTATCACTGATTTGAGAGGGTTCTTTATTTCTAACATAGGCATTTAGTACTACAATTCCCCCATCACTCTTTTCATGACATCTTCATGAAATTAGCTGACTATTATTGACTATTAGTATTAGTTGACTAAGGCTAACATAACTGAGTACCACAAACTGGGTGGCTTAAACAGAAACTTACTTTCTCATAGTTCTAGAGGCTGAAAGTCCACATTAAGGTGCTACAAAATTCTGTTTCTGCTGAGACCTCTTCCTGGCTTTCAGACAGTGCCTTCCTGCAGTGACTTTTTTGTGTGTGCTACATTGTATTTTCACTCTATTTTAGTTAAACATATTCTCAAATTTCCTTTAAATTTCTTTGACCCATGGGTTATTTTAAAGTGTGCTACTTACTTTCCAAATATCTCAAGATTTTATAGAGATCTTTCTGTTACTCATCTTCTGTTAATTCTATTTGCAATCATAAAAAACTTTATGATATTAATCCTTTTATATTTATTGATACTTCTTTTATGGTTCAGCATATAAACTATCTTGATAAATATTCTGCATGCACTTGAAAAGAATGTGTTATCTTCTGACCTTGAGTGGAAAGTTACACAGATGTTAAACAGACCAAGCTGTCTGACAGCACTGTTTGAATCCCCTCTATCCTTACTGTCCACTTGGGTCACTATAATGAGTTAATGATCACTGAAGACTGGCATTAAAATCACTGACTATAATTGTGGATTTGTCTATTTCTTCTTGCACTTTTATCAGTTTCCACTTCATGCATTTTGAAACTCTGTTATTAACAGAATAATTGTTTACTTCAGATAGATAACCAGGAGTGGAATTGCTGGATGATACTGTAGCTCTAACTTTTTGAGGACTCTCCATACTGTTTTCCATAGTGACTGTACCAATTAAATTTCCCAACAGTGCAGTGTTTCCTTTTCTCAACAACCTCCCTACCACTTGTCATTTACTGTCTTTTTGATAACAGCCATTTTAACAGGTGTGAGATGATATCTCATTGCGGTTTTGACTTGCACTTCCCTGATGATTTGTGACGTGGAGCACCTTTCCATGTGTCTGTGGCCATCTATGTCTTCTCTGGAATAACGTCTATTCAGATCCTCTGTGAAAACACTAACTAGAAAAGATGTATGCACCCTTACGTTCACTGCAGCATCTTTAGAGATATAGAAGCAACCTAACTGTCCATTAGTAGAAAAATGGGTAAAGCTGTGACATGTGTATACGATGGAATATTGCTGTTGCTCGCTGCTCAATCATGTCCTACTCTTTGCGACCCCATGGACTGCAACATACCAGGCTTCCCTGTCCTCTATCTCCCACAGTTTGCTCAAACTCATGTCCATTGAGTCAATGATGCCATCCAACCATCTCACCCTCTGTCACCTCCTTCTCCTCCTGCCCTCAATCTTTCCCAGGCTCAGGGTCTTTTCCAGTGAGACGGTTCTTCACATCAAGTGGCCAAAGTATTGGAGCTTCAGCTTCAGCATCAGTCCCTCTGATGAACACTCAGGGTTTATTTCCTTTAGGACTGACTGGTTTGATCTCCTTGCTGTCCAAGGGACTCTCTAGAGTCTTCTCTAGCACCACAGTTCAAAAGCATCAGTTCTTCAGCACTCAGTCTTCTTTATGGTCCAACTCTCATATCCACACATGACTACTGGAAAAACCGTAGCTTTGACCATACGGACCTTTGTCGGCAAAGTGATGTCTCTGCTTTTTATGATCACATGGATCACAGCCTTGTGTACCTCAATGAAACTATGAGCTATGTCATGTAGGGCCACCCAAGATGGAAAGGTCATGGGGGAGAGTTCTGACAAAACATGGTCCATTGGAGAAGGGAATGACAAACCACTTCAGCATTCTTGCCTTGAGAACCCCATGAACAATATGAAAAGGCAAAAATGGAGTATTACTCAGCCATGAAAAGTGAAATCTTCCCATATGCAACAACATGGGTGGACATAAAGGGTATTAAGTGAAATAAGTCAGACAGAGAAAGACAAACACTGCACAATTTCCCTTATATATGGAATCTAAAAGACAAAACAAATGAACAAACGTAACAAAACAGAAACAGAGTCACAGATTCAGAAAACCAACAGGTGGTTGCCAGAGTGCAGGGAGTGAGGGGATGAGAGACACAGGTAAGGGGTCCTAAGAGGTACAAAACTTGAGCTGCAAAATAAAGGAGGCCCAGGTATGTTGGAGAAGGCAACAGCACCCACTCCAGCACTCCTGCCTGGGAAATCCCAGGGACGGAGGAGCCTGGTGGGCTGCAGTCCATGGGGTCGCTGGGAGTCAGACGCGACTGAGCGACTTCATTTTCACTTTTCACTTTCATGCATGGGAGAAGGAAATGGCAACCCGCTCCAGCGTTCTTGCTGGAGAATCCCAGGGACGGAGGAGCCTGGTGGGCTGCCGTCTCTGGGGTCGCACAGAGTCAGACATGACTGAGGTGACTTAGCAGCAGCAAGTATAAGTGTACAGTGTGAGAATACAATAATATGTAATATCTTTGTATGGTAAAAGATGGTATCTAGACTTACCATAATGATCAATTTAAAAAGTATAGAACCACTGAATCACTATGAAGCCAATGCAAAGTTGAGGTCATTACACTTCAAAAATAAGCAAATAAACAAACTCATTAGAAAAGAGACCACATTTGTGGTTACTGGGAGTAAGGGGAAGGGGTTGGGGGAATTGCATCAAGGAAGTCAAAAGGTACAAACTCCCCGTTATAAGTAAGTACTACGGATATAATGTACACTATGATAAATATAATTAACACTGCTGCATATTATGTGTGAAAGTGGTTAAGAGTAAATCCTAAGACTTCTCAACACAAGAAAAAAAATTTTTTCTATTTCTTTAATTTTGTATCTATATAAGATGATGGATGTCCACTAAACTTACTGTGGTAATCATTTCATGATATACATAATGTCAAATCATTATGTTGTACACCTTAAATTTATACCAAGCTGTATGTCAATTATATCTCAACAAAACTGGAAGAAAAAGAGAGAAAAATTATTTAGAATTATTACGTACACTTGGGGAAGAGTTCTCCCTGTAGCTCAAACGGTAAAAACTCTACCTGTGATGCAGGAGATCAGGGTTTGATCCCTGGGTCAGGAAGATCCCCTGGAAAAGGGAATGGCAACCCACTCCAGCACTCTTGCCTGGAAAATCCCATGGACGGATGAGCCTGGTAGGCTGCAGTCCATGGGGTCACAGAGTCAGACACGACTGAGTGACTTCACTTTCACTTTTCACTCCCATGCATTGGAGAAGGAAATGGCAGCCCACTCCAGCATTCTTGCCTGGAGAATCCCAGGGATGGGCGAACCTGGTGGGCTGCCGTCTCTAGGGTCGCACAGAGTCAGACACGACTGAAGCGACTTAGCAGCAGAAGAGTGACTCACACACACACACACACACACACACACACACACACACACACACACTTAGAGAAATAACCCCTGCATCATTATGAAATAACTTTATCCCTGCTAAGATTCTTTGTTCTAAAATCTACTCTGTCTGGTACTAATGATGTATTATATAATGTATACAGTTCATAATATATGCTGTTCTATATAACAGTATATAGTGACTTCAGTCATCTTCTAATTTGTGCGGTAAGATAAATAATGGTCCTCCAAAGATGTCCATATCTTTTTTTTGAGAGTTGCAATATTTTATTTTATATAAACATGTATCTATTCTTTTTCAAATTCTTTTCCCATTTAGGTTGGTATATTATGTTTAGCAAAGTTCCCTGTGCTATACAGTGGGACTTTGTTGGTTATCCATTTTAAATATACTAATGTGTACAGTTCCATCCCAAACTCCCTAACTACCCCATCCCCCCACTCTTTTCCCTGGTAACTTTAGGTTTGTTCTCTAAGTCTGTGAGTCTGTTTCTGTTTTATAAATGAGTTCATTTTTATCATTTCTTTTTTAGATTCCATATATGAGATATCATACAATATTTCTCTTTCTCTGACTTACTTCACTCAGGGTGACAATTTCTAGGTCTATCCATGTTGCTGCAAATGGCATTACTTCATTTGTTTTAATGGTTAAGTAATATTCCATTGTATATATGTACCATGTCGTCCTTATCCATTCTTTTGTTAATGAGTATTAAGTTGTTTCCATGGCTTAGCTATTGTAAACAGTGCTGCAATGAACACTGGGGTGCATGAATCCTTTCAGACCATGTTTTTCCCCCAATGTGCGTCCAGGAGTAGGATTGCAGGGTCATATGGTAGCTCTGTTTTTAGTTTTGAAAGCAACCTCCATACTGTTCTCCATAGTTCAGTTCACTTTGGTATCTCAGTCATGTACAACTCTTTGCAACCTCATGGACTGCAGAACACCAGGCTTCCCTGTCCATCACCAACTCCTGGAGCTTGCTCAAACTCATGTCCACTGAGTCAGTGATGATATCCAACCATCTCATCCTCTGTCATCCCCTTCCCCTCCCACCTTCAATCTTTCCCAGCATCATGGTCTTTTCCAGTGAGTCAGTTCTTCACACCAGGTGGCCAAAGTATTGGAGTTTCAGCTTCAACATCAGTCCTTCCAATGAATACTTAGGACTGATTTCCTTTAGGATGGACTGGTTGGATCTCCTTGCAGTCCAAGAGACTCTCAAGAGTCTTCACAAACACCACAGTTCAAAAGCATCAATTATTTGGTGCTCAGCTTTCTTTATAGTCCAACTCTTACATACATACATGACCACTGGAAAAACCATAGCTTTGACTAGACGAACCTTCATCGGCAAAGTAATGTCTCTGCTTTTTAATATGCTGTCTAGGTTAGTCAGAGCTTTTCTTCCAAGGAGCGAGCATCTTTTAATTCCATGGCTGCAGTGATTCTGGAGGTCCCCAAAATAAAGTCTGTCACTGTTTCAACTGTTTCCCCATCTATTTGCCATGAAGTGATGGGACCGGATGCCATGATCTTAGTTTTCTGAATGTTGTGTTTTAAGTCAACTTTTTCACTCTTCTCTTTCACTTTCATCAAGAGGCTCTTTAGTTCTTCTTCGCTTTCTGCCATAGTGGCTATACCAATTTGCATTTCCACCAATAGTGTTGGAGGGTTCTCTTCTCTACACACTCCCTCTAGCACTTACTGTTTGTAGATTTTTGGAAGATAGCCATTTTGACTGGTGTGAAATGATATCTCACTGTAGTTTTGATTTGCATTTCTCTTAATAGTTAGTGATGTTGAACATTTTTTCATGTGCCTCTTGGCCATCTGTATGCCTCCTTTGGAGAAATGTCTATTTAGCGCTTCAGCCCACTTTTTGGTTGGTTGGTTTGTTTCGATGATATTATGCCACATGAGCTATCTGCAAATTCTGGAGACTAATCCCTTGTTGGCCACATCATTTGCAAATATTTCCTCCCAATCTGTTGTTTTGCTTACAGCTTCCTTCATATCTTAATCCCCCAAACCCTGAGAATGTTCTCTTATAGATAGCAAAAGAGACTTTGCAGATGTGATTAAGGATCTAGGGAAGAGAATCTTACCATGGATTATCTGGGTATCTACACAATCACAAGAATTCTTTAAAGATGAAAGGGTTGGTGGGAATGTAAACTGGTGTGGCCACTGCACAAAAGAGTATGGAGGTTTCTCAGAAAAATAAAAATAGAACTACCACATGACCCAGTAACTCCAACCCTGGGTATACACATGAAAAAACAACAATATTTAAAAAGATACATGCACCCCAATGATCATAGTAGCATTATTTATAATTGCCAAGATATGGCAGCCACCTAAGTGTCCATCAGCAGATGAATGGATAAAGGACATGTGGTATGCATATACAATGGAATATTACTCAGCCATTGTTGTTTAGTTGCTCAGTTGTATGAGACTCTTTGCGATCCCATGGAGTGTAGCCCACCAGGCTTCTCTGTCCATGGGACTTCCCAGGCAAGAATACTGAAGTAGGTTACCATTTCCTTCTCAAGGAGATGGATCAAACCTACTTCTCCTACATTGCAGGTGGATTCTTTACCCCTGAGCCACTGGGAACTCAGCCATTAAAAGGAACTAAATTTTACCATTTGCAGGAATATGGATGGACTTAGAGACCATTATGCTAAGTGAAATAAGTCAGAAAGAGAAAGATAAATACTGCATGGTATCCTTCTTAGGTGAAGTCTAAAAAGTACAAAAAACTAATGACTATAACAAAAAGACTCACAGATACAGAGAACAAACTAGTTATCAGTGGGGTGGGGAGGGGCAATATAGGAGCGGGGGAGTGGGAAGTACAAACTATTGGGTGTATGACAGGTTACAAGGATATGCTGTACAATATGGGGAATATAGCCAGCATTTTGTAATAACTGCAGATGGAGTATAACCTTTAAATTTTGTATTAAAATTAAACACAGAGGAAAGCAAAAAGATTAAAAGAGGGGAAGGCAAAGTGACAAGAGAAGCACAGATTGGACAGATGTAGCCAGCAGCAACAGCAGCAGCAGCCAGCAGCAAAGGAATACCATAGCCTCCAGCAGCTGGAAGGGAAAGGAACACATTTTTCGCTGAGCACAGAGAAGGAACCAGCCCTGCTGAGACCTTGGTTTTAACTCCCAGCACTCATTTGGACTTCTGACTTCAGGACTGTAAGAGAATGAATTTGTGTTAAGTCACAAACTTTGTTGTAAATTGTTATCACCACAGGAAACTAATACAACTGATGCTAGCAAAGTATATTTTCCCTCTATTCTTTTCATTTTAACCTATTTATGCATTTATATTTCAAATATGTTTCTGAAAGGAAGCATATAGTTTAATCTTGCTTTTTACCCAATATAACAACTCTGCCTTTTAACTGAGAGTGTCTTAATCATTTATATTCAGTGTGATTGTTAACATATGGTTGGGTTTGAGAGTATCATCTTATTATTTTTTTTCAGTTTTTCTCATCCGTTCTTTATTTTCTTTTCCCTCTTCTACCTCCTTTTGGATTAAAAATGAATATTTTTGTTAATCCATTATATCATCTGTGTTGACTTTTCACTGTGATTAGTTATTTGTTAAAATGTTTTTTTCAGGGTTTATAGTGTATCTTCAACTTATCATGAGTGAGCGAGTAAGGGAAAGTCACTTAGTTGTGTCCGATTCTCTGCGATGCCATGGACTGCAGCCCACCAGGCTCTCCTCTGTCCATGGGATTCTCCAGGCAAGAATACTGGAGTGGGTTGCCATTCCCTTCTTCATCAACTTATCACAGTCTACCTCCAAATGATATCTCCTTACATAAATTTTACAGTGGTATACTTCCATTTCTCCCCTAAAAGTCTTTTTATGTTATTATTACCAGGCATTTTACTTTTATGTACATTTAAAATCTCATAATCAATTGTTATTTTTGTTTAAATGGTCAATTATTCTTTAAAATTGATTAATAAGAAAAAAATCTGCATTTTTATCCATCAGTTTAGTCGCTCAGTCATGTCCGACTCTTTGCAACCCCACAGACTGCAGCACACCAGGCTTCCCTGTCCATCACCAACTCCTAGAGCTTGAGCAAACTCATGTCCATTGAGTCAGTGATGCCATCCAACCATTTCATCCTCTGTCATCCCCTTGTCCTCCTGCCTTCAATCTTTCCCAGCATCACAGTCTTTTCCAGTGAGTCAGTTCTTCACACCAGGTGGCCAAAGTATTGGAGTTTCAGCTTCAACATCAGTCCTTCCAATGAATACTTAGGACTGATTTCCTTTAGGATGGACTGGTTGGATCTCCTTGCAGTCCAAGGGACTCTCAAGAGTCTTCACAAACACCACAGTTTAAAAGCATCAATTATTTGGTGCTCAGCTTTCTTTATAGCCCAATTCTCACATCCATACATGACTACTGGAAAAAACATTGCCTTGACTAGACAGACCTTTGTTGGCAAAGTAATCTCTCTGCTTTTTAATATGCTGTCTAGGTTGGTCACAGCTTTTCTTCCAAGGAGCAAGCGTCTTTTAATTTCATGGCTGCAGTCACCATCTGCAGTGACTTTGAAGCCCAGAAAAAGAAAGTCTGTCACTGTTTCCATTGTTTCGCATCTATTTGCCATGAAGCGATAGGCCGGGATACCATGATCTTAGTTTTCTGAATGTTGAGTTTTAAGCCAGCCTTTTCTCTTTCCTGTTTCACTTTCATCAAGAGGCTCCTTAGTACCTCTTCGCTTTCTGCCATAAGGGTGGTGTCATCTGCAGATATGAGGTTATTGATATTTCTCCCTGCAATCTCGATTTCAGCTTGTGCCTCATTCCACATGATGTACTCTGCACAGAACTTAAATAAGCAGGGTGACAATATACAGCCTTGATGTACTCCTTTCCCAATTTTGAAAGAGTCTGTTGTTCCAGTTCTAACTACTGCCTCTTGAGCTGCACACAGGTTTCTCAGGAGACAGGCAAGGTGGTCTGGTATCCCCATCTCTTTAAGAATTCTCCACAGTTTGATGGAATAATTTTTATACATATAGTTAACAAGTCCAACGATCTTCAAGGTGTAAATGTAGATTTCCATTGAGTGTCATCTTTCTACTGCCTGAAGAATGTCCTTTAAAATTTCCTATAATACGGGTCTGCTGATGATGAGTCCTTTTAGCTTTTGTGTGTCTAAAACTATTTCACCTTCATTTCTGAAAGATATTATGTTGGGTATGGAATTCTAGGTTCTAGGTATAGAATTCTAGGTACAGAATTTTTTTTTAGTACTTTAAAACTGCTGCTTGCATTGTTTCCAACAAGAAATTTGAGCGAGTCTTATTACATGAAAAAAAAATAGCTTTTTTTCCTTATCCACATATTTATAGTCTTCTGATTTCATAAATGACTGAGTATTATTTAATTGGTTATATTGTAGTTTGTTAACTATTCAATTTAGGTTGTTTCTAAGTCATTCTATTATAGTAAACAATGCTGCGATGAACATCCTTATAAAATATACCTACGTATTTGAGTAAACATAACCATAGAATAAATCCCTCTAAGTAGAATTGCTGATCCAAAAGAATTGTGATTTAAACTTCTGATGAGGATAAGTAAACAACCCTGTAAAAAGACTGAACACACACTATTATCAAAACCATATTTTGCTGCAGTCCTGTCACTGAGAATTCTCAAATGTTTACTGGCATTCTCTTAGGTGAAAATTACACCTCTTAATTTGCATTTCGTTAAATGTGAATGAGATGCTAATCTTTTCAAGTATTTATGTATTTTTTTTCTGTGAATTCCTTGTTCATATCCCTTACCTATGTTCTTTATAGTTAACTGTTTGTAAGAGGTTTTTGCATACAATTATAATTAACTCCTTGTCATTGTTATTAATATTTCTTCTGTGTTTGATGACTGATTTTCTTTAGGATATTTTTCCATACAATTTTTTTTTAATGAATGTAGTCATTTTATCATCCTTTTCCCTCTTGGCTTCTGGGTTTGAGTTGTTCTACACAAAGGTTTTTCCAAGGTTGGAAAAAGATTCACTTGTCTTTTCTTCTAGGGCATTTTTTTTTAACTTTTTGGCCAAACAGGAATTAAATTTGGTATAAGGAATAATATAGGGATCCAGTTTTGTGTTTTTCATGACTTATTGCTTAGTTCTCTCTGCCACCAATTTTAGATGCCATATTTATCACAGACCTGACCCCATATTCCCATTGTATCTGGCTTCTACATCTAAACACTTTATTCTGCTTCATTGATTTATCTGTCGATTCTTGTGCCAGTATCAAATTATTTTAATTTTTACTGCTTTTCTAATTGCTTTCATATTATGTAGAGCTGGTTTGTTCCTCTCTATTCTTCCTTTGCTTTTATTTTTTTTCAGAATTTTCTTGGCTAGTTTTTATATTTACTTTTCCAATTGAAATTTTATATTATTCTCAAGCTAGCCTCCAGTCCTATAAAGCAAAAAAACAAAGAACAAAAAAAACACAATTAACAAATACACGAAATCTGTTTCTGACTGCACTGCCATGCATTTACAGAATAATTTAGGGAGAAGTTTCTTACAATACTGAATCTTTATTGTCAAGAATACAGTTCTTCTTTCCATTTATTCATCTTTTTTATATTCTTCAGCATAATTTTTACACTGTCTTCATGAAGGCATGGTACAATGACAACCCACTCCAGTACTCTTGCCTGGAAAATCCCATAGACAGAGGAGCCTGGTGGGCTGCAGTCCATGGGGCGCTAAGGGTTGGACATGACTGAGCGACTTCACTTTCAGTTTTCACTTTCATACATTGGAGAAGGAAATGGCAACCCACTCCAGTGTTCTTGCCTGGAGAATCCCAGGGATAGGGGAGCCTGGTGGGCTGCCATCTATGGGGTCGCACAGAGTCGGACACGACTGAAGTGACTTAGCAGCAGCAGCAGCACGTAAGTAGGTATTTTCTCACTTTTGTAACTATTGTAAATGGGTTCTTCTTTTATATTTTGAAAATGTGTAATATATATATGAAAGATATTTGTCATCTTTTGTTTTATTACAAAACAAAGGTTACATGTTTTTAAAGCTTTTTAGCTGGAAATAATTTCAGATTTATAAAACAGTTGTAAAAATAAAACAAAGGCTCCACCTATTGTTAACATTTTGCCACCACTTAAATCATTCTCTCTCTCTCTTTATATATACATGCACACAGACATGTATATACACAGAAATAATAATTTGTATATACCATGCTCCTTTACTCACTAATATTTAAGGATATATTCTCTAAAAACAAGGACACTACCTTACATAGTGATTAAATTAAGAAAATTCAACACTGATAAAATATTATTCTTTAATCTACAATCCATATCTCAATTCTACCAACTGTCTCACCATCTATTTTTTGTAACCCGTCTTTCTAGGTTCTTATTATTTCTGACAGTTTTAAGTTCATTCTTTGAGGTTTTACATATAGGAACAAAGAAATAACATCTACAAACATAATACGTTTGCCTTCTTTCCTCTATTTATTCTTCTGGGTTTAATTTCCCAAAGCCTATGTTGGCTAGCCACACCACAAAGAGGTCAGACATCTGAATCCAAAAAGGGTTCTGAAATTACTGTCTTAAAAGTACAAGTTTAGGAAATACATGACCCTGTGAGGTAGAAGTTAGGACACTGACTGAGCCACCAGGGAAGCTTAGGAGGTAGAAGTTAAGGATCAAGTCCTAGTTACACTGCTGATGAGCTGCACGGCGCTGGGGAAAATCCTTTCTGAACTTCCTCATCAGTAAAATGAGGAAGTTGAGACACAATAATCTCTAAATCCTTTTTAGTACCAGAATTCTGTTTCCGTAAGTGACTTATTAAAGAAATAAAGAAAACAGGCCTACCTGCAGGTTTTCTGTTTTTCTTGATCTGTTCTCCATTCTTGAGCCTGGATGAAGGAACAGTCTTCCCTTTACCTTCAATCTTTAAAGCAGGATTCTGCATTCTTGAAAATCAAACGTTTTTAAAATTACTATCGTGTTCTCTACAAACATTCACAGAGAATCATACCAAATTTTTGACTAATACTTTTCAAAACTCAAAGGCATGATGGCAGTTTTATACAAGGAGATTGCTCCTGAGTAAGCTGCAGATAATTCAGTGACACATATGCCAGTTATTATGGTTTCTAGGCTTATCTTTTTCTCATCTATCGTATCTCTCCTTTAGGGACAGTCAGTCACAAGTGTGAGTATTTTGAGTCTCTTGTCCTTCACTCCCCACCTAGGCATGCCACTATCTACTCTATTTCCAACTTCTAGGGGAAAAGAGGCAGGCTCTCTGCAAGAAAGAAAGGGCTTGCCATGTAGTATGGCACTGATCAAAAACTTTAAAAAACTGAGATAAGAACAGACATATAGATCCATGAAACACAATAGAGAACTCCAAAATAAACCTACTTATATATGGTCAATTAATCTATGACAAAGGAGCCAAGAATATACCATGGGGAAAGGATAGTCTCTACAATAAATGGTGTTAGGAAAATTGGACAGTCATATGTAAAAGAAAAAAACTGGACAACAATCTTAAACCACATACAAAAATCAACTCAAAATGGAGTAAAGACTTAAACACAAGACATGAAACCATAAAACTCCTAGGAAGAAATGTAAGTAAGTACCTTGACATCAGTCATGGAAATGATTTTTTGGATTTCACACCAAAAGCAAAAATAAACAAGTGAAACTACATCAAACTAAAAAGTTTTTGTATAGACAATGAAACTATCAACAAAATGAAAAAAAATTTTTAAAAAACTACCAAAGGGAGAAAATATTTGCAAATCATATATCTGAAAAGGAGCTAGTATCCAAAACATATAAATAACTCATACAACATAACAACAAAACAGAAAATAAATCCGATTAAAAAATGTGAGAGGCGCTAACGAGACATTTCCAAAGAAAGCATCCAAATGGCCCACCATCCAAATGGTACATGAAAAGGTGCTCAGTATCACTAGTCATCAGGGAAATGCAGATTAAAACCACAATAACATATCAGCCCATACCAGTCAGAACAGTCATTATCAAACAGTCTACAAATAATAAATGCTGGAGAGGGTGCAGAGAAAAGGGAGCCTTCACGCACTGTTGCTAGGAATGTAAATTAGTGCCACCACCATAGAAAACAGCATAGCGATTCCTCAAAAAGTTAAAAACAGGACTACCATAGGATCCAGCAACTCCACTACTGGGTATCTACTCAAAGGAAACAAAATCACTGTCTCAAAACAATATCTGCAGTCCCATTTTCACTACAGCTTTATTTATAACAGTCAAGACATGGAAGTAACCTAAGTATCCATCAACGGATGAATGGATAAAGAAAATGTCACACACACACACACACAATGGAAAAGCGTTTAACCATAGAAAAGAAGAAAATCCTGCCACCTGTGACAATACAAATGGGCCTTGAGGGCATTATGCTAAAAGAAGTAAGCCAGACAGAGAAAGACAAACAATGTATGACCTCACTTATATGTGGAATCTAAAAAACAAACTAATGGATACAGAGCATAGACTGGTTCTGTAGGTTAGAGACAGGGTGGGTAAGTGAAAAGAGTAAAGGTGGTCAAAAGGTAGTAACGTATAGCATGGTGGCTATAGTGAATAATACCATATTACATGTTTGAAAAGCTGCTAAGAGAGTAAACCTTAAAAGTTCTCATCCACCCCCCCCCCCAAAAATTTGTAACTATGTGTGGTGATGGATTTTAAACAAAGAAAGAAAATTAGCATTAAGCTAAAATACAATTTCCCATTACTTTAGCCTAAAAAGAGAAAGTAAAGGTGTTTTCTGGGTTTTTTTTAATTGCAAAATAAATGTAACAACACTGAAAAATAAAGTTCTTTACTTAGACATAACTGTAAAAAAGCAGAGACATTACTTTGCCAACAAGGTCCATCTAGTCAAAGCTGTGGTTTTTCCAGTAGTCATGTATGGATGTGAGAGTTAGACTATAAAGAAAGCTGAGCACCGAAGAACTGATGCTTTGAACTGTGGTGTTGGAGAAGACTCTTGAGAGTCCCTTGGACTACAAGGAGATCCAACCAGTCCATCCTAAAGGAGATCAGTCCTGGGTGTTCACTGGAAGGACTGATGTTGAAGCTGAAACTCCAATTCTTTTGCCACCTGATGCGAAGAGCTGACTCATTGGAAAACACCCTGATGCTGGGAAAGATTGAAGACAAGAGAAGAAGGGGACAAAAGAGGATGAGATGATTGGACGGTATCACTGACTCAATGGACACTGAATCTGAGTAAACTCCAGGAGTTGGTGATGGACAAGGAGGCCTGGCATGCTGCAGTCCATGGGGTCACAAAGAGTCAGACATGACTGAGTGACTGAACTGAACTGAACTGTAAACTTACTCTAATGTCCCAAGCATAAGTCTATAGCATACCTGAAATTCTCAGTTGAAGAGCTATTATTTGTTTGATCCTCACAGCCAAGTATTTTGGGTAAAATTTTCTCTGGCATCTTATTCATGTCATCTGTGGGCTTTACCTCTCTGACTACTTTTAGTCTGGACGATCTCCTTAACACATGTGGAGGGTCCTGGTCAGAGTTATTTTCCAGATATGAGTTTCTCTTATTATTTATTGGATCACAAGAAGTGACATGTTGATGAACCAAAATTTGCAATTCAAATGGATTTGGGTCTTCTAGACTCTGTAATAAGATGTAAATACACATAAAAATGATTATAACAATTCAAAAAATTAAAATAAAATTAGAAGAAATTAAGTTTTATTTTGTCCTTTGATTACACAAAAATGCTTCATAAGATGAAAATATAAAAATCCATGACATATGTGAACAGAATGAAAATTTCATATTAATATAATAAATGACAATATAGATTTAAAAGCTTAACACAAAAATATATTACTTGTATCACATAAGTAATATTCATCCTTAAAACTCAAAGGTAGGGAATTCCCTGGCAGTCCAGTGGTTAAAATTGCCTTCCAATTCAGGGGGTGTGTGTTTGATCCCTGGTTGGGGAGCTAAGATTTCACATGTCTCAAGGTCAAAATAAGCAAAACATAGAACAGAAACAATACTGTAGCAAATTCAATAAAGACTTTTAAAAAATGATCCACATTAAAAAAAAACAAAAATCTAAAAAAAAAAAAACCCTCAAGGTCAAACCTAAGGTCACTCTCGTGCTTTCATTTTACAGGAAATGAGTAGTACAAAATGATTATCAGCACATAAAAACAGCGGAAATATCATGCCAGGCCAGATCAATGTTCTATACAGTCTAGAATTTTGCTATTTGACAGCAATGGTAAGTGGTATTTGTGGGACAAGATAGTATTAGCATATAACTTCCATTATACTGATTTAAAAGGTTAGCCAGTATATCATGAATGGCTCTAATGTCCCCTTAATAATCCATTATGGATTTAACTTTCACAGGGATATATGTTTTTATACATACCATGTAAACCTTTCTTGAGCTTATTTATATATCCAGCATGTGAAGCTTCACAAGGTAACAACTTTCATATTTTCATTACAGCTAAGTAAAAGAGGATTTAATTTGATCTGTTCTAAATCAATCTCCTTTCTACTTTAATGTAGACTTTTTTTTTAAGACTGCCTAAGTTAAAGCTTAAAGCTTACTCTATCAATATCAGTCATAATTTCCGACGACAGAGGATGAGATGGCTAGATGGCATCACCGACTCGATGGACATGAGTGTGAGTGAACTCCAGGAGTTGGTGATGGACAGGGAGGCCTGGCGTGCTGCAATTCATGGGGTTGCAAAGAGTCGGACACGACTGAGCAACTGAACTGAACTGAAGTTAAAGCTTACTCTATCAATATCAGTCATAATTTCCTACACTTTACTAATACCACCTCTTTTTAGATGAGAATCTTGGAATGTTAATTTAATCCTCATGTCCTATCCCCATGATTAGTTTCTCTTTTTCTGGATTTTAAAAAATATCATTAAAAAATGTCTGCATTGAAATTTTTTGATCAGAATACGTATGTTATGTGAATAACATGAGCTTAGCATCACATTATTTAAACCTTTCAAGAAATGTTCAAAAGAGCATTTTGGTAAGAGCCAGAAGGAAAAAAGAAAAAAATCCAAATGACCTAGTGAACTGGTTAAATAAATTATATATACTATTTTATACACACAATATATATATATGGCCACAGAGTGGAATACCACCCAACAAATAATAAGATTTAAGTAGTGCTACCTGGAGACGGAAATGGCAATCCACTCCAGCATTCTTGCTTGGAAAATCCCTTGGACAGAGGAACCTGGAGGGCTACACAGTCCATAGGGTCACAAAGAGTCTGACACGACTTAGTGACTAAACAACAACAACAAGTAGTGCTACGTTCATTCACGTAGAAAGATAACCAAGATGTATTATTAAAATTTAAAAATAAGTTACAAAGCATTATGTATAATATAATCCTATTTATATAAAATAAACTCACAGAGACTGTGCATAGAAAAAATGGAGACATACAGTAAATGGTTAACAATTATCTCTGGTAAGTGGATCGGAGACTTCCTCTTACTGTAATGTTTGATGGTTTTTTTTTTTTAAATAATGAGGTTGTATTACTATTATAATCAGGAAAAAATTGCCAACATGAAAAGTTGGTAAGTTGGTTAAGTGATAGGCACTGGAGGGTCTCCCAGCACAAAAGTCCAGGAACTCTAAACCAAACTGTGTCACCGGACAGTATCCTCAGCCACGAAAAGCAAAGCTGTACTGAAGCCAGGCAGACCAGCTACATTTCCCTCTCCTGGAAGACCGATTGCGTTTATGTTCAACTAGAAATTACCATGGGGTGTCTTACCTCTACTTTGCACTCAGGTAGACACAGTGATTTTCTGAGCTAACAGGGAAACAGTCGGAGGAAGAATTCTTTTCTTTCGTCTATATAAGCAATGTGATAATGATATATCTTCTCAGGTTTTCAGAGGAGAAACTTGACTATTTTAACTTTCAACTCCTTGAAAACTCTACCCTGGGAACTTTCAAAAGGATCACTATATGCTTCAAAGCCAAAAAGTATCTTCTGAGTGTTGTTGTTTAGGTAAAAGGTTTGAATTTAAAATAAAGTGTATGGGTAATGAAGACTCATCACTATAAAAGGTAAAATTGTCGGTTCATACTTACACTTATTTGCTGCACTGGAAGATGCTTGTCCTGCAGCTCAGCTAACTTGGAATCTTGTTCAAATGGTGGAGTAGAACAAAGAGTCTCAAAATCCACCTCTGCTATCTGCGTACAGTCTTCACCAGTCTGAGACACACTGGGCTCCACTCCTGAACATTCATTTCCAGCACTGAGCCTGATGCCTCCCTCTGTCCTGTGACACATGGGTTCCACCTTGGCCTCTGACAATGTGTCTAAGGCTGTTGATACCTCAACTGGCAATGCATCATCCTTTGGGTCTTCTAGAAAATCTCTGTGACATGTCAAAGGTATTGATATGGAGCCTGAAGAGTTGCTCAATGGGTTCACCAGCTCTCTAGGTTCAAAATCATTCATTATTCTAAGCAGTCTTTCCTCCTGGCTGATTTCTGGTGATGTGAGTATCCTTTCTAAGGCAGACACAAAAGTTTCAAGAGAGCTTTCTTCATCTTTGTTTTCTTCCGAAGTCATGGTCAACGCGCCTTCCTCACAAGGCTCCTTCTCTGGCTCTATTAATGACTTCTCCTTTACAGGAAACGTATCAAATTCTTTAATAGAAGTATTCGAGAGAAGGCTTATTTCAGGAGAGTCTCTGTCTCTACTAAGTTCCTATATATTCCAAATAGAAGTTACATTATTAGTACATATACCCAAAAGTGGTTAAAATGAAAATGTTACAGTTTTCTAGTTCACCATGTTGCTAAGTTCCACTAAAGAGCTTTATCAACTTTCCTCCCTTCCATAAATATACATATTCTTTATTACTTCCTTATACCAAATTACTAATGACAGTGAACCCATGGTTAAACATTTAATAGTGGATCAAGGGTAAAACTGGCTGGACCATAATTACAGATGACAAATTATCTACTCATTTAAGTTTAAATTATCTGGGCTAAGGGAAGAGGCAGAGATAACATGGATAGTTAAACTAACAGATAACCTAAAAACTTCACTGCACTTAATGGATGAAAAATTCCCCCTTGCTAAAAATCCCTATTGAATTTTATTAAAACTATTAACCAGGAACAAAATTGGTGTAGTTTCACCTTCTTTTTGTTCCCCACCTCTGTATGAATATGTAAATGTGAAGTAAAAAGGCCAAAGGACAGGAGGTCAGTGGGGAGAAAAGGAGAAATGAAAACACAGATCTATGTAAATATTATAAGCTCTGCTATAAGTCAATGGTTCTGACCTGTGGTTATTTTAGACAAAAAGCACGAAACTACAAAACTATTTTGAGAACAGATTTGTTCTCAAAGTATTTCCAGTGATCAAAATATTATTAGACCTCTGTTGAAAGTGCTTTTAAAATCATTTATAAGCCATTCAAGAAAATCAGTTTCAATAGCTTAAAGGCACTAAGCTATTTTTCAACATTTCAGATTGTTAATTTGCATAACCTTAAATAACAGAATGGGTTTCAGTGACTTTTGCCTGTTTCTAAAAATCGAGTCCACCTTCACTGACACACCACTACACTGTAATTTGTAAGTCCTCTAATACTCTGATTTGACTTGAGTAAGAGAAGTGAAGAACATTTTATTCTCCCTCTCCTCCTTTTCCACCTGCCACCATTTATATTCTCTGTACATAGCATGCAGAGCTTAAGAAGATATACTTGTTAGCAACTCAACCTATAAGTTGCTCCAAAAGATAAAAGAAATTTAGAAGGAACTGAAGAACTGGACCCTACCCATTATTTAAATATGTTCAAGCTTTCCTTCCTATCTGAAGTCCTTATATCTACTAAACTCAAGGCCCTAAATCAAATAAAACTTACATATATATTGAATTGAACTCTGCCCTAAAGGAACTTAACTCCGAAATTAAAATTGAAGGCATTAACACATGACATTAAATAAACTAGAGACAACATCAAAAACTGCACTAACTCAAATTACTCAAATTAATAGTGTAAACCATAGCCCTAGTGTTACAAGAATAAGTTTTCTGGAGCAGAAAAAAGAGGAGGCAGTGAAGAGTTTTCAAGATAGCCTAAAATTGGTTAAATAGGTTTCTTTACCTCAAGACTTTTCAGAACGCGCATTACCAATCTCTGAGGAGAGTTTGGCATACAGTGCTCTCTCAACTTCTTTGCTCAAAAAATCCTTTTTCTCAAATATATTAATGTCATAGGAGGCAAGTGATAGGTAAATACTGACATAGTAAATAATGAATGCTAGATAAAGAGGGAGCAGTTACTTTGGTCAAGATCACTAAAGTCGTCTGAGACAGATCCAACGAGATGGTACTTAAGCCAGAAATTAATGATTTGTGAAGGAATAAAAGAAGAGAAACATACATTTCTTAAGTACCAACTAGTACCAAACATCATTAGCTATCGTTGCTCACAGCCCTCATTGTAAGTCTATGAAGTGAGTATCATTTTCCATATATCACACATGTAAACGACATACTTCCCTTGGAATGCAACCTATGTAGTTCCAAATGTTATGCCTTCTCTTGCTTTCTGGCTCCTGACTTGAACAAAGGCATAGAGGTGGGAATGCTAAGGTATACCTGAGATGAAGGTACAGCTATGATAGGGTTGGCCTGGGGAGGTCCTTGGCTGTTGGAGTCTGTTATGGATGGAGCCAGTCTTATTGTCCTCTGATTTCCCATAGCACCAAGCAGAAAGCAAAGCCAAAACAAGCACTCAGTACGTGTTTATCAATTAGCAACTGGAAGATGAGAAAGCAGTATCCAATAGGAAATATCAAAAGAAAGAGTGTAATAGATGTAAGAAAAGTGTCCTCATGCTTTCTGTCTGTCTTTGGCAGCCCAGATTGAATGGGGGAATGCAGAGGGAAAAAATATTTGCAATTCACAAAAAACCTTGTGAACAGTAAAAGCCTGCTTTATTCCAAAGAAGGATTTATAAGAGTTTATAAGGAAAGTATTGGAAAACTATTCCCCTTTAACAAAAAGACTGAAATGGTTGTTAGACACATTCTTTTCAGGGTAATAGACAAAGCAACAGAATGCATTTTTGCTACATTACCTCAGCAATTAATCTGATATTATATTCTCCTCCTCTAGATAATGAATAAAAGACTCAGAATGCCAGAAAAGAAGCACAGATCAAGAAAATTCTATTTAATTAGAAACAAGAATAAATACTGAAATGGGTTTCACTACAGATGTAAGAAAAGTGTTCTCATGCTTTCTGTCTGAGGCAGCCCAGATTGAATGGGGAATGTAGGGGATAAAAATGTTTGCAATTCACAAAAAACCTTGTGAATGGTAAAAGCCTGGCTTATTCCAAAGAAGGATTTATATGAGTTTTCATGAAAAATATTGGAAAATGATTCCCCTTAAAAAAAGACAACGACACTGAAATGGGTTGTTACACAATTCTATTGAAATGGTCTAGTCATATTTCTGCTTTTAGGGGAAAACTTAAATGGGCTTGATACTTATTAATATAATTTTAAAAAATCTAAACCCAAGATCTGAATAGCTAATTTCCATTATACAGACAAACCTTTTCTGGGTGTGTTAACACTTCAGGATTTTCAGCCTCAGGTCCTAGAAGATAACATTATACGTTTTCATTCCAGTTTCCTTAAAGCAATAAAACATACTGTCTCACTCAGAATTTCTTAATCACATAACTTGAAATTTCCTCAGACATGCATGAGATATATCTAATATTTTATAAATGTTATACCAATTTATTAAAAGTATCATGTTAGCAATAAAGTTGTGAAATTCTTCCATTCCTTAAGAAATATTTCACATAAAGCAAGGTAAAATGATAATTTTTTGGAATTAGTCAAATTAAAAACCAACCTCTCTGGCTTCCCTGGTGGCTCAGTGATAAAGACTGCCTGCCCATGCATGAGATACGGGTTTGATCCCTGGTTCGGGAAGAGCCCATGTGCGGTGGAGCAACTAAGTCCCCGTGCCACAACTACTGAGCCCATATGCCACAGCTACTGAAGCCTGCAAGCCCTAGAGGCCACCTTCCTCAGTAAAAGAGAAGCCACTGCAATGAGAAGCCCAAGCACGTCAACAAGTAGCCCCCAAGCAACCACAAAAAGCCCACGTACAGCTCCAAAGACCTAGGGCAGCCAGAAACAGAAATAAATAAAATTCCTAAAAACAGCAAAAAAACAAAAACCTCTCTACTCTGGCTGAGTCCTTCTCAGTATCTGCAGCTACATGAGGAAAAATCTTATCTGCTTTCTCAGTGTCATCATCTTCTCCATTACGTGTAATAGAATTTAAATGAATTAATGTCGTTGAGCATAAAAGGAACATTTGTGTAAGGGCCAAAATGAATCAGGAAATGTCCTAAATGTATATGTATTAAAAATCTTTACTTCTTAAAGTTATTAAAATTTTTTACACATTTTGCTATAGTTTTTATATATACTGAGAGAGAGACTATACTGCTAACATTTTTTGAGTACGTGAACTCATGGTTTTTTTCAAAAACTTATTTCCATAAACCAAAATCATTGTTTGTTTCTCTCCTCAACTAATTTGCCACAGGTTGGACAGTGGGAGCACAACTGATCTAGCTCTTTATCCTTTTAGCACTGGCCCCAGTCACCCTTAAAAACATTTTTGTTTGCTACCAATGGTAAGATGGTTCAGATCCATCCTATCTTCAAGCTCCAGATCAGCTATCCTTTTAGGATCCCTGGTTTACTTGGCATTTGTACACCGATAGCATCCATACCGGAGAAGGCAATGGCACCCCACTCCAGTACTCTTGCCTGGGAAATCCATGGACAGAGGAGTCTGGTAGGATGCAGTCCATGGGGTCGCTAAGAGTTGGGCACAACTGAGAGACTTCACTTTCACTTTTCACTTTCATGCATTGGAGAAGGAAATGGCAACCCACCCCAGTGTTCTTGCTGGAGAATCCCAGGGGTGGGGAAGTCTGGTGGGCTGCCGTCTATGGGGTCGCACAGAGTCAGACATGACTGAAGCAACTTAGCAGCAGTAGCAGCAGCAGCATCCATATGCCCGGCACTCAGCAGGCTCAATACATATTTGTTAAAATAATGAATAAATAATATTACAGACCAAAATCCAGGCACTAGGGGTACCTAGTTGAGAGCTTGGTGCTGGGCTTAAGTGGTAATTCTATTGTTATAGTGGCAACAAAACAAGAGAGGGAAGAACTTTTAAAACTTAACTTTTCAATTTCAACTATCCTGTCCTTGTACCTTTTCTTATAATACAAGGTTTCAATGACCATTAAGAATATTTACTACACTGTCATACAGCACACTTAGGAGACACTCCAAAGAGAAAGACAGCCATCCTCTAATACAGCTGAAATCAAGCAAACGGCCTGCTATGAACAGAGAAAACAAACACTGGTTTTAAATTTGAGCCCCAGAGTTGCAAGTAAAAGAGCAGACATATGGGGAGCAAGTACTAACTGCACCTGAGCTGCTTCTCACAGGAACAGCTTCAAGCAGCATGATCCAAGGTCAACAGCAACACTGATTTCATAGGTGAAAGTGTATGGCAGCAATTACAGTAGACCAGCCTAGTTGTAAATAAATCCATACCTAACTAAGGCTTTTATTTTTAGGCAAAGACAAATTCATTTTATATGACTCTACCCGTAAGAGCATACCTAGACTACTTCGGTGGTTCAGTGAAAGTTCAGCCTGGGGAAATGATACCGTGAACACTGGATGACTTTTTCTAAACCCCAGGAAAAAAAAAATCAATCAATTAATAAATAAATACAAAATTTTAAGTAGAAAAAACCTCTACTATTTCTCATTCAGATAAATTTAAATTTCTTTTTAATTTAAAGGAGTTTCAAATAGGCTTTGTCTTTGCTCCATCATTCTAGTTAACCTTTTACAATTACTACCAATTTATTAACATATAAATCTCAAATGGCTTCAAAACTGGAGAGAGCCAGAATATTAAGGAATGAACTTCAGTAGTGTAAACAAGCTAAAGTACACTTAGATCTCAAAGTACCTTTGAGATGACTGTCTACCAAATACAGGGGTGGGGTGAGAGAGAAAAATTTGTCTTAATTCATGTAGCATGGCTATTTAAATCCTCAAATACACTTAAAGTTTGTCATTAGAGTTTAAGATGTAAGTGAAAATCAGTAATGAGAAAATTCTCAGACATTATTCACCTTACTAGTATTTCACAGCAAGGGAAAAAGGGTAGGAAATGCTGAAGGGAAGAGATTACAAGCAAAATAAAGGTCATGCTTAATCTACAATTTTGATCATCTACCCTGGGATAATTAAAAGTTGATTGAAGAAAAGCAATCAGTAAACTAATTTTTTCTCAATCTAATTTACTATACAAATGCAATCAAGATATCTTCCTTAAAAAAAAAAATTGCTTGTTCCAATTGTTTTAAGAACAGTTTTCATGCACCAGGCATAACTATTGGAATCCTAAGCAAGAATAATAAATTGAACATTCTCTCCTGCCTAAAAAATAGAAGCAGTCAATATAAGCTATCTTGAAAATGAAACTGCTCATACAGAATAATTTCCATGAGGCAAACAGAAAAAATGCCAATATTTTCCTAAAATATGAGTACAAGCTGATCTAAAATAAAACAAAATCATAGTCTGAATCAACACCAGGATTTTTTTTAATTATAAAAGAGAATTTTGAAATTACAGCAAACTTTCACCTAAGTTATTAAAAAACTTATTTATATTAGACAGTTATTTATATTAGATAAGACTGCAAACACACATGTCCAATAAGAGAAAAATGATTATATGAATTATAGTATAATAAGTTATACAATGAAATAATATGAGGTCATTAATGCATGTTTTTTAAAAATATTAAAGATGTGAAATAGTAATTATGAGAAACTACTACTTAAAAACTTTAAAACAAGAGGAATTCCCTGATGGCCCAGTGATCAGGAATCCAGGCTTCCACTGCAGGGGGCAGGGGCTCGATATCTGGTTTGGGAACTAAGACTCCGCAAGCTGCATGGTGAGGCCAAAGAAAGAAAGAAAGAAAAACAGGAAACAAAACTCTGCAGACAAATCTCAACTTGGTTGAAAATACAAACAAAACTAAAATATATAGAAAGCCTGAAATAAAATGTTCCAAAATGTTAACAATGGTTCTCTCCAGGCAGTGAGATTATAGATGTTGTATCAGTCTTGTCTTTTTCCAATTCTGAAGATGAACTTTCATTGCTGATACAGTCAGTAAAAGGGTGATTCTCAAACTTTTGGCCCTTGGACTCCTTTATAATCTTAAAAGTTAGTGATGAACTCAAGGAGTTTTTATTTATGTGGCTTATATTTACTTGTATTTACATGTTAAAAATTAAGATGGAGAAAAAATGTTAACTAATCATTAACTTAGAAACAATAATCTAATAAATTAATATTTTATTAAAATTATTGTATTTTCCAAAATGAAAAAAAGTTAGTGAGAAAGTTTCACACTTTAAAAAATCTCTTTAATATTCGGCTTAATGGAAGACAGCTGCCATCTGAACTGCTACAACACATTCAATCTTTTGCCATGTATTTTTTTATTTGAAGTATATTACAAAGTCTGGCCTCACACAGACATGCAGTTGGAAGAGGAAGGAGTACTTTAGTAGACTTTTAGGATAACTGTGCATATTCTTTTTAGATAACATACCAAGACTCCAGAAGCAATCATTTCCTTAAAGGTTACTGGAAATGCGAAAACTGAAGCAAAACCAATCAACTTTTGCATTGGTCTGTCTTGCACTTTGACCGGATCTTTCACTTGTCTGTGGATGCTGTTGTAATATCATGCGTTGGTCTTTCAGAAAATACTCGTGTGTTAAGTTATGCAGATCTTCCCTATATTGATATATTTTATCATAAAAATTTCAAAAAGGTCACCTTCATAAATATTTCCACCAATCTTACCAGAAAGTTCAAGAAAATATCTGCCATCTACTTGCGTAAATAGTCAGTTTGTCATTCTTTCAAGTTAAAAAAAGCAAACCATGCTTTTTGGTTTTTTTTTAACAAATCTTGTAACTCAAACAAGTGCTCTTAACTATCACACTTTAAACAGAAGTATAAAAAGATACATATTCAAGGTAGAAATTTAATAAAACTAACGTTTCTGCTTCATCAAATGCACTAAGTAAAACTGGCCTTTTTTTCTTTCTTTCTTTCTTTCTTTTTTAACTGCAAGTACATGGCTGGGAAAAACACAGGACTACTAGCACTATTTGGTGCCCCTGCCCTGATTCCTACTAAGGCGCCATCATTTTACCCACCATTTGCTTCAGCACCGTAAGTGCGAATGTCAGTACCGTGACATAAGCAGATGGTGTGCTGGCATTATTATGAAAATAGTTTTGACCTCACAGACTCTCTGGGAAGTATAGGGACTCCCGGGGGTCCACAGGCCATGCCTGGTTTTTTCAAAAAAATTTAAAGGACAAGGTCTCTTTAAATATAACAGTTCTATGAAATCTAATTTTAATAAGCTCTAAAAATTCTTCCTTCATGCTATGCTACAAATTTGCTTTTTAAATAATCTTAAGTCAGAGAATCAACTTAACCTGATTCAATTTTGCTCATGAAATAAAACTTATCTAGAATGTTCATAAAATAACATATTTATGCTGCTACAGTGGAGAAGGCAATGGCACCCCACTCCAGCACGCTTGCCTGGAAAATCCCACGGATGGAAGAGCCTGGAAGGCTGCAGTCCATGGGGTCGCTGAGGGTAGGACACGACTGAGCGACTTCACTTTCACTTTTCACTTTCATGCATTGGAGAAGGAAATGGCAACCCACTCCACCAGGGACGGGGGAGCCTGGTGGGCTGCCGTCTATGGGGTCACACAGAGTCAGACACGACTGAAGCGACTTAGCAGCAGCAGCATGCTGCTACAGGGACAATCATTCAAGAACATACAAGAACCCTAAAATTCTTAAGAAAAAGACTTATTTTAAAATGATTTTTAAAAATCTACAATAATCCAAAAATCATTATACTTACTGTAACAAAGCTCCATTTTGTTCCATTTCATTCTGAGGTTGCTAGAAAGAAAAAAATGTTTATTTTCAACTGAGGAATGCTAAGCTAATGCAACAACTAAAAAACTTAACATTTAATATAATTCTTATGTCATTATTTGTTAGGTTCTTTTTTATTGTAGCAAAATATACATGAGGTTTACCATTTCGACCATTTAAAAAGGTACAGTCCTTTGACATTACGTACATCCCCACTGATGCATAATCATCACCTCCATTTCAAGAACTTTTTGATCTTCCCCAACTGGAACTCCATACCTAAATAATTTTCCGTTTACCCTTCTCCCAACCCCTGGCATCCATGCTTCTACTTTCTGTCTTTATGAATGTGACTAAGTGCCTCATATGAAAGGAATCATGTAATACCTGGCCTCTTGTGACTGGCTCATAATAAGTCATATTATTAGTCTTCAAGGTTTATCCATGTTGTAGCAAGTATCAGTATTTTGTTCCTTTCTCAGGCCAAATAATACTCCATTGTTCGTATGGACCACATTCTATTTATCTACTCATCTATCAGTGGACACTTGGGTTGCTTCCATGTTTTGGCTACTGTGAGCAATGCTTCTATGAGTGTGGATGGACAAATATATTTTCATGTCCCTGCTTTCACTTATTTTGGGTATATACCCAGAAGAGGAGTTTTTAAATCATATGGTAATTCCATGTTTAATTTTTTGAGGAATCACCATACCATATTTCATAGCTGCTGCACCATTCTACATTTCCCACCAGCAAGGGGCAAGAATTCCAATTTTTCCACATTCTCATCAATACTTGTTATTTAAATAGCATGAGAGATGGAATCTCATCATGGTTTTGATCTGCATTTCCCTAATGGTTAAAGATATTTAATATCTTCTCATGTGTTTATAAGCCATTTGTACATCTCTCTCTCTCTCTTTTTAAGCTGCACTACACAGCTTGTGGAACCTTAGTTCCCAGACCAAGGGTAGAATGCAAGCCCAGCAATGAGAGCCCCAAGCTGTAACCACTAGACCACCAGGGAATTCCCTTTATCTTCTTTACTGAAATGTCTATTTATGTCCGTTGCCCATATTTTTAGTCAGGTAGTTAGTTGCTGCTATGAGTTTCCATATATTCTGTGCATCGATCTCTAATCAGATTTATGATTCACAGATATCAACATGTTCTCCCTTTCTTCAAGTTACTTTTTCACTCTGTTCACAGTGCCATTTGATGCAGATAGGTTTTTAATTTTCATGAAGCCTAGCTTACCTATTTTTTATTTGGTTGCTTATGCTTTCATATGCATGAAATCACTGCCAAAGAGAATGTCGTGATACTTTCTCCCTGTGTTTTCTTCTAAGAGTTTTACGGGTTTGGCCCTTATGTTTAGTTTTTGTCTTAATTTCTTTTTATAAAAGAATTTGTGGAGCTTAGGTAAAGAGAAAGGGAGTGTTCCTTCTTTTTAATGCCTAGTTTTCTCCTTAGTTCATTAATCCATAACGGTTCTGATGAGACATTCTTGTCAGGTTCTGAGTTCTATATTTCTCCTGAGGGCCAAAAATCATACAGTCTCTGCGTCACAGTGTTAAACGCTTAATGAATTCTACTCAACCCTCAGGTCAGGCCCCAAAAGCTGAAGTTGTTGTGTCCCTTTCAAAAAAGCTAAAATGCTCTGAATAAAATGCTTCCATTTTAAGATTTCACAGCACACTGGCTTTCATCGCTTTAAAAGAAATCCTTACCTTAAATATCTTATTAGAATCAAAGAAAATCTTTAGAAAAAGATCTCTCTTTGGGGGGCCCTCTACATTTGTTTCTATGATCAATAATAAAGCTTTCTGAAAATAAAACCATTAGCCTGAACTTCCAAAATATTTTTGATCACTGACAGTCATAATAACAAGAAAACACAAAGTAATGTGAGAACTTCAATGTTCTCCAGTCAGTCAATGTGAAAGTTACTCAGTCGTGTCTGACTCTTTGTGACCCCCTGGACCATACAGTCCATGGAATTCTCCAGGCCAGAATACTGGGGTGAGTGGCCTTTCCCTTCTCCAAAGGGAGATCAAACCGGGTTCTCCTGCATTGCAGGCAGATTCTTTACCAGCTGAGCTACCAGGGAAACCATCTCCAACTCACTGTTCACTGTTATTTATTGATAGTGCATCTTTACACTGCTCAAGGTTATTACATTGGTTCCACACATACATACTTCCTAAGCAGACTTTACAAAAAGCTCAGAGACCCACAGTGAAGAAGGAATTTTAAGAAGTAAACTTAGAAAGTCCCAAGGAGTAATTAAACAGTTCAGTTCAGTCACTCAGTCATGTCTAACTCTTTGTGACCCCATGGACTGCAGCATGCCAGGTTTCCCTGTCCATCACCAAATCCCAGAGCTTGTTCAAACTCACGTCCGTTGAGTCAGTGATGACATCTAACCATCTCATCCTCTGTCATCCCCTTCTCCTGCCGTCAATCTTTCCCAGCACCAGGGTTTCATTAAACAGGGTCTAATTAAACAGGGTAATTAAACCTTGGCTTCCTAGGTGGCTCACTGGTAAAAAAAACTACCTACCAATGCAGGAGACATGGGTTTGATCCCTGGTTTGGGAAGATTCCCTGGAGGAGGAAATGGCAACTCATTCCAGTATTCTTGCCTAAAGAATCCCATGAACAGAGGAGCCTGGTGGGCTATAGTCCATGGGATCACAAAGAGTCAGACAAGACTGAGTAGGCACATGTGCACACACAGACACACACACACACACACATTCACTAGGTAATTTCTGAGTCTTCACAAAGCAATTCATTCAAGTATCTAAAACACCCACTTATCTTACTAGAGGACCAGTGAATTTTCCTATTGAGGCCTAATTATTCCTTTGCTCCTACCCACATAAGGAAAATGCAAAAGATAAGAGAGCAAGTAAGAAGGAAGTTTACTCCTGACTGCTGATTTTTCCCCTCTTCCATAGGCAGAAATACTCCTCAAGAGATAATGCCTCAGAATATAATGGGTGCTGGAGCTGTTCATTTTTGATTATCAAAATATAAGGATACACTCAATCCACTCTTTCTTAAGGGGTACAAATTGCTATCTGTGCTGTTGATACATGTGACATTTTCCCCCTGCCCCTTCCAGGTAATTCAAGTGCAGACATTTAAAAAAAAAAAAAAAAAAAACCTGTTGGGGGTTGGGTATGAGAGGTCAAAGAAGGTTTAATTTGTATTAACTAAGAGTACTTGAAAAAGGAAGAAGTCTGTTTATATATCCTTAACCAAAAAACCATATTCTACTATCTGAGCTCTTCTACACCTGAATAATGGATTACTGGGAGAGAAATGGGAGCCTGGCCGACCAGGTCAGCTGGATCAACCCTGGCTCCATAAGGCATGGGATGTCTGTCCTCACACTGGCCTCACATTCCACAGAACGGAATACACATTTCTGCAGTGCTTCAGAGATCTTGATGAGTTACTGATAACATTTGCTTAAAATACTTTTCTCTCACACTGAGGCAGTGAAATTTGGTTATCTATACAGATTTTTTTATTATTTTAAAATACCCGCATGACTGTCTTTTAGACGGCTTGATCGGGATTTTGGGTACCATCTTTACATTGCTTCTGAGTTATAAAATGACAGAATGGTCATTTTAAACTGCACTATGTGTGCACGCTAAGTCACTTCAGTTGTATCAGACTCTTTGCGACCCCATGGATTACAGCCCGCCAGGCTCCTCTGTCCATGGGATTCTCCAGGCAAGAATACTGGAGCGGGTTGCCATGCCCTCCTCCAGGGGATCTTCCTGACCCAGGGACAGAACCCGCATCTCTTCTGTCTCCTGCACAGGCACGTTCTTTACCACTAGCGCCACCTGGGAAGCTCTAAACTCCACTGAGTAGTATCTAAATACAACTTAAACACAAAGTAATTTAAACACTGAATGACAATTGTCTTTACTCTGGCTGAGTTAGGAGCCAAGGCCCTGGTTTCATCCTATTTCTTTCCAAAATAATCCTAAGCAATTGCAACTCTGGGCAGAGACAGCAATTCTAGGACCCTAAGAATTAAAGAAGGTCAGGATGGGTTAGAGTCAGGAAAAAGATACCAGAGACATTAATAATCAGCACAGTAGAGTCAAGGAGTTTCCTAAGTTTTGCTCAGTCACCTTGAATTTGACTGGTCCAGCTATTCATACCTCAAGAGAGGTAGCTAGTAAGAGAGAATGCTACCTTCTCCTGGGGCTTAAAAAGACCCTGCAGGATGCAACCTACTATACACAGAATAAACAACAAAGTCTTACTATATAGCACAGGGAACTATATTCAATATCCTGTGATAAACCATGAATATGAAAAAGAAAATGTATATATATGCATAACTGAATCACTTTGTTATACAGCAGAAATTAACAACATTGTAAATCAACTACACTTTAATAAAATTTTTTAAAAGCCCTTACAGTACCTATCAATATACACATAATCTCTGTACCCTCTGGCTTTACCAACAATGGTCCTTCTTCCATTACACAACTGTCAAACAAGCCTTTGGTTGTTCATTTCTCTTTAAAGGTTCTCTCTAATGTTTGTTTGAACTGATTTCACTTTTACATATGGATATGGGTGGAAAGTGGGAACTGCATAATGGAAAGGAAAAGTGAAATTCAACCTGATTCAGAACTCTTAGACAGCGTTTCGGAGAGCAGAAGATGGAAGAGGCAGCCTGACGGTGATAATCACAGGATTAATCATTATTCCCTGTCAAATAAGCATCTTCCAGATGATCAAAAGCTAATTACATTAACAGTGAGGACAATGGTGCCTACTGTATTAGTCAGGCTTCTCCAGAGAGGCAGGACTAATAGGATATGCATATACAGAGTGAGAGATGTGTCCTAACTGGCTCATGTAATTATGGAAACTGGCAAGCCCAGATCTGCAATGTGGACTGTCAGGCTCAAGACCCAAGAAAGCTGACAGCAGAGATACAGTCCAAAGGCTCTCTGCTGGAGAATTCTCTCTTGCTCAGGGGGGCTGGTTTTTTTCTTCTATACAGGCCTTCAACTGGATGGATGAAGCCCACCTTCATCCATAATGGGCCCATTCGATTACTGAGGGCAATCTGATTTACCCAAATCCACTGACTTAAATGTTAATCTCATTCAAAAACATCCTCAAAGAAACTCCCAGAATGTCTGACTAACTATTTGGGTACCCAATGGCCCAGTCAACATGTAAAATTAACTATTATACTTTCTAATTTTGATAATAATGTCTCTAATTATCTCTCCAGACATACTAGGCTCTCTAAACAAAATTTTAAAATCTTCTAAAGTAAAAAAATAAATAAAATTTAATTTAAAAATTTCTATGTAAAATTTAAAAACTGCTTGCCATATAGCACCTATAAAGAACAAGAAAAGGTACTGCAAGACCCAAAAATGATGAGTATGAGATATTTTAAAACACTTCTTACGTTTTTAAAAATTAGCATGGTACTTGTCAAACCAAAGATCCTCATTATCATCTTCATAGTTTGCCCTTACTTAAAATGTTCCACTATTTCTTTTTTAAAAAATTTTTATTGGAGTATAGTTGCCTTACTATATGTTTACTATAACTTTAATGCTGTGTTAGTCTCTGCTGTACAGTAAAGTGAATCACTTATATGTATACATGTATCCCCTCTTTTTTAGATGTGCTTTCCTTTTAGGTCACCACAGATCACTGAATAGAGTTCCCTGTGCTAGACAGCAGGTTCTCATTAGTTATCTACTTTATACATAGTGGTGTGTATATGTCGTTCCCACTCTCATCATTTCTAAAATTGTTTTGAAGTTGAAATGTCGTTATTATATCTGAGTTTTAACAAAAATTTCGTTCAGAAATCTGTTTAGCAACTGAATTATTTAGAATTTACTTAACATCAGATTTTGAAGCAATACATATTCAAGCTGTGGAACAATACATTATGTTTTTTATTTAAATTAACTTTGGGAAGTTATTTAAAGAGACCAGTGCCTTTCCTGGTCTATTTATTTGATAAAATCAGTATCTCTCACATAGTTAAATTTCTAAAGGTTTATTTTCAAAGAATAAAATTAAAAAATAAAATTAAAAAAAATTTTAAACTGTGAAAGCAGCAGTATCTGTCAATTAAAAAAAAAACATTAATTAAAATTTGCTACAGATGTTTAACACTTTGATAACATGGCCTAACTTACTGTTTAAAAAAATGAGGGAGAGGCAGGGGAAAGTTAGAGGAGGTATCTATTTTACTACCAATGAAATTCAATGAAGGCAAAAAGAGAAGGACAAATACCAAATACTTCATTCAACCTTCTTATCTGAAGAAGCCCATGGCCAGCAGATAGCTGATTTACAATCTGATGAAAGAATCTTTGAAAGATAGTCAGTCCTCTAAGGCAACTGTTTCAATCTAGCTTATAATTAGAAATTTCTTGGGAGGCTTTTGAAAAATGGAGAGTCCTAGGTTCTACTCAAATATGAGTTTGAGTCTATATTTTTAAATAGCTTTGATTACCAGAAAGGTTTGGTAATCAAGCTTTCAAAATTACCATTCTGAGGTACAATCTAGAGCCAAGTACAATATTCACATAATAAATGTTTCTGAGATAAAGAGAAAAAATTTAATTTTTATTTCCCATTTCACAGTTACTAAAGCTAAAGGGGGGAAAGTTTTTTTCTTCTTAATTCAGAAGTTATAAAACTGATATTTAAGCAAACTGTTAGAAACTAAATATAGGCATCTCCAGCTTTTAAAAAAATATTTGGTGTTGTATTTTTTTCTTTTGACTAGTTATACAAGTTATACACCTTCCTAGGTACAATATCACAGACTTTCACAATCACTCTTTGAAACTGTTGTCAATTTCTGCTATTAAAATACAAGTATTCTCTCTTCCATTCCTTAAACTCTGTAGTTATCTTTGGTTAGCTAACTTATTTGTGGCAAGGTGCTAAATGAATCATCCCTTACTTTTCCCCATGGTGACTGCATTAAAAAGAAACAAGTGAAAATTTGTGTATATAAGTGTATGCCTGCACACATGTACTCTTTCACACACACACACACACACACACACACACACACGACAATAGAGGGGCCTTTCAGTGGCCTGTATCTCAAATTACACCACACAGATTAGTATCTTATTCACAAATTTAAGGTGACCTCTGTCTGGATGGCATCACCGACTCAATGGACGTGAGTCTGAGTAAACTGTGGGAGACGGTGATGGACAGGGAGGCCTAGGGTGCTGCAATTCATGGGATCGCAAAGAGTCAGACACGACAGAGCGACTGAATTGAACTGAACTGAACTGAACTAAAATACAGTGGAGATGAAAACTATTAATTATTATATCTTATTTTAGCCTATTTTAACTTTCTCAATCCCACATTTCTATCAGAAAGAGAAATAAATAAAGGAAAAAGAGCCTAAAACATTTGACTTTTACGTAAGAAACAGTGTGACTGGCTAAGAAATGGGAAAAAACTGAGTAAGAAAGAAAAGCAAAACAGTAGCAAAAAGAATTAATCATGAGTAATTTGCCCCTATTTCAAATAGCATTACTAATTTTTAAAAAGCATGCATTTAATCAGTATGCTACATACCTGTAAGACTGTATCCTCAATAAGAATAAGCATCGTTTGATTTATACTCATTTGCTCCTGTGGATCCTCTCTGAATCTGAATCTAACCTGAATCTCTGGAGAAGATGCACCTAAAATGAAATACAATCACAGGTCATTTGCAATAGTGTTATTGCTCTGCTTTAACAATGACCTAAGGCAATTCACTCACACATACACATACACAAAACTGTAAATGGTTAATATTAAAATATGCCTAACTTTGGTACTCTTCAAAAATGCAAATTAAAATAAACAGATACATTTTACTTACCAGTTTGGCAAAGATTGCATATATCCTGTGTTGGATCTAGAGAGAAAAAGTCATCTTTTATAGGAGGCAATATATGTCAAAATCTGACATGTGTTCATCCTTTAAAATGAAATTAATTTTAACTGCTTATTCTAAGGAAATAATCAGAAAGGTAGGCAAACACACTGAGAAACATCAAACACTATCAAATCATTATGTAAAGGTACATTCATATAATGGAATAAAGGCAGCAATTTAACAGGCTGAGGTAGATCAATATAACAAAGAAAAAATATATGTAGGACAATACTAATTATTAAAAAACATATTTATATTGGTACACAAATGTCTAGAAAAAAACACAAATACTAAACACTGGCAAATGTTAGGCACTAAATTAACAGAGAAAATTACGCGATGGGATCTTTCACTTTCTACATTATATAATATTACACTTTAAAAATGTTATACTTTTAATAATTAGCAAAATAATTAAGGTCTATCCACCATTTGGAAAAGGGAAGGGAAGAAAAGGGAAGGGGAAGCAAAGGGAAAAAACTGTTGGAATATTGAAAACAGAAATCTAACTTCTTCCTAGTGGCATTTTATACATCCTAAGAATACATTTTGGAGGCCAATATTACACAAAATCCTTTCCAATTACATGTAGGAAAAACTGTTCCAAGATCAAACTGTAATTTGCCATTGGGGTATCAGGTGAGATGATGTACAGCGAGGACTTTGTGAACTACAGTTGACCCTTGAGTAACAGGGGGTTTGGACTACCTTAAACACGGTCCACTTAAACAAGGATGTTTTTTAATGGACATACACTCGGCCCTCCAGATCTGTGAGTTTGGCATCCACAGATTCCACCAACGCTACATGAAACCGTGTACTGTGTTTACAGTTCACAGCTGGTGGAGTCTGTGAATGTGCAGTACACAGATGTGGAGGGCCCACTATGGGACTTGGGGATTTCGGTGTGTACAGGGGCTCCTACAAACAGTCCCCCATGGAAACCTAGGCACAAGTGCATACACGCAAGAGCTCCACGATGGTTAGGACATTCTCCTTCCATCCTACACCTATTTCCAGGTATTCTCCAATAAAAAGTGGCTCACAAGAAGAATCATAAAAGGAAATAGCCCCCTATCTGAATGGCTTTCTGCAAAACTGATCCTTCTGGACTGCAACAATCAGTGACAGACTTTTCTGGAAGTGTGGATATTGACCAAGAAGTGGACTCAGGAGGCTTGGAGAATCTGTAAGCGAAAGGCTCTTTTTAAAAAATATGTGCCAAGGATACTTGTACCTCAATTTTAGTCTGACAGAATCAGACTGATTACTAAAAAGTATTATTCACTTTGCAAATAGGAAAGTTCGAGGGTTACGTGGGAGATCTCTGAGGGGAGAACTGCTATCCCAGCGCTCCTTCCACATTATCAGTAGCCCTCTTTAGGAGTCATAAACACCTTCTAGAAGTTACAAACCCCACTGCTATCCTTATAACAACAGATCTTAAGATCTGTCACAGATGCCTGTAAGAAATTTATTCTGTGTAAAGTTAAAGAATAAGACTAAATACAAAAGAAGTTAATAGAATAATAATACTTGGAAAATTAAAGGGACTACTTAGTGAAAAGAATTATTTCTCACCTTTACTGGGATGGAGACTGAACTCAGATCTAAGAGACGTGTCTTGATTAAAAAGCAACCTTTCAGAAACAAAAAAGATGGTATAGATGTTATGATGTTTCTTAAAGACTAACAATTCAGCTGGCATTTAAGTTTTTTTTCCAGTTTTACTGAGATGTAACTGACATATAATATTGTATAAGTTTAAGTTATACAATGTGATGATACACAGCATGCATTGCAAAATGATTAAGTGAATAAACTTTTAATATAGTTCAATGTAAACTACTCATAAAATTATAACTAAATTTGCTAAAATTCTTAGTTATACCACTATTAATATTCTATATCAGTGCATTTTTTCAGAAGTATAGTCTTTAAATTAAAACTTATCCAAGATGACTCATGCACCTATGGGTACCTTATTTTTGACAAAGGAGGCAGGAGTATACATTGGGGCAAAGACAGCCTCTTCAATAAGTGGTGCTGGGAAAACTGGCAGCTACGTGTGAAAGAGTGAAATCAGACCACTTCCTAACGCCATGTGCTCAGTCACTCAGTCGTGTCTGACTCTGCGACCACCTGGACTGTAGCCCGCCAGGCTCCTCTGTCCATGGGAATTCTCCAGGCAAGAATACTGCAGTGGGTTGCCATTTCTTCCTCCAGGGGATCTTCCCAACCCAGGGATCGAACCCAGGTCTTCCACACTGCAGACGGATTCTTCACCATCTGAGCCACCATGCAAGCCCTCCTAATGCCACACAAAGATAAACTCAAAATGAATTAAAGACCTAAATGTAAGACCAGAAACTATAAAACTCTTAGAGGAAAATATAGGCAGAACACTTCATGATATAAATCAAAGCAAGATTCTCTATGACCCACCTCCTAGAGTAATGGAAATAAAAGCAAAAAATAAATAAGTGGGACCTAATGAAACTTAAAAGCTTTTGCACAGCAAAGGAAACTATAAACAAGGTGAAAAGACAACCCTCAGAATGAGAGAAAATAATAGCAAAGGAAACAACTGACAAAGAATTAATTTCCAAAATATACAAGCAGCTCATACAACTCAATATCAGAAAAACTAAAAACCCAATCAAAAACTGGGAAAAAGACCTAAACAGACATTTCTCCAAAGAAGACATACAGATGACTAACAAAACACATGAAGAGGCTCAACATTGCTCATTATTAAAGAAATGTAAATCAAAACTACAACGAGATACCACCATTTCACACCAGTCAGAATGGCCATCATCAAAAATTCTACAAACAATAAATGCTGGAGAGGGTGTGGAGCAAAGGGAACCATCTTGCCAGTTGGAATGTAAACTGATACAGCCACTATGGAAGACAGTATGGTGATTCCGTAAAAAGCTAGGAATAAAACCATTATATGACCCAGCAATCCCAATCCTAGGTGTATACCCTGAGGAAACCAAAACTGAAAAAGACACATGTATCCCATTGTTCACTGCTGCACTATTTACAACAGCTAGAACATGGAAGCAACCTCGATGCCCATCAACAGATGAGTGGATAAAGAAGCTGTGGTACATATACACAATGGAATATTACTCAGCCATAGAAAGGAGGGAATTTGAGTCAGTTTCTAATGAGGCTATTATACAGAGTGAAATAAATCAGAAGGAGAAATATAAATATCATATACTAATGCATATATATATGGAATCTAGAAAGATGGCACTGATGAATTTACTTGCAGGGCAGCAATGGAGAAACGGACATAGAGAACAGATGGGCATGGGGGATGTGAGGAGGGAGAGAGTGAGATGTATGGAGAGAGTAACATGGAAACTTACATTACCATATGTAAAACAGACAGCCCACAAGAATTTGCTGTTTGACTCGGGGAACTCAAACAGGGGCTCTGTGACAGTCTAGACAGGTGGGATGGGAAGGGAGACGGGAGGAAGCTTTGGGAGGGAGGGGACATGGGTGTACCTATGGCTGATTCTTGTTGATGTTTGACAGGAAACAACAAAATTCTGTAAAGCAATTATCCTTCAATTAAAAAATAAATTTAAAAAACTTACCTAAGATGAAAATTAAGACTTATTCATGTGCTCTGTTCTTTTTAAATAAATACTCTGCTATTTTTGGATATTTTGGAGTAAGGGGCAAACATCAATATAGTTTTTGAACAGAAGTGAAATGAGGAGATGATGTGAAGGAACCAGTGCTGGTGGGTTTTTTTCATTCACCTTTCTCTACATCACAGAGAATTTAAGATCCCAGGGTTAAATTCAAGTGTATATTTTCAGAACATAAATTATAGAAATTTAAGTTTTGGATTCACATCTTACTATGTTCTAGGCAGCACCAAGGTAAAGAGAAAAGATAGTCCTTGTTCTCAAGAAGCTTCAGATCCGGTGAGGGATAAAAACAGCAAAGATATATCATGGCAAGTATGCGACTAAGCAGAGCATTCTAAGTATGCTACTATATATCATTCTAAGTATGCTACTAAGAATTTCTCCTGTTTAAAAAATCTTTAAAGAATGAAAAAAAATGGGCAAAGGATTTGAATAGACAGTTCTCCAAAGAGGATATACAAATCAGTTCAGTTCAGTCACTCAGTCATGTACGACTCTTTGCAACCCCCTGAACTGAAGCATACCAGGCTTCCCTGTGCATCACCAACTCCCAGAGCTTGCTCAAACTCATGTCCATCAAGTCAGCGATACCATCCAACCATCTCACCCTCTGTTGTCCCCTTCTCCTCCTGCCTTCAATCTTTCCCAGCATCAGGGTCTTTTCCAATGACTCACCCCTTTGCAACAGGTGGCCAGAGTATTGGAGCTGCAGCTTCAGCGTCAGGCCTTCCAATGAGCATTCAGGACTGATTTCCTTTAGGATTGACTTGTTTGCTCTCCTTGCAGTCAAGAGGACTCAAGAGTCTTCTCAAAAACACAGTTTAAAAGTATCAATTCTTCGGCACTCAGCTTTATGATCCAACTCTCACATCCACACTTGACTACTGGAAAAACCATAACTTTGACTAGACGGAACTTTGTTGGCAAAGTAATGTGTCTGCTTTTTAATATGCTGCCTAAGTCTGTCATAGTTTTTCTTCCAAGGAGCAAGCGTCTTTTAATTTCATGGCTGCAGTCACCATCTGCAGTGATTTTGGAGCCCAAGAAAAGAAAGTCTATCACTATTCCCACTGTTTCCCCATCTATTTGTCATGAAGTGATGGGACTGGATGCCATGATCTTCGTTTTCTGAATGTTGAGTTTTAAGCCAGCTTTTTCACTTTCCTCTTTCACTTTTATCAAGAGGCTCCTTAGTTCCTCTTTGCTTTCTGCCATAAGGGTGGTGTCATCTGCCTATCTGAGGTTACTGATATTTCTCTTGGCAACATGAAAAATGCTCAACAATACTAAGCATTAGGGAAACCATAATGAGATACCACTTCACACCAACCAAAAACAAACAAACAAACAAAAAATAAAAATAACAAGTGTGGCAAGTATATGGAGAAACTGGAACTCTTATACATTGCTAGTGGGAATGTGAACTGATACAGCCACTGTGGAAAACAGTATGGTGCATCCTCAAAAAGAACATTCTAAGTATGCTACTTAGAATTTGATCTGATTTACAATTTGATCTAATAATTCCATTTCTATGTATGTACACAAAGCAACTGAAAGCAGAGATCTGAATTTGTACACTTATGTTCACAGAAACACTATTCACAACAGCTAAAGGGTGGACATTGACAAGTGTCCACTGACAGATGAGTAGATAAACAATGTGGAACCTACATACAGTGGAATATTTTTCAGCCTTAAAAAGGAAGGAAATACTAATACATGCTACATCATGGACAGACCTTAAAGACATCATATTAAGTGAAAAAAGTCAGACATAAAAGAACAAAAATGGTATAACTCCACTTACATGACGTACAGAGTAATCAGACTCATAGAAACAGAAAGTAGAATGGTGGTTGCCAAGGGCTGAAGGCAGGGAAGAATGGGAAGTTATACAGAGTGTCAATTTGAGAAGATGAAAAAATTCTAGAGATAACTAGTAGTGATGGCTGTACAACATGAATGTATTTAATGTCACTGAATTATACACTTGAAAATGGTTAAAATGCTATTATATATTATATATATATGTACATATATATATATATAACCACAATTTTAAAAAAAAGTTTTAAAATCTTCCCAGAATCCAAGAATGTAACAATGTACTAAGGCATAAATATATGATTTGGAATGATTGGGGTTTTTTTTTACTCATTTAACCTTTTTATGGAAAATTACAAATAACAACAAATAAAAGACAATAGTACACTCACCATCCGAGTGCAATAATTATCAGTACCCAGCCATTATTGCTTCTTCTATAACCCTTGCCATCCTCTGCACCCAGTGTGAGTCTCTTACTAGATTATTTTTACAGCAAATCCTGAACATCTTATTCCATTTCATCTGGAAATATTTCAGTATTCAACTCTAAAGGATAAGGACTCTTTTAACATAACCATAATAATCACACCTTTAAAAACAGCCAAAACTACATACTTAAAAAAGCTAATGATTACTTAACATTAATAAACGTCATGGCTCAGACGGTAAAGCGTCTGTCTACACTGCAGGAGACCCGAATTCGAGCCCTGGGTCAGGAAGTTCCTCTGGAAAAGGAAATGGCAACCCACTCCAGTACTCTTGCCTGGAAAATCCCATGGACGGACGAGCCCGGTAGGCTACAGTCCATGGGGTCACAAAGAGCTGGACACGACTGAGCGACTTCACTACTATATAGTCTATAGCAAGCAACCTCTTTAATGGCTCTCAGTATTTATACCCTTGTATATGGTATTTATCCTTGAGTATGGACTGGATCCGGCAACTCTTCTCATAAACAAAACACAGCAAATAGGTTGGGATGTGACCTCACTGGCTTCCGTCCTATCCTCATTCTCTTGCTGCTTCCCTCTTGTGGAAGCCAGCCTGCCATGTTGCAATGCCCTTTGCAGAAGCCTACACAGCAGGAAACTAACGGGAGGCCCCCGTCAACAGAGAGGAGCCAAGGACTGAAGTCAACAGCCAGAGAAGGAGCTGAATCTCACAACCTCCGTTCGGCTAGTGGCTCCTTCTCATGAAACCGTGAGGCAAATGCAGCCTTCTGAGTCCCTGAGCCTGATCATTAGTTAAGCCACTCCTCGACTCCTGAACCACAGAAACTACACAATATGTTTACTGCTTTAAGAAGTTAATACGTTTTGGAGTAAGCTGTCATACAGCAATGTAAACTAACAGATTGCGGTCAGATTTCCCTCTTTTTACAATGGTTTTGTTCATATCGGGATCCAAACAAGATATACACATTGCATTTGGTTGTATGTCTCTTAAGTCTCTTTTAAAATCTGTAAGTTATATCTTTCCCTGCCCCTTACAATTTATTTGTTGAAGAAACTGGGTTGTTTTTCCCATATAGTTTCCCACATTTGGGGTTTGAAGACTGCATGTCATTTCACGTGTTCCTCTGTCCTGTGTATTTCCTGTAAACCAGTTATTAGATCGAGAAGTTTGATCTGATTCAACTGAGGAGGCAATATGTGTACTTTCTACAGGAGATAGCAAAGAATGTGTTGAGAAAGGCAGTCATGCGCATACCATCTTTCACTCCTCCTAGGCCTTGGGTCTGGAACACTTTCCCACTAAAAGACAGAGTCCTCCCAGCCTGTACTGGACTTACCACCTTGTGTGGGAATACACTTCCCTGTTTGGCCTGAGGGTGTACTCCTCTGTTCTGGTGAAAAGTGTGTGTCCACTGCTCTATGTGTCCTCTGTGGAGAGAGGATGAAGTCCTTCGACCGGTGGCACCAGAGGGGAGTGTGCAGGCCATTGACCGGGCATCAGCTGAAGAGTGACTGCTGGCCATGTGGGACTGATGCCCACTACCGCAGCTAATCTTGCTCCATCTCTTCTCTCAGAGTAAACAGCTTTCAGAATGGTACTCGGCACCATTCTGTTTTAATCATTGGAGGAGTCATTATTTGGATATAGATCCTGACCCAAAATGTTGCTTTCTTTAGCTATTTTAGTCCAGTTATTTTGTCTCACTGTATCTTGCTTTATATTTTTCCCTTCTGCAATTGTATCCTTTATAACAGGTATTTCCTATCTAGACAATTCATGAGGACAGTGCTAGTCTATCTTAAAGGAAAAAATGAACACTCACTTTGCAGGGTATTTTATTCAATTAGCCTTTAAATGCACTTATAATGTTCAGAGAATATGATTTGACCTGAACATATACCTAAATCTATGCAATAATGAACTAGCTTAGAAAGTGGTTCTGTTTAAATTTATTGAACAGGATTAGTTTGAGATGTATTCTTTAAATGTTGTTGAGCAGTAAATATTTACCAGAGGGTGAGACAGAAATTAAGGATTGATAAAGGGTTCTCAGGGCACATATAAGAAAAATGAATCCTTGTTGTTGTTCAGTCACTCAGTCGTGTCCAACTCTTTGCAACCCCCTGGAGCAGCACGCCAGGCATCCCTGTCCTTCACCATCTCCCAGAGCTTGCTCAAATCCTCGTCCATTGAATCAGTGATCCCCTCCAACCATCTCATCCTCTGTCAAGAACAGAGAACAGAGGACGAGATAGAGAATGAATCCTGCCTCTTGGTAAATAAAACACAAGCAAACAAAATCTTTTTAGTCAGCAATTTAAATTCTTACAGATTAGTAGCAACACCTTCCAAGCCATAAAAGAAACTGGATGCATTTTCCAGTTTCATAAAGTTAGGACCAAGTCCAGGCTCTCAGAGTACTTTTCAGACACAGTTATGGCACCCTCATTCTTTGCAGGCCTTGCTTTATATAATTCCACTGGTCGTCAAATCCTTTCTCAGATTTTAGCAAAAGCACCTTAATCGCTGCAACATTTAAGGATTATTTAACTATGTGAAACTGTATGTTTTGCCTCTTCTCAGGTCTTCTGAGACCTATTTTTCTCTTGTCGGTCAAAGTTGGAAGCTTGGGCGTGAAAAACAGAATAAACTGCATACAAGTAAGCAAAGAAGATGCAGGAGGAAAAAATGCAGTGGCATTCAGCTCCAGCAATGCTTAGACTTTACTGTATTTCCATACCAATAAAAAGAACACTAATTTTTAACCCTGAGCTATGAGGTCTGAAAGAATGATGTTTATATGGCACTGCAGAGAATCATTTCAAAATGAATTAGAGGGGGAAAAAAAGATTGGTTAGCCATGACACAGTGAGCCATCTATAGCCTAGTTCTCCAGTGACTACAACTAAAAACTCTAGTAGAATATTTTTTAAAGCTACCTGAGTAATCTGAAAAGTAAACAATAGCAGGTAAACTGGGGACTGAAACTAAAATCTAAATAACAACCTTGTAGGAAGTGAGTCTCCTGGTTTGCTTGGGTTTTTTGGTTCAGTTTTTTGCTCTTATTTTTGTTTCCAGCTTTGACCCTAAGCCTAAACCTAGAACTGCACAGTGGGCACAGATACCAAAAACTTCAGGAGAAATCCTTCCTAGCTTTATCGAGAAAATTAGAGAAAGGGCCCCCTGAACACCAGAAGGTGTGGGGGAAATCCTTGAGTTTTGCTGTTTTCTCTTTTTAGCTACAGAGCTATACTGCTACCAACTATGGTAGCTTGGACACTTAAAACTCAAGAGAAAACCTGTTTCTCTCCTCCTAGAGGAACCATAATCCCAAGAGTATGAAAAGAATCTCTTTTATTTTCTTCTCTCTTGTTTTTTTTTAACACTTTGCCCTGAAGATGGCCCCAGCTGCAGGAAACTACAATGAAAGGCTGACACTGAAAGAAATCCATCTTTCTGGTCATATAAACCCACATGTGGGGGTAGAGGGAGGAGAGGGTGCATGAAAATCCTGGAGAAAAGAGAGCAGGGAGGGGGACCATCTAATTCTGTATGTGATCCTACGTAAGTCTGAGGCGTTCTTAAAGGAACGAGGCAAAGAGATAGAGGAAAACAATACAATGGGAAAGACTAGAGATCTCTTCAAGACAATTGAAGATATCAAGGGAACATTTCATACAAAAATGGGCACAATAATGTACAAAAATGGTAAGAACCTAACAGAAGCAGCAGAGATTAAGAAGAGGTGGCAAGAATACACAGAATGATAAAAGAAAGGCCTTAAAGATCTGGGTTATCATGAAGGTGTGGTCACGCACCTAGAGCTGGACACTCTGGCATGTGACGTCAAGTAGGCCTCAGGAAGCATTATTATGAACAAAGCTAGTGGAATGACGGAATTCCAGCTGAGTTATTTAAAATCCTAAAAGATGACGCTGCTGTTAAAAGTACTGTACTCAATATGCCAGCAAATTTGGAAAACTCAGCAGTGGCCAAAGGACTGGAAAGGGTCAGTTTTCATTCCTATCCCAAAGATGGGCAACGCCAAAGAATGTTCAAACTACCAAACAACTGCGCTCATTTCACATGCTAGCAAGATAATTCTCAAAATCCTTCAAGGCAGGCTTCAACAATACATGAACCAAGAACTTCCAGATGTACAAGCTGGGTTTAGAAAAGGCAGAGGAACCAGAGATCAAATCGTCATCATTCACTGGATCACAGAGAAAGCAAGGGAAGTCAAGAAAAATATCTACTTCTGCTTCATTGACTACGCTTAGGCTTTGACTCTGTGGATCTCAATAAACTGTGGAAAATCCATAAAGAGATGGGAGTACCAGACCATGGTACCTTACTTTTCTCAAGAGAAATCTGTATGAGGATCAAGCAGCAAAAGTTAAAGTTTACATGGAACAGTGGGCTGGTTCAAAATTGGGAAAGGAGTACAATAAGGCTGTATATTGCCACCCTGCTTATTTATCTTATATGCAGAGTACATCATAAGAAATGCCAGGCTGGATGAAGCACAAGCTGGAATCAAGATGGCCAGGAGAAATACCAACAGCCCTAGATAGGCAAAAGATTCCACTCTAATGGCAGAAAGCGAAGAGGGACTAAACAGCCTCTTGAAGAGGGTGAAAAAGGAGCATGAAAAAGCTGGCTTGAACCTCAACATTAAGAAAATGAAGATCATGGCATCCAGGCCTATCATTTTATGGCAAATAGAAGGGGAAAAGTAGAAGCAGTGACAGATTTTATTTTCTTGGGCTCTAAAATCATTGCAGATGGTGACTGCAACCATGAAACTAAAAGATACTTGCTCCTGGAAGGAAAGCTAAGACACACCTAGACAGTATATTAAAAAGCAGAAATATCACTTTGCCAACAAAGGTCCATATATTCAAAGCTATGATTTTTCCAATAGTCATGCACAGATGTGAGAGTTAGACCCTAAAGATGGCTGAATGCTGAAGAATTAATGCTTTTGAATTGTGGTGCTGGAGAAGATTCCCTTAGACTGCAAGGAGATCAAACCAGTCAGTCCTAAAGGAAATCAACTATGAATATCCATCAGAAGGACTGATGCTGAAACTGAAGCTCAAACAGTTTGGCTACCTGATGCGAAGAGCCGACTCATTAGAAAAGACCCTGATGCTGGGAAAGATTGAGGGAAGGAGAAGGGGACAAAAGAGGATGAGATGGCTAGATGGCATCACTGACTTAATGGACATGAAGTTGAGCAAACTCTGGAAGATAGTTTGGAGCCTGGTATGCTACAGTCCATAGGGCTTCAAAGAGTCAAGACATGACTTAGCGACTGAACAAGTCTTAGGCTCAACTCTGAGCTGTCCACATGCAGAACAGATTTAAAAAAGCATAATAAAGGCTTAGAGAATTGAACTATGATATTAACTACTTCCCAAATTCCAGATTAACCCCTGAATGGTACATGAGTCAGACAGACTCAAACAGCATAATAAAGGCTTTGAAAATTGAACTGATGTAACCACCACCCACAGAAGGCAACAGAATGGGCAGTCAGATCTAATCAGACTGTCTCTTACAACAAACAAAAATCAACACCCTCTAGCAGATTTTAACAGGAACAAGAGTACAAAATATAACATTCAAAATATACAGAATATTATGCAGAATTACTCAACTTGCAAAGAAAAGGAAAATCTGACTAATTCTTGAAAGAACAGTGACTTCACTTTCTAAAGTTTGATATTAAGTTGACTGTGTTCCTTCCCTTACCGCCTCATTGTTCCCCTTCCCTTTCTTAAAGCAATAGTGTACAACTTAGATTATTTTTGCTTAAAAAATTTGAACGAAAAACTTCATGCCATGGATTTTTTTCTTTTGCAAGACACCTGTTTATCACTTTGTTCAAATGTGAATGTTCCCCTATGCTTTTGAAATAAATTTCCTTTTGTAATTAAAAAAAAGAAAAGATAACAGATTTGAATGTCCCAGCCTGTCCAGTCCAGATGCTGGAATTATAAGACAAAGATTTTAAAACAGCTATTTAAATAATTCTCTAAGAGATAAAGGTAAACATTTATCCAATGGATGACAATAAAGTTCTCAGCATAGAAATAAAAACTATAAAAGAGAATCCAATGGAAATTTTAGGAGATATAATTGCTGACAAAGGTCCATCTAATCAAAGCTATGGTTTTCCCAGTAGTCATATATGAAAGTGAGAGCTGGATGATGAAGAAAGCTGAGTGCCAAAGAATTGATGCTTTTGAACTGCAGTGTTGGGGAAGACTCTTGACAGTCCCTTGGACTGCAAGGAGATCCAACCAGTCAATCCTAAATATTCACTGGAAGGACCAATGCTGAAGCTGAAGTTCCAATACTTTGGCCACCTGATGCAAAGAACTGACTCATTGGAAAAGACCCTGATGCTGAGAAAGACTGAAAGTAGGAGGAAAAGGGGTCAACAGAGGATGAGATGGTTGGATGGCATCACCAACTCAATGGACATGAGTTTGAGCAGGCTCCGGGAGCTGGTGACAGACAGGGAAGCCCAGCTGGCTGTGGTCCATGGGGTCGCAGAGTCAGACACAACTGAGCGACTGAACCGAACTGATTATATAATACCTGAAATTAAAAATTCACTGGATGGTCTCAACAACAGAATGGATATGACATAGGAAAGGCTAAGTGAATCTGAACACAAAGCAATAGAAATTATATAGTCTGAAAAACTGAGAGAAAAAAAATGAAAAAAGTTAATACAGCCTCAAGGATCTGGGAAACTATCAGAAGGTCTAGCATCCACATCATTTAAATCCCAGAAAGAGAGAAGAAAAAGACTGGTACATAAAAAATATGTGAAGAAATCATGACAGAAAACTTCCCAAGTTTGGTGAAAGATATAAGTTTACAGATTCAAGAAACTCAGTGAACCCCAAACAGGAAGAACACAGAGAAAATCATTACCAGACATGTCATAATCAAACTGCTAAAAACCAAAGATGGAAGGAATGGAAGCAGACAGATTTTAAAAGATGATTTATTACACAGATGGAAAATGTGATTTAAATGGGGAAGGAGGTGCTTGACTACAAGGGACAGGGAGCACAAAGGAGGATTTGGTTTTTTTTTAAGTAACAGAACTGTTCTGGATCTTGAGTGTAGTAATTATTATGACGTCATGTACTAGTCAAAATGGTCCCCACATACCATTAAGAGCAAATGTTACTGTCTGTATATATAAAAGAACCAGAAATCTGAATACCCTCCTATACTGCTGCCCAGCTCTCATCCTCCATATCACGTCAATCACCATTTCCTACCAAATTTACTTTCTAAAGATTTCTCAGATTTGTCCTTTTCCCTCTGTTCCCACTGTTTCTGCCTAGCCGAGTTCTCATCATCCCAGTCTGTTACCACTTTGATCCTAAAAGCTAACCTGAATAGCCGCGCTTTGCAAAAGGTAACCCATGCTCTAACAGTACCAACTTTAACCCAGACACTTGTGAGAAATGCAGAATCTCAAACCCCATAGAACTCCTGAAATTGGAATCCACCTTTTAACAGGATTCTGAAGTGATTTAAAGAAATAAAAGACTTTTCGTTGGAATTTACAAAGCCCCAATCCAGGGCATGCATGAGTGAATGAAAATCTGATTATGCTACTCCTCCACTTAAGATCTCACAGACACATACAAGCTATAAGAAGCCTTACATGACCTTATCCTGCCTTTCTCTCCAACCTCATCTTTCACCACACCTATCACAACATTTAACACGTCAGTAATACTTAACTGTTTGCACGTTCCAGCACACATAACACATTGCTATGTCCCACCACGACACCTTTAGCCAGGCAGTTCCCTTGGCCTGAAAACCTCTCCATCTGACTTAACTCCTATCCACCTTCACGCCTCTATTCAGAAGCCAACCCTGTATAGCAGATGGGAATCCCCCTGTCAGTGCAGGAGACACGGGTTTGATCCCTGGTCTAAGAAGATTTCACATGCCAAGGGCCAGCTAGCCCCCTGCCACAACTACTGAGCCGGTGCCAGTGTGCCAACTGCCTATGCTCAACAAGAGAAGCCACCACGATGAGGAAGCCCGTGCACCCCAACAACAGTAGCTCCCCAGTGACTGCAACTGGAGAAAGCATATGTGCAGCAACTCAAGGGAACCAAACATAAATAAATAAATTACAGAAGTCAACCCCCTCTGAGCTCCTAAACCAGCCTGCACCTACCTCCAACCCTGAACTTGCCACACAATATTGAAATGATCTGTTTATGGCTTTCCTGGCCTGTAGGTTTCTCAAAGGCAGTGGCCTCTTCTCTCTTATCTTCTCCCCGTGCCCAGCACAGAGAACTAGCTATGTTTTGTTGAAAGAACTACCATCTTCTCTTGATTCTTGTAAAGCTATCCGTCTCCAGTTTGGCAGTAACCAGTTCCCCCATCACACGATCGTTTCTGGAAAGTATAGGAACTGCCCCTTACACCTGAGTTAGGAGTCGCTTGAAGCGTAAGGCATGAAGGGTTTAGACCCAATACTTTTGTACCTGTGCAAAAAAGCCCCAGGCTAAGAAAGCGGGCTTTTTAAAAATGTTATAATGGTGGCTCAGAGGTTAAAGCGTCTGCCTCCAAAGCAGGAGATCCGGGTTCGATCCCTGGGTTGGGAAGATCCCCTGGAGAAGGAAATGGTAACCCACTCCAGTACTCTTGCCTGGAGAATCCCATGGACAAAGGTACCTGGTAGGCTACAGTCCACGGGGTCGCAAAGAGACACGACTGAGTGACTTCACTTTCTTTTCTTTTCTTCCAGTGCCACTTAACTATAAAGCTCATTCGGTCCTAGGTGAGGGGGTATGGGGAGGGTTTTGGGGTCTTTACCTACAAAGTTCTTAGCTCAGGCCTGGGCGCCCCACAGGCCCTACTCCCGCCTGCACGCAGTCTGGCTGGGCACACCTCCCCCTCAGATCTCCGAGGGCCACCCGCCGCCAGGGCCCCAGCCCAAGGGCGGTCACCTTCTCCAGGGCAGCGCCTCTTCCTCGGGGTCGCTCTCCGTCACGGACCCCTCTACCACCGTTTCATCGCTGTCCCAGTCTGCGGCCTGGGAGCCTTCTTCCATCTCCACGTCGCACTCGGAGTCTTTCTTATGCTCCTTCTCCAACTCCTCCATTTCCGCAAAACAAAACAAAAATGTTAATTAAAAAAAGTAAAAATCACAAAACAAAGATTGCTCTGAGGGCCAGGAGAAATTATGAGTTAATAAGAACATTCTTGGCGCGAGACCGGCCTGTTCTGCGCGTGCAGCGCCCTAGGCCGCGAGTGCGTTGTGAGGGAAGCGGGCCAGCGCCGCGCTGTGATCGCACGCGGCCGGCAGGGGGAGCCTCACGCGGCCGGCAGGGGAGCCGCGCGCCGCCTGCAGGGGGAGCCGCGCGCCGCCTACAGGGGGAGCCGCGCGCCGCACGTCGGCCCCGCCCCTCCGGCCCCGCCTCGCCCCGGCAGTGGCGGAAGGAGCCGAGCTAGCGCGAGAGGGCCCGGGGTTTCTCGATGAGCTAGGGCGTGGCTTGCTACCGCACCCGCTTTCCGCACCTTTGCTTTGGGGCCGGGCGGTCAAGGGACTGGAGCTGCGGCCTCCGGTATCAGACAGGAAGCGTTGCCGCAGACAGACCGCAGGCCGAGCCCGCCCAACGCTGCCGGCAGAGAGCGAGAGCTGGGTCGGGTCCCCGTGCAGCGCCATCTCCGGGCTTGTGAGACGCAGACCCCGGAAGGAACTGTCGCCTCTGACAGACTTTTCTGAAGCCAGAATGTGATCTTAGCCCCGAAGAGTGCTTTTGAGTCCACCAACTGCTGCCTTTTTCACACCCCCTTTCCCCCAAAGTCGCCTTAAGTAGGCAAAAACAAAAATATTAATCAAGAGTTTTTAAATCATCAGCTGATTTATTAATAACTGATGTATCTTGTATTTCTTTTTTACCCCCTCATCAACTCTTTGGTTACCCTGGAATACAGATTGTGTAGGAAAAGCAGGCTAAATGCTTTATTTTTTTTCCCCTTTATTAATTTTTGTAATAATATGGGTGCCTGAGTGAGTGAGTCAGTGATAATTGCTTAGCCGTGTCCGACTGCGACCCTGTGGACTGACTGCAGCCCACCAGGCTCCTCTGTCCATGGAATTCTTCAGGTAAGAATACTAGAGTGGGTTGCCATTTCCTTCTCCAAATATGGGTGCCTAGCAACATCCAAAAATTACCAATTATTATTTTTAAATGAAGTGGCTAGATTTTTATAATTTGATTTCAGCCTGTTAAAAAGTTTTAAATTCAAACTCATTTAAAACAAGGCCAAGTGAGCTCCACCTGCCAAGTGAGAGGAAGACTCCAATATGACAGGCTGCTTCTGCACAGCAAGCGTTTAGTACCCACCCTGGAATCTTCAGAGTCTAGGCACATATTGGGTCTTGAAAGGTTTATCATGTAAATGTCAGGAAATAGGATTTTCTGACTCCTCAATGTACTTCGCTTTTCAGTAGATGGAGTGGCTTTGTCATACTGTTATTTTACTGTTTAGATCTTATTTCAGCCACTGCTATCTAAAACAGTGGTTGTCTTTTAAACTTATTTGATGCTGGAGAAAGTGTGGAGAAAGGGGAATCATATGCAGTCTGCTGCCGCTGCTAAGTCGCTTCAGTCGTGTCCAACTCTCTGCGACCCCATAGACAGCAGCCCACTAGGCTCCTCTGTCCCTGGGATTCTCCAGGCAAGAACACTGGACTGGGTTGCCATTTCCTTCTCCAATGCATGAAAGTGAAAAGTGAAAGTGAAGTCGCTCAGTCGTGGCCGACTCAGCAACCCCATGGACTGCAGCCCTCCAGGCTCCTTCGTCCATGGGATTTTCCAGGTAAGAGTACTGGCGTGGGTTGCCATTGCCTTCTCCACCTACACAGTATAGAGATTCCTTAAAAAACTAAAGCTAGTAATCAGGCTTGTAGGCATATATCTGGAAAAGACAAAAACTCTAATTCAAAAAGATACATTGACCCCAATGTTAAAAGCAGCACTATTTACAGTAGCCAAGACATGGAAGCAACCCAGATGTGCACAGAGAGATGAATGGATAAGAAAGACATACACACACACGCACAAACACACACACACTGGAACATTACTCAGTCTTAAAGAATGAAATATTGTCATTTGCAGCAACATGGAAGGGCATAAAAAAATACTAAGTGAAGTAAAGCAGAGAAAGAGAAATATGATATCACTTATATGTGGGGAAATAATGCAAATTAATTTATTTACAAAGCAGAGACAGACTCACAGACATACAAACAAACTTATGGTTACTAGAGGGGAAAGTGGGAGGTGGGGAGGGATAAGTTAAGAGTATGAGATTAACAGATACTGATATATAAAAAGCAACAAAGATTTATTGTATAGCACAAGGAACTATATTCAATATCTTACAAAAACCTATAATGGAAAGGAATCTAAGATCTGAATTACTTTGCTGTACACCTGAAATACAATATTGTAAATCAACATCAACTGTACTTCAATAAAAACAAAATTACCTACAGTTAATATACAAAAAAAAACTTACTTGAATATTCCTCACCTCAACCCCATAAGCCAGGCAGAATAGTAATAAATATGCAAAGAACTAGACTTCTTTGTGTTTTTAACACCTCTTCACCTACATCCTCCATTGTTCAGTTCAGTTCAGTCGCTCAGTTGTGTTCAACTCTTTGCGACCCCATGAATCGCAGCACGCCAGGCCTCCCTGTTCATCACCAACTCCCAGACTTCAGCCAAACTCATGTGCATTGAGTCAGTGATGCCATCCAGCCATCTCATCCTCTGTCGTCCCCTTCTCCTCCTGCCCCCAATCCCTCCCAGCATCAGAGACTTTTCCAATGAGTCAACCCTTCGCATGAGGTGGCCAAAGGATTCGAGTTTCAGCCTCAGCATCAGTCCTTCCAATAAACACCCAGGACTGATCTCCTTTAGAATGGACTGGTTGGATCTCCTTGCAGTCCAAAGGACTCTCAAGAGTCTTCTCCAACACCACAGTTCAAACGCATCAATTCTTTGGCACTCAGCTTTCTTCACAGTCCAACTCACATCCATACACGACCACTGGAAAAACCATAGTCTTGACTAGATAGACCTTTGTTGGCGAAGTAATATCTCTGCTTTTGAATATGCTATCTAGGTTGGTCATAACTTTCCTTCCAAGGAGTCAGTGTTTTTTAATTTCATGGCTGCAGTCACCATCTGCAGTGATTTTAGAGCCCCAGAAAATAAGGTCTGACACTGTTTCCTCTGTTTCCCCATCTATTTCACATGAAGATATGAGACCAAATACCATGATCTTCGTTTTCTGAATGTTGAGCTTTAAGCCAACTTTTTCACTCTCCTCTTTCACTTTCATCAAGAGGCTTTTCAGTTCCTCTTCACTTTCTGCCATAAGGGTGGTATCATCTGCATATCTGAGGTTATTGATGTTTCTCCCAGCAATCTTGATTCCAACTTGTGTTTCTTCCAGTCCAGCGTTTTTCATGATGTACTCTGCATAGAAGTTAAATAAGCAGGGTGACAATGTACAGCCTTGACGTACTCCTTTTCCAGTCTGTTGTTACATTTCCAGTTCTAACTGTTGCTTCCTACGAGGCAGGTAAGGTGGTCTGGTATTCCTATCTCTTTCAGAATTTTCCACAGTTTACTGTGATCCACACAGTCAAAGGCTTTGGCATAGGCAATAAAGCAGAAATAGATATTTTTCTGGAACTCTCTTGCTTTTTCAATGATCCAGCGGATGTTGGTATTTGATCTCTGGTTCCTCTGCCTTTTCTAAAACCAACTTGAACATCTGGAAGTACATGGTTCGCATATTGCTGAAGCCTGGCTTGGAGAATTTTAAGCATTACTTTACTAGCATGTGAGATGAGTGCGATTGTGCAGTAGTTTGAGCATTCTTTGGCATTGCCTTTCTTTGGGATTGGAATGAAAACTGACCTTTTCCAGTCCTGTGGCCACTGCTGAGTTTTCCAAGTTTGCTGGCATATTGAGTGCAGCACTTTCACAGCATCATCTTTTAGGATTTGAAATAGCTCAACTGGAATTCCATCACCTCCACCAGCTTTGTTCAAAGTGATACTTCCTAAGGCCCACTTGACTTCACATTCCAGGATGTCTGGCTCTAGGTGAATGGTCACACCATTGTGATTATCTGGGTCATGAAGCTCTTTTCTGTACAGTTCTTCTGTGTATTCTTGCCACCTCTTCTTAATATCTTCTGCTTCTGTTAGGTCCAGACCATTTCTGTCCTTTATCAAGCCCATCTTGGCATGAAATGTTCCCTTGGTATCTCTAATTTTCTTGAAGAGATCTCTAGTCTTTCCCATTCTGTTGTTTTCCTCTATTTCTTTGCATTGATCACTGAGGAAGGCTTTCTCATCTCTCCTTGCTCTTCTTTGGAACTCTGCATTCAGATGCTTATATCGTTCCTTTTCTCCTTTGCTTTTCACTTCTATTCTTTTCACAGCTATTTGTAAGGCCTCCCCAGACAGCCATTTTGCTTTTTGCATTTCTTTTCCACAGGGATGGTCTTGATCCCTGTCTTCTGTACAATGTCATGAACCTCTGTCCATAGTTCATCAGGCACTCTGTCTATCAGATCTAGTCCCTTAAATCTATCTCTCACTTCCACTGTATAATCATAAGGGATTTGATTTAGGTCATACCTGAATGGTCTAGTGGTTTTACCTACTTTCTTTAAGTCTGAATTTGGCAATAAGGAGTTCATGATGTGAGCCACAGGCAGCTCCCAGTCTTGCTTTTGCTGACTGTATAGAGTTTCTCCATCTTTGGCTGCAAAGAATATAATCAATCTGATTTCAGTGTTGACCATCTGGTGATGTTCATGTGTAGAGTCTTCTCTTGTGTTGTTGGAAGAGGGTGTTTGCTATGACCAGTGCGTTCTCTTGGCAAAACTCTATTAGCCTTTGCCCTGCTTCATTCCATACTCCAAGGCCAAATTTGCCTGTTACTCCAGGTGTTTCTTGACTTCTTACTTTTGCATTCCAGTCCCCTATAATAAGAAGGACATCTTTTTTGGGTGTTAGTTCTAAAAGGTCTTGTAGGTCTTCATAGAACCATTCTATTTCAGCTTCTTCAGTGTTACTGGTTGGGGCATAGGCTTGGATCACCATGATATTGAATGGTTTGCCTTGGAGACGAACAGAGATCATTCTGTCTTTTTTGAGACTGCATCCAAGTACTGCATTTCAGACTCTCTTGTTGACCACGATGGCTACTCCATTTCTTCTATGGGATTCCTGCCCACAGTAGTAGATATAATGGTCATCTGAGTTAAATTCACCCATTCCAGTCCATTTTAGTTTGCTGATTCCTAGAATGTCAACATTCACTCTTGCCATCTCCTGTTTGACCACTTCCAATTTGCCTTGATTCATGGACATAACATTCCAGGTTCCTATACAATATTGCTCTTTACAGCATCAGACCTTGCTTCTATCACCAGTCACATCCAAAACTAGGTATTGTTTTTGCTTTGGCTCCATCCCTTCATTCTTCCTGGAGCTATCTCTCCACTGATCTCCAATAGCATATTGGGCACCTACCAACCTGGAGAGTTCCTCTTTCAGTATCCTATCATTTTGCCTTTCCATACTGTTCATGGGGTTCTCAAGGCAAGAATACTGAAGTGGTTTGCCATTCCCTTCTCCAGTGGACCACATTCTGTCAGACCTCTCCACCATGACCTGTCCATCTTGGGTGGCCCCTCAGGGCATGGCTTAGTTTCATTGAGTTAAACAAGGCTGTGGTCCATGTGATCAGATTGGCTAGTTTTCTGTGATTATGGTTTCAGTGTGTCTGCCCTCTGATGCTCTCTCGCAACACCCACTGTCTTATTTGGGTTTCTCTTACCTTGGTCATGGGGTATCTCTTCACGGCTGCTCCGGCAAAACACAGCTGCTGCTCCTTACCTTGGAGGAGGAGTATCTCCTCATCACCGCCCCTCCTGACCTTGAATGTGGAGTAGCCCCTCTCGTCCCTCCTGCACCTGAGCAGCCACTGCTCCTTACACGTGGGATAGCTCGTCTCGGCCGCCTCCCTTGACCTCAGGCGTGGGCACCTCTCTGCCATCGCCTTGACCTCTAAGGTGAATTAAAAGTAGAGTGCCAGCTTGGCCACCTCAGATTTCCATTAGGCACTGATAATTTCAAATTTCAGGACCTAAATTTGTTTTGAATATCCAATAGCATATATGAAAGTGAAAGTGAAGTCGCTCAGTCATATCCGACTCTTTGCGACCCCATGGACTGTAGCCCACCAGGCTCCTCCATCCATGGAATTTTCCAGGCAAGTCACCATTTCCTTCTCCAGGGGATCTTCCTGACCCAGGGATCGAACCCCGGTTTCCTGCATTGCAGGCAGATGCTTTACTGTCTGAGCCACCAGCAGCTGACTAATAGCTTATATGCTATGCCACAAATGTTCATGAGGATCAATGCCCTGGAGGAAGATTGGGAATTAGGGCCCTTCCTTTACTGCCCTCTCGTCTTAATGGATGAGGCAGACCATAAACAAGTACATGAATAAATCAGATAACTCAGAGAGTGATCTGTGCCTGAAAGAGGGTGCTGATTAGACACCGTGATCAGAGACCACCTCTCTGAGGAGGTGACATTTGACCTAAGACCTACAACATGAACACAAGTGCAAAGACTCTGAGACATCCCAGGAGGCTTCTGCGCCTGGAGCTGTGGAGTCAGGGGAGAGCAATGTGGAACAATGCTCAGGCACTAAGCAGGAAGTGCAGTATGTACAATCTGTAATGTAACGAGAATTGCTTGGAAGTATGGATTTTGAAAAAGAAGTCTCAGGATTTATAGCTACACAATATACGTGATTTATAATGAAAATTCTTTCCTGCCTATAGCTTCATATCGTCTCCATTCTATCCAGGGTACTTTTCATTTTTTTTAACCTTTTATTTTGTACTGAGGTATAGCTGATTAACAATGTTGTGATAGTTTCAGGTGAACAGTGAAGAGACCCAACCATATATTTACATGTATCCATTCTCCCCCAAAACTCCTCCCCCATCCAGGCTGCCACATAATATTGATCAGAGTTCTGTAAGTTATACAGTAGGTCACGTTAGTCATCCATTTTAAATATGGCAGGGTGCACATGTCCATCCCAAACTCCCTAACTATCCTGGTTACTTTGGATCCCAGAACTATAAGATTTGAGTCTTTTATGGAAGGTTTGATTAATAATAAATAGAATACAACTTGAATATCTAAGAGAGTAAACCCACATTTCACTTTATTACTTTATTTACCACCTCCCACAATAAAGATAGATAAAGTATTTCACTGACTACTTCATGGTAAATATTTTAAAATACACTTTCCTAAAAGAACATTCATTTTCTCAATGATTTGGATTAAAAAAAAGAATGTTGTTGTTCATCAACCCAAACAATTCATATGGTGTTTAGCACAAATCAGAACTGTTTTGTGAACTGAAAATTGAATGAGAATACTATGCAATCAGAAAAATTGGGATACGTGAAACCCTTTCTCAAAAGCTGCAAAATGTGGGAAAACAAAGAGACTAGTTTGCACAGGATTAGATGTTGGTTCAGTACCTAAATTTGTTCTGCAGTCACATTATAGCTGATTCACTGTAGAACTTCGCCAAGCACAACTCCTACAGGCTATGTCCTTCTTAGCACAGAATTTAATACAGAAGTTCAACTTTACTTTAAAATAGCATACATAGAATAGATATGAAAATACTTCAGAAAGTTAAAAGCACTATGAAATTTAAGATAGTAGCCTGCACGTGTGCATGCTAAGTAAATCAATCCTTTCTGACTCTTTGCCACCATACAGATTGTAGCCTGCCATGCTCCTCCATCCATGGGATGTTCTAGGCAAGAATACTGGAGTGAGTTGCCGTTTCCTTCCCCAGGAGATCTTCCCAACCCAGGGATCGAACCTGCATTTCTTACGTCTCCTGCATTGGCAAGCAGGCTCTTTACCACTAGCACCACCTGGGAAGTCATTAAGATAGTAGGCTAAGATGCAATTAATATTTCATTTTTTAAAAATCTGAAAAATAACTAATAGAATCCGTTATTCTGATAACAGACAAAAAAAATAGAAGGAAGTCCATAAAATCAGCAAAAGATGACTGCAAAAACATCCAGCATTTCAAAAATGAGAAACAGAGGGTTAGACATGCCTAGTAGTAAATTATAACAACCCTCCTTGACCCACTGCCCCAGGATGCCTGCAAGGTGTTGCTATTGTGTGTGATCTTTACCATTATAGTTATTCATTGTTTAGCTCTACTGGACCATGAATAATACATTTTTTTTAGAAGGGAAAATGCAAAATGTCCCAGTTAGGGGCAACAGTGATACACTGATCATCTGTTTCAGAAAGAGAACTACAACATTTTATCATTTATGATGACATGAAAAAGCAACATTACTGTAACATGATTATGAAGGTTTTGTAAGGATTCTTAAGATTATTTTTCCCCTATAATATAATCATCATATGGTCAATACCAAAATCAGATTGATTATATTCTTTGCAGCCAAAGATAGAGAAGCTCTATACAGTCAGCAAAAGCAAGACTGGGAGCTGCCTGTGGCTCACATCATGAACTCCTTATTGCCAAATTCAGACTTAAAGAAAGTAGGTAAAACCACTAGACCATTCAGGTATGACCTAAATCAAATCCCTTATGATTATACAGTGGAAGTGAGAAATAGATTTAAGGGACTAGATCTGATAGACAGAGTGCCTGATGGACTATGGACAGAAGTTCATGACATTGTACAGAAGACAGGGATCAAGACCATCCCCGTGGAAAAGAAATGCAAAAAAGCAAAATGACTGTCTGGGGAGGCCTTACAAATAGCTGTGAAAAGAATAGAAGTGAAAAGCAAAGGAGAAAAGGAAAGATATAAGCATCTGAATGCAGAGTTCCAAAGAAGAGCAAGGAGAGATAAGAAAGCCTTCCTCAGTGATCAGTGCAAAGAAATAGAGGAAAACAACAGAATGGGAAAGACTAGAGATCTCTTCAAGAAAATTATAGATACCAAGGGAACATTTCATGCCAAGATGGGCTTGATAAAGGACAGAAATGGTCTGGACCTAACAGAAGCAGAAGATATTAAGAAGAGGTGGCAAGAGTACACAGAAGAGCTGTACAAAAAAGAGCTTCACGACCCAGATAATCACAATGGTGTGACCACTCATCTAGAGCCAGACATCCTGAAGTGTGAAGTCAAGTGGGCCTTAGGAAGCATCACTACAAACAAAGCTAGTGGAGGTGATGGAATTCCAGTTGAGCTACTTCAAATCCTAAAACATGATGCTGTGAAAGTGCTGCACTCAGTATGCCAGTGAATTTGGAAAACTCCTTTTCCAGAGGACCGAGAAAGGTCAGTTTTCATTCCAATCTCAAAGAAAGACAATGCCAAAGAATGCTCAAACTCCTGCACAATTGCACTCATCACACACACTAGCAAAGTAATGCTCAAAATTCTCCAAGCCACGCTTCAAGAGTCCATGAAACAAGAACTTCCAGGTGTTCGAGCTGGTTTTAGAAAAGACAGAGGAACCATAAGTCAAATCGCCAACATACATTGGATCATCGAAAAAGTGAGAGAGTTCCAGAAAAACATCTACTTCTGCTTCATTGACTACGCCAAAGTCTTTGACTATGTGGATCACAACAAACTGTGGATAATTCTTCAAGAGATGGGTACCAGGGTCCAGCCCTGGTTGGATTCAGAGTATCCTCAGGAGGATGGCATCAGCGACCTAGATGAATTATTTAGAGATATAGAAAGAGATAAAAAAGGAATATAGCAGTTAGGAAAATATAGGAGAGAAAGAGACTGATACTCCTTGGTTTACACAGAAAGCCAATAAAGTCTCAGACAAGAGACTTGCTCTGTTCACGTAGGCCACAGGTGCCCACTTGAATAGCAGAGGGTGCCCCAACTTGGGCTCCCTCTTGCATGGATCTTAGAAGCCCGGGCAGGAAAGTGAACTCAGAGGGCCTCTACGCCCCAAGGAGTCAGCCTGAAAAGAAGATAAAGAAAGAAACAAAGAAAGACACGGGGAGACCAAGCTTCAGTAAGTGAGGCCCAAACTTTATTTTCCAGGGAAGCTTATATACCTTGAGTTGTACATTGAAAATAATGGAAGACGCATAGTCATGCAGGGTCAGCAGTCCTGACCCTTATCGGGACCAGGCGTTCTCCCTGCATTCCTTCTGATATACAAAGATCTTGGGTGATTTACATCATCTTCTGGCCAGAGGGCCTGCTAACATGACCCTTTCTGATAATGATTAGTCAGCCAGAAAACTCATTTTCTCCAAAGGTGATTTTTCTAAAGTCAGGCACCACCCTCCGAAAGCACTAGATAAGGTTGCATTCCTATAGGGTAAAGGTGAAGTGGGCTATAGCATGGGAGGAATTTATTATTTCAAGGTCTAATGTGGTTAAATCAAAGGACATTGTTCACAAGCTTTAGAGAAAGGTGGTCAGGGATAGCCCCCCGTTAACATCAGAGGTGTTGGTGAGAAGCATGATATAGTAAAACAGATTCTGGTTTTGGGGTAGATGCTCAAGAGGGTTCATGGGGGTCCCTTGAGGCCTGATCTCACCTTTGCCCATCAGGTCTCTTCCTCATGACTTTTGCCATGGGTGGGATCTCCCGTGCTGTCTCTTGGCAGATGGGAATACCAGACCACCTTACCTGCTTCCTGAGAAATCTGTATGCAGGTCAGGAAGCAACAGTTAGAACTGGACATGGAACAACAGACTGGTTCCAAATAGGAAAAGGAGTACGTCAAGGCTGTATATTGTCACCCTGCTTATTTAAGTTATATGCAGAGTACATCATGAGAAACGCTGGGCTGGAAGAAGCACAAGCTAGAATCAAGATTGCCAGGAGAAATATCAATAACCTCAGATATGCAGATGACACCATCCTTATGACAGAAAGCAAAGAGGAACTAAAGAGCCTTTTGATGAAAGTGAAACAGGAGAGTGAAAACCTGGCTTAAAACTTAGCTTTCAAAAAACGAAGATCGTGGCATCTGGTCCCACCACTTCATGGCAAATAGATGGGGGAACAATGGAAACAGTGACAGACTTTATTTTCTTAGGCTCTAAAATCACTGCAGATGGTGATTGCAGCCATGAAATTAAAAGATGCTTGCTCCTTGGAAGAAAAGCTATAACAAACCTCCTCATAGTAGTAGTGTTAGTCACTCATTCTTTTTGATCCCACGGACTGCAGCCTGCCAGGCTCCTCTGTCCATAGGATTTTCCAGGCAAGAATACTGGAGTGGGTTGCCATTTCCTCCTCCAGGGGATCGTCCTAACCCAGGTATCAAACCCACATCTCTTACATCTCATGCATTTGCAGGAAGGTTCTTTACCACTAGTGTTACCTGGGCAGCCCTAGCTTACAAACCCAGACAAACTTAGAAAAAAGCAGAGACATTACTTTGCCAACAAAGGTTTGTCTAGTCAAAGCTATGGTTTTCCAGTAATCATGTACAGATCTGAGAGTGGGACCATAAAGAAAGCTGAGCGCCAAAGAATTGATGCTTTTGAACTGTGGTGTTGGAGAAGACTCTTGAGAGTCCCTTGGACTGCAAGGAGATCCAACCAGTCCATCCTAAAGGAAATCAGTCATGAATATTCAACGGGATGACTGATGCTGAAGCTGAAGCTGCAATACTTTAGCCACCTGATGTGAAGAACCGGCTCATTAGGAAAGACCCTGATGCTGGGAAAGATTGAGGGCAGGAGGAGAAGGGAATGACAGAGGATGAGATGGTTGGATGGCATCACCGACTCGATGGACATGAGTTTGAGCAAGCTCCGGGAGTTGTTGATAGACAGGGAAGCCTGGCATGCTGTGGTTCATGGGGTCACAAAGAGTTGGACATGGCTGAGGTACTGAACTGAACTGAGGGGGACTGAGGAAATAAGAGGGTATCAATTATATCAAGCCACCGCCTGACCTTGCTACTGAAGAACTGTATAATTTTTTTAATATCTTTCCTTCATTAAGGGATAATTTACATATAATGACATTACATAACTTAGAGTTCAGCTCAGTATGTGGTGGAACTATTGTAAATTTCTATATTTCTTAAAAAGCATACACAACCTATAGGAGGAAAATGGGAGTGGTAGGTATAAAAATGGTAATAATGCAAATCCTAAAAGTATAATTTACATAGTTGATACATAATAAAAATACAGATTTTAATTGATTTTTGGACTCATGAAATTGCAAATTTACACATGGTAATGGGTCTTTTTTGTGTATAATTGAAACAGTCACGTAAACAAGTTTCAGTTCAGTTGCTCAGTTATGTCTGCCTTTTTTTGACCCCATGGACTGCAGCACACCAGGCTTCTCTGTCCATCACCATCTCCCAGAGCTTGCTCAAATTCATGTCCATCGAGCCAGTGATGCCATCCAACCATCTCATCCTCTGTCGTCCCCTTCTCCTCCTGCCCCCAATCCCTCCCAGCATCAGGGTCTTTTCCAATGAGTCAGTTCTTCACATCAGGTGGCCAAAGTATTGGAGCTTCAGCTTCAGCATCAGTCCTTCTGTTGAATATTCAGGACTGATTTCCTCTAGGATTGACTAGCTTGATCTCCTTGCAGGTCAAGGGACTCTCAAGAGTCTTCTCCAACACCACAGTTCTAAAGCATCAATTCTTCAGCACTCAACTTTCTTTATAGTCCAACTCTCACACCTATACATGATCACTGGAAAAACCATAGCTTTGACTAGATGGACCTTTGTTGGCAAAGTAATGTCTCTGCTTTTTTGATATGCTGTCTAGGTTTGTCATAGCTTTTCTTCCAAAGAGCAAGTGTCTTTTAATTTCATGGCTGCAGTCACCATCTGCAGTGATTTTGGAAACCAAGAAAATAAAGTTTTGTTTCCCCATCTATTTGCCATGAAGTAATGGGACTGGGTGCCATGATCTTAGTTTTTTGAAAGTTGAGTTTTAAGGCAGCTTTTTTGAAAGACAAAAATCCTAGCCACAAAAGGTTAACCAGAATTTTGATGTAGTTAATGATGCAATTCAATAATTTTGACAATATATTTACACTCAGGAAATCACTGCTTAAAACAGGATAAAGAATATTTCCATTGCTTCTGTCCTTTCCTTGATACCTATCCCCAGACAAAGATTTTCTGATTTCCATCATGTAAAGTAGTTTCTCTATCACCACAGAGTAGTCTTTCATACAAATGGAATCATATAATATGTATCTTTTTTTAATTGGCTTCTTTTAGTAAGTTTGATGCTTTTAAGATTCACTGATGTGGTTTATATTAATTCCTTTTTTTGCTGAGTACTACTACATTGTATGAATATACCAAATTTATTTAGTCCTTTCATTGTGAACAAATATTTATTTCCACTTTGGAGGCTATTATAGATAGACTGCTAGTCGTACTCTCATTGAAGTCTTTTTGTGGATGTATGTTTTCATTTCTCTTAGGTAAATACCTAGAGTACAACTGCTGAGGCATATGGTGGATATATGTTCATAAGCAATTGCCTTTCTGTACTCCTACCAGCCATGTATGAAAGCTCCGTTTGCTCCGTTTCTTCACCAACAGTTGATATTGTCAGTCTTCATGTATTACCCATTCTGGTGGGCATGAAACAGTATCTTATTGTGCTTTTTAAAAAACAATTGTATTTATGTATTTATTTTTGGCCGCGCTGGGTCTTCAGTGCTTTGTGCAGGCTTTCTCTGTTATGGAAGGTGGTGGCTACTCTATGTTGCAATGCGCAGTCTTCTCGTGGTATGGTTTTGCTTGTTGCAGAGCACGGGCTGCTGATGCACAGGCTGAAGTGATTGCTTGTGGACTACTTCATGGACTTGGCAGTTGCAGCCACAGGCTCCAGAAATGGGCTCAGTAGCTGTGGTGCACAGGCTTAGTTGCTCTGCAGCATGTGGGATCTTTCCAGACCAGGGATCAAACTCATGTGTCCCCTGTATTGGCAGACGAATGCTTAACCTGCTGCACCACGAGGGAAGTCCTCACTGTGGTTTTAATTTGCATTTCCCTCATGGCTAAGGATACTAAGCACCTTCTGTATGCTTTTTGGCTGTAATTTTTTTGAAGTGTCTGTTCAAACTTTTTGCCCACTTGCCAGTTGGGCTATGCGTATTTTAATTGTTTGTTTGTAGGAGTCCTTCACTCATTCTGAAGGTGAGGCCTTTGTCAGATACATGTATAATAAATACTTTTTAATGTGTCTTTGGCTTGCCTATTCATTTTATTACTAATGTCTTTTTATCAGGCAAGAGGTTTGAATTTGGATGATGTCTGGTGTATACATTTTTTTTGATATGGTTAATGCTTGCATTAGTTTCCTAAGGCTGCCATAATAAATTACCACATACAGTATGGCTTAAAATAACAGAAATTCATTATCTCACAATTCTGAAGCCAGAAGTCTAAAATCAAGGTGTTGGCCAGGACAGGTTCTCTCCAAAGCTTCCAGGTGAGAATCTGTTCCATGTCTTTCTCTTAGCTTCTGCTTTTCCTGACAGTTCTGGTCATTCATTGCCTTGATTCCAATCTCTACTCCATCATCCATTGGTGTTCTCCCTGTACAATCTCTACTCCATTATCCATTGGTGTTCTCCCAATCCCTGGGTTGGAAATTCTCTGTGTTTCTTCTCCTCTTCTTGTAAGAACAGTAGTCAGAGTAGAGCCTACCCTATTCCACTGGACCTCAGCTTAAGTTATATAATTACAACAAAACAACCCTATTTCCTGATAAGGTCACATTCTGAGGTTCCTAGAAGGATATGAGTTTGTGGGAGAGGATACTAAACAGCCCAATACAGTGCTCTTTTTGTCTTATGCTAAAAATCTTGGCGTAAGCCAAAGTCAAGAAGATATTTTCCCTTGTTTTCTTCTGGAAACAGTATGGTTCTAACCCTACATTTCATTCTGTGTTTTATCTCAGATTATTTTTTGTGTATGTATTGAGGTTGGGGACAAGATTCTTTTTTTTTTTTTTCCATATGCATGTCCTGTTGTTCCAGCACCTTGTGTTATAAGGTTAGCCTTTTTTCATTTTATGGCTTGGCACTTCCACTTATTTTTATTACAGTTATGACATCTTTCCTATATGATAATTACCAGAGTTAAATATTGATAAAGCATAATTAGACCATAGGTGAATATTGGTTTCTTCTTGCATCATCCGTATAGTGAAAAAAAAAATATGATTGTGTGTCCTTTAGCTTAAATTTTCACATTGTGGGCAATGATTATGAAAGGAGAGGTTCGGTAGAGGAAAGCATTAAATGAGATGATGGGAGGTTGAACTGTTTTCCAGACACAGAAGGAAGAAAGGACATTCCAGGTAGAAAGACCAAACCTCATGACTCAGGGGCAGAAGGCCCTACATCTAGAACTGGCTCTTTATAACATGATTTCTTTGTGGCAGTTCAAAGTTGAGTTCCAGTTAATCATTTTACAAGCCATATACTGAAAGAAATAGTCGCTGTTGGTGAGCCTCAGTTGAGGAAGATTATATACAGGCAAAGGGACCACAGCTAACCAGCCCCAGGCGAGCGGTCGTTATTTCTTTCTGTCACCATTCTCCTTCAACAATCATTTTACCTTTTGCTTTTCTTTCTTTGGGCTTCCTTGGCGGCTCAGCTGGTAAAGAATCCACCTGCAATGCGGGAGACCTGGGTTCAATCCCTGGGTTGGAAAGATCCCTTAGAGAAGGGAAAGGCTACCCACTCCAGTATTGTGTCCTGGAGAATTCCATGGACTGTGTAGTCCACAGGGTCACAAAGAGTCAGGAAGATTCCCTGGGGAAGGAAATGGCAACCCACCCCACTACTCTTGCCTGGAAAATTCCATGGATGGAGGAGACTGGTAGGCTACAGTCCATGGGATCGCAGAGTCGGACACGACTGAGCAACTTCACTGGTTCACTGATTTTCCTCTTTACTGTCCACCTCTAGTCTTCCACCTCGTACTTGGTTTTCCTACTATAATGTCTATACTGTTGAAGAATTAACTCACTTTCCCCGCCAAGTAGGATTCAGAGAATTGAGACTTCCCAAACTTATTCTACACTATTATTGCTTTTTCTTTTTTGTTTCTCTTCCTCCCCTTAACTAAATTCAAAAGCTGATCCTTTCAGGACTGGACTATGGGGAAGACAGAGCGATAGGGGAGGGAGGCAGGGAAGTCCTTTCTAGAGTGGTGTCAAAGGTGAGTTGGATCCAGCTTCAACTAGTTTGTGAGATCTGATTGTTAAATTTTCAGGAATTTGCAAGTCAGTTATTAAATATAGTCTCTAAGGAAAAGGAAAGATAGCACTAAGTCATGTCTGACTCTTGCAATCCCATGAACTGTAGCCTTCCAGGCTACATGGGGTTCTCCAGGCAAGAATAAGTGGGTTGCCATTTCCTTCTCCAGGGAACTTCCCAACCCAGGAATTGAACCCAGGTCTCCTGCATTGTCGGCAGACGCTTTCCTGACTGAGCTACACAGGAAACATGGGAAATATAGTCACTGTTAAAAATTAAAGTATATGAGCATGATTGAACAAATTATATTAAAAATAAAGGCAATAAATCCCCAAAACTCATCACTTCCCAATTCTTCTGTTATATTTTACTATGGGGACAAATTTTGCGCTTTGTTGAGCAGAGGAAGAGAACCAAGAAAGAAGAACTAATAATGTATAGAATAAGTTTTGCAGTATTTATACCACAGAAATCTATAAATTCTACAGAATCCCCTTCTCCCCTCTACCTACCCTGCTCCCACATATCATAGGGCTAGCTATTAAACATTTGCCAGCACAGTGCTAGTGATATTTTTCTAAGGTAGTTTTGTACTCTCTGGGTCTGAGATTTGTATCAGGCCAACTCTTGGGCTTCCAGGTAGCTCTAGTGGTAAAGAACCCACCTGCCAATGCAAGACATGGGTTTGATGACTGGGTCAGGAAGATCCCCTGGAGGAAGGCATGGCAACCCACTCTAGTATTCTTGCCTAGAGAATCCCAAGGACAGAGGAGCCTGGCAGAGTGCAGAGTCGCCAAGAGTCAGACACAACTGAAGTACAGTCGTGAGACTTAGTAAAGCACAACTCTGTCCTAAGGGACTTTGTAATATTTTTGGAGACCTGACCCGCCACTTCAGTTATCTTGATCTGGGAGTATTTCCCTGTTTTAATGATCCCTTATTCCAGCCTTGGATATGGAATACAGAAGTCCATCTCCATCTTTTCTGCAGAGAACTGTTCTCCCTCTAGACTACCCTTTGGGCAGGATATAATGAGCATGTCCCCTATCTAGCTCAGAGAAGCAGATTCTGGTTGTGCACGTGGATTACCCCCTTTGCTCTACCATCAGAGCCAAAGAGATTCCTACTCATTAGTTTCCCTGGGTGTGAATCAGATACCAGTCTTTCTCTGGAGAACTGTTCTTCTTTCAACCCTTCTTCATCTCAGTAAATGCTTTCCTCTGCTGAGCCACCTCTTTCATAATCATTGTCCACAGTGTGATATTTTGTTTTATTTTATTATTTTTGGCTGCACCACGTAACATGCAGGATTTCATTTCCCCAACAGGGGATCGAACCCGCGCTCCCTGCATTGGAAGCATGGAGTCAACCACTGGACTTCCAGGGAAGTTCTCAGTGTGATATTTTAAACTAAAGCAAACATATTTACTTTTTTTCATACTATATATGATGGGAGAAGAGACCAACACCTACCTTATAGTCTCATTATACTTTATCAGGGTTTTCCTGGTGGCTCAGTGGGTAAAGAATCAGCCTGCAATGCAGGAGACACAGGAGACCTGGGTTTGATTCTTGGGTCAGCAAAATCCCCTGGAGTAGGAAATGGCAACCCACTCCAGTATTCTTGCCTGGAAAATTCCGTGGACAGAAGACCCTGGCAGGCCATAGTCCATGGGGTCACAAAGAACTGGACACGACTGAGCAACTACGCATGCATACTTTATCAATATTTAACTCTGGCAGTCATCAGATATCAGGGAACATATCATGGTTGTGATAAAAGTAAGTGGAGGTGCCGAGTCATAAAATGAAGAAAGGTTAACTTTTAACACAAGGTGCTGCTGGCACAACTGGACAACCATATGGAAAAAAAGTAAACCTTGTCCTTTGTCTCAATACATACACAGGAAATAATTTGAGGTCAATCATGGGACAAGCATCCTGTAATCCAGTAATCCTATCCCTGGAGAAATCTTCACCCATCCGACACACATACGACGTTACTCATAACAGCCTCAAAATATAACCAGCCCACTTACCCTTCTCAGGAGAACAGAGCTAAATGCTCACGAGGAGGAGAATGGACAAATCACGGTATACCGTAAGATGGGCTATCTTATGGTTGAGACAAGGAATGACCTTAGCAGCGCGGATGACCTTTAGAAACCATTCTTACAAAGTTTAGAAACAAGCAAAACTAAACAGTATGTTAGGGTCCATTCATATGCGGTGAAACTCAAAATAAAGGGATAGTTCCAAAAAAAATTCAGGGTAATGACCACCTCTCTGGGAGAGGGAGATGGGCAGCACGGGAAAGAGTTCATAACTGAAAACAACTGGCAACATCCTATGTCTTGACATGCGCATTTCATCACAGTATCTATTTTGTTATTATGTGTCATAGCTTCCACATGAATACATACACACATGTATGTGTGTATATTGTATGTATGTATACACACATCATGTACCATATATGTGAATACTTTATCATCAAATAAAAAAGTTTATATGTATGTCTACATATTCAGTTCAGTTCAATTCAGTTGCTCAGTCATGTCCAATTCTTTGCGACCCCATGAATCGCAGCACGCCAGGCCTCCCTGTCCATCACCAACTCCCGGAGTCTACCTAAACTCATGTCCATTGAGTCAGTGATGCCATCCTGCCATCTCATCCTCTGTCGTCCCCTTCTCTTCTTTCCCTCAATCTTTCCCAGCGTCAGGGTCTTTTCAAATGAGTCAGCTCTCTGCCTCAGGAGGCCAGAGTATTGGAGTTTCAGCTTCAGCATCAGTCCTTACAATGAACACCCAGGACTGATCTCCTTTAGGATGGACTGATTGGATCTCCTTGCAGTCCAAGGGACTCTCAAGAGTCTTCTCCAACACCACAGTTCAAAAGCATCAATTCTTCGGCACTCAGCTTTCTTCACAGTCCAACTCTCACATCCATACATGACCACAGGAAAAACGATAGCCTTGACTAGATGGACCTTAGTCGGTAAAGTCTACATATACAACATATATAATTAAACAAAAAGCATATGTGTACACATATAGAATATCTATACAATATTTTATAGTTTAAAAAGTACAGGAAAAAAACCCGGAAGGGAAGAAATGTGCTAAAGTGATTATCACCCTGAGTGATTATCTCTGAGTTCTGGGTATTTATTTTCTCCACTATAGTTTTCTATTACTTTCCCAATTGCTTAAATAGTAGTGTAAAACTTTTATAATCAGAAAATGGCAATTTTTACAATATAATTTTTAGAATGTCCAGAACATTTGTACTGTTTTTTGAAACCAGATTAGAAACTTCAGTCAAATTTCTTTTCACATGCCCTAGGAGGGATAATCTCTAAAGATTTAACATTGTGTTTAGCTGACAGATGTCAAAATGCTAATGAACACGTTTCAACTACGCCAATACTGTCTTTAAATATTCAGCCCTTAGTTTTACTTTCTTCCTGTCTTTTGAAGATATGCTTCCTGGTTCTATGTTTAGGCTTTTATCCTTTCTATTTCCCATAGCTATTTCCTTCAATAATTCAGAAGCTTTGGATAAACCTGAAGACTGCTTTTCCCACAGCCCTTTAGCAACATCTAGTGGGTATTTAAAAACAGGACAAGACAGTTTCCCACATAATTTAAAGAGCAACTGTTTTGATAGCAAATGTGACTTAGCAAAAAAAAAAAAAAAAGTCTTAAATCCTCAAGACAAATGGAATCTCTCCTGTGATTAAATAACTTTACACATATGGGTGTGTAGGTAAACATTTAAGATAAAATGTAGCTGACGTTTCCTCATCTAACCTGCTGGAATTTAAACAACATTTGTTACTATATTATATAATGGGCATTACCATGTAGAACCATATGAGAGGTCCCTAAGCAAGAGCACCAGAGCAATGTAAAATCCTTCAGAAGCAAAAAGGAAGAGCTTGCATAGAATGCACGTATAAGGAACAGAAGTGCCGAGGTATAAAAGCACAGAGTAAGAGAGAAGGCAGCAGGAGGGAAGGCATAGGGAGGAAGCCAAGGAAGAAGAGCAAACTGAAGCAGAATCAAAGTAACTGGCAAGTTTACAGAATTCACATTTACCCTAACAAAACTGCAGTCCCGTCACTGTTGTCAACCAAAAGGTCGGTGTCTCTTAGCCCTGAGCCTGTGTTAGGTACACAGTCCCCTGAAGATCTTTGCCATATTTCCCTCTGACTTGATGCATTGCCTCTCCCATCATCCTTTCACTAAAAGCTGAGGACCTTGGTAGGTGATAGGGGGTAGCTGATAAGGCATGGGGGGAAAGTTACCTTAGAAACTCTTTGATCTTTCTGTGCCTTACCTGCTCTAGCTGCAAATTAGAGATTAATTTGGTCCCTGTTTCTTTTCATAGACATTTCTCCATGATCATCAACTATTCTTTCTGAAAATGCTTTTACTGTTAGGAAAAATCCATAAAGTTTAGATGGTAATGTTAGCACTCCTGTACACAACTAAGAAGCAAATACCTACTCCTGGATGTCAACATGTGGGGCTGGGCCAAGTTCCACATGAGTTAGGAAATCTCCTGCAAACTGGGACCACTTTTTCCCCTAATTTGGCTTATTGGAAAGGGAAATAGAAGCATTATGAGGAATTCTTGAAGTAGTATGGTGGGGAGGCAAAAAGTACAATGTTGGGGAAATGGAAGCCTTGCCCTATCAGATAGTAAAATGTATTTTAAAAGCTCTATGAATGAAAAGGAAATCGGTCCTGAATATTCATTGGAAGGACTGATGCTGAAGCTAAAGCTCCGATACTTTGGCCACCCAAGAAGAAGAATTGATTCACTGGAAAAGACCCTGATGCTGGGAAAGATTGAGGGCAGGAGGAGAAGGAGACGACAGAGGATGAGATGGTTGGATGGCATCACTGACTCCATGGACATGAGTTTGAGCAAGCTCCAGGGGTTGGTGATGGACAGGGAAGCCTGGTGCGCTTCGGTCCATGGGGTCACAAAACAGAAACCATGGGAACATATTTGTAGAACATATAACCAGGAAATTATTAGTATCCAGAGTATATTAAAAAAAACTTTTCTAAATCAATAAGAAAAATATCAAACAATCCCATAGAAAAATGTTCAAAAGTCATGAACAAGCATTTCATTTAAGAGGAAACTTGAACACATGATAAGATGCTCAACTTTGTTTGTAAAATCAGGGAAATGCAAACTGAAATTAAAAGTAGTACCATTTCACATTTACCTAGATATATTTTCTTAGAAGGTCTTACAAATGTGCATTAGAATACAAGCACAGAATCTTCACTAACGCCTTGTTAATTATTAGCAAAATCTGGAAAAAATATTAAGGCAAATGGATTAATAAACTGTGATATATATTCATGGGCTTCCCTGGTGGCTCAGTGGTAAAGAGTCTGCCTGCCAATGTAGGAAACACAGGTTCAGTCCCTGGGTTGGGAAGATCCCATGGAGGAGGAAATGGCAATCTACTCTAGTATTCTAGAGAAATCCTGTGGACAGAAGGAGCCTGGCAGCCTACAGTTCATGGGGTCATAAAAGAGTGAGACATATATTCACGTAATATGATAAATACAGCAGCAAATCTGAATGAATATAGTTACAAGCGTCAACATGAATGACTCAAAAACATATAGTCTGGCCAAAAGGAAGGTATGAAAAAACATACATATTCACATAATTTTCAAAGGAAAAAGCAAAACTGTTCAAAATATACTGCTTAAACATACACAGATTGTGTAACATTATAAAGAAACTCAAGCTGAACGTGGCAGTGACAGTAGCACAGGTTTTTTGTTTTTTTTTCCAGTTTAGCTATTAACTTATTTTTTTTTTAATTGAAGGATGGATGCTTTACAGAATTTTGTGGTTTTCTGTAGTACAGTTTTTGAATCTCCTCAAATTCCCAGATACACACAGAGAAACTAGATGGTAAAACCAAAAATTTGCGGGCAACATTTTTAACACAACCATTTGCCAAAGTCTCTCCATGAACCTGAAAATACAAACGGGTTTAACCACGCATGGCCCCAAGAGGTCTATGGTACCGGGGGCTGTGCAGGGGGAACCAGAGGGGAACAGGGCCGTGTCTGACAGCCTGAGAACAAGAAAGCCCCAAATAGCCAGGAGACAGTCTCTGGAAAGCACGATTCACTCATTTCAGAACAGCTGCTGAAACTGACAAGGGTATTTGTCCAGTGCAACAGAGGGTGAGTACAAGGGTCCTCCACTTTCAGAGTAAAGTCTAAAAGGCCACAAGCAGACTGGAATGCACAAACTTGTAAAGACAACCAGGCAAAGCTGCCTTTCAAGTTAAAAATCCCATACTGAGGAGCAAGTGCTGAAAATAGGCTTGAAAAGAGTAGAGATGGAATATGTGTCTCCTAATGAAAAAATACTGTTTTGGAAAGTGTACTGTTTCCATTTTTGTATGTATGCATACTATGATGGAAAGGGTACTTTTTACTACTGGTCTCTGTCAGAAGGCCTTCCCTGGTGGATCAGTGAAGGACCCACTTGTCAATGCAGGAGACTAGAGTTTGATCCCTGGGGTCAGGAAGATCCCTCAGAGGGGGAAATGGCAACCCACTCCAGTATTCTTGCCTGGAAATCCCAAAGACAGAGGAGCCTGGTGGGCTACAGTCCATGAGGTGGCAAAAGAGTCGGACACGACTGAGTGACTAAACACCACCACCAACACCTATGACAATCGAGAGCCCCAGAACTGGGATGAATAGCGGTTTATGGGACCGATGCAGAAATGCCAACTACTTTTTCAATATGTTGGCCAAGAAAAGATGTGGACAACAGTGAACAATCCCATCCTGGGACAAAAAGAGATAAAAGATATTCTTTCCTTCCCTCTCCTTCCATGTGTACACAGTTCAGTTTAGATCAGTCGCTCAGTCATGTCCGACTCTTTGCGACCCCATAAATCACAGCACTCCAGGCCTCCCTGTCCATCACCAACTCCCAGAGTTCACTCAGACTCACGTCCATCGAGTCTGTGATGCCATCCAGCCATCTCATCCTCTGTCGTCGCCTTCTCCTCCTGCCCACAAATCTCTCCCAGCATCAGAGTCTTTTCCAATGAGTCAACTCTTTGCATGAGGTGGCCAAAGTACTGGAGCTTCAGCTTTAGCATCAGGCCTTCCAAAGAAATCCCAGGGCTGATCTCCTTCAGAATGGACTGGTTGGATCTCCTTGCAGTCCAAGGGACTCTCAAGAGTCTTCGCCAACACCACAGTTCAAAAGCATCAATTCTTCAGTGCTCAGCCTTCTTCACAGTCCAACTCTCACATCCATACATGACCACAGGAAAAACCATAGCCGTGACTAGATGGACCTTAGTCAGCAAAGTAATATCTCTGCTTTTGAATATACTATCTAGGTTGGTTATAAGTTTTCTTCCAAGGAGTAAGCGTCTTTTAATTTCATGGCTGCAGTCACCATCTGCAGTGATTTTGGAGCCCAAAAAATAAAGTCTGACACTGTTTCCTCTGTTTCCCCATCTATTTCCCATGAAGTGATGGGACCAGGTGCCATGATCTTTGTTTTCTGAATGTTGAGCTTTAAGCCAACTTTTTCACTCTCCTCTTTCACTTTCATCAAGAGGCTTTTTAGTTCCTCTTCACTTTCTGCCATAAGGGTGGTGTCATCTGCATATGTGAGGTTATTGATATTTCTCCCGGCAATCTTGATTCCAGCTTGTGCTTCTTTCAGCCCAGCATTTCTCATGATGTACTCTGCATAGAAGTTAAATAAGCAGGGTGACAATATACAGCCTTGACATACTTCTTTTCCTATTTGGAACCAGTCTGTTGTTCTATGTTCAGTTCTAACTGTTGCTTCCTGACCTGCATGTAGGTTTCTCAAGAGGCAGGTCAGGTGGTCTGGTATGCCCATCTCTTTCAGAATTTTCCACAGTATATTGTGATCCACACAGTCAAAGGCTTTGGCATAGGCAATAAAGCAGAAGTATATGTTTTTCTGGAACTCTCGCTTTTTCCATGAACCAGCGGATGTTGGCGACTTGATCTCTGGTTCCTCTGCCTTTTCTAAAACCAGCTTGATCATCTGGAAGTTCACAGTTCAAATATTGCTAAAGCCTGGCTTGGAGAATTTTGAACATTACTTTACTAGCATGTGAGATGAGTGCAGTTGTGCGGTAGTTTAAGCATTCTTTGGCATTGATTGCCTTTCTTTGGGACTGGAATGAAAACTGACATTTTCTAGTCCTGTGGCCACTGCTGAGTTTTCCAAACTTGCTGGCATATTGAGTGCAGCACTTTCACAGCATCATCTTTCAGGATTTGAAAGAGCTCAACTGGAATTCCATCACCTCCACTAGCTTTGTTCGTAGTGATGCTTTCTAAGGCCCACTTGACTTCACATTCCAAGATGTCTGGCTCTAGGTGAGTGATCACACCATCGTGATCATCTTGGTCATGAAGATCTTTTTTCTACATTTCTTTTGTGTATTCCTGCCACCTCTTCTTAATCTCTTCTGCTTCTGTTAGGTCCATACCATTTCTGTCCTTTATTGTGCCCATCTTTGCATGAAATGTTCCCATGGTATCTCTAATTTTCTTGAAGAGATCTCTAGTCTTTCTCATTCTGTTGTTTGCTTCTATTTCTTTGCATTGATCGCTGAGGAAGGTTTTCTTGTCTCTCCTTGCTTATTCTTTGGAACTCTGCATTCAGATGCTTATATCTTTCCTTTTCTCCTTTGCTTTTCACTTGTCTTCTTTTCACAGCTATTTGTAAGGCCTCCTCAGACAGCCATTTTGCTTTCTTGCATTTGTTTTCCATGGCAATGGTGTTGCTCCCTGTCTCCTTGACAATATCACGAACCTCCATCCATAATTCATCAGCACTCTATCAGATCTAGTCCCTTAAATCTATTTCTCACTTCCACTGTGTAATCATGGATTTGATCTAGGTCATACCTGAATGGTCAGGAGGGCCTAGAGGAGCTATTCCACATTCAAGGTCAGGAGGGGCGGTGGTGAGGAGATACCCCTCATCCAAGGTAAGGAGCAGCGGCTGCGCTTTGCTGGAGCAGCCGTGAAGAGATACCCCACGTCCAAGGTAAGAGAAACCCAAGTAAGACGGTAGGTGTTGCAAAAGGACATCAGAGGGCGGACACACTGAAACCATAATAATATGGCTAATGGAGTTTAAATGATTAGGATAAATGTCAGCGGAGCGGACGCAGGGGTCTGGGTGCTTGTGGCTGACAGTACAATCAAGGGAAGGAGGCAAAGGTCTAGGCCATCCTATTTCCTCCAGATTGACCAACACAAGGCAACAGGGTTAGCAAGGAGGCAGGAAACCTCAGCAACGGCACAGTCTTGGGAGGAAAAATCATGCATTTGGCTGAAATGTCTCAGAAAAGAGGAGAATATGTCAAGACCTGGGCTTGAATCTTTTTGTTCTAATTAAAGAAAAACAACAAGAAGCAAAAGAAAGTCATAACCCAAAAAAGCATGCAGTTGAAATTGCTAAAATTCAATTAGCCACTCCTTTGCCCCAAACTCAGATCAACACGATTATGAGACACAAAGGGCTAACAGAGTTTTTGAGGTCAATTATCTCCCACCTGAAACCAGAGGGGACCCTGAGAAGACCCAGAGGCAAACGCTTAGAAGAATGTAGGGCCGCCTGAGCCTTTGTCCCTGCTGGAAATGGCATCTGGCAGCGGGTGAGAGCACAACTCACTGTTTACTTCTGCTCAGCCCACCTATTATTTTGAAAGCTCCCCTTGGTAAGGCTGTTTTTGCGGTAAATAAAGCTCTGATACTTCATTCCCGAGCCTCCCCTCAATTTTCCCCAATCATGACCTTGTTTTCAGACCTGAGAGATACTGAGTGGTACAGCATGGCATCAAAGCCTGCAAGATGGACTGATTTGGTAGGACCAAAAGTCGCTTCAGGAATCTGTTCAGTCCTGGTGTTTTCCTGTTGCCTTCTTTCCACTGTTTTAATCGGGAGAGTAAGCAATACACAAGATGAACAGAGAAAGTGTAGCGCAACTCATTGTGCTGTCAAATAGGACACTTCCTGTCCTCGGTCTCCAGAGTGAGGTTCTCTGCTATTTAGGCCTGTACTTGCCTGCCTGACTACCAGCTTCCACTGGTTCTAAGGGGAAAAGTATTCCACTAGACCACAGGCTTTACATCTTTGGGTCTCAGTTTCTTCATCTATAAACTGAGCATTAAATGCATCTCTAACTACCTCACACAATGATTGTGAGACTTGAAAAGAGATAAACTCAATGTTGGCATTGAGAAGGTCCAATTAAAGGCATTCCTGTTTTCCATAGTCATGTTCTGAATAATTGAGGAGTAAGACAAAAGGATATCTCAGATGGAGAACTATAATACCACTTTTCTTAGTGATAAAGCTAATTTGAAAAATGGCTTATATCTGTAAGGACATAGAATTCCAAATATAGAACTGAAGAATTAAAAGGACTTACTCACCCAGCATGGGAATACTCAAGTGCCCCTCACCACCTCCTTCCTCCCTTCCCAGTAAACACCTGGAATGTAGGGAAAGGGGAGAATTTATGATTCTGCTGGGTAGCTTGCTTCCAAGAGGAAGACAGTGTTACTGAGCTGAACATGGCTAGTTTACACTTCCAACCCTACCAATCTATTATGTCATCTCTTTTCTGGGGAAATGCAAAAAAAAAAAAATGAAAAAAGGACAGAAAGAATGAGGGACATCATACAAGTAAAGCCATCTCCATATGGAAGGGCATTTCAGAAATATGAAAAAAGAAATTGCCTTCACTTTCCCAAGAAACAGATCTTGTCACACCACAAACACGCTTTACACTTGTATTCAAAAGCCGCACTTTAAATGTAGTACTTCATGTCTCTAGCAAATGCTGGGACAAAGTGAACCCTCCTACACTGTTGGTAGGAAATAGAAGTTGATGCAACCACTGTGGAAAAAAAGTATGAAGGTTCCTTTAAAAACTAAAAGGAGAGTTGCCATATGATCTAGCAATCCCACTTCTGGGCACAAATCCAGACAAACTGTAACTCAAAAAGATACATGCACCCTTATGTCCAGAGCAGCATTGTCCACAATAGCCAAGACATGAAAACAGTCTAAATGTTCACTGACACACTAATGGATAAAGACGTGGTATATATATATACAACGGAATATCACTCAGCCATAAAAAGAATGGAATCATGCCATTTGCAGCACCATGGATGGACCTGGAGATTATCACGCTAAGCGAAGTAAGTCAGAAAGAGAAAGACGAGTATCGTATGGTATCACTTATACGTAGAATCTAAAATATGGCACAACGGAACTTGCGTTCAAAACAGAAACAGGCTCACAGAGAGCAGATTGGTTTCTAAGGAGAAGGGTGGGGGGTAGGGATGAATTGGGAGTCTGGGAGTAGTAGATGCAAACTGTTACACATAACGGGTAAACAACAAGGCCCTACTCTATACCACAGGGAACTATATTCAATGTCCTGTGATAAATCAGATGGAAAAGAACTGAATCACTTTCCTGAAACTAACAATGTTAGTTAGCTAACAACGTTGTAAATCAACTATACGCCAATAAAAATTATTTTAGAAAAAATGAAAATGAAACCACACACACAAAAGCTAGTGAGAGAATCCCTTTCTCTAGTTTGCTACAACAGTTTAATGTAACATAATCACGGCGATAACATCGCCTCATTTTTGGCACATTCTACTGGTTAAAAGCAAACAGCAGGTGTCACTCTTACACGGGGCAAGAGATTATACAATGGTGTAACCCATGGGAGGCAGGGATTGCCTTACAGTGTGTCTACCACACGTGGTGTGCAATGGCACTACAGACAGTTCATGCATTATCACCTATGGTTGGTACTGTTACCACAATAATGATGACTGTAAGGATGTGGTGATGAACAGATTTTCCTGAGTACATTGTAGCAGTTACAGAAGAAAAGGAACTCAGGCTTTCAAACTCTCAGCTTAAGTCATCATCATAGAACCCGAGGGTTTCTATGGCAGCCCTAAGGTTTTCAATGTTTTGTGGCCATTAAATTTCTCCTATGAAAGTTAGGGCATTGATTGGGAAGAAGTGGGAGCCTGAAACTTAGAATGAGTCCCTCTGTTTGGATTAAGTGAAGCTGAGATTCTTGATTCTCGAGACACCCCTTGCTTTCAGTGTGGGGAGCTTACACTCTTTTGGTTTGAGTCGGCAAGCCTTAACTTGCTGGAAAAAACTGTAATGATTGTACCTGAAGTGGGTGCCCATAAGAGGATGACTTTGTGGCTCAGCTGGTAAAGAATGCGGGAGACCTGGGTTGGGAAGATCCCCTGGAGAATGGAAAGGCTGCCCACTCCAGTATTCTGGCCTGGAGAATTCAGTCCATGGGGTTGCCAAGAGCTGGACACGACTGAGCAACTTTCACTTCACTTTCATGCTCCTTGAGATTTGCCCCTGCACTCTATCCTGTCACAAGATCCATAACCAGGGTGAGACTGCACATTGCTTCGGGGAGATAAGTACAAAGTCTGACACGGAAGGAAATAGCTTACTCTCTAAAATAATGGCAAAATTGTGCTACTTTCTATTGGCAGAAAGCTGGTGAATATGTGAATGCACGGGTTTGGCCAAGGAGGACAACATGTAACTCTTGATGGATCAAACGTTATTGCTGCGGGTGTGCTTGCCGGTGATTCTGGATTTAACGAGTTAGCAGTGGTGCACCTTTGTTTTTATCCAGCAGGGCCTGCCGCCCACTGTCACAGTCTTGCCCGAGGGATATGTCAATTTACCTGCTGTCTGCCAAAATTAGCAGAGATCTTGACTGTCTTCGATTCTATTAAGCATCACACTGGTCCGTTACTAATTACGCCTATTGGCCTAATGAGCAAGAAATTTGCAGGTTTTTTAGATTCCTCCTGCTGTGCTATGCTAAGTCACTTCAGTCGTATCTGACTCTTTGTGACCCCATGGACTGTAGCCTGCCAGGCTCCTCTGTCCATGGGATTCTCCACGCAAGAATACTGGAGTGGGTTTCCATTTCCTACTCCAGGGGATCTTCCTGACCCAGGGATTGAGCCCGCATCTCTTGTCTTCTGCTTTGGCAGGCAGGTTCTTTACCACTAGCACTTCCTGGGAATAAGGGCTATTTGAACCCCATGAATATTTAGGGGCCTGTCACCTCAGTAAAGCTTCTGGGCATCCGATGGTCTGGACCATGCCAAGGTATTTCCTCAAAGGTGAAGCGCAAGTTACTGCCCCTAGATGGCCTACCTTTAAAAAAGGCAGAATGCCTGGGGGGAACGTGCACCGCACTGGAGTCATGATACAGAGCTAGTCACTGAGTAACTGGACAGATTTCCAGACTTTTTTTTTTCTTTATTTCTCTGGAACTTAGATTGACTTCACTCTCAAGCCCCCAGTTCCACTGAAAGTAGAAAACATAAATCTTCCTAACTCAAGCTTTCCTAGTTTCAACTGGATGCGATCTCTTGTAGAAACAGACATGAAAAGCAAGGCATGTGTAGCCTCTACTCTTGTGTTCCCAAGCTCATCTAGTTTTTCTTTTTTTTTTTTTTAACTTTAGCTTACAATTCTGAGTGGATAGAAAGTTCAGGCTGCAGTACAAGCTGCTCTGAAGCCCTATGACCGAAATACCAATAACCAATAATACTCAAAGGGTCTAGGGCAGGGGCTCCCAACCCCCAGGCCGTGGACCAGTACTGCCCCATGCCAGGAGCAGTAGGAACCCAGTGCATGGCAGGAGGTGAGCTTCCTCTGAGTCTCCCCATCACTTGCATTACCCCCTGAAACATCCCGTCTCCCCATCCATGGAAAATCTGTCTTTCACAAAATAGGTCTCTGGTGGCAAAAAGGTTGGGAACCGCAGATCTGGTGCACGTCTATCTAGAGACTTCTGTAAGCACCAATAGGCAATTTAGAGCAGATACCTTTAAGATTTGGAAGCAATTTATTATCATCTCTTTTTCAAACAATATTAATCTGAAGTTAAGTAACTTGTCTAAAGACGGACAGGTGGGAGGCAGTAGAGCCAACATGAACCCATGTCATTTGAATTAGCCAGCACACTCTATTGGCTTCAGTAATAAACACACAAGACTTCAATTATAGCACTGGTTGTTGTTATTATTGCAGGGTCCCCCAGGGGCTCAGCGATCAAGAATCTGCCTGCAATGACATGAGCTTGATTCCTGGGTCGGGAAGATCCCCTGGAGGAGGAAATGGCAACCCAGTACAGGAATTTTGTCTGGAAAATCCCATAGACAGAGGGGCCTGGGAGGCTACACTCCATGGGGTTGCAAAAGAGTCAGACACAACTGATTGACTAAAGAACAATAACTTCAATTATGGGACTTATCTTGATCTAATCTATGCCTAGTCTTCCCACTAAATGGTAAATTAACTAACATGAAGTCACTGTTTCTTGATATCCCCACACCACCCTGCAGAATGCCTCACACAGAATGGATACTGCATTAAATGTCTGTAGGATTTGATAGCTACATCCCCACCCTTGAGGTATAACACTTACCTACTGCTGGGAGCCAGCGTGAGGAACTCCGCCCATGGCAAAGGTCATGAGGAAAGAGGCTTAGCATACACAAAGGCGTGATCAAGCCTCAGGAAACCCCCTGTTCCCAAGCATCTAACCCCAAAACCAGTCTGTTTTATGCTCTCACGTACACCTCTGACTTTACGGGGGGCTCTCCCCCATAACCAATTCTCTCGGAGAAGGAGTAAACGTGCAGCTCCAAGGCAATAAAAATTCCTGGGCGTGACAAGAGTGTTTCAGCTTACAGACTCCTCTGAAGGTTATCTAGCCCACCTGTATAGGTTCGTCCGGCCACATGTGATTGTTTACAGCCTCCAAATCTGAGAGGCACGAGATGTTTTAGACTTACTAAAGGCAAATTCTTTTGGGGAGTTAGAAATTATTAGTATAGTGGGTTGGTTAGGAATTATATTGGTGAAGGGTTTTTCATTTGTTGTGTCAATAATTGCTGCTAATTCCCTGCTCTGGGTGGGACAAGGGTGTCTCAGGTCAAACCTCTCTGCTGACAGACTAGCTTGTGTGACAGGATTATCCATACACCTGCCACATGATTGTTTACTACCTCTCAACCATAAACAGCACAGAGAGTTTTGGGGTATTTTGAGAGTCTTAATTAGCATAGGGCTTTTTCTTCTTGTTGAGTCAATGATTGCCACCAGGCCTCCATATCCTTAGGCACCTGGGAATATATTAATAAATACAGTAGTTTTTGATGTTAGCAGTACTAGACTTTTTGAGTTAATGGATTTTCTCTTTCATAATAGATCACTGTACTTTGTTATAAATCACTGTGTAAGCATATAGGAGAAATAAGTATTAACCTTTAAGATTAATCATGTTAACCTGGGGTTAAATAAATTCCTTTCTTGATTGTAACTCACTACACCCTCACCCTATAGGAATGTAACTTTATTTGGAGGGTGGTGCCTGGTTTAAGAAAAAACACCCTTGGAAGAAATAAGTTTTTTGGTTATCAGAAAGAAAGGATCATAAAATGTCAGCAGGTCTCACTCATGGCCAGAAGATGATGTACCTTTTTTATACATTTATGTGAAGCACCTGATTTTGATAAAGGTCAGGACTGCTGACCCCCGCGTGACACTGTATTCATCCCTATGTGTAACAAAAGGTATATAAGCAAACCCCAAAATAAAGAAATCGGATCAGTTTCTGGAAAGACTGATTCCCCCATGTCGCTTCTTTCTTGCTCCCATTTTTCTGGCTGAATTCCCATCTGGAGCATGGATGCTATTCCACGTAATCCAAGTTATTCAGCCTCTTTTTCTCCACTAATCTTCCTACTACACTATCCGTTTCTAATCTCTCTATATCTGAGATTAAATATGTATTTTTCCAAAGACGCCGACTCCGTCCCCCCACCTTCGGATCACCCTGGATCCACCGGGGCTGGACCCCAGCAGCCTATGATGTGCTGACTTGGCAATCAGTGAGTATCATAGCAGGGCTTCTTGGGTGATTCCGTGGTAAAAATCTGCCTGCCAATGTAAGAATGCCAGAGATGTGAGTTCGATCCCTGGGTCAGGAAGATCCTCTGAAGAAGGAAACAGTACCCCCATTTCAGTATTCTTGCCTGGATAAAGCCAGAGACAGAGGAGCCTGGCAGGCTACAGTCCACGGGGTCACAAACAGTTGGACATGACTGAGCAAATGAGCACGTGCACGAGTATCATAGTAGCTTTCCCCTGCCAAACCCAATGCCAGGGAGTCTAAGTTACATTAGAATCAGAGCATCTGTGTGCCCATGCCTGTGATCCTCTCTTGCTCGGTGCTTTCTCATGGCATCTGCTTTAGAACCCACCCAAACAGAGCATGCCTCTCGTCTGTGGGCAAAGTCATATTCCGAGTCCTTTGATCACAATGAAACAGAAATTATACAACCAAAAAACAGACATCTGTAATAGGGTTTCATTCTTCTAGCCCAACCAAGTACAGTGCTAAGCAATATCCAGATATTAAATTGTTCTTGCGTTTGACTGAAGGCATAATTCCTTTACTTTTGACCCTAGGCCTCAAAGCTAGTGGTGATGCCATTTTGTGAGCATAATCAGGTAACCCCATGCAACAAATACCCATTTACAAAATTTCACTCTGGGCCTAAACTGTGGGCCCAGGTGACACCCAAATGCCATTCTCTTTTACATTATTCAGGACCCTGAGAGTCAACCTCCCTAATCTCTATAGCAAGAAAGAAAGCGCAAGGTATGACTTTTCAACAAAGCGGGTTAGAGCAGGGGATTTGTGGGCATTATTACTCGTGAAAATCAACATAGGCTTTGACATGTTTTGCTAAAGAACAACAGACAGTGTTGATCCATTTCCTCCTCAGGAGACAGTAAAAGGACAAATTGACATCAGGAGATCTTAGACATCATGGGGTCTTCCACCACATTTGTCAGCTATACCATGGGATTTTATGTCTAGTGAAATTCTTCTTAAATGAGAAATCATAAGAATGAGAGGACATGTCTCAAGGCCATAAGACTGTCTCTGGGCCTCTGTGGAGGTACCACTTTATGAGCTGTTCAGTACTCTGTATCACCTATCTGACTTTACCAAAATCTTTGGGAAATTCTAGAGTGAGATATGCTTGGCTCACTCATTCATCCAACACACGGTTTTGGAAATCTTAGACTGTGGGGAAAACTACTAAGTCTTCTGGAGTGAAGAGGAATGTGAATGGTAGACAGAGCAGATGAGGTCTCTTTCCTCAAGGAATGTGGACTTTAGTAGCAGGAAATCAGACAAGCAATTGTGCTACTGTGTGAAAAGCTATAACAAAGGAGGTCCAAGGATACAGGAGTTAATTCAGGGGAAGGAAGGAAACCCAGAAGAGGAGACATCTAAATGGACATCTGGGGAATTCCCTGGTGGTGTAGTGGTGAGGACTCCACACTCTTATTGCCAAAGGCCCAGGTTCAATCCGTGGTCAGGGAACTAAGGTCCCAGGAGCCATGTGATGCAGTCAAAAAATAAATAAGTAAACAAATAAAATGGTTAATTTTTTTAAAATGTCTATTAAAAAAATAGACATCTGAAGGATGTTTGCAGGTCAGGAAGCAACAGTTAGAACTGGACATGGAACAACAGACTGGTTCCAAATAGGAAAAGGAGTACGCCAAGGCTGTATATTGTCACCCTGCTTATTTAACTTCTATGCAGAGTACATCATGAGAAACACTGGGCTGGAGGAAGCACAAGCTGGAATCAAGATTGCCAGGAGAAATATCAATAACCTCAGATATGCAGATGACACCACCCTTATGGCAGAGAGTGAAGAGGAACTAAAGAGACTCTTGATGAAAGTGAAAGAGGAGAGTGAAAAAGTTGGCGTAAATCTCAACATTCAGAAAACTAAGATCATGGCATCTGGTCCCATCACTTCATGGGAAATAGATGGGGGAACAGTGGAAACAGTGGCTTCCTTTATTTTGGTGGGTTCCAAAATCACTGCAGATGGTGATTGCAGCCATGAAATTAAAAGACATTCCTTGGAAGGAAAGTTACGGCCAACCTAGACAGCATATTAAAAAGCAGAGACGTTACTTTGTCAACAAAGGTCCGTCTAGTCAAAGCTGTGGTTTTTCCAGTAGTCGTGCATGGATGTGAGAGTTGGACTGTGAAGAAAGCTGAGCGCTGAAGAATTGATGCTTTTGAACTGTGGTGTTGGAGAAGACTCTTGAGAGTCCCTTGGACTGCAAGGAGATCCAACCAGTCGATCCTAAAGGAGATCATTGGAAGGACTGATGTTGAAGCTGAAACTCTAGTACTTTGGCCACCTAATTCAAAGAAGTGACTTCTTCGAAAAAACCCTGATGCTGGGAAAGACTGAGGGTAGGAGGAGAAGGGGACGACAGAGGATGAGATGGTTGGATGGCATCACCGACTCACTGGACATGAGTTTAGGTAGACTCCAGGAGTTGGTGAGGGACAGGGAGGCCTGGCGTGCTGTAGTTCACGGGGTCGCAAAGAGTCGGATACGACTGAGCAACTGAACTGATCTGAATTGAAGGATGTTAGACTTTGCCATATGATAAAGAGATGGTGGGGCTAGGAGGTGTGGGAACACTGTTTTAGGTGAAAATAATCGAATATTTGAAGATAAGGAAGAGCGGAAGAAGGAACAAAACAGTGGGACTGCGGCACACTGTTGACAGTGTTCAGGCGGCGAAAGATGAGGCTGACGGTGGAGACGGACGACGGGCTCCAGGGTGCCGAAGGGTGCCGGGTGCCTGTTGGGTTCTTTTCACACAAAATATAGTGGACTATACAGAGCTTCCTGCAATTTTCTTTTTTCACATATATCTTGGATTTTTTTTTCTACTAGCACATACATAGCCTATGCATTTTTTTCAAGTTGCATGGCATTCCATTGTACAGATGCACCAAATTTATTTAATTAATTAGAAGGTGATAGACATCTTTTACTACCGTGAATGATGCTACAGCGTATCGTTTTGCCCATGAGAACATAGCCCCTGCTCTCCACGACTGCTTTCTCAGTCAATCCCCACCTCACTCTCCACTCCACAGAGGCTGAGAAAAGGGCTCTGGTGCAGTTAGTTTATTGAAATGTAATTCCAGGAAATGGCAGAAAGGGAGTAGGGAGAGGGAGGTGAGGGGGAGGAAAGAAAGTAAGTGAAGGAAATGCCAATATTAAAGTGTGTCTTAGAAGTTGCCAGGACCCCCGAGACATGTACAGAGCATCCCAGAATTGTTTACATGGAGACAAAAGGCTGGAGCATTTATCCGAAGCCTCCCATGGCCTACTAGACAAAGCTTGCGTTAGTTCTCCCTCAGGGCCAAGCCGTATTTCCCCTACGAGAAGCTCACTAAAGGTTACTTACTGTCAGCTGAGATGAGTCTGAGAAACCATAAAACTGTCCACAGCAAGCTGGCTGAGGTATGTGGTGGGATTATAGAAACATCAGTTATATTTGCCTTTGTGAAATTCAGAAGAAAAAGGCGCTCTATCTAAGCAGAGCCAATTCTGCATTCTCCTTGCTTGGTGAGTAGATAGCATCTCTGTGTTAATTTGAAAAAGACTTCTTTCTCTAGGCTTTTCTCATCCCTGCTCCAGGGCCAGCGTGCACAACTAGAAAAGAAAATAGACTGAATTTCAGCCCTTTGGCCAAAGGCATTCAAGCAGTAACAACTTGTACGACCATATCGCACGCCCCAGGATGTCTGTATCGGGAGAGTCATTTTCTCAAAGTAGCCCAGAGGTATCCAGTGGTTCTTTCCCCAGTTCCGTGGATTCCTTACGTGTCTGCAGATCTCTGGGCACCCTCCCTGTGCGTGCTCCTCTCTGAAGCTCTATTCATAAATGCCATCCGCCCTGGCCTCAGTTCAGTTCAGTCGCTCACTCGTGTCCAACTCTTTGCAACCCCATGGACTGCAGCACGCCAGGCTTCTCTGTCCATCACCAACTCCTGGAGCCGGCTCATGTCCATCAAGTCAGTGATGTCATCCAACTATCTCATCCTCTGTCGTCCCCTTCTCCTCCTGCCTTCAATCTTTCCCAGCACCAGGGTCTTTTCCAATGAATCAGTTCTTCGCACCAGGTGGCCAAAGTATTGGAGTTTCAGCTTCAGCATCAGTCCTTCCAATGAATATTCATGACTGATTTCCTTTAGGATGGACTGGTTGGATCTCCTTGCAGTCCAAGGGACTCTCAAGAGTCTTCTCTAACACCACAGTTCAAAAGCATCAATTCTTCAGTGCTCAGCTTTCTTCATAGTCCAACTCTCACATCCATACATGGCTACTGGAAAAACCATAGCTTTGACTAGACAGACCTTTGTTGGCACAGTAATGTCTCTGCTTTTGAATATACTGTCTAGGTTGTTCATAGCTTTTCTTCCAAAGAGCAAGCATCGTTTAATTTCACTGTGAATTTGGAGCCCAAGAAAAGAAAGTCTGTCACTGTTTCCATTGTTCCCTAATCTATTTCCCATTAAATGATGGGACTGGATTCCATGATCTTACTTTTCTGAATGTTGAGTTTTAAGCCAATTTTTTGACTCCCTTTCACTTTCAACAAGAGGTTCTTTAGTTCTTCTTCGCTTTCTGCCATAAGGGTGGTGTCATCTACGTATCTGAGGTTATTGATATTTCAGCCAGCAATCTTGATTCCAGCTTGTGCTTTATCCAGCCTGGCATTTCACATGATGTACTCTGCATATAAGTTAAAGAAGCAGGGTGACAATATACAGACATGACATACTCCTTTCCCAAATTGGAACCAGTCCGTTGTTCCATGTCCAATTCTAACTGTCGGTTCTTGACCTATATACAGATATCTCAGGAGGCAGGTCAGATGGTCTGGTATTCCCACCTCTTGAAGAACTTTCCGCAGTTTTTATGATCCACACAGTCAAAGGCTTTGGCGTAGTCAATGAAGCAGCAGTAGATGTTATTCTGAAACTCTCTTTCTTTTTCTATGATCCAACAGATGTTGGCAATTTGATCTCTGGTTCCTCTGCCTTTTCTAAATTCAGCTTGAGCATCAGGGAGTTCACAGTTCATGTACTGTTGAAGCCTGGTTTGGAGAATTTTCAGCATTACTTTGCTAGGATGTGAGATGAGTGCAATTGTGCAATAGTTTGAACATTCTTTGGCATTGCCCTTCATTAGGATTGGAATGAAAACTGACCTTTTCCAGTCCTGTGGCCACTGTTGAGTTTTCCAAATTTGCTGGCATATGGAGTGCAGCACTTTCACAGCATCATCTTCCGGGATTTGAAAGAGCTCAACTGGAATTCCACCACCTCCACTATCTTTGTTTGTAGTGATGCTTCCTAAAGCCTACTTGACTTTGCATTCCAGATGTCTGGCTCTAGGTGAGTGATCACACCATCATGGTTATCTGGGTCATGAAGATCTTTTTTGTATACTTCTTCTGTGTATTCTTGCCACCTCTTCTTAATATCTTCTGCTTCTATTAGGTCCATACCATTTCTGTCCTTTATTGAGCCCATCTTTGCATGAAATGTTCCCTTGGTATCTCTAATTTTCTTGAAGAGACCTCTAGACTTTCCCATTCTATTGTTTTCCTCTATTTCTTTGCACTGATTGCTGAGGAAGGCTTTTTTTTATCTCTCCTTGCTATTCTTTGGAACTCTGCATCCAGATGGGTATATTCTTCCTTTTCTCCTTTGCCTTTTGCTTCTCTTCTTTCATAGCTATTTGTAAGGCCTCCTCAGGCAACCATTTTGCCTTTTTGCATTTCTTTTTCTTGGGGATGGTCTTGATCCCTGTCTCCTGTACAATGTCATGAACCTCCATCCATAGTTCATCAGGCACTCTGTCTATCAGATCTAATCCCTTGAATCTATTTCTCACTTCCACTGTATAATTGTAAGGGATTTGATTTAGGTCAAACCTGAATGGTCTAGTGGTTTTCCCTACTTTCTTCAATTTAAGTCTGAATTTGGCAATAAGGAGTTCATGATCTGAGCCATAGTCAGCTCCCAGTCTTGTTTTTGCTGACTGTATACAGCTTCTCCATCTTTGGCTGAAAAGAATATAATCAATCTGATTTCGGTGTTGACCATCTGGTGAAGTCCATGCATAGACTCTTCTCCTGTGTTGTTGGAGGAGGGTGTTTGCTATGACCAGTGCGTTCTCTTGGCAAAACTCTGTTAGCCTTTGCCCTGCTTCAGTTTGTACTCCAAGGCCAAATTTACCTGTTACTCCAGGTATCTCTTGACTTCCTACTTTTGCATTCCAGGCCCCTATTATGAAAAGGACAACTTTTGGGAGTGTTAGCTCTATAAAGTCTTGTTGGTCTTCATAAAACCGTTCAACTTCAGCTTCTTCAGCATTACTGGTTGGGGTATAGACTTGGATTACTGTGATATTGAATGGTTTTCCTTGGAAATGAACAGAGATCATTCTGTCATTTTTGAGATTGCACCCAAGAACTGCATTTCAGCCTCTTTTGTTGACTATGATGTTTACTCCATTTCTTCTAAGGGATCTTGCCCACAGCAGTAGATATAATGGTCATCTGAGTTAAAGTCACCCATTCCGATCCATTTTAGTTCACTGATTCCTAAAATGTCGATGTTCACTCTTGCCATCTCCTGTTTGACTACTTCCAATTTACCTTGATTCATGGACCTGACATTCCAGGTTCCTATGCAATACTGCTCTTTACAGCAATGGACTTTACTTCCATCACAAGCCCTGGCCTCCCCCTGGTCTAAACTCTATTCCCCACACCAGAGGCCCCCTGAGCCTGCCTTGCCTTGTCCAGCTTGGAACCTCTCTGCAGGCAGTGATCTTGGACACTGAAAGCATTCACCTTGCTTGTGTCCCCACTCTCTCCGATCACTCTTCTTGACTGCCTGGTGGCCAATATTTTGAAAGTCATGATTTCATATATTTGGTATTAATTTACAGTTGTTAAATATTAATATGAAGGTAAATTTGGTATGAGTTACTCCTTTTTGGCCAAAAATGGGAATCTCTGTATACACATAAAAAAAAAAATTATTATTGGGCTGGTTCGGATCTTTGTTGCATCAGGTGAGATCTTTCCTTGCAGTGCATGAACTCTCTAGCTATGGCTCAAGGGCTTAGTTGCGTGGCATGTGGGACCTTAGTTTCCCAACCAGGATTGAACCCACATCCTCTGCATTGCCAGGTGAATTCTTAACCACTGGGACACTAAGGAAGTACCTGTATATGCATTTCTAATTTTGATAAATCCTCCCCGAATTATTTTCACGCCAGTGGTACCGATTTGTACTCCAACTGGCAGCAACATGTCAGGCCTATGTCTTCATGTGCCAGCCACAAGACAGAACATTATCAAAATGTGTTTACCTTTGCCAGGCTGATGGGTGAGATGGTGTCTAATTGATAGTTTTAATATGCATTATCTTGCTGTGAGTGATATTGAGACTCTTTTAGGATAGTTAAGAACCATTTGCATTTCCTTTCCCATGATCTCTTTACTCATATCTTTTGCCCATTTTTTCTGGGTTGTTGGTATTTTTCTTTTTGACATATGTCAAGGTCCGTTATTTCAAAGGATCACATTATCAGCTGAAGGTCACATCAAGTCAGAGGCTAAGGTCATAGTGTTTCATTTATGAAGTAGCATCATATTTTAGATTTTGCCTTAGTATTTCTTGAGTAAAATGTGAAAATGAAAATACTTTCTTAGCTAAAATAATGGTCTCAATACATGAGAAGTGTTAGTCACTCAGTCATGTCCAACTCGTTATGACCCCTTTAGGACCCCACCAGGCTCCTCTGTCCATGGGGTTCTCCAAGCAAGAGTGGGTAGCCACTCCCTTCTCCAGGGATTTTCCCAACTCAGGGGCCTAACCCAGGTCTCCTGCATTGCAGGCAGATTCTTTACTGTCTGAGCCACCAGGGTAGCCAATATATGAGAATACATATGTAAACATGTTTTGAAGCAGGAACTTCAAAGACAGGTACATTTATTACTATGTAAGTGCCTTGAGGGAAGAGATCATGTCTTATTTTTATAGTTTAATACATTTTGTCTTTCTCGCCACATATATATATATATATATATATATATATATATCCTCTATCTTAAAAGGATTCTCTGATAAAAATGGATACACTACCCCCAAATTTTAAGCTTTCCTTTTATTATTATAACTCTGTCTTCTGGCTTCCTTTTTTAGACTGCATTTTCTTCTGCTTATATGCTAATTTTCCTAGTATTCAGCATATATTTTTTTCAACCCCTTGAGGAAGGATTTAATATGTCTTCATTTTCATTAAAAAGAACTCAGCTTTACCAAACTTTTGAAATCAATTTTTCAAAACCAAAATTTTTGTTATTGAGACAAATGTAAATATAGTGAAAAGCATCCATCTTAAAGGAACAATCTGATAAGGGTAAATCTAGAGACAGGATGCTGGATGTCTGCATTATAGTGGTGTAAGTCATTACTTTTCTCTCCCCTTTGATTTCAGTTAAGTGAACATTCATAATTAAAACAAACAAACAACAACAAAAAAAGTGCCTCTGCAGAGCACACCAGGACAGCTGAAAGATCTATCCGTCTATGCATAGGAAACTGGGTGGACTGGACCACAGAGAAGACGGCAGAGTGAGAGACGTGGTGGTACAGCCAAAGGCACCCAGGGCCGTGGCTGGTCCAGCAGCAAGCCAGCTCGAGGAGGTGGAGGGTGAGGGCGGGAAGCGGGGGTGAAAGCCACGCACGCGGCAGCTGCAGGGACAGTTGCTCTCTCTAAGGAGAGCCCACAGTGACTAGCAGGGACAGAAAGGAAAGAGACGCTTTCACATCTCTTGCTGCCTGTCTTGGGAGGCAAGGAGATGGCTCATGGACCTCTGACACCACCCCAGGCTTGAGGATCCCCCTACTGCGCTGTGTGTGAGTCGCTCAGTCGTGTCTGACTCTTTGCGACCCCATAGATTATAGCCTGCCAGGCTCCTCTGTCTATGGACTTCTCCAGGCAAGAATACTGGAGTGGGTAGCCATTCCCTTCTCCAGGGGATCTTCCCAACCCAGGGATTGAACCCAGGTCTCTTCCACTGCAGGCAGATTCTTTGAGCCACTAGGGAAGCCCCTCTACTGGGCCATAGGCATATTCAAGTGCTGAGCACACACGTTCCCTACTTCCTGAAATAGGTGCTTCTGCTGCCACCACGTTTGCTTTTTTTTTTAAATGCACTATGGGTCAGGCCCAGAGCAAGAACCCTAAAACTTGTGCTGTAGCACCACTTTCTGGAAACAAAAGGAAAGTTCCTAACTACCCACCTGTTAGGTAAACAAAGCCTTGCCTGAAAAAAAGGGCGTGCATTATTTCCAATGCAGCAGCAGAGGCAGTTTTCATCAAACATCATAAAAAGTCACGGTGATATGGTATCATAAAAGTAAAATGACAGTTCTTCAACAGCCAAACCCAAAGACATGGAATATTGAGATGTAAATCATAAAGAATTTAAATAGCTGTTTCGAAGAAAATCCATGAGATACAAGAAAGCTCAGAAAGGCAATTCAATGAATCCCAAAATAAAATTAGGGAACAGGAGTACTTTACCAAAGAGATGGAAATTCTAAAAAAATAAGCAAATACAAATTCTGCAGGTGAAGAACCCAATAGATAAGATGAAGAGTGAATGACAATGCAATGGAAATAGAACAGCTCTTGTGGAAGAGAGAGTGAGTGAGCTTGAAGGTAGGAATGTAGAAATGATTGGGGTGGAAAAGGAGAGAGCACTAAGATTTTTAGAAAGTGAAGAAAACCTGACTCCATTAGAAGAGCCAACAGAAAGGAATTCCCTGGTGGGCCAGTGGTTAGGACTCCATGCTTTCAATCCTGGGGCTAAGGTTCGATCCCTGGTCAGGGAACTAAGATCCAAGCCAAGTGGTATGGCCAAAAAAAAAAAGCCAACATAAGAATAATGAGTGTAATGACTGTCCCAGCAGCTGCAGAGTGAGAAGGAGAAGAGTGTACTTAAAGAAATAACAGTTGAGAACTTCTCAAACCTGGAGAAGGAACTAGAAATTTGAGTCCACAACGCTAATAGAACACCTTATTATCTCAACCAAAAAGACCTTCTCCAAGACATACTGTATCAAAACTGTCAAGAGACAGCCATAAAGAACGGATTTTAAAGGCAGCCAGGGAAAAAGACAGTAGCCTATAAAGTCACCCCCATTAGGCTATCAGCAGATTTCTTAGCAGATATAACAATTGTGTGTGTGAAGCAGTGCAATATATTCAGCAATTAATAACAGATATTAAGGGACAAATAGACAACAATACAATAATTGTGTGAAACTTCAGTACTAGAACCTTGAAGATGAGGAGTGCAGTGGCCCACCAGTGGAAGTTGACAATGACCAACTGAGAGCGTCATCGAAGCCGATCCTCTTACAAGAAGCTGCCCAAGAACTCAATGTCAACCATTCTGCAGTCACTTGGCATTTGAAGCAAATTGGAAAGGTGAAAAAGCTCAGTAAGTGGCTGCCTCATGAGCTGACCGCAGATCAAAAAAATCGTCATTTTGAAGTGTTATCTTCTCTTATTCTACACAGCAACAAGGAACCATTGCTCAACTGGATTGTGATGTGAGACGAAAAATGGATATTATAAGCCAACCGGCAAAGACCAACTCAGTGGCTGGACGAGAAGAAGTTCCAAAGCACTTCCCAAAAGCTAACTTGCACCTATAAAGGTCACGGTCACTACTGGATGGTCTGCTGGCTGTCTGATCCACCACAGCTTTCTGAATCCCAGTGAAACCACTGCATCGAGAAGTGTGCTCAGGAAATTGATACAATGCACCGAAAACTGCCATGCCTGCAGCCAGCACTGGTCAACAGAAAGGGCCCGATTCTTCTCCCAGGCAATGCCTGACTGTGCATCGCACAACCAAAGCTTCAAAAGTTGAACAAATTGGGCTACAAGGTTTTACCTCATCCGCCATATCCCCCTGACCTCTTGCTGACTGACAGCCACTTCTTCAAGCATTTTGACAACTTTTTGCAGGAATGCTTCCACAGCCAGCAGGAGGCAGAAAATGCTTTCCAAGAGTTCATCCAATCCCAAAGCAGGAATATTTATGCTACAGGAATAAACAAACTTATTTATCATTGGCAAAAATGTGTTGATTGTAATGGTCCCTATTTTCATTAATAAAGATGTGCCTGAGCCTAGTTATGATTTAAAATTCAGGGTCTGAAACTATAATTACTTTTGCACCAACCTAGTAATAAATGCTCATGTTAAGAAATCAGAAAGGTCTCAAATAAACAACCTTACTTTATACAAGGAACTAGACAAAGAACACACTCAGCCTCAAGTTAGCAAAAGAAAGGAAATAATAAGAACCAGAACAGAAAGAATTGAAATGGAGACCAGAAAAACAATAGAAAAGGTCGATAAAACTAAAAGCTGGTTCTTCAAAAAGATTTTTTAAAAATTGACAAACTTTCAGCTAAACTAAGACAAAAGGAGAGAAGATTCAACTAAATAAAAATAGAAAAGATATTACAGAAATACAGAGAATCGTAAGAGACTACTATGAATAGTCATATGAAAACAAATTATACAGAACGAAAGGATACATTTGTAGAAACACACAATCCAGGAAGACAGAATAAGGAAGAAACAGAAAATCTGAACATAACAGTAAAAACAGAGATTGAATCAGCAATCAAAACACCCTCAAAATCTCCAGAAATCTCCAAAGCTAGATGACTTCACCAGAGAATCCTATCAAACGTTTAAAGGATTAACACCAATCTTCCTCAGTGGAGTTGCTCAGTCATGTCCGACTCTTTGCGACCCCATGGACTGTAGCCTACCAGGCTCCTCTGGTCTGTCTGTGGGATTTTCCAGGCAAGAGTACTGGAGTGGGTTGCCATTTCCTCAAACTCTTCCAAAATATTGAGAGGGAGGGAACTCTTAGAAATTCATCCTGAACAAAGTTAGCATTACTTTGATACCCAAATCAGATAAGGGCATCACAAGAAAAGAAAACTGTAGACTAATACCCTTGATTAATATAGATGCCAAAATTCTCAACAAAATATTAGCAACCTGAATTTAAGAACACATGAGGATTATACACCATGACCAAGTGGAATTTATCCCTGGGATGACGTAAGGATGATTCAATATATGCAAATCAATAAGTATAACATATCACAGCAATGGGCTTTCCAGGTGGCACTAGTGGTAAAGAATTCGCCTGCTAATGCAGGAGATATAAGAGACTTGGATTCCATCAGATTGGGAAGATTCCTTGGAGGAGGGCATGGCAGCCTACACCAGTATTCTTGCCTGGAGAATCCCAAGGATGGAGGAGCCTGGCGGGCTACAGTCTATAGTGTTGGAAAGAGTCGGACATGACTGAAGCAACTAAACCAGCACCACCACCACCATCATCATATCAATAAAATGAAAAATAAAAATCACATAATCATTTCAATAGACACAGAAAAAGTATTTGACAAAATATAACATCTTTTCATGGTAGAAACACTTAACAGACTGGGTATAGCAGGAATATACCTCAGTGTAATAAAAGGTGTGTAGGACAAACTCACGGAGAAGGCAATGGCACCCCACTCCAGTACTCTTGCCTGGAAAATCCCATGGACAGAGGAGCCTGGTGGGCTGCAGTCCATGGGGTCGTCAAGAGTCAGACACGACTGAGCAACTTCACTTTCACTTTTCACTTTCATGCATTGGAGAAGGAAATGGCAACCCAGTCCAGCGTTCTTGCCTGGAGAATCCCAGGGACTGTGGAGCCTGGTGGGCTGCCGTCTATGGGGTCGCACAGAGTCGGACACGACTGAAGTGACTTAGCAGCAGCAGCAGCAGCAGGACAAACTCATAGCCAACATGACACTCAATGGACAGAAATTTTCAGTGTTTGCTCTAAGATCAGAAACAACGAGAGGATACCCACTCTCACCACTCCCATTCACTGCAGTACTGGAAGTCCTAGCCAGAACAATTAGGCAAGATAAAGAAGTAAAAGGCACCCAAAACAGAAAGGAAGAAATAAAATTGTCATTGCTTGCTCATAATATGATCTTATACTAGAAAGTCCCAAAGAATCAGTTTAAAAAAAAAAAAAAGGAAGAAAAACCCTTATTTTTACTCATGAACACACAAACTGTGTATCTCTTAACCGTAAACTGAATAACTCTATTCTTTATCAGAAATATTGTCTACTGAATTCTCTTTCTACAAAGTCACCCAAAACTAAAGCCTAAAAGTCATCCTGCACTTCCCTGGTGGCTCAGTGGTAAAGAATCTGCCTGCCAGTGCAAGAGATCTGGGAAGGTCCCACATGCTGAGGAACAGCTAAGACCCTGAGCCACAAGTATTGAGCTTGCGCTCTAGAGCCGGGGAGCTGCAGCTGCTGGACCGACAAGCCGCAGCTACGGAAACCCGGCTGCTCTAGAGCCCTGCAACGAGAGGCCACTGGAGCCCACAGCATGAAGACCCACAGCAGGAAGTAAACAAGTGAAGCTATGTTTAAATGTCATCCTATACAAAGGGACTCACCTACAAAACAGAAACAGACTCGCAAACACAGAAAACAAACTTACAGGTAAAAGGGGGTGGCAGAGGGGATAAACTAGGAGATCAAGATTAGCAGATACAAACTACTACATATAAAAGAGATTAAAAAATAAAGTCCTACTGTATAGCACAAGATATTCAGTATCTTGCAATAAACTATAATGGAAAAAGAATGTGAAAAAGAGAATATATGTATATTAATATAGAAATGTACTTTGCTATACACCAGAATCTAACCCTAACACAACATTGTAAATCAACTATACTTTAATAAAAAATTAATTAATTAAAAATAAATCATCCTTTCTTTCTCCTAATCCCTTTTCCCAAATCACTGAGTCCTTCACATTCTTCTAGCTTTTGAATTGTCTCTTAACACGTCCTTGTCATTCAACCCTTATTACTCTGCTTTGGTTCTTAAACACCATAATTTCTCATCCAATTTCCAGATCTTCAGTTCCACTCTCTCATTTTTCATTCTACCTCCAAGTGATTGGTTTAATAAGCAAGTTTATGAAAGGAGCCTAAATACTCATTGCCTGAAAATGATTTGTTTACATAGATGTCCTAAGAGAATCTACAGAAAAACTGTTAAAAATAGCAGGACTTGGTAAAGTGGTTGAATATAATAAAACATTTTTAAAAATAGCTTTCCTTTATAAGTAAATAGAAGGGAAAAGTAATCTGTTCATGGTGGCAAACAAAATACCTAAACTATCATAGGCAAGCTAAAAAAAAAAAAAAAGAAATACGCCATGAAGAGAAAAATAGCAAACCTCAGAAATATATAAATGCAAATAAAGGTCTTCATTATTTTTTCTCATGATAAACTCCTAATTTTGTAAGAAAATGTGTATAAATTTTTGTTCCTTGTAGACACATCCTGTCGATGTCCTTGGTAGGAGAGGACCGAAGAGTATGAACGTGTCAGTTCAGCCCACATTAATCTGTGGATTTATCAAATTGCCACCAGGAATTGTTGAGGGAGAAGAGCGCTTGAGGAACTAATCTTAAAATTCACGTGAAAGAACTTGTAAGAACGGCAGGAAAATTTTACAGAGAAGAACATTTAGGAGGACTAGGCTCCCCAGCTATCAAAACACTATAAAGCCACAATAAGTAAAGGTTTAGATACAGCAAAAGAATACAAAACTGAATGAAACAGAAAAGGAAATTCCCATAGATTTGTATAAACATCATAATATAACAGCTATTTTATATAATTTAATTGGGAAGAAATGGATTATTCGAGGAACAATTGGGGAGCAAGGGTTAGATATTGAGAAAAAAATATTAGTTGTTTAAGATTTTGATGTCATTTATTTATCTAATCTATTCCAAACCATAAATATGAAAGTATTTCTTAATAGTTGCCACCTCATGCCCCAGAGGTGAGTTAACCGGTCTGAGTTAAATGCCTCCCGGTGAACACACTGCATTGCAATAATTGTTTCACTTGTCTGTTGCCCAACTCAGACAGGGACAAAGACCTGGGAACTCAGACCAAGAGGAGAACTGCTGTGTGTCCCATCTTTGTTTGAGTGAGTACTCAGATAGTTGTGTTTGACTTTTTGCAACCGCATGGACGGCAGCCAGTGAGGCCCCTCTGTCCATGGGACTTTCCCGTCAATACTGCTACGTGTGGGTTGCCATTCCTCCTCCAGTGGATCTTCCAGACTCAGGGGTTGAACTTGCATCTCTTTCATCTCCTGCATTGGCAGGCAGATTCTATACTGTTGAGCAACGGATGAAGCTGTTTATTTTATATTAAATATCAATATGTATAGTTTTCATAACAGAAGAGAGGGAACACTGTGTGCCCAGGCTTGTAAGCAAGACTCCGTTTGATAGCTTTTATTACTCAACTGATAACAGATGGTTGGGTAACTCAAGATTTCCTTTTAGCTGCACAAGTTTAAACAATAGCAATTTCAAAACCAAGATGTTAGTTAAGTGCAGATTAATGGGGATTTGAAAAGATACAGTAGTAAAATGAAGATAAACAATACCCCCAAAGAATAGAGAAACTTCAGCTACATGACGTCTATCTTTTATTCTACACGGAATAATACCATATCTTCTTGTGTGCTGTGTGCTTAGCTGCTCAGTCGTGTCTGCCTCTTTGCGACCCCATGGACTGTAGCCCACCAGGCTCCTCTGTCCATGGGGATTCTCCAGGCAAGAATACTGGAGTGGGTTGTCATGCCCTCCTCCAGGGGATCTTCCCGACCCAGGGATTAAACTCAGGTCTCTTGTATTGCAGGCTGATTCTTTACCATCTGAACCACCAGGGAAGCCCAAGAATACTGGAGTGGGTACCTGTTCCTTCTCCAGGAGATCTTTCCCAGCCAGGAATCAATCCAGGGTCTCCTGCATAGGAATACCATATCTTCTTACATAACTCTAATTCCTCCCAGGTTTATTTCCTCATCTGCCAACATTGAAAGAAAAATACAAGATTCTTTGGCATGGCACATTTTTTTTCCTTTTTTATTTTTTAAAATTTATTTATTTTTATTGAAGCATAATGGCTTTATAGAATTTTGCTGTTTTCTGAGGGCTAACAGTGTAAAGTTGTTGTTATTGAGCATTTTATAAACATTCATCAAGGTAATTTTTTTCCCACTATGTTGCAGGAAACAGCTACACAGCATTGTAAAACACTATTATCCTCATAATGGCACAATGGAGCAACCATGTCTAGGTGTATAGAGTAGAGGAGAGGGGAGACTATGTTCTACTAGATTTCCAAACAGCTCAACAGCAGCAACAGTGAGGTCTGTAGGGACGATAGTGGTGGTGGCGGCTGTTGTTTAGTCACTCATTTGCTTCCGACTCTGTGATTCCATGGACCGTAGCCCACCAGGCTCCCCTGTCCATGGGATTTCCCAGGCAAGGATACTGGAATGGGTTGCCATTTCCTTTTCCAGGGGGTTTTCCCAATCCAGGGATCAAAACCCCGACTCCTGCATTGACTGGCAGATTCTTTACCTCTGAGCCACTGGGAGTACCCAGTGACCTTTAGCTGGCTATTCTTCTCAGTATGGCGGCCCTTTTCAAACCGAAGGCAGTGTTCATGAGCAGATGACATGGGCAGCCTAGAGAGAGAAGCTGAAGGAGAAGAGCTGGTGGCTGATAGTTGGGAAGAAAAGGATTAGGGAGAAGTCTACTGAGGGCAGTAGGTTGCCTAAGACTCTAAAACCCAAACAAGCCATCCTTGTTTCTGCAGCAGTTTGATGGGCCCTTGTGTTTACGCTGACAGCTTCTCTCTGTCACTGCCTTCTTTCAATCAACCAACCACCTGACCCACCCTCTCATGTCTCCTACTTACTCATAGTTTCTGCTTACTCATAGCTTCCATGTGCCATATTCTGAGTCTTTTGGATTCTGTTCCTGCCACCAACTCCTTGGTTCCTTCTTCAGACCCACAGTTCAAATTTCCTAGGAAGAGAATCAGCTTCAGCAAACATTGTCCCCATTAAAATAGAGTTTTCCTATCAGGAAATGTAATAATCACAGGGCTAAGTCTATGGATTATGGAGATATCTGGGACTTCAACAGTCAGCAAGACCTTTGGGGGAGAAAGTTCAATACCAGACGCGGAAGGGGCCTGCGGACATAGCCACATAGGCTTGCCTGGTACTACGACACAGAAGGAAGAACTTGAGAAAGTGGGATGGATGGGGAGTCACAACATGGGTTTTGTTTCATTAGTCGCCTGTAGTCTATTCCCATCCATATGTCCTACAGGCGAAGGGAAGTTCTGGGTCCTGGAGTTTTGGAAGTTTGGGCAGCATTTTTCATGTCTCTCTTACAGTACTTACCTCATTGTAATTATCAGTGTACTTGTTTCAAAACACCAGATGGCTCGCTCCATGAAGCCCAATATTGGTCTTATTTATCTTTGTGCCCTCAGTGCCTGACAGGGATGATGAGAAACTGCTCAGTCAAGTCCAACTCTTGGCTACCCCTTGGACTATAGCCTGCCAGGCTTCTCCGTCAACGGATCATCTTGGCGAGAATACTGGAGTGGGTTACCATTTCCTCCTCCAGGGGGTCTTCCTGACCCAAGGGTCAAACCCAAGTCTCCTGCAGCTCCTGCATTGGGAGGTGGATTCTTTACCACTGAGCCACCTGGGAAGCCCGGCCTGACACAGAGTAAATGCTTAATAACTATTGATTTGAATGAACGGTTCTGGCTTGGAATCTGAATATTAAGAATGTTTCCGAATAAGTTGAAAGATCATAGTATCATGGTATTTTTTTCCTATTTTGTACTTGAAAAATATTAGCAGGAAAGACATTACATCTTCTGAGATCTTTCAATACATATTGATAATGTACATAATCTGAATTTTTTTAAACGCCTTAATATACATTTCTTTACATATTTTGCTTTTTACCATCAACATTCTTTTGTACACAGATTTCCAAATATTGATATAGCCACATAGTAGATATTTTTATGAACTTCCACAGTCTAAAATCATTGTCTGCTTAACCATGTCCCAATTATTGGATGTTGAGAGATGTTATGATGTCCAACAGAATAAAGACTTGTGTACATGTATAAGTTAATTTTCATCTCACCATAGAGGTATTTAGTTTATATTTAAAATACTCCAACCAAGAATCTGTACTCCTGAGATAGATACACAAGCATTCCAAATAACTTATTGAAACCTACCCAGTGGTTTGCTGATTAGCTGAGGGACATTAGGTATAACTTTTATTGGTGAAATGAGTGGTGTTCAAGATTCAAAGACTGGGCTTCCTTGGTGGCTCAGATGGTAAAGAATTCACCTGCCATGTGGGATATCTGCGTTCAATCCCTGGGTCAGGAAGGTCCCCTGGAGAAGAAAATGAACCCCACTCCAGTATTCTTGCCTGGAGAATTCCATGGACAGAGGAGCCCGGCAGGATACAGTCCATGGGGTCGCAAAGAGTAGGATACAACTTAGCAACTAACACTTTCACTGCACTTTATTGATGAAATGAGTGGTGTTCAATTCATGAACAGGGTGTTAGAATCCAAGAAGCCCCACAAGTTATTACTCTTGGTGGAGCATCTGAGGTCTAGAGCTTTGCTTTATCCAGCAGCTGTCACTTCAGAAAAGATTCCTGATAACTGCAGGGTGAATTGCTGCCGAGTCCACTAAGAGTGAACCGCCAACTTCAGATACAAGTCAGATGCCTGAAGCCAGAGATTGAGATCTGCCCTGAATGTTGGTTACCAGATAACTTTTGTGTTCGTTTGCTTACAAATAATTAGGCAGAACTTGTTTGAAGGTTTGCGTATAATTTGGAAGCAAGTTTGTCAAACAGAGGTACCTTCCACCTATTTAATCACCAGAGTATTTGTTTGTACCTGACAACTGTTGAACAAACTGGCTTATGTCAGTTCTCAGCAGACAGCTTGAAATATTCCCTGTCAAAAGTAAGGGACAAGAATCTGAGGTCTTTGATGTTTAAGTGATTTGTTCAAGACACACACAACTTGTTATGGCAGGGCTGAGGCCAAGCCACAGGATCTTGTAGCCTAGAACTGTAAAAACACACATCTTCTCTCTCTATTTTTCCAAGGACATTCAAGTTTTTCTAATAATGGTCTGTGTGGTGATCTTGAAAGCTAGATAAAATTTTCATTGCTTCAAAGCTGTGTCGGGAAAGTTCAAGGTTGGCATATGACAACCTGAGTCATTTGGAGGCTTTATTCATGTTTAGGCTTATTTTCAAGTCTACTAATCTTCATAATCTCAATTTAGTGATCTAATTTGGATGACATCAAACTAGATCAGGTTAAAGTTATATGATTATGTTCGACTTCAATTATAGTTACTAATCATTCTAGACTGCTACCAATCGCTTACACTACATATGTGATCTTACAGATTCACATGTTACTTTACTGTACGTTTTTGGAGGCCTAAAATATTCATTTTCTATAGAGTGTGTGCATGCATGCTCAGTTGCTTCAGAAGCATCCGACTCTTTGCGACCCTATGGATTGTAGCCCGCCAGGCTCCTCTGTCCGTGGGAATCTCCAGGCAAGAATACTGGAGAGGGTTGCCAAGCCCTCCTCCTGTGTAGTACATGTGCTATGCTGTGCTTAGTCCTTAGTCATGTCTGACTCTTTGCTGCCCCACAGACTGTAGCCCACCAGGCTCCTTTGTCCATGGGGATTCTTCAGATAAGAATACTGGAGTGGGTTGCCATGCCCTCCTCCAGGGGGTCTTCCCCACCCAGGAATCAAACCCAGGTCTCCTGCATTGCAGGCAGATTCTTTACCATCTGAGCTATAGGGACGTCCCATGTAGTGTATACATATACACTAATTATTTCACAGCTCGCTCCTTACATGAGATTTTTTTTTTCAAACTGGCTTCTGTTATTAATCTGGCTGACTTTGGGTGAGTCACTTAATCTCTCAGGAAGTCCTCATAGGAGAATTAAGGTAGAAAATCTCTAAGAACAATTCTAACTTCAAAACTGCCCTTCACCGTTCACAGTTTAGATACCCCTCAACATTCATATTTACTTTCAAAGGGTATTCTATACTTCTGTCTTCTTTCTAACTTGGATCAGGCAGTTTGGAAGGAAACCTGAAAATCCCCTTCACCATTTCCCTTGCACCTAGAACCAGCCCTCTGAAGCTCTAAACTCTTCAAAGTCAAAGAGACATCTTAAAAAGAAAACCTTCCTTTCTCATCTAGCCTCTAAATTCCCTTCTACCCTATTCATGTCTAAGGTTCTACATTCTTCAGTTTTTCTGAGACTGTCACCTTTCCCTCTTTTAGACAAAACACTTTTCACTCTAAATGCATTTTCTACTTCTAAGAAGGGAAGCAAATGTCAGCTAGCATCTCTGTCCCAAAGTGTAGGTTTGTCCAAACTCTCACCAATTTAAAATATTTTGCGTAAGCAAAGTCAGTTTCACTCTTTTACCTCTGTTCCGTTTAATTAAATTTCTTTTCTTTTGTCTCATCAAAAAATAATCACCAATCACTATACAAATTTGGAAATTATGGGAAACTGTAAGGAAGCAGATTTTTTAAAAAAAAAAAAAAAAAGGGGAAGAAACAGTGATAAATGAACTACCCCAAGACAGCCACTGACCACAGTTTGACAGTTTTCCTCTTAGACTCTTCTGAGTCTCTGTAGTTACTTTTCACTTTTTCCTCCCACTTACCCTTCCTGTATACCTTCAGGGTCTGAGAACTCTCAATCTACCCAAACAACCAGACTGAAGGATGAAAACTTTTAGAACTTGAAAAGGAAATTAAGTTCTAGAATAGGCAGAACAATTTCCTCTTTTTCAGACCATGTTTACACCTCAACTTTAAAAAAAAAAATTATGAGGGCTTCCCTGGAGGTCTAGTGGTTAAGAATCCAGCTGCCAATGCAGGGGACACAAGTTTGAGCTCTGATCTAGAAAGATCCCACATGCCATGAAGCAACTAAGCCTCTCTGCGTCAGCTACTGAGCCTGCGTGGTGTAGAGCCTTGAGCTACAACTCCTGAAACCCACGGACCTAGAGCCTGTGCTCCGCAAGAACGCCCGTGCGCAGCAATGAAGAAGAGTAGCTCCCCCCGTAACCACAGCTAGAGAAAGCCCCCACACAGAAACGAAGGCCTGGCCCAGACAAAAGTGAATGAAGAAATCTTTCTAAGAAATTATGAACATTTTCAAACACATGAAAAAGTTGAAAGAGTAATGAAATGAAAACCTGAATGCCTTCTTCCTAGACTGAATAATCGTTAACATCCTAAAATTTTGCTTTATTCCCATCAATCATCTACATATACATTTTTTTCTTTTGAACCATTTGAAAGTAAGAAGCAGACATGGAGGCACTTTACCCTCAAAGACTTCAGCATGCATCTCCTAGGAAGAAGACATTCTCCTAGATAACTGCATATCATTACTTAAACTAGGAACAGTAGTTCCACACCACCGTGTAGTATCCAATCTATATTGAGATGCTTTTAGTTGTCCCAAGAAGACACTTTGTGTTGCTTTTTTCTTTTGAACAAGGATTCAATCAAAGAATCACAGGTGGCAGTTAACTGTCTCTTTAGTCTCTCTTAGTTTAGAGCAGTCCCTTCTTGTTTTTCTTTTTAAATGAGCTTTACTTTTTGAAGTCAGACCCTATTTTAAGACCATCCTATGAATTCATTCCCCATCTCAGAACTAGCACAATCCATTACTTTTCACTTGTACTCCTCACTCAAGTCCTGATTCCATCTCTCTGATACTTACTGTCGAAAAGATTATTTTTCTAGAGAGCATCCCATATCACCTTCCAAATCAGGCCTGGTGAACCAAGCCGTGCATCCTTCATGGAAGTATGAGTTGAGCTTGGCTGACTAGCATGAATCTCAAGACTTGGATAGAAGCTACTGGGCGTTACTCCTCTCTTCTCCCTAGACTTGAACTTGAGAGCTTCTGAAGCAAGAGTGCCCACAGGTATCCTGCTGCCAAGAATGAGGAAGAGCCTGGAGACACCAGGGCCACACTTTGAGCCAGAAAAAGAGGCCAGCTTGGCAGAGGGAAGAACAGAGAACTAGGGGAAAATAGACCCTGGGAAGCCTGAATCTAGTGTAATAGAAGTCAGATCTAACTCCTGGACTTTTTAGTAATTGAGCCCATTAATTCCCTTCGGGGGCAAGCCAGTTTGTACTAGTTTTCCTAACACTACAGTCTAAAGAGTCCCAGCAGATGTATGCTTTATAAATTCACTTTCACAATAATCACTGATTCTTACAGACTCTTAGAACTTGAGCCTCAGCACCATCATTTATCAATATCCCACCATCTTCTTCCTGAATACTTGTTTTGTTTCATTTGCAGAGTTCTTTAAGGATAGAAACTTTACAGGTTAGCTGATCTTCTTGTGGCCTACATATTTCTATTTTCTAATTGCTTTAGCTGATTTGTTTTCTCACTGCATTTTCTTTGATATCTCAAGCTTTTATCACCAATTCTAATTGAAATCCTCGCTAATGAGTTCCCTGAGAGTTATCACTTATTTATTAATTCTGTAATGATATTAACACTCAATTCACTTCCATAGCATTGAAATCTCCTTTCTATGATATTTTACCACCTAGTCTTTGAACTTTCACTTTAGTGAATTTATGTTGTTAATACTATTATTAATTGCTCTAAATCATTCATTGTTCTGAAATGAGAAGGAGTGAGAGACATTTTTTCTTTTCCTTGAGTTATATTTTCTTCTAGAGTAGATTCATTGTCTATTTCTTCACGTGCTTACTTCTATTCATTTATGGTTTAAATGAATTATGGTATGTTTCTCTAGTTGCCACGCCATCTCTTTTCTTCTTGCTCATGTCTGAAGTGGGCTGCCATGTCTAGACTCTAGGGCAGTGGTTTTCAACTCAGGGTGATTCTGTACCCCAGAAAACATGGGGATATTTTTGGTTGTCACAACTCGGGTAGGAGTTGGGGGGGGCAGGGTTTGCTACTAACCTTTAACAGGTAGAGGTCAGGGATACTGCTAAACATTCCATAATGCACAAGGTACTCCACTCCCCCACAACCAAGAATTATCTGGCTGAAAATGCTAAGTGCCCCAGTTCAGAAACCCTGCTCTAGGGCCTTCTGTTCATCTGGTGTCTGATCTATGACATGAAGCCGCTGTCCTTGTTATTCTTCCATATTTCTCTTCCTTTAAAAAGAAGAGCTTGCCAGCTGAATAATGGGCTGTCCTCGTTTCTCTGTATAACTGGAGGGGAAAAGGGATGAGTCCTTCAGGGACCGTATGCACCTGTTATTGCGGTACCCGGGCTTTGCTCTGTTTTCTGAGATTTCTTATCATCAGGAAGCCTCTCCCTGGGTGGAGAAGTGTCTGTTTCTATGGCTTCTGATCATATTCTTAACCCAGCATGGAACCAAGAAGATGGTGAGATCGTGCAGTTCTTCTGACGCCTGTTTTTTGTGGGGTTTCTTTTGGCCGCACTGCATGGCATGTAGAATCCTGAGCAAGGATCAGACCTGCGCCCCCTGCAGTGGAAGGGCAGGTTCCTAACCACTGGGCCCCACTGGCCCCAGGGAAGTCCCTTTCCTGCCTCTGTGGCCATCCTGTGGTGATGGTGGCTTCTCTTTAGGGATCTGTGACTTTTCCCTGGTCTATCTGCTGACCACCTCCGTCCATTTCTCACCTGTGTGTGTTTGGGTGAGCTCATTCGTGCCCCACTTTTTGCAACCCCATGGACTGCAGCCCACCAGGCTCCTCTGTCTATGGAATTTTCTAGGCAAGAATACTGGAGTGGGTTGCCATTTCCTTCTCCAGGGGGTCTTCCAAGCCCAGGGATCAAACCTGTGCCTCTTAGGTCTCCCGCATTGTCAGGTGGGTTCTCCACCACTAGTGCCACCTGGGAAACCACTGGAAGTTGTTGAGATTGGATCAGATACCCTAATTCTTTTGCCTTGCTCAATTGGGCTGGGATAAGATGAAGAGAGGGTCAACGGTAAAAATCTCTTTATTGCTTGGCTACTACTTACTTTTCAAAGTTTTGACCTAAAGCTGTAGTCCTTTCCTTGCTTTATTGCTATTGGTGAAAACGTCTCTCTCTCTCTTTTTCTGCCTTATGAAGATTTTATCAGGTGGTAAGAACAGGAGATTTTTGTGTTCCGTCTGTTTTCTTTCCCTCTAATTTTCCTACTGTAGCAATAGGTATTAAGATACCCCTGACTCAATATTTTATTATGCCAATATTACTTTATTATTGATCTTGGATGGCTATGAAACCAGGCCACCCAGGAAGCCACAAATCAATATACTCACTTGTCAAATATAGTTTTCAAAACACATGGAAGAATTGACAGTCTATGGCCATACCACCCAGAACAGGCCTGATCTCATCTGATCTTGGAAGCTAAGCAGGGTCGGGCCTGGTTAGTACTCAGATGGGAGAATCCACAAACCTCTGAACCTCAGAGTCCAGTCTTTCTGCCTCAGAGGGGCCTGGCACACAGCTGTGCTGACTGTTCTGATCACTGGCGAGAGCTCTGTAGCTTTCAGCGTTTACCTTCACTACAAAAAGGCAGCATGCAGGGCACCATCTGCCAACAGACACAGTCCTCCCATCTGCAATGCCAAGGGGGAAGGCTGAGCAAAGAGACAGCTCCACAGACAGCCCAGCCAACACCCTGGCAGGATGTTTGACCACAAAAACACTACACTCCCTGTATGTGCTGCGTTTGGAATGTCTCCCAATTTGCTAGACTCTAGTCAATGAGGAGCTAACAGCTGGACATAAATACCCATTTTTCATAGCCAGGAGAGGGTCAACTCCACAAGGGCTGTCTCTATCTGCCTTTGGCTTGCTGATTTCTCTTCCACAGCTACAGTTCATGAGAGATCATAAAGCTGGCCGAAAGCAGGTGGGAGCTATTTCTGGCTGTGGGCCAAGAAAGCAGCAGATTGAGAGGCAGGAAATGATCAGCCCTTCTTCTCTCCAAGTGGCCGGCCTCCCAAACACTGACGTTCCAGGAAGACTCGGAAAACTTCAAGAAATTCTGTGAAATCTTTCAACTGGTTAATTCCATAGCTATATTAGCCACCATAAAATTGGTAGGAAAATAATTTTTCAATTATTTGTTTCTTGGAATTCAACCAGTGGCTAACCCGCTCAGGATAGGCTGAGCAGATGTGACCAAATCAGACCGCAGAGCCTCATCATCCCTGGAGTTTCCTTTGGTTTCTGAAAGTTTGAAGCCTGACTCTGTTGCGCACTCACGTCAAGTGTTTGGCTTGCATGGATGCATGCTCAGTTGTATCTGACTCTTTGCAACCCTGTGGACCGTAGCCTGCCAGGCTCCTCTGTCTATGGGATTCTCCAGACAAAAAAATTGGCGTATGTTGCCATGTCCTGCTCTAGGAAATTTTTCTGACCCGGGGATCAAATCTGTGTCTCTGTGTCTCCTGCGTTGACAGGTGGATTCTTTACCAATGAACCACCTGGGAATCCTAGGCTGTTTGGCAGCTTTCAGCAAATTGTTAATTGGCAAATTGGCTTTTGATGAAATCATTTTCAGGGAAATGACCTAGAGCCCACTTCCCTCCCAAACACTGGTCCCTTACCACCCACTCTGGCCCTTAGCAAGTTGCCCATTCCAGACTCTGGCATTGACAACCTGTTTCTGATCCTAGTCTGCTTCCCAGGTCTCTGACCTCAGCTCACACCTGGCCAAAACCAGCCATTGCAGGGCCATTAATCAACTTGCCTGACTTACCTTAAGCCTTCTAAACTACTTATCATCCTTGATCTCTCAGAGTCATTGTCTCTGTCTTTCTCAAAGTTCTCTGTTGTTTTTAACTGTAAGTCCTGTGGACTTACCCTTCCAGGTCAAGGCTGCTACCCTCTGGTGGAGTAAGCTGGCCCTCCTTGGTCACAGTGGAAAGCCTTCAGAGTCATTCTAACTCATCCTCTCCATTTTCTGCTCTATTGGTGTCTCTGAGCTTTTACTCCCAGCACTTCTGGCAACAAAGGTGTTGGGTGTTTTCCAACACCCCTTTTCTAACTCTGCTACACCAGCTGGCTGCCCTGCAATCGAACTGAATTCTGACACTACCTACCTGGAATTAAAGCTGAAGCTCCAATACTTTGGCCACTTGATGTGAATATCTAATTTATTGGAAAAGATCCTGATGCTGGGCAAGATTGAAGGCAGAAGGAGAAGAGGGCAACAGAGGATGAGATGGTTGGATGGCATCACCGATTCAGAGGACATGAACTTGGGTAAACTCTGAGAGATGGTGAGGGACAGGGAGGCCTGGTGTGCTGCAGTCTGTGGGGTTGCAAAAAGTTGGCCATGACTTGGCAAATGAACAACAACCACCACCTGGAATTAGAATCAGAGCCCACGAGTTAAGGACTCAATCCCACATGACTGCCCCACTTCAAATGCAAGTCTTAAGCCCCAGGTTGTCACAGACGCTTCTCATCAACTAGTTATAAATTCGGAGGCGAGGGTCCCATAGAGTCTCCCTCAGTTTCGATAATTTGCTAGAAAGGCTCACAGAATGCAGGAAAACAAATTTATTGGTTTATTATAAAGGATTCAACTCAGGAAATAGCCAAATGGAAGAGATGCATAGGGCAGGGTTTGGGGGTGGGTGAAGGCCCTCTCTGTGTGTACCGCTCTCCCAGCACCTGGATGTGTGTTCAGCAGCCCAGAAGCTTTCCGAGCCCCATCACTGAGAGATTTTTTTTTTTTAATGGAGGTTTCATTACATAGATATGCTTAATTAAATCACTGGTCCTTGGTGATTAACTCAATGTCTAGCCCCTCTTCTTTCCCCGAGGCAAGGAGGACGGGGTCTGGGGAAAGGTGTTGAGGTGAAAAGTCCAACCCTCTCATCTTGCCTGGGTCTTTCTGGTGACCAGCCCTCACCCTGACCCTACCCAGGGACCCCAACCACCAGTCATCTAATCAGCATACCAAAGACACTCTCATTATTCTGCACATTCCAAAGGCGACCTGCTGTGGTCTCAGTAGGAGTGAGCTGCCAACCCAACCTGGCACAGCCAGCCTCTTCCATCTGAACTTGAACTGTGGGTCACAGAGACCCGGAGCTGGGAGCTGCATGGCATCAAGGGCAGAGCTCTGAGCAGAAGATCCCTCAGTTCATGCTCTTGAGTTTCCTGCCATCTGCTTGTTTAAATTTTTCTTAGATTGCATAAGATCTCATATTTCATGCTCAGTATCAGATCTATATCACGCTGGGCACTATTTCAGCAAGCAGAAATGAACTGTTTCACTGTGGTCGGTCCACTGGTTGGTTGAGTAGTCCGTCCCAGTCTCCCTTCCCGTGCTGTTCCCCCCACCCCCTCACCAAAGAGACTACAAGACTCAAATATTCTATTTCCCTACTTCTCTTGGATTAAGGGTGGCCATGTGATAGAGTTCTGGCCAAAGAGATACAAGCAGAAGTGTTCTGAAAAACTTTGGGGAAATTGTCTTTCTGATGAAAAAGACAGCTTCAGTGTGCCCCGTCACCTTATTTCTCCTTTAAACTCTGGGAGACAAAACTTTTCCCCGACTCTGTTAAGAGTCTTTGGCTGGACCTGAGAATTAGGTTGACATAGGTTAACAAGAGAAAAGTGTACAAATTTTATTTTTTATCCCTACGTGGGAGACTTCACATAAAAATGAAGACCCCAAAAGCAGTTACACCCAAGCGCTTATATACCGGGTTGAACAGAGAGTACTAATTGTGGAAAAGTAACAAAAATATACAGGGAGGCTAAAGGAAGATAAGAGTTAACTTAATAAGATCTGTTTGTACAGGTTTCCCTTAGACTCAGCTCCCAATCTCTGGTGATAAGAATGTTTTCTTCCTGGTGTAGAGAGGCCATCTTCCACATGAAAGAAAAAGTGCTTTCAGGAAGAAAAAGGGAGGTCACAGCACCTTTCCTGCATCTGCTATTTTCAAGTACCTCTAGCTCGAAATTATCCTTATGCCAAAGTGGCATGTTTGGGGATGGCACTTTCTACTACTCTTGAGAACCCAGATGTAATACCTGGAGCTTCAGCTGTCATCTTCAAACCATGTGTCAAAGACCAACAGAATTGTAGAGGTGCTGTCCCTGACAGTGTTGAGCTACTGGACCAATACTAGTTACCACCTACCTCCATGTTTCTTGATGTGAGGGTGGGGAGAAATGTTTAAACCTCTGTGAGTTAGGTTCCCCATTACCTGCAGCTGAAATGAATAATTCAAAACAACTCATCCATAAAGACTAATTACCCTATGCTAACTGCTAAGTCACTTCAGTTGTGTCCGACTCTGTGCGACCCCAGAGACGGCAGCCCACCAGGCTCCCCCGTCCCTGGGACTCTCCAGGCAAGAACACTGGACTGGGTTGCCATTTCCTTCTCCAATGCATGAAAGTGAAAAGTGAAAGTGAAGTCGCTTAGTCGTGTCCAACTCTTAGCGACCCCATGGACTGTAGCCCACCAGGCTCCTCCGCCCATGGGATTTTCCAGGCAAGAGTACTGGAGGGGGGTGCCATTGCCTTCTCTGGATTACCATATATATATATATACACATACATATATACACATGCACACACACACATATATATATCCAAAGAAAAATAAAAATACTAATTTGAAAAGATACATGCACCCTGAAGTTCAAAGCAGTATTATTTACAATAGCCAAGCCACGAAGCAACCCAAGTGTCCATCAACAGATGAATGGATAAAGATATGACATATATATATACACACACACACAATGGAACATTTCTCAGCCATAAGAAGAATGAAATGTTGCCACTTACAACAACATGGGTGGAGCTGCAACAGCAGCATGGAGGGCCTCATGCTCAGTGTAATAAGTCAGAGAAAGACAAAGTCTGTATCATATCACTTACATGTGGAGCCTAGAAAAATAAAACTAATGAATACAACAAAAAAGAAACAGACTCACAAATTTAGAAAATAAACTAGTGGTTACCGGTGGGGAGAGGGAAGTTGGGAGGGACAAGATAGGGGTAGGGGATTAAGAGGGAAAAACTACTATGTAAAAAGTAAATAAGGTAGAAGAATGTTCTACACAGCAAAGGGAAGATACCCAATATTTCATAATAACTATAAATGAAGTATCATCTTTAAAAACTGTGACTCACTATATTGAAACTAATGGAAGGTTATAAATCAGCTACATCTCAAATGTTTTTTTTTTTTTAACTCACCTTGGTGCAGAGAAAGTACTTCCCAGTATTGAGGCAGTAAGCCAAAATGTAATTTTACTAGTTCTAGGAAAACTTTAATTGTTTTCTAATCACTCCACATGAACCCCCTTAATCATGGGAACCATGTCATCTACCTTATTTAAAATTTCCACAATCCCTGAGCAGGGCTGGACCATCAGAAAAGTGCTTTTTAAACACAATATTCTTTTCATGAAGCACTAGGGTTCCAGATAAGGTGTACTCCAGAATTTGCAAACAGTTTCAGAAAACAATACCCTTTGGAACCAAACAAAAAACCCCAGAGTGATTCATTGGAGGCAGAAGTGACACACCCTAAAAGGGAGCTATAGATGTGACTGCAGAGAAAACGGTGTTCTGTGATAAGAAAATCAATATACAGACACTTGCCAAAAGGTGAAACTGGATCTACCCCTCACACCACAGAAAAGAATGGACCCCAAAGGGCTCAGAGATCTTAAAGTGAAGAGCAAAACCCAACAAGTATTAAGAGAAAACACAGATGGATTCCTTATGACCTGGGTGTAGGTGAAGGCTTTTGAATTATAATTCAAAAATCTAGATACAATAAAAGACTACATTAATATGAACAAAAATAAAACCCAAAACTTCCGCATGGCAAAAATGACTATAAGCAAAGTCAAAAGACAAACTGGAAGAAAACATTTGCAAAGTATATCACAAATAATGATCTAATTCTCATTATAAGCTGCACACCTCAAATTTAACAGTAAATAGAAGGGTAACACAGACACAGATTAGAGCATCTCTAAACAAACAGGAATAGATTACCACTCACTCACTAGTTCCCATGCATTTTAGGACTTCATAGTTAAATTTTACTGGCAGAAAGTTTGAAATGCTTACCTGTTTACAGACTATTTCAAATCTAGCGTACAGGAAAATTTCTGTCAAATCTGTAAAAACAAAAATGCACCCTATGTTTTAAGAAATACAAGGAGATTTCAAAGATATTTTTGACTCTGACATTTTCCCCCCTCACATGGCTTTTAAAGAATGAAAAAGCTTCGAGGTTCTGCTGGAGTTCTGGTTTTGTGCTGATTTTAGAAAATAACTCCCACAAATAATATGCTTCTTCTCTCCAGCAAAGACAAGATTTTACATATTGGAATCATAGTAACTCCAGTGGGATGTAGAAGCTTCTTGAATTCCTCTTTAATTGTCCATCAGCCCTCTTGTCCTTTCTATGAAATACCAAGGGCAGGAAATGTTTGCTGACTTCACTTAACAGGGCAAGTTCCTGCTTAGCAGTGCTTATAACCACAGTCAGAGGTTCACTATTTTTTAGAATTGTCAATAAATACATACTGATCACTTTTCCACTAGAGTACTTGCGAGTTTCAAAATGTGGACATCCACCAGTTGCAGGGAGCAGGTCTACTCAGAGGCCAAGGACAAGCCAAGAGAGGCCGTAAGAGGCCTTCCGAATGTGGTTTGTGAATGGAATACCACGGCCCAGGCATTGGGAAGCAATTGTAACAGTTTCAGGGGGAACGGGACTAGCTTCTGAAAGAATTCAGGACCTGTAGTCAAAAGAGGCTCAGTGGGAATATAAAAGGAATGAAGAGGCTGGCATGGGCACCCATGATGCAGTCCTCGCAGCAGACGAAGGTACCTCTTCCAACACACTCCCGTATTCTTGCCTGGAGAATCCCGTGGACAGAGGAGCCTGGCGGGCTACGTACAGTCCATGCGGTCGCAAAGAGTCGGACACGACTGAGCTCACAGCACACACACCTCTTGCTACACCTCCTGTTACTGCGTCATCATCAGCGGCAGTTCCTGGCAGACTGAAGGCTTCCCCCTTCAAACGTACTGTCAAGTCTTAAAACTTGTTTGCCTCAGTGTTTTGTCTGAAGCCTCAGGATGTGCAGCTGGAGTGCCCCAGAGGGCACTTTCCAACCAAACAGGGAGGGGTAGGTGACCCCACCTCCCCACCTCCCCTGATCCACCATCCTTTGGAGGCACCTTCTCCAGGGGTCCCCCGCAGAGCTGAGTTCCACTGCCCACAGTGGTGGCTAGCTGGAGACTGGCCTTTCCCTCTTCCCTGGTATTCTTTGCATACTTATTCTGACCTCCTAGAGTCATCCCCCAATAAGGTATTGCTCTAAAGTTTTGGACCCAGTCTTTGCCTTTGGGGAACCCAAATCAAGATGGTCCTACTCTACGTGAAGGGAGAATAGGATCAACTGAAAAAGCAGGTTGAAGTTTTTGGTCTCAGTCAGACCTGCTTGAAAAGAACAAGGTACCAGAAAGCAGTGGCTCTATCATGCTGATGCAGGGCAGAGTGGAAAGACATGCTTCTGTTATATTTAAGGCCTCCCTTCTCTGGACCTGACTATACTTTTCCTTTTTACTGAAATGAAATAAGAAGGGTACCTAATGACAGAGATCAAACAGTTTCACTCTCACTTGATTCTCTGTTAAATCCAATATCATGCAATGACCAGATAATTACAAGTTGAGCTTTGAGCTTTTTACCAAAATTGAGATTATCTGGAGGTCCAACCTCCAGATTGGTTACAAAATAAAGATGTCTCCCTATGTGAGGAATAAAATAGAGACATAAGGCTTTGTCCACAACCTGTAACCAAGCTCCTGAAGAACTTGCAGGACAACTGTTTCTATTTCAGTCAAGGACTGGGCAAGGGTCCATTCTAACTGCTTTCATTACCTTCTCAAGGGCAAAAATCATTAGCCTATTGGTGACATCGATTATAATGATCTTAATTTCCCTTGGTGTGAAAGTGAAATAGCTCAGTTGTGTCTGACTCTTTGTGACCGCATGGACTGTAGCCTACCAGGCTTCGCCATCCATGGGATTTTCCAGGCAAGACTGCCAGAGTGGGGTGCCATTTCCTCCTCCAGTGGACCTTCCCGACCCGGGGATGGAACCAGGGTCTCCCTCATTGCAGGGAGATACTTTATCCTCTGAACCACCAGGGAAGCTGCTTCTTTGGTGTACACAGGTCAAATTTCTTCCTAAACATGTGTTTCAAAGAACAAGCAAGTGGGGGTTGTGAGCAGAGAGTCATTGAGCAGAGTCTTTGCAGGTGTTTATGTTCTCCCTTGGAGAAGATAAACTGCCCATCTTTCTAGAAGAAACAGAGAGAACTTGGCAATACCTTTTTTGAGAACAGAGGTTAATTTGCTAACTCCACTCATTCTCCAGGAGAAGGAAAAAATTAGTTTTAGGGATGTTTGGACCCACCTGGGGAGGTTTTATCAAGAACATCTCATAACATAGTGTCATTCAAGAAGCACAAATTATTCAAAGCCTGCCTGAAAAAATGCAAGTTTGAAGGAAAGAAGTAAGATTTGGGGAATGAGACAAGGTTAGAGGACCTATTGGTGCTCATTGATCCCTGTCCCCTGCCCTGCACCAAGCATCAGCAACTGTAGTTTCAGTTCAGTCCAGCTGAAACAAATGTGGAAAGAACTGGAAATTTTCTAAGGGAGGCAGGACTCACAGGCCTAAGAAATTTCAGAGTAGGATGCAGCCATTGTGGTAAAAAAGCATGGAGATCACTGTTAGGATTGTTAGGTATTAAACAATGCAGAAGAAAAAGCAGTGAAATCAAGACAACAGACTGATTGAAAGTTTCTGTGAGCTATTCAATCATTGTTATAGGTGATGGAACAGAGCAATGAAAATAGTGAGGCCCTTTATTCTTTTTTTATTTTTCACTTATGTTTTGCCACGCTGCTTGGCTTGTGGGATCTCAGTTCCCCAATCAGGGACCAAACCTGCACTCCTGCCAGTGAACGCACAGATTCCTAACCACTGGACCACCAGGGAATTCTTGAGATCTTCTATTCTGAAAAGAGAGTCCTCTTTGCTAGTTTCCCAGATTGCTTTTTTATGTTCAACCTTTCATAATATACATTTTTGGTAGATTTGTCTAGGTGTTAATGAGAATTCCATGGATGTTTCAAGCTAACGTTTTAAAACAACAGATCTTTGATCTTAGGTTTGTGTCTTTTCTTATGCCCTTAAAATCTTGATAGTAAAACTGTCTCCTGTTTTTGAGTTAAGTGATCAGCAACTGGATTGGGTACTCACCCAGTGTGGGGACAATACGGAAGATTTAGAGGCAGGGGCCTTTTTTCAGTCTTGAGTTGGGCACGCTGATGCTACAAATAAAGATTACATTCCCCAACTCACTTGTTGCTAGATATGGCCTTGCACTTCTGGCCGTTGAGATATAAACAGTGAAAAGGAGTTGACTAAGCTGGGATGGGTCCTTTTTCTGCCCTTTTGTTTTTATTCTGCTTCTCCCAGGAGGACTGAAACAGATTTGAAGAGTGGAGCTCCAGTTGCCATCTTGGCCCATAAGGTGACCCTGAGGATAGAAAACACACTGAGGATGGTGAAGCAGACAGACAGAAGGGTCCCTGAGAGTATCTTGTGCTTCCATGTTAATCCTGCTGCTGCTGCTGCTGCTGCTGCTGCTAAGTCGCTTCAGTCGTGTCCGACTCTGTGCCACCCCATAGACGGCAGCCCATCAGGCTCCCCCGTCCCTGGGATTCTCCAGGCAAGAACACTGGAGTGGGTTGCCATTTCCTTCTCCAATGCATGAAAGAGAAAAGTGAAAGTGAAGTTGCTCAGTTGTGTCCGACTCTTAGCAACCCCCTGGACTACAGCCTACCAGGCTCCTCCACCCATGGGATTTTCCAGGCAAGAGTACTGGAGTGGGCTGCCATTGCTTTCTCCGAACTCTTTGTAGGCCTCATGCTAACCCCTTACCGTGTTATCTGGAAGGACCTGTTTGTGTATGTTTTCTTACTTAAATTTGACCTTGAGGGACTTTCCCTGGTGGTCCGGTGGTTAAGACTCTGCACTTCCACGGCAGGCGGCACAGGTTCTATTCCTGGTTGGAGAGCTAAGATCCTACATGCAGCAAAGTGTGGCTAATATATTAAAAAACAAAAACGAACTGAAACTTGAGTGTTATAAGCCCCTGGCTTAGCAAAGTAGCTCCTCATTGATTATTTCTTGACCTTGAGCAGGAGTGATAATCACAGTATCTGCCAAAAGCTAAGTGACCAGTTATCACTTGCAATGAACTCATTAAAAAAAAAAAAATCCTTGAAATTAAAAAAAAGTGTGTGTGTGTGTATACAAGACAAAGAGAGAGAGAAAATTACCCAACATGAGAAGATGTAAATTTGAACACATCTGGGAGCTGTGAATGAGAAATTAATAGATAAGTAAAATTCGGTCTAGATAGGTAAGTAAAACAGGTCTTTCACAATGGATCATCAGAAACTTCAACAGTCATGATATGTGCTAATACCAAAGACAGCGCCGTGGAGGGATTTAGAGCATGTGCTTAGCAAATGGATTTCAAAGTTCATATTACAAATGTGTAAACCTAAGCCGATTACTTAACTTCTTTGTTTCTGTAGATTCATCATTTGTCAAATGCAGATTCTACTAATGCTTTCCTAATGTTATGAGAATTGAAGGAGTTAATATAAATAAAACACTTAGAAAAGTGGCTAGTGCATAGAAAGAGCTATTTAAGATTTTACTATTATAATTAATGTTCCTGTTATAATTCCTCATCCTAAACATGGCCCATGGCAACAAGAAGAAGCAAAAGTGATGGTTGGAGGGCTAACATACTTATGTAAACAAATATTAATACTAAGAGCTATGTTAAAGATGGCAATGCGGGCCACTTGCTACTTTAAAAGTGTCTCTTAAAACTGTGCTTTTGTAGGGTTCCCTGGTGGTCCAGTGACTGGGAGTCCATCTTGCAATGCATAGGACACCGGTTCTGTCCCTGGTCAGGGAGGACCCCATGCTGCGGGGCAACTAAGTCCCTGAGCTTGTGCTCTGGAGCCCGGGAGCCACAGGGACTGAGCGCACGCGCAGAACTGCTGAAACCCCGCACCCTATAGCTGCGTGCTCCGCACTGAGAAGCCAGTGCGCTGCAATGGGGAGGAGACCCCGCTCCAGGCAAGCAGAGAAAGCCCGCACACGGCAGTGAAGTCCCAGCACAGCCCAAAACAATTAAATATAAAGAACAAAAACTGTACTTTTGTAAGTGTACTTTGCTGTGAGGGTAAACCCACATAAGAAGAAGACACACAGATTTCCTTGACCACCCTACATCCCGCTTTCCCCTTCTAAGTTGTGTCTTTTTTGTGATCTCTCATTAAGTACAAATTTTTAACAGCAGTAAAGATTCTTTCACATAAATTTTGGGAATCATATATAAGTTGTTTTAATAATATAAAACTAGATAATTAGTTTCTTTATTACTTGCTTTTGAACTCATAATTTTATTGGAGTTCATAATTAAGCAGAATTTGGGAATACAGTTTCCAAATCTTGGTCTAAAGCCTTTTTTAAAAAACCTTCATAATCCTTATTTGAATTTACATTAGTAAGCATTTGTATAAACTGTAACTAATAATTCTGAGATATCTGGTCCTTTTGACTTATAGGGACATTAAAAATATGACAAAGTTTCTACCTCTTATACAAATCTTTCATCTTCCTTTTGATAAAACTCATAATAGGATACTTCAATTTTTGGTTAGTTCCCTTTGGTCTTCTTCACTGTGAAAGCTCTTTCCTTCCATTGTAATTAATTCAACAAATAATTAACAATCATCTAATTCTACGAAGAGGTATAAGATTCATAAAAGGCGGTTTCCATGTCTGTTATGTTGTCACTATAACTCCAGTGCCAACCAAAGTGCTTTGCGTATAATAGGTGTTCAAAAAGTATTTGGTAAAGAAATAACAAATAAAGATCCTACACTGAAGAAGCAGTCTAAGTTTTAGCTCTGGGTTCAAATCCCAGTTTTCCTAATTATTACCTATTTGATCTAAAGTAAGTTGTTTAACAAATTCATTTTCCTTGTAAATGTAAATAGTATCTATTTCATAAGGGTTATGAGAATTGCCTGGAAATCCCATGGACGGAGGAGCCTAGTGGGCTGCAGTCCATGGGATCGCTGAGAGTTGGACACGACTCAGTGACTTCACTTTCAGTTTTCACTTTCATGCATTGGAGAAGGAAATGGCAACCCACTCTGGTGTTCTTGCCTGGAGAATCCCAGGGACGGGGGAGCCTGGTGGGCTACGTCTATGGGATCGCACAGAGTCGGACACGACTGAAGCGACTTAGCAGCAGCAGCATGAGAATTTAGCAAGAGAACAGTTTAATAAAACTTCTCCTGAGTATACAGTATGTATCAGGGACTGCATTTCAAAATACAGGGCTTGCAAATTGAGGGGATTGCAATTTGTGTTAAGACATTTCCACATAATAAAATAACAACACAGGTCATATAATATGGACCTGTTTGGGTGTTCAAAGTAGGAGGAGATGACCTATATTTAAGGGAATTAGGAAACAAGGTGATATATGAAATGGTCCTTGAAGGAGAGTTAGGATTTCACCAGTTAAAATGGGCAGGCATATCCAGATGGAAAACAGAGCTCATAAATGGGAAGGTAAAAAAGTACTGAGATGTCAGTTATTCTTTTGGCTGAACGTCGGTAGGGCTGAGGTAGGAAGTGAGACACAAGCATGAAATGTGGAGTAGGGCCATGTTGACGTTGCCAATTTCTTTAATCCAGTAGACAAGGAGCAACTCTTGATGGTTTGGGGGCAGACAAACGGAATTATAGGATTTGAAGGTGGAAACACCACAGTGGAGAGACAGATTAGGAGAGGTTATTGCATTATTTCAGCGAAGAGATAATAAAGGCCTGCAGCAGGGAGTGGTCAGAGGCAGCGTAGACATAACAAAGCAGGCACATTTCAGGGAATGGAGGGTCTGTGACTAGTGCCATGCGCTGGAGGGGCAGAAGGGGAGTGGGAGAGGAGAGGGGGCCAGTAGTTTGGGGATAGAGACCCCGTGACTGAAGCCACTGACACTGTTTACAGAAAGGGGTAAGTCACAGCAAAGTGTGGGTTTAGGTTTCGGAAATGGGTCAGCTTGAGGTCTGAGTTTCTCCTTTCTGCCACCTTCCCTTTTTTATATCCAGGTTTTCAGGGCCACCTCCACTTCCCTCCTCCTCTACCCACTAAGAGATTGTGCTTTCTGTTCTCGACCGGACCCTGCGCTTATCTCTAGGCCCCAATTATTCTGTTCCCCATAGTACTCTCCCAGCCAGAATGACCCCAGGTCAGATCCTGGACTGGAGGACACTCCACCCGCCAGATCCCCTATCATCTTCGCCTAGGCAGCTTCCAAGCGTGCGCCTCCACGGCTCTATGACCAATAGGCAGGCCCCAGTGCGGGGATTCGACTCGCTATTGGTTGGCGGAGCCATGGTGAGAGATGGTGCGGTGCAGGTTCTCAGCACCAGCGAGAGCTGTGGGCGGTTGTTAAGGCGACCGTTCGTGACGTAGCCCGTCAGGCCGAGCCAGCCCCAGATGATTGGCTAGACGATCGGACGATCCTTCCTTATTGGTCGCGGGGTCGTCCGGTCCCGAGCGTGCGTAGAGCGAAAGTTCCTTCCGCTCCGCGTCTCCGTTGACTGGAGACGGGCGGAGCGCCGGCTCCCGGGAACTGTGGCCTCTAGTGAGATCCGGAGGTGAGGAGGGCGGTGGGAGGGAGAGGGTTGGGGTCGTGTAGGTGGAGGTTCTCGGGCTCCGCCCGACCCTGCCGGGAAGGGGCAGCCGGCACCGCCTGCGGATCGGAGGGGAGCTGAGCGGGAGGCTTTGCCCGGGGTGGCGCCTCGGTCCGGTGGGGACTGCGAGGAGACGTCCTTGAGGCGCAGCTGGCCGAGCGGCGGCCCGAATCTATGCCGGGGAGCCGCGGGACAGGCTAGGCCTAAGGGGCGGACAGGGGGCCTTCCTCTTCGGGGCTGTGGTCGCTGTCGATGGACCGGCGGGGCGTCGCCGCGTTCCCTGGCCCTGTCCGAAGCCGGCGGTGCTGGCCGCGCAGTCGTGATCGTGGGGTCGACAAGGGTGCCAGGCGGGGTGACCTCGGGGTCCCCTTGATTCGATAAATGCTGGGGGGCTGTGAGGCAGACCGGCCCGCAGGTCGAGGAAAGGACGCGAGAAAGTCTATAAGGGTCCGTGGTTCACGCCCATGATTGCTGTTCTTACTGGGTTCACGCCTTGGCGCTGCTCTTCGTCAGCACCTTTCTGTAAAGTGACGGATGAGATCTCCGTAAATGCTGCTGACTCGCTCAGAGCTGTGGATCTGCATAGATACATCCGGTTATTTCTTGGAGAAACGAGTTGAGAGGATGCGAGAGCCCAGGGTAGAGACTTGCCCAGACTTGAACGATTCTTCTTTTTGCGAGAGGCGTCTTCTTGGTGTTGATTACTGATGTCCTTTAGTCCAAATCCTGTAGTTTTTACGGAATTATTTGGTTTTGGTATTTTAGCTAGGAGAAACGTACCTTGGAGATTCACAAATAGAACAGTCAGTTTTTAAGGTGGGAGGAAGTTGATGTACTCCATCTTCAATGGTCGTTTGAAATTGTTCAGGGCATGAAGACTTGCCTTCTCAGCATCACACAATGTAGAGAATGTGTTTTTGTTGTTGTTTGCTTGTGGATTGATTTTTCTCTTCATGCAGCGAGAAACAGTTTATGATTTAGAGGTGATCTAGCAAAGACTCAGAATGTGCTTTAGGGATGGGCTGGATTTTGAGGGCCTTCTTGGTTGGTAGTGTCTTTGCAATTTGTGATCAAACTTGGCAGTAAAGACACTGAGAGTTAGTAATTTGAAGGCTAAAAAATATGCAAAGATTAAATCACTAACATGGGAAAACTTCGTGTGTGTGGCATGAACATTTCAAGATGAAGTGTGTGCGCTCATGTTTCATGTTTTCTTTATTCTTGTATGATCTAGATTATGAATAGGTAGCCACATCTGTATCAGTAGCTGTTTAGGTTGACCATATGAAATTGTTGATATTTGAAATTTGATCATTATTCCCCATACAAAAAAAAGCAGTTTCATATGGTTGACTTAATACTTGCCTTTGTTAAAGAACTTTGGAACTCTAGCTTTATAAGTGAATAAAAAGATATGTGATTTACGAAGAGGCATCATGCCATAGAATTGAGTGTAGAATCCAGGTTTCCTTATTCCAGTGCAAGAATTTTTTTCTCCCCTAAGATACTGGGTTGAGCAGCAGAATGCTAATCCTGGTGGAATTAAAAATGACTCAGTACAAGACATGGTTCCTGCCCTCAAAGAGACAAAACATACACGGCAATTAATTTAAGAACAGTGTAAGACAGTATATAATCAAATACTGGAATATATAGCATAGAAAGAGCACAGAGTGGGAGAAAGAGTTAGAGTAGGATGCCAAAGCATCCTTTTCTGCAGTTTGCCACAGTAGGTGGTTTTTGTAGCGCATTGGATTAGAGTTTGGGATTCAGTTTAATTTAAGTTATCCATTCTTTTGAGTAATCTATGAAATGTTTGCAGCATACTTCTGTCTGTATGGGCAAGGCACACATTGCCAAACTTGCTTTTTTTAAACTATAATTTATTTTTATTGCAGCATGGCCTAAACACTTTGAATTTGCATGAGCCATCCCTGTTGACTGCTAGTGCCATTTGCAACTGCTGATGAAGTTGGAGGATTGGATTCCATGACATTTAAATGCTTTGCATAATCACAGGGATATAGGGAGGTTGCTAGTGGGAAATGAGATGTGCATGCAATTATGGTGACTTTTGAAACACCTTTGTACATTTGGCTACTCATTTTGTGTTTCCAAATAGGTGAGATTCTCTGTGTTTGGGAATGGTTCATGGGATTCTGTGTCAGTCTTTACCTGAATGTTGCAAAGATGACTTTACACCTAGGAAAGAAATGTCCCAGAATTGGCAATGTTACCATAAAGCTTTTGAGGGAAAACATAATGATCCTAATATATAATTATGGATTAATAATGCTCAACCTATTTGTGATCAAATTGGGGTGCCTTCTTGCTAGCAGCTCAGATTATAGTTCTGCTGAATTCACTTTTTGATAGTGAAAAATATATTGGCTTGATAAGGGAATACTCAAGTTGAGAAGGCTTGGGGAGAATTAAAATTTTTGACCTAATTTTGAAATGTATTTTCCGTTCATTCATCTTCTGTAACATTGATGCTATTAGACTACTTTACAGGGTTTTGGTTTTTGTTTTTAAAAATAAGGAAGTTATGTGATAGAAGGCCAGCATGAAAATCTAGGCCCTTATTAGGTTTTTCGTTGAAATGAAGTAGAGTTCAAATCTAAGATACGATTAATATTCTCCAGCACTTCAAGTCCTTGCTAGTTTAACAAAAGATATTTTTGTTATCGTTCATTTTCCAGGATAGTATAGAAAATATAACTTTTCTTCCCCACCCGCCCCTCCTCCTTAATATGTTCTCTGAATGCAGAGAACTGGGGCCCTTGAAGAGGGGGGAATTATATCCATACCCTGCTGCTGCTGCTAAGTCGCTTCAGTCGTGTCCAACTCTGTGCTACCCCACAGATGGCAGCCCACCAGGCTCCACCATCCCTGGGATTCTTCAGGCAAGAACACTGGAGTGGGGTGCCGTTTCCTTCTCCATCCATACCCTAGGGCCCTTTAAAAAAGTCAGTCTTTAGGTCAGGTTCAAGATGTGTCAGTAACATGCACGCTACTGTAGCTTAAGAATTTATTTTTAAGTAGCAGGTGTTTCTTGAGCAAGTGCTGTTAAGATAGATGAGTGCAAGGCACTGGAGAATGCAGTGAGGAATAGAACTCAGGGAGCAAGGCTGAAACACCTGAAGAGACTCAGGCAGATGCATGCCACGTGTTCGTTTCTCAGTGCCTGCCAGCCGTTTAAAATGGAGACCCACATTAAGGGATACATGTTATGTCAGACGCCAGGACATACACTCATGTCTATAACGGCATGAAACATAGTGTTTCAGGAAATAATACTTAGCCATACCACATGTCTAACCCACAGCTATTTTCTTCTTTTATTTTAAAATGTTCTGACTCATAAACTTGTTTTCATGATCCCATTGATCCAATGAAGGGATTATGACCTGCAGTTTGGAAACCAGGCATCTGTTTGGTGGTCTGCTGTGGCTGAAGTGTAAAGAATAGAGCATGCTGAGTGATGCAGTGAGAGGTGATGCTTAGTTATCGCTCTGGTCCCTACGTGTCTCTAATTTTCTTTTCCCTAATCCTTTAAATAGATTAATCCTTTATTTTCCGTACTTTGATGCTTTTTTATTTTCTTCTTCCATAAACGAATCACTTGCTTAATTACCCTAAATGAAAGATTCATTTGAAATCTTGATTGTCAGTCAGTGGGCCTAAAATTTAATCTTAATTTTAATTGATTTTAATGGGTGGTTAATATGCTTTATCATAAGCACTAATTTTGGTGTAAGAAGGCTCTCAAATTCCTATATTAGAGATCAATAACTGTATTAGATTTTTAAAAAATCAGAATATCAAAATTATTATTATTTAGTCAACAAACAGGAGAAGGCAGTGGCACCCTGCTCTAGTACTCTTGCCTGGGAAATCCCGTGGACTGAGTCCATGGGGTCGCTAAGAGTCAGACACGACTGAGCAACTTCGCTTTCACTTTTCACTTTCATGCATTGGAGGAGGAAATGGCAACCCCCTCCAGTGTTCTTGACTGGAGAATCCCAGGGACAGCGGAGCCTGTTGGGCTTCCGTCTATGGGGTCGGACAGAGTTGGACACAATTGACGTGACTTAGCAGCAGCAGCAATCAACAAACATGGAGAAGCTTAGTTATGGTAGTCACTAGATCAAAATAACCCAAGTTCTGTTGGAAAATTTTGAAAGCCACATATGTCTGCTTTGGCCAGCCAGCCCCTTATTCTTGTACTGGTCCAGCATTTTTATTAACTGTTAAAGTCTGGGAAAAGACCTCTAGTGACAGCAACATTAGGAAGGTTAATAAACATCATTTTGCTAGTGACAGTGGCATTATGCCATGTGTTCTATGGGATGGAAAGGCCTAATGGACTCCTGCCCTTGAGCTTTATAAACTAAGATGGTGATTTGTAGGAGGACACTGACGGAGAAGATGGTTTGGTGTTTACCTTTTGCGTAACTAGAATGTAGAGAGTGAGGACAGTGCTTAATACCCATTTTGTGTCAAGGTAATCAGAAAATGAATGTGAGTCGTCGTTTCTGACCTTCATTTTCTACTTTACTGCTTTCCTCCTTGGCTTAGATAATAATCAGAAGCTGAGATATTTACTTGGTTTAATCTTAAATGCTCAAATTCATACAAGTGGTAAGAAATAGCTGCTTTTTAGCTGTTTGCTAATGGATAATAGAGGATTTAAGTGTTGCGAATAAAAGAGTAATGAGTCCTGTCATTTGGATTTTGTAACTATTTCCCGGAATCACAAGGAACGCTATCAAATAGTATTATGCTCAAGGTACAAGACACAGCGTACAGAAGCAGGGTTTAAAACGTTTTCCTAAAAATACAGTGAACTGTATATTAAGTGTTCATACTTGGTGTTCCTTCCAGGATCCAAGGATTCTGTAGCTACAATGTTGTCCAGACTTTTCCGAATGCACGGCCTCTTTGTGGCCTCCCATCCCTGGGAAGTCATAGTGGGGACGGTGACCCTGACCATCTGCATGATGTCCATGAACATGTTTACTGGCAACAGTAAGATCTGTGGCTGGAATTACGAGTGTCCGAAGTTTGAAGAGGTTTGTGAGATTAATCTGATTGTTGACTCAATTACATTGTAAATTTCTCCTTTTAGAGACCATATAATCAAAAGAACTTACGAGTAAAATTTTTATTTCAGTATTCATAACTTACCTCAAGTTTTCATTTACTTAAATTTACTTGTATTTACTTATACAGATACTTTGCTTCTGCTTTTGGTATACAAATGAGTGTAATTGACTTGACCTGAGAAATCTAGCTTTCCTAAGTGACTTAACAGTAAAAAATTATTGGCTTAAACATTGGATGTTTAAAAATTGGGAGTTAATGTTTTATTTGCATTTTAATGTTTTATTTTACTTGTGCCTGCATTTTCATGATGATACATAAACTAATGACGCCATACAAAATAAAAATTCTTACTTTTGATCTGGACTTTTCTCTCTCCCCCGATAGGATGTTTTGAGCAGCGACATCATAATTCTGACAATAACACGATGCATAGCAATATTGTATATTTACTTCCAGTTCCAGAATTTACGCCAACTTGGATCAAAATATATTTTGGGTAATAATTTTGAATATGAACCTTTTTGTGTCTGATCAACTCTTTTATTTCCTGTGGAAATTTGCCTGTTTAAATCACATGGGTGGAAATGTGTGTGTTGCTTAGCGTGTGCTGCGTGTATTTCGTAGTTTGATTTCTTTTCATTCAAGTTAGACATTCTGCTCTTTGAGACCTTAATAATCTGGAGAAAATAATATTGCCTTCAGAATATTGCAGGGCTATGTGTTGTTATGTGTGTAATGAGGACGAGATTTTTTCAGTGTGTTCAATTTTGTCTTTATAGGTATTGCTGGGCTCTTCACCATTTTCTCCAGTTTCGTATTCAGTACAGTTGTCATTCATTTCTTAGATAAAGAATTGACAGGTTTGAAGTAAGTATTTACAGCATCAATATACTTTCTTCCAAAATATATTGTTAAGAACTTTTCTACTCCATGTTACAAAGCATTGTAATATTTAAATCAGCAAAAGTTTATGGAAAAGAGGGGGCAATTTTTCACGAAATCAGTTCGCTAATACCTGTTAATGTTTTGCTGTGTTTCGTTCCTCATTTTTTTTTTTTAATTTTTATTTTTACTTTATTTTTCTTTGCAATACTATATTGGTTTTGCCATACACTGACATGAATCCACCACGGGTGTACATGCAATCCCAAACATGAACCCCCCTCCCCGTTCCTCATTTTTTTTATGCTTAAAGAAAACTTCTGAGATCCTACTCTATATACTGCTTTATAACCTTTATGCTTATGAAAAGTTATAAACACCTTTGCATGTCCTTAACAGCTAGCTGTCTAAGTATTTTCCTATATGAATATATTGTAGTTTATGTACTTAATCCTCTGAGTTGGATTTTTTAGGTTATGTAATTTCTTCCATTAATAACAATACTGTGATAAATGTCTTGGTAGCAAATTTTTGTTCTTAGTTTCTTGGGATACATCTGTAGGAGTGAAACAGTAGCCACTGTAGGTCTTTGGGGCTTTTAAGGGTCATTACTGCCAACTTAACTCTCCAGAAAAGTTATCCTCCCATAGAGAGTATTCTAATTACTGAGAAAAGAATCACATACGGTATAGGAGTCTTCCTAACGCCTGAAAATGCCGCTCTCCCATGAAGCCTTTTGTAAGTGAAGGAGCGGCTGCCTTGGAGCAGCTCTTCCTAGTGGATGCACACCATGTGCGTCTTTGAGCTCGGTCATGGCCCACTCTCTGTGACCCTGCGGACTGTAGCCCTCCAGGCTCTTCTGACCGTGGGAATTCCCAGGCCAAAATACTGGGATGGGTGGCCATTTCTTCCTCCAGGGGACCTTCCCCACCCAGGGACTGAACCCAGGTCTCCTGCGGAGCAGGTGCATTCTTTGCCACTGAGCCATGGGGAAGCTCTGGATGCACGCAGTACGCCGAGATGCAGCGCAGGTGCGCTTCAGAGCCGCGGCCGCTTGGTGCTGAGATGCTGAGCACAGTCCCTGGGCAGTGCCACTCTGCTCCAGGTGCCCACGGCCTTTGCAACGGCTCCCTCAAAACAAGTGCTGCATGCTGTTTTCACTTTTCACCTTTTTTTGTAAGAGTGAAAACCCTCTTTGGATTTCTTTTGGTTAGCAAAAATGAGTACTATGTAAGTCTTTCTTAAAAGTGAAGTGGCATAAAATGAGCTTTTGAAAAGTGGGGGATACCTGTATTCCAGTTTTCCCCCATACTAATTCACAAGAATGCATTTTTTTTCTTTTACTAATGATGCTATTTTGCTCTAAAATTATCCAAAGGTGTTTCTTTGTAAGTGTATTTACATTTTTAAACATTACAAATCTTCTTAAATAGTTTGGCTAATAAATTTAGCTTTGAGGTTGTCAGAGGAATATAGGGTATACCTCTTGGTCTGTAAAAGGTACTCCAGGGCAAAGGTTTGTTTTAGAAAGGGATTTTTAGTGATATTTTTCTTTTGTTAAATATACCTGATCATGTTGTTTTCTTCCCCCCAGTGAAGCTTTGCCCTTTTTCCTGCTGCTGGTCGACCTTTCCAGAGCAAGTGCGCTAGCCAAGTTTGCCCTCAGTTCTAACTCACAGGTATTACTGATAAGACATGAATGTAGGTGGTATTCTTTTCTCTCAGGTTGTTTACATTAATAGGAAAGATTAATAGAGCTTCTTCTTAGTCCATGATTCAGGAATTGCATATAATTTTGTCCAGTCTTAAGACTGGTCTTCTTAGGTACCCTAGGAACTGTACCATTTTTCTGCCAACTCAATTGTAATTCCACAGCTCCTAAAATTTGGAATTTTCTCCATTTTCGTTTTTGAAGGTTTCAGAACATAAGGTATTATGTCTTTTGGATAAATTACAGTATCTACCTATTGAAACGCATTAGCAAACAGACAGGATCTAAGGGAAGAATCTCAGGGTAGATTGATTTCTAAACCCCTTGAATTAACACTAGCATTATTTCATCAAACGTTTCATCTTGGTGTTCATTAGTCACTTTAAAGAATGTAACATTTTTAGTAATACTGAGTATAAAATATCATGTACTTCTGCCCTGAGCATGTATTTGATGAATATTTATTTATGATCATTTGAGCATTTTGACAAGGATATTTAAGTTTCATAATACTAACATGATCTCAAAAAATTTGAAACTTAGAACTTGTGTCAGTGAGTGGTAGCCAAAATATAAAATGATGTAGGAATTTATGTGGGATTTCCATGGCAGGGCTCATATACTACCTCAAAGGAATCTTCCTAAGAAATAACTCAGTCAGTGGGTGGGGAACGCAGAGCAGTGTACATATTCTTTTTTTAGACCTTTATATTATTAGTATCCTTTATATCTGGAATGCCTGTTAGTCTTATCATATTGTGTATTTTATTTTTAATATAGTAAATTCGAGTTAGTAAAAGCCCTGGGAGGCTCTAAAAGTTCTTAAAATTATTTCCCACCTTCTCCTCATTTGCTATGTTTGTCTGTTTTAGGATGAAGTAAGGGAGAACATTGCTCGTGGGATGGCAATTTTAGGTCCCACCTTCACGCTGGATGCTCTTGTAGAATGTCTTGTGATTGGAGTTGGTACCATGTCAGGTTTGTAAACAATTTTTAATATACTTTAAAATTAATTGGTAGAAGAGAGAGAGGAACACATTCAGTTCAGTTCAGTTCAGTCGCTCAGTCGTGTCTGACTCTTTGTGACCCCATGAATGGCAGCACACCAGGCCTCCCTGTCCATCACCAACTCCCGGAGTTCACTTAGACTCATGTCCGTTGAGTCCGTGATGCCATCCAGCCATCTCATCCTCTGTCGTCCCCTTCTCCTCCTGCCCCCAATCCCTCCCAGCATCAGAGTCTTTTCCAATGACTCAACTCTTCGCATGAGGTGGCCAAAGTACTGGAGTTTCAGCTTTAGCATCATTCCTTCCAAAGAAATCCCAGGACTGATCTCCTTCAGAATGGACTGGTTGGATCTCCTTGCAGTCCAAGGGACTCTCAAGAGTCTTCTCCAACACAGTTCAAATGCATCAATTCTTTGGCGCTCAGCCTTCTTCACAGTCCAACTCTCACATCCATACATGACCACTGGAAAAACCATAGCTGTGACTAGACAGACCTTAGTCAGCAAAGTAATGTCTCTGCTTTTCAATATGCTGTCTAGGTTGGTCATAACTTTTCTTCCAAGGAGTAAGTGTCTTTTAATTTCATGGCTGCAGTCACCATCTGCAGTGATTTTGGAGTCCCCCAAAAATAAAGTCTGCCACTGTTTCCACTGTTTCCCCATCTATTTCCCATGAAATGATGGGACCAGCTGCCATGATCTTTGTTTTCTGAATGTTGAGCTTTAAGCCAACTTTTTCACTCTCCTCTTTCACTCTTATCAAAAGGCTTTTTAGTTCCTCTTCACTTTCTGCCATAAAGGTGGTGTCATCTGCATATCTGAGGTTATTGATATTTCTCCCGGCGAACACATTATATTGTGTTAAAGTCTGACTTTTAAAAGTCTGACATTACAAAAATTTAAAAAATTTTAATTGTATGAATATGTAGGTATATCTGATCTGACCTTTTGTCTGTCTGCTTTAGTGAAAACCGAGCGGGTTACTGATTTATTTTCATTCTTATTATCTCATCATCTTTTCTGGTGCTCCACTCTTTTGATGACTGTAAGATGTTTTTGTCTGGTGTTTAACCAAGATTGTACTCTAGGCTCATTTAGAAAGCCATCTTCTAGCCCCTGATGTCGTTTGGACTGACTTTAATGAATCGGTTCCTTCTGTTTTAACTGTCATGTAGGAGACAATGCAGAAGTTGGGAGTTGGACAGATCTGAGTTGGGTCCGCCTGACAGAGTGGTTAGGAAGATTTAATCAGTATGCAGTACATCTTAGCATTGAGCCAGCATTGACCCTAAAACATTTGTTTATTCATCCTTAACTGGATAGTAGAGAACTAGATGTTAAACATCAAACATCATTAAACATCATTATATAGGACAGAAATTACGACCTCGTGGAAATGTGCCGGAAAGCATATATCATGCTGTCGTCAAGGCTTCCTAACCATTGAGACTAGACTTCATGGCCTTCTCATGAGGGCCACACTGGGCTGACTGCTCTTCTAGTGTACTTCCTGGTGCCTTGGTGCCCTCACTTAGGGATTTTATTCTTTCAGAAGTAAATCAGCCGTTAAGAGAGTAGTTAGTTGCCATTTATTAGTTGAGATCTGTTCACTAGGTTGTGTATAAGTATATATAATGTTTCTTCTAACTTTCTGAGGGTAAATTTATTATTTATTCAGTTATTTAATCTATCATTCAAAACTTACTCAAAACTTATTCAGCAAAGAATATTTTTAAAAAATTTTAAAGTGTGTATTTCTTAAAATTTACTTTTTTGGGGTACAGTTTTAAATTGTGACACAGATGTAGTCATGTAACTGCCACCACAGTCAAGAAAGCATTTTTGACCAGGTGAAAATATAACTATGTACTTTTATTCAAGAACAGTATGTAAGAAGATGAGAGGATTATCTGGGAACGTGGAAAGCAGTGGAAACTGATAAGGGAAATAGGGCGATGACTTTGGTCAGGATAAGGCACATGCATGAAGGAAGTGATTCAATTTGATGCTGGAAAAGCCAGCAAGGAGGCATTTACAGCCATACAGAAATGGGAAAATTAGTGATTTGGCTTAGAGTAGAATAAAAGGACAGATCTAATACTTATTAACAAGGAAGTAATGCTTGGGAAACCCAGTAAAAAAGAAAAAACTCTTTACTTCTTGGAAGTATATAGTGCTGTCCCCTTGTAGCAACAAAGTGGCACAAAGAAACTGTGCCCCTGGGCCAGAGTGAGGAAGAGTGCCTGGAGAGCCCGAGGCAGCAATGTAGCCACTGCTGTGCAGAGGCAGAGGGGCCTAGAGTGCTGGTCAAGTATGGTTTTGATAGACTCCAGTTTGAAAAGGTTCTGTTTGGCTACTATTTAAATGCAGTTGTTCATAATGCTTTTGACATTGTAATTTTGCATTCTCTTGAATTTCTGCCTTAGTAATACCTATAGAATTTTTAGGAAATACAGTATATGCTTTTTTCTTTCATTTAGTCCAGTGATCTAATACAATTGAGAAAATAAAATCCAATGTTGAAATTTTTTTAAGTTTTATATTACTCTAGTTAGCAGTTTTTATGGGAGAAGGGAATCAATTTTTATGCTTTCAAAACATTTTTATTTTTAATATGAATAATGTCAGAAATACGTTTTATATTCAAGTTTATTTGTAAAGCGAGAGAGTAGGATTTGATAATCCAATCTTTTCCTAGCTCTGTTCCCTTCTATTTGAGAAGATTTCCAAATGACACCTGAAACGTTTGTTAATTTTGGATGTTGGGTTCCCTTTCTGTGTTACATCATTTTTCAAAAAGGGCAATGAAATGAACTGAAATTTTAAGACCGTCAAAAGATACCACAGAGGTTATATTGAAATGACAGTTGAGTAGTGCACATAAAATACTTACTATGATACTATATCAAGAATGATAGAACAGGCAGTGTGTTTTACAAAGTCCTTGGCCCGCAGGTGAATTGCTTCTGTGGTGATGAATGGGGTTGGACTAGTGGGATAACTGGGTGGAAGGCATTTGCCCCATTAGAGTTCTGTCCCTGATATCTATCCTGTCTCAAAACAGAGTACTGCCGTTAGATACAAGGGGGTGATCGGGTGGCATTAAGCAGTGCCTGGCACTGTGACTTTGGGGACGTGGGCGGAGGCAGGGTCTCTGCCTTCAAGGGAGCCGTCCCTCTTGCACTCGGGCTTCACAGCGCTTCTGAGCTCCTGGCTTCCTTTTCCAGTAGATGGCAAAGAGCCTACTATGCCAGCACTGTCACGTATTTGTCTCCCTATGGGAAGAGCCCTGTGATGCAGGCAGCCTCGGACGCGCGCCCTGCGCACCCCCAGCTCACGCTTCTCGTTCTCTCTAACCAGGGGTGCGTCAGCTCGAGATCATGTGCTGCTTCGGCTGCATGTCGGTTCTCGCCAACTACTTTGTGTTCATGACTTTCTTCCCAGCTTGCGTGTCCTTGGTTCTAGAGGTAAGAGCCGTTCCTACTTAGGGCGCCAGTAGAGGAAGAGTTCTCATTACGTTAGTTCACCTGAAGACAGTCGGCACCTTCTAACGGAATGCTGACTTCCTTTGTAGCTTTCTCGGGAAAGCCGCGAGGGCCGTCCAATCTGGCAGCTCAGCCATTTTGCCCGAGTCTTAGAAGAAGAAGAAAATAAGCCAAATCCTGTTACTCAGAGGGTTAAGATGATTATGGTAATTACATAATTTCTTTTCCTTTCATTATCTTTGGTTCCAATATCATATTCTGCTTTTTAGTTGTTTTTTTTTTCCCCTTCTTGTTTCTCTACAATTTTTGGCTCTTTCGCTGATATTCCTCTTCCTTTCCGCCCCACCCGCCCCTTATCTTTTTCCTCATTCCTTATGAGATCTCTGGTCTTCTCTCTGCCCTAAATAGATTTTTCAAATCCTTCCACTTTCTCTTTCTTTGCAACTCTGTTCTTTTGGGGGAATGTTCTCAGCCTTTCACTGGGGTTGTCCCTTTGCTCAGTCACATAGCAAGCCTGGGGCTTTCTTTACCTGGTGAGGGAGGGCATGGGAGGAAGACAGTGTTCAGTTATCCACTTGCAAAATGTGAGTTTAGGCTCCATTGATATGTAGAGGGTACATGATTTTTAAACTTTTATTTCAGTCTCTAGGCTTGGTTCTTGTTCACGCTCACAGTCGCTGGATCGCTGATCCTTCTCCTCAAAACAGCACAGCAGACAATTCTAAGGTTTCTTTAGGACTGGATGAAAATGTGTCCAAGAGAATTGAACCAAGTGTTTCCCTCTGGCAGTTTTATCTCTCTAAGTAAGTCCCCTGAGCCCCACTTTGAATCATAGCACTCTGTGCTTCTGACAGTGTAGGTTATGCCTTTTTTTATTTCTGAGTAATAACATTTTAATTTGCTTTCTTTTATTTAGAATGATCAGCATGGATATTGAACAAGTTATTACCCTAAGTTTAGCTCTCCTTCTGGCTGTCAAGTATATCTTCTTTGAACAAGCAGAGACAGAATCTACACTCTCGTTAAAAAATCCTATCACATCTCCTGTAGTGTCCCAAAAGAAAGTCACAGACGATTGTTGTAGGCGTGACCCTGTACTGGTCAGAAATGACCAGAAATTCCATGCAATGGAGGAGGAGGCCAGGAAAAACAAAGAAAGAAAAGGTGATTTCTTATTCTCTTCATTTTCCATTCTTCCAATGTTGATTTGTGAAGTTGAGTCTTTTCTAAAGCACAAATTCAGTGTCTGAGATTTCTTTTGATCTCTTGAACAGTTGAGGTTATAAAACCCTTACTGGCAGAAAATGACACCTCAAACAGAGCTACATTTGTGGTGGGTAACTCCTCATTACTCGATGCTTCACTGGAACTAGAGGCACAGGAACCTGAAATTGAACTTCCCGTGGAGCCTCGGCCTAATGAAGAATGTCTGCAGATTCTTGAGAATGCAGAGGTGAGGAACTAGACTCAGGCTTGGTATCTTTCTTAAGAAAAGGAGTTTTTTATTAAAGGAAGGAAGGCAGTTACAGCTTCTGAGTACCTGGAAGTTCTCAGCACAGTGTTACATGGTTTACAGGTCCTGGTCTCATTATTTATTTCCTGCAACCTTGTAAGATAGGTATAATTTTCTCCATTTTTCAGATGAGAAAATGTTGGCTCTAGGAGGGTTAATTAAGTATGTCCCAAAGTAACACAGAAAACGCTAAAGCTGGGATCAAGAGTCCAGGCCTTACTGACTGAAGACCCCGTGCGCTTTCTGCTGTCGTGTGATAAACAGAGGAGCGGCTGCTGTAGTGTGTGTGTTAAGGCCTAGGAGCGCTCTGACACAGAGATGAATTTCAGAGAAAGAAAAGAGGCTTGAGGGGCTCTTTGAGTTTTTAGAGCAAGCTTGATGCTCCTGAGGAGGCTTGTTTTCTTTCTGATGTTTGAACAGGATGTCCTGCTGACAATCCCTGTTTGACTTAGGGGTTTAGCATGACTGTTATGTTCCATTCCTATCTGCTTACCCTGATTCATTCTGAATTTATGTGCATATGAGTGAGAGTAGATTTTGTTTCTTTATCACTTTCCCTCATTCTTATTAATACGTGTACCAGTATCTCAACTGCATGCTACATACAAAACTTATAGGGTGGGTGTCAGAACCTTAATTGTGAAATTTTTTCCCCCTATGTATGTGACTTGCAACATTTAGTGTTTTGGCTTAACATTTTGTTTAGCTTCGCATTTTTATAAAGAATTTTTATTTTGATGTTCTCATTTCTATTCAGATCATCTCCTTCTTTAGAACTTCAAATCCCTCTGGGTTCTCAAAGTACTTTTATTTTAGTTGTGCAGAGAGCACTGTGTGTATAACACGTTCTGTTTATTATGAATAGTACGAAGTATGATTCTTCAAGTCTATTTTCATTTCCCTCTATCAACCCCCTTCCATTTTTTTACTTCCATTTCTTTAGAAAGGTGCAAAATTCCTTAGTGATGCTGAGATCATCCAGTTGGTCAATGCAAAGCATATCCCAGCTTATAAACTGGAAACTCTGATGGAAACCCATGAACGAGGTGTATCTATTCGCCGACAGCTACTTTCCAAAAAACTTCCAGAGCCTTCGTCTCTCCAGTATCTACCTTATAGGGATTATAATTACTCCTTGGTACGTTATTTTCTGTTTTCGAGCAGGTTTGCTTTATAGCTTTAGTCTTTCAGTCTTCTTCTTGAGTCGTCTTTTAAACTTTCATAGTTTTATAAAACATTTTCCTTTTGAATTCATTTTACTGTAATTGTGTATTCTACTTATGGTATAGGTCATCAAAATTCAAAAATACTTTCCCTGTTATTTACAGTCATTACTCAAGAGTTTAGTGTTTTCAAGACTTTTTAAATAAAAAAACTGTTTGAAAATAATACTCTAAAGGATTAAGTTGGAAGGAATGACAGAGGCTGGGTATTTGGTGTATAGCTTTTCACTTGGTGCCTGACTTTACCTTTTAGGTGATGGGAGCTTGCTGTGAGAATGTTATTGGATATATGCCCATCCCTGTTGGAGTGGCAGGACCTCTGTGCTTGGATGGAAAAGAATTTCAGGTTCCAATGGCAACAACAGAAGGCTGTCTTGTGGCCAGCACTAACAGAGGCTGCAGAGCAATAGGCGTAAGTGGCGTTTGTGTATCTGCCTCTCAAGATGCTCTCTAGGCAGTGAGATGAGACTTGGGGACAGTCACGGAGACCTTTGGGACAAGCAGGATTTTTTTCAGGATTAATGTCTGCTCTTGTCACACCCTCTGGATAGCTTGGTGGAGGTGCCAGCAGCCGAGTCCTTGCAGATGGGATGACTCGTGGCCCAGTGGTGCGTCTTCCCCGTGCTTGTGACTCTGCAGAAGTGAAAGCCTGGCTTGAGACACCTGAAGGGTTCACGGTGATAAAGGAAGCATTCGACAGCACCAGCAGGTGTGTGGGGGGGAGGCGGAGGGGCTTGTATGCCTTTACGTTTATTTCAGAGCCAGTGCCGTACCTAGGATGACGAAATGTAACTGTAAACATACCGCCTTCTTAAGATGATGTAACGAAACATCAATTTTAAATCCATGCTTTCAGATGTTAATTCTTGGTTGGGATGGAGTGGGTAGGGTGGGGTGGGTTGGGCAGAGCAGAATATTGATTTCAGTGAATATCTACATAGAGGTTATGTTGGATTTACAAGGCTCATTTTGATTAGGGTATTACTTTGCCCTAGAACAGTTTTGATCTAAAATTGCCCTTGGGCAGGATTGCCTGAGAAAAAGATTTTCCAAGCAGGATAGAGGTAAATAAATTAGGTATAGTAGATTTACTTTGACTACAGAAAATTAAATTGATAAGGATAGTCAATACAAATGATAACCCCAGTATAGTTCAAGCTTTTAAAGTTTATTGGTCATGAAATGACTTTCTCCATCCCTTCCTTCTTGCAACATGTACGAATGAGATAACAGCTGAAGCAGTATTCTAATAGAATATTTAATTAAAGAAGATAATACTTTTAATATGTAGTCTCCATGAGTTTTCTCTGAAGTATAAAATAAACCAGCTAAGCTAGACTTTAGGATAACATCCATTTTCTTAAAAAAAAGTCTTTGCTTCTTTTGTTTAAAGGTTTGCACGTCTACAGAAACTGCATATGAGTGTGGCCGGACGCAACCTTTACATCCGTTTTCAGTCCAGGTCAGGTGATGCCATGGGGATGAACATGATTTCAAAGGTGAGCACGGAGGGGCTGTGATAGAATTTGCTGGAGTGATTCTCCCTGAAGAGGGGAGCAGACTCACTCTGTGCCCTCCTATAGTTTTGAATTTTTCACCCTGTGCACATACTACTTACTCAAGGAGTTAATTGATTGAAAGATTTTTATTGAAAGGTCACTATTGATACATGTAGGTCATGTTATATAAATCAGGCATTTGTTGGTTGGTATTGTTCATATTTGAGGTATTTAATCTAGAGTTAGCATTGAGCATGTTCCGGGTCTACACTGAAGGGCTGGGAGGAATCTGGGGATTAGTGCTTCAGAACTTTGTCCTGTAATCCTGAAAGCTGACTTCTTCTAGAGACTTCAAAACACACGTTTAAGAAGCCAGGTTCATGTGTGTGTAGGTCCTTTAATTATCTCCTTATAAGAAGACTGTAAGAAGCTCATCTTTTTTCTACTAATATTTGTTATTTATCAGATAGAAATGTAAAATTTTAAAGTCAACTAGTCAGGCTAATTATGCTTTCCTAGTTATAAGGACTATTCAGAAAGAGAGTATAGTGACTAAATACATATGCTTTAAAAATTTCCAGTAAATAGCAGTTCCTGAAGAAAAAATTACAAATGGAATTACTTTGATCCAGCAATTCCACTTTTGGGTAGACACCCAAAAGAACTGAAAGCAGAGACTCAAAAAGATGTGGGTGTAGCCACGTTCATAGTAGCGTTCACAGTCGCTAAAAGAAGCCCACACGTCCACCCACAAATAGAGTGTGGGATGTACATACAGTGGAATGGTATTCAGTCCCAAAAAGAAAGCAGAAAGAAAGAAAAGAAAGTGAAGTCGCTCAGTCGTGTCCGACTCTTTGCGACCCCACAGACTGTAGCCTGCCCAGCTCCTCCATCCATGGGATTCTCTTGAGTGTACTGGAGTGGGTTGCCATTGCCTTCTGCAGGGGATGTTCCCAACCCAGCGGTCAAACCCGGGTGTCCCACATTGCAGGCAGATGCTTTACCATATGAGCCACCAGGCAAGCCCCAGAAAGAAAGCATGCCACATGCTAACTGTGCATGAGCCTTGAGGCTCACGTGCTAAGTGAAAGAGTCTGGTCACATAAAGGGAAGTACTACGTGATTCCCCCTGAAGAGTTAGGTCGGTTAGTTAAATCTGTAGGAGCAGAAAGAAGGTGGTTGCCAGGGGGTGTAGGGAATGAGGAGGTGTTTAATGCCCTTGGTTTGTGGAGATTGCTGACAGCAATGCTAAGGTTCTTAACAATACTGAACTATGCACTAGAAAATAGTCAAGATGGTAAATTCTGTAAAGTGTATTTTACCACAGGTAAAAAACCATTCTTTTTAATTCCCAATTTTTTTAAATTGGGTTTTTTGAAGTGTGAGTTAATTGATCTAACTTGATTAGAAGTCCTTGGAAGGCTTGTTACATTCTCTCTAAATCCTAATGACATTCCATTTACAAGATTTATTTGAATGTTTGAATTCTCTTTACTGGCTTTGGTAACTTGGGCTTGTAGATAACAATTTAATAACTAGAAGAGGGGATTTATGACACATTGGTCATGGATTGTGGTCCTCACTCCCCAGTGACACGAATATAGTATTATATCCTAATTATATCCTCATCATACGATTCATCAATGACTACAAAGAACTTCATTTTCATATTTAAAAAATTAGGAAAAGATTATTATTATAGTTATTGTATTTAGAAGTGTTAGTATTATTAGATACAAAAAAAGAATTTTGTGTGTTTTAATGTAGTTTTTCTTATTGTTATTTTCTTTCTTTGGCTAATAGGGTACAGAGAAAGCACTTTCCAAACTTCAGGAGTATTTCCCCGAAATGCAGATTCTGGCAGTTAGTGGTAACTATTGTACAGACAAGAAACCTGCGGCCATCAACTGGATAGAGGGACGAGGGAAGTCCGTGGTCTGTGAAGCTGTCATTCCAGCCAAGGTTGTCAGAGAAGTGAGTGGATGACTAGTTTATTTTGTTAATCTTTCACTGGATTACAGAATTGGGAAGAGAAATAGTCACATTCTAAGTAAACTTGAACATAAAGGTGAATGTTTCATGTTTAAGATGACTGCTTCATTCACAGAGCAGACCTTACTGCTGCTTTCTGTTGAGGTCAGGGCTCACGAGGCCGCATCTACACTCCCTTGTTTCCTGGCGGCACTGAAAGTAGGTCTGGTAACCCATTCCTAATCTTCAGGGGAAGACGTAAAGTGTGCACAACTCTGTGTCCTAGGTGTTAAAGACTACAACGGAGGCTATGATTGAGGTCAACATTAATAAAAACCTGGTGGGCTCTGCCATGGCTGGGAGCATCGGCGGCTACAACGCGCACGCAGCAAACATCGTAACTGCCATCTACATTGCCTGTGGACAGGTGAGGGCTCCAGCCTCCACCTTTCTTGTCTTTTGCTGTTCTAAAGAAAGAGAAGTTTTATATTTTCACTTTCTGTTTTTTTTTTCAGGATGCAGCACAGAATGTTGGTAGTTCGAACTGTATTACTTTAATGGAAGCAAGCGGTCCCACGGATGAAGACCTGTATATCAGCTGCACCATGCCTTCCATAGAAATAGGGACCGTGGGCGGGGGGACCAACTTGCCCCCTCAGCAGGCCTGCCTGCAGGTGAGACCCGTGGGGGCACCGCCTGCAGTCGGCTCGCGCCCGGCTCTGACTCGTTGAGGCCCCCTGGGTTGCTGCCTGATACTGCGCATCACTCCCCTCTCATTTTAGCCGGTGTTTCCATTCGTTTCCCACTGGTCTAACCCAGTGTGAGTGTGTGCGCCGCTAGCCAGGTCACGGGTGTTAGGTTCATTGTAGTGTATCCACCAGACGCTGGCTGGCAGATTTTGAAAACATAGCAGCACGTCCTGTGGAGCCTGGTTCTGTTCTAACGCTGTTGCTGTTGCTGCGTTGCTCAGGCGTGTCTGACTCTGCGGCCCCATAGACTGCAGCACGCCAGGCTTCCCTGTCCTTCTCTATCTCCCGGAGCTTGCTCAAACTCGTGTCCGTGGAGTTGGTGACCTAGTTGCCCTCATTTTAGTTGATTGAGTAGGAAGTTGTTGCCGTGACAGGAAGGTTGAGTCCTGCTGTGTCTGTCCCTGGCTGCAGATGCTAGGTGTCCAAGGAGCGTGCAGAGACAACCCCGGGGAGAACGCACGGCAGCTTGCCCGAATCGTGTGCGGCACGGTGATGGCTGGGGAGCTGTCTCTGATGGCAGCACTGGCAGCAGGCCATCTGGTCAGAAGTCACATGATTCACAACAGGTAAGGCTGACAGATCTGTTTGATATATTTTCCCCGTGCTTAAAATATGCAGTATAAAAAACCCACCCTTCAGACAACAAGTCCAAGCTTCACATTTTGCATTCCTGATATTTTGCATATCTCCTTTTCTGCCTAGGTCAAAGATAAATTTGCAGGACCTCCAAGGAACTTGCACTAAGAAGGCAGCTTGAACAGCCCGACCGTTCAGAACTAAAAAACGGGTGTTGGGTTCTAAAGGACTAACGTAAAATCTGTGAATTAAAAAACTCAATGCAGTGTCGTGTTGAGAATGAATAGACGTGATCGGTGAGACGACTGCCCGGTTTCTGGCTCTTTCGGAATGATTGAGGTTCTTCTTTCCATGCAGAGTTCTCAGATCTGAAAACAGTTTATGTGCTTTACATGCTGTGTCCTCTGGCAAGATCTTGACATGGATATTATGCGTTTATAGCATCACAGATGGTAATCTACAGCACACTTCTGAAGGAGAATACAGCTGGGAAAAAAAAAAAAACAACTGTTTTCTTTTCATGGAACTCATGGAGACCAGTGTGAGATTGAACCCTCCTCCTGTCCACACCCGCCTGGCCCCAACCCTGGGTTGAAAATGGATTTTTAAATTATATTGTAGCTGACAAGACTCCTGATTTCATAGTTAATTTATTAAGTCTGGGTTGTAGATCTTTAAGAAATAAGAGCTAAGTTTAGTTTTTGTAAACTAATACTTCATTTGGTGCTGGTCTATTTTGATTTTGGGGGATAGCCAACATAATTCTTCAGAAAGGGACCTGCTTTCTTCAAAGGAAGAATTACTCTTATTCCCGTGTTACAGAATAATGTGCTAAGCAGTGCTAAGCAGTTCTCTTTCAAGAAAACAAATCACTGCATTTATTTCTGCAGGCTATTTGTTCAGAGAGGACTCTTGTCTAAATACAAATGTTTGTCTAGATTGATTATAACATATCTTTCAGTATATAAGGCTTTTAAGAAGCAGAGTTTTGTGCTCTTTATTAAAGACACAAGAGCTCTTAATATTGCTTAGACAAAGGTGACTATTTATCAATGAAATACAAGTCTGTGACCTCTCTCAGAACTCAGAGGGTGGAAAAGGACAGGTTTAGAAGAAAATGTACCATTTCTTGAAGCCAACTTAAATTTCTTAAGAGACAAATTTATTTAGTTGAAAAATCTAGGTAGTTTTTTGTAAAGAACTGTACCAAATCTGTATATGTTGTAATAAAGTTTCTTGTGCTAGTAGTTTATTGAAAGTGTTCAAGAAATAAATAAAAATCAACTGATACTCTGGTAAAATACTCTAAGCTTGGGCCAGAGCAGACAGTATTCTTTAATGTTGTCCAGGAAACCCTGGCTTGCTTGTTGAGCCTAATGAAGGGGAGAGTCCTCTTTGAGAGCCAATGAAGGCACCGCGTGAATGGCCTTGGAGGGAGTGTCCCTTGTCCTGTGGCCAGGAGGTTGGTGGCTGAAAGGTTCACACAGGGCTCTTTGATGGACCCAGAAAAGCTTCCTCAGGGGGTCAGCAGAGTTGTCGAATCTTAATTTTTTTTTTAATGTATAACTTTTGTATAAATAATAAAGAATTCCTTATTTTGTATTACATCAAATGCTTCAAGTGTTGGTCTTGGAAAGCTGGAGGCTCGTGCAGAAGACGGACTTTGAGAACCATTCCAGTCATGCCATGGCGGCATGGAGAGCCTGAGTGGGGGTGTCTGCTTCATTGCTGGGGAAGACTGACATTTTCTGCTGTTATGTGAAAGTTTAAGTTGTTTCTGTTGTGACTTTTCAGCCAGTGACTTCTTATTTATCTGAATTTCTTATGGAAGTGGCAGTGAAAAATATTTTGGGTCCTCATTTTGGTGACTGTAACCCATATCATCTTGCTAAACTGATGTTTTGTACAATTACTAAACTGTCTACATTTTGTTATACTTCCCCCACCCCCACCCCCCCCCAGTTCCAGTAAATTATGACAAGGAAGTTAATAAGTGTAAGCAGTAACTATTTTTTTGTTTGGATTAACTATAGGCCTGTCTGAGATTTAAACGCTTTTAAAGTCTGGTCAGTGTGGTACCTCTAATGTGAATTGGTGTCCCAAGACCATTTATCATTCTCCATAATCTTCTCCGACTCTACAGGAGTGGCAGGCCAGTTTAATACATGCATTAAGCCTATCTTTCTTATACTTTGAATTGTGCAGATTTATCATCTCAACTGGACTACTTTTGGATATTGGGGGTGTGACGGTTAGTTGAGAGGAAGAAGCCATAAAGACTGGACAGCCAAAACCAAATGTCCATTGCAGGAGTGCGCATAAGCTGTTCCAGCTGAGTACAGCTTAATATAGCTGAGGTAGGCCTCTTCAAAAGCTGATTCCCATTTACTCGTGATTTCTGACTTTACTGCCATAGTTAAACAGGTGTGTATGAATCCCTAAGAACCAAGCCCAGATATGTGAAAATCATTTTGAACTTTTCTCCCAAGGTGACTTGTCCAGTTGGCCCCCTCGAGAGAGCATCAGGCTGGGCAGGAGACAGGGAAGGAATCTCATCTCCTTACTGCTTGGCTGAGCAGTGAGATCCATGTGGCAGCGCAGGTTTTCCTTATCTCAGAGGCTGCGAATTAAATCCAGAGATAACCTCTCACATTGAAGGGTCTGAGCTCAGACGAGAGGCCGCAGAACAGCAAAACCTCCACACAAGCCCACTGGGAGCAGAAGACTGAAGCAAAAGCAGTAAACTCACTTGCAGCAACTTTTAAGGCCAAAGTTTCTCAAGCTGTCCTCTTTCTATTCGGACATGACTTGAATTTGTTAAGAACTTTGCCCAGTTAGCAAAAAATAATAGAAAACTTCTATACTGTAAGCCAAAAGAAGAGAGCAAGTGATTTAGTTTAGATGTCAGCAGATTCCCTTCTCATCACGATGTGCATGGAACCCCTGCCTCCTCGCACACACACACACATGCTCTTTCTTTTCCTCTTGAGCAAGCTGGGGAGCTGCTGAGGGCGGTGTGGCCCTTTCAGACAGTTGCTTTGCAAGGCCAGGGGAAGCCTGGCGCCTCCAGCTGGGGTTGGGGTGGAATCAGGTGGAGTTACACGGTAGGTGCCTTCACCCTGACACCCTTGGCCTGGTGTGGGGCCAGGACTCTGGCAGATCTTTCTACTGTTGCTGCTGCTCTAACAGCCCTGGATTTCAGTGTGAGCGTCGTGGTATTACTGTGAACAAGCTGTAGGAGAAACTTGCGTCTATCCGGAAGTGCACAGTTGGCAGACTCCCACGGAGAGGCCACGTGCTGCTTAATATTAAAGACAGTTAGAATTAATCTTAAAAAAAGAATTAATCTTGGAGATATAAGCAACTAGAAACTAGTATGTTATTTGGGTTTGTGTCTCCCACCTGTGATCCCTCCCCGCCCCTGCCAAGTCACCTGAGTTTTCCACATTTTCAAAGAATGGTATGACTGTCCCAGAAAAAGGCATTTTTAGTCCGCCATCCCCCTCACTTTCCTTCTCCTTGGTCTCTGCTCTCTCCCAAAGGGCCAAATAAGACAGTAGAGGACCAAAAGGGAAAAAAGGTCCACCCCTCAAGAGGTTTACAGGGATAGCACTCCCTACTCCCTCCCTCACCTCCCCCACCCTCTAGCCCCCGAGTTTGACTGCCTTGCACTTGAACTTCCCAGGATGGTGGCTCTGGAGTAAGATTACCCAGAGGCAAGGAGCTGATCGTTCCACCAACCATTCGACTGGTTAATTCTGAAGCCAGATGGCCATGAGCCTAAAGGTGGAGGGTCCTGTGCCAACTGCTAACATAAAGCACACAGGCACCTCGTGTGTACTGTCAAGGAAACTTGCGGGAAAGCATCAGGACGGGAATCCAAAAGAGAAGGCTACAGTCACCTAGCCTGTGTTGCCTCCTTTGCTTCCTGTTACTTGAAACTGGGCTTCCCTGATAGCTCAGTTGGTAAAGAATCTGCCTGCAGTGCGGGAGACCTGGGTTCAGTCCCCGGGTTGGGAAGATCCCCTGGAGAAGGGAAAGGCTACCCATTCCAGTATTCTGGCCTGGAGAATTCCATGGACTGTATAGTCCACGGGGTCGCAGAGTCAGACACGACTGAGCAACTTTCACTTCACTTCACTTGAAATGGAAAACAAGGTTTAGTGGATGAGGTGGGAGGGACAGGGAAGGGAGCAAGTCTGTCTCAGTCGCCACCCTAAAGTCAGCTAGGATTGTATGTGAGAACCTGGACACTAAAGCAAACCCAGAGTATTGTTAGCCCTAAATGATGTGCGATGGCGGGACCTCTCCCCCCAGCTGTCTCCCAGCCAGGGGGGTCACAAAGGAGATCGACGCCAGTGCCCCACCTCCCTGCCCATTTCACCATGGGGACAAGGGCTGTAGCCTCAGGCTCTTCGGATCTAGGGTACAACCTACGAACAACCTACCTCATTCTGAAACCTTGACTGCTCTTAGTAGGAAAGTCAAGTCGGGTCTGTATGAGCAGCCCGCTCACCTCTGGCCATGGCTCCATCAGCAAGTCTGGATGCTCTCGCCCATACTGCATAACCCTTGGTAAGTAGCCAAAGCTGGAAGCTGGTTTGCTGGTACAGCCTGGATAGTTACAATTTTAAATGGAAAGCTACTGAGGAAAGGTCCATCTTAAACTTGCTTTTAGGACAGTACCTAGCTAGGCCAGTAGAATCCAAACCTTGAACAAACTTGAGCACTCTACTCCATTAGAGAAAACAAAACTAAAATGATAAAAACATGTACAAATAAAAGTGGAAACTTTTTGTTTCCATATTTCAGTGGTAAATCTTGCCCACATTTCCCCCAGACCAAGGCCTCTTGAAGATAGGGACCATGTCTTTTCTTGTAACTTAGTACAGTACCTTAAGTTTAGAGGTCCTCTATTGTTGAATGACTAACACAATAAACTTGTAATTAGGACTTATTCCAAAGAGAAAAATATGTTACAATAGGAAGACAGCAGTGTTGAGGGAGCTGGGGATTCCACTCGTGGCTCTGCCACTAGCCCCTGTGAAACCTTGAATCCTTGGCTTCGTGTTTCCCTCAGTCTTGTTCAGTCACCAAGTCAACACTGCCGACTCCGCGACCCCATAGAGGTCCCTTCTGCATACCAGCCTTCCTTGCCCTGCATCTCCTGGAATTTACCCAAACTCATGTCCACTGAGTCGGTGATGCCAACCATCTCATCCTATGTTGTCCCCTTCTCCTGCCTTCAATCTTGCCCTGCATCAGGATCTTGCCCAGTGAGTCAGAGCTGACTCTTTGCATCAGGTGGCTGAAGTATTGGAGCTTAAGCATCAGTCCTTCCAATGAATATTCAGGGTTGATTTCCTTTAGGGTTGACTGGCTGATCTCCTTGCTGTCCAAAGGACTCGAGAGCCTTCTCCAGCACTAGTTTGGAATCATCAATTCTTCAGCGCTCAGCCTTCTTTATAGTCCAACTCTCACATCCGTACATGACTACTGGGAGTCTTGGATTTGCTGGCTTCTAAGGCCTTATCTTATCTGAGGACTTCCCTGGTGGCTCAGAAGGTAAAGCATCTGTCTACAATGCGGGAGACCCGGGTTCAATCCCTAGGTCAGGAAGATCCCCTGGAGAAGGAAATGGCAATCCACTCCAGTACTATTGCCTGGAAAATCCCATGGACAGAGGAGGCTGGTAGGCTACAGTACATGGGGTCTTAAAGAGTTGGACATGACTGAGTGACTTCACTTTCAAGGCCTTATCTGGGCTTCCCTGATGGATCAGATGGTAAAGAATCTGCTTGCAATGCACAAGACCTGATTCAGTCCCTGGGTCAGGAAGATCCCCTGGAGAAGGGAATGGCAACCCACTCCAGTATTCCAGCCTGAAGAATTCTATGGACAGAGGAGCCTGATTGGCTATAGCCCATGGGTCACAAAGAGTTGGACATGACTGAGCGACTAACATTTTTACTCCCCGCCCCCCCTTTTCAAGGCCTATATTCCAGAAAATGCTTTTATGTACTCTCTCCTCATGTATGAGTCAATTGGGCTGATAAGCTAATCTAGCTTATTAGTAGAGCTGCTAGAATAATACAACAGCAATGTCCTAGTAGTTACATAATCCATCTACCAGACTTAAGTCCAGGAATGTGGACTCAGGCCTGGAGATAAAGGCACTGCTGAAACACTTAGCTTTAGATATTCGAGGCATTAGGTTTCCTAGGTGGCAAAGAACCCACCTGCAATGCAGGAGATGCAGGAGACCTGGGTTCAACCCTGGGTTGGGAAGATCCCCTGGAGGAGGGCATGGCAACCCACTCCAGTATTCTTGCCTGGAGAATCCCATGGACAGAGGAGCCCAGTGGCTACAGCCCATGGGGTCACAAAGAGTTGGACCCGACTGAAGTGACAGCATGCACGTTCAAGGCATTAGGTATGAATGCATTACTTGATCAGCAGCAAAGAATCATCGCTACCCTGATTCTCCAGCTCCGACTGCTTCCCCATCCATTTACAAACACGGCAGTGACTGCTGGGCTGCTCAATGCACTATCACTTCCACATTACTGACATGACTGTCACTATCTCTGATATTAGCATGAGAATTATACACAAGTAAAAACATCAATGGTTGACTTATTCCATATCCAAATCAGGAACCAAGTCCCACTTATTTTTCTTAGATATGTAAAACAATAATGCTCAAGAAGGCTCTTGGTGCTCCCCCTGCTGGTAAAAAGATAAGCTACTTCACAGAGCCAAGTTTTCCATGAACTGCCTCTGCCTCTCTGGCTTTCTCCCTTACCAGACATATCCTGTAGGCTAAACCCCACACAGACCGAGTGACTTACCGTTTGACTCAAAGCCCCCAGCGTGTGTGTCCCTTTGGTCATACTGTGTCTTTCTCAGCTTCATGCCTTCCGCACTCAAAAGACAGTATGTAGGCACGTACTTGTGGCTGACCAAACTGTTCCTTACATTTGCACAGTGCTGTAGAGTTCAAAGCATTTTGAATACATTATCTCACTCTTCCCCAAACAATTCTGCAGTGTAGGTGACTTCATGTTATTTTATAGAAGAGAAAAATAGATGCAGAGACACTGAAATGATAGCAAGATCAAGTCATTCCAAGCGAGAGACCAAGAAAAACTCTGGTCTTCTGGCCTCTAAATTTCATTCCCTTTCAGTATGTTGAAAACATGGTATCCAGAAACATAGGGAGAAATTCACTTAAAAGGGACTGAAAAATCTACTGGATGGTAGGAATGAAAAGACAGTCACAAGCCACAAATTAACTATAGTTTTAAATTCAAATAACTGGCAGAGTAGAACAGCTGACTTACTAATTTCCCACTATTGCCATGCACAGAAGTTGAACTTGTAAAAACACAGCAACAATCCAGGTCCTATTTACCTCGAGGCCACAACTGAAAACCGAGAAATCAAAGACTTTCACGCACCTCCAATGTGGGTAAGTCTACCATTAATGCACTTTATTAAAATGCTCTTGATTACACAGCCTATTTCCTTTTAGTGTAGATACATTTCTAAAAAGCTTGGTTATGACAAAAGCAATGCCGGCTACATGTGGTTCGTATCCATTCCCAATCCTAGAACACTGCATGGTATGTAGCAGCTGCTCAACAAACATTTCCTCTGCAACTTGTTTTCAGCGCTGTTTGGTTCGTGCTGTCTATCGACACCGCTGAAACGGCTGGGTGTTGACTACATCTTGATTCAGCTACCACACAAGGATTCCCGGCCGCCGGGCCCAAGTACCACTTAGGTCTCCCAATCACAAGGAGCAGAGATATTAAAGAATTACAGTCAGCTGACTAGGTGTGGATCCAAAGCGTGTTTTAGTCACTGCCTCACTGGTCATTTTGCAGTAGGCTGCCCACCAAAGAGACAGCTATGTTGGGTCTCATCGTTGGGTTGAAAAATCCAAGATTAAAACATTCTCCTTGGGCTTGTTTGTGATGATGTTTCATCCTTGCAAACCAGAAGACAGGAAGTTGAGGTGCTAAATAATGGTCAAATTTCAACTTTAAGACAAAATTTATGTATCTAGCAGGGTTTGGTAACACAGGTATTGTAGGTTTGTGAAGCCGATACTGAAGTGTGGTGTTAAGGCCTTTACCCCAAAGTTCTAGTCTTCAAGGCTGTCAGCTCTTCTATTCTGTCAAACGCTGTATTATAGACATTAAATATTAACATGTAAGACACTAAGAAGTAGTCTAATGGAGAGAAGACTTGAGCGTTTGAGAGTTACTCAGTGGGCCTGGAACCCTGGCCCACTTTCTCAGCTTTATGAGTGGCACCACCGCCTACCATCACCACCGCCCGCTGCCACCCAGTGGGTTGTAAGGGGAGAGGTTGGATAAAACGTGGGCGAGGTGTGTGGCACACGTGGAGACATCACTTGGCGATTCAACGATCATACAGTCTGGGCGATAAAATCTTGGTTGGGAATCTTGAGTAATTTCAAACATCTTTAAGATTTGTTCTAGACGTCCTCATTTGGCACCTTAACGATCATTAAGTCTGGGCGATAAAATCTTGGTTGGGAATCTTGAGTAATTTCAAACATCTCTGTTCTAGACATCCTCATTTGGCACCTCAATGATCCTAAAGTCTGGGCAATAAAATCTTGGTTGGGAATCTTAAGTATTTCAAACATCTTTAAGATCTGCTCTAGCACTAAGCTCTTAGAATTCTCTGAAGGAGAACAAGGAGGCCACACAAAATAGTTTATGATATTGTTTAAGGCTATTCAAAGTGTACAGACATAGAAGGTTCATAAAATTTTTATGGGAAGACAGTGCAAATGGTAACAATGTGAGAGTCCTGTGGTGTTAATCAAAACAATGACAAGAAAATCTGAGCGATCTTATAAAAACAGCTGGAAATAGCCAGTTAGAACCATACCACATTTCCAGGTTATATTCCAAAGTCAAGCCTAAGGCAAAAACTGAACAAAGTTAGAACTGCTCTTGAAAAACGTGCCATGAGGACAATACTATTTGTCAATAAACACAACACAACAGAAATGCAAAAAGGCAAAATGGCTGTCTGGGGAGGCCTTACAAATAGCTGAGAAGAGAAGAGAAGCGAAAGGCAAAGGCGGAAAGGAAGGATATGCCCATCTGAATGCAGACTTCCGAAGAACAGCAAGGAGAGATAAGAAAGTTTTCATTCAGCACTTCACTTTGCACTCAGTGAACAGTGCAAAGAAATAGAGGAAAACGATAGAATGGGAAAGACGAGAGGTCTCTTCAAGAAAAGTAGAGATACCAAGGAAACATTTCATGCAAAGACAGAAATGGTATGGACCTAACAGAAGCAGAAGAGATTAAGAAGAGGTGGCAAGAATAACCAGAACTATACAAAAAAGATTTTCACGACCCAGATAATCACAATGGTGTGATCACTCACCTAGAGCCAGACATCCTGGAATGTGAAGTCAAGTGGGCCTTAGGAAGCATCACTACGAACAAAGCTAGTGGAGGTGATGGAATTCCAGTTGAGCTATTTCAAATCCTGAAAGATGATGCTGTGAAAAGTGCTGCACTCAATATGCCAGCAAATTTGGAAAATTCAGCAGTGGCCACAGGACCGGAAAAGGTCAGTTTTCATTCCAATCCCAAAGAAGGGCAATGCCAAAGAATGCTCAAACTATCACACAACTGCACTCATCTCACATATTAGCAAAGTAATGCTCAAAATTCTCCAAACCAAGCTTCAACAGTACATGAATTGTGAACTTCCAGATGTTCAAGCTGAATTTACAAGAGGCAGAGGAACTAGAGATCAAACTGCCACCATCTGTTGGATCATAGAAAAAGAAAGAGAGTTTCAGAATAACATCTACTTCTGCTTCACTGCCTACGCCAAAGCCTCTGACTGTGTGGATCATAAAAACTGTGGAAAATTCTTCAAGAGATGGGAATACCAGACCACCTTATCTGCCTCCTGAGACATCTGTAGGCAGGTCAAGAAGCAACAGTTAGAACTGGACACGGAACAACAGCCTGGTTCCAAATTGGGAAAGGAGTACGTCATGTCTGTATATTGTCACCCTGCTTATTTAACTTCTTTGCAGAGTCCATCATGTGAAATGCCAAGCTGGATAAAGCACAAGCTGGAATCAAGATTTCCAAGAGAAATGTCAATAACCTTAGATACACAGATGACACCACCCTTATGGCAGAAAGCGAAGAAGAACTAAAGAGCCTCTTGATGAAAGTGAAAGACAGTGAAAAAGTTGGCTTAAAACTCAACATTCAGAAAACGAAGATCATGGCATCTGGTCCCATCACTTCATGGCAAATAGATGGAGAAACAGTGGAAACAGTGAGACTTTCTTTTCTTGGGCTCCAAAATCACTGCAGATGGTGACTGCAGTGAAATTAGAAGATGCCTGCTCCTTGGAAGAAAAGCTATGACCAACCTAGACAGCATATTGAAAAGCAGAGATTACTTTGCCAACAAAGGTCCGTCTAGTCAAGGCTGTGGTTTTTCCAGTGGTCATGTATGGATGTGAGAGTTGGGACCATAAAGAAGGCTGAGCACTGAAGAACTGATGCTTTTGAACTGTGGTGTTGGAGAAGACTCCTGAGAGTCCCTTGGACTGCAAGGAGATCCCACCAGTCCATCCTAAAGGAAATCAGTCCTGAATAGTCATTGGAAGGACTGATGTTGAAGCTGAAACTCCAATACTCTGGCCACCTGATGTGAAGAACTGACTCATATGAAAGATTCTGATGCTGGGAAAGATTGAAAGCAGAGAAGGGAGGACAGAGGATGAGATGGTTGGATGGCATCACCAACTCAATGGACGAGAGTTTGGGTAAACTCTGGGAGTTGGTGATGGGCAGGGAGGCCTGGCGTGCTGCAGTCCATGGGGTCACAGAGTTGGACACGACTGAGTGACCGAACATATATACATACACACATGTATGTGTGTGTCTATACAGTACATACATATACACACATACACATATATATGTGAAAAGATTCAAAAAATATTTACCTGAACCTCCTATGTATTTGGGTCTATTCCATGCTGTTAAATTTTTTTTTAGGTAACAACTCAGTAGTTTCCTTGATGCCCAACTGGGGTTACAACCTATAATTTGAAGACCATTGAACTGGAGTATTTCAAGCTCTTAGCTAACTGAGAATTACGTAGAATTATGTAGGTCCATACCTGGGGGTTAAGAAAAACAACGAAGCAAGCACATTTGTCCATAATATTTTAATACTTTTCCACTTTTAAATACTGGTTTTAATTTTGTGATTGTAACATGGAAGATCCAACTTTATTATTTTTTAAAAACATCATCAGGATCATAAAGCTATTTAGAATAGTTACACTCTACACACTCCCAAGGTACGTAAAATGATTATGTTTTGAGTTTGTAGATGAACAATGACAATAATCGAAATACACTGTCTGTACAACTTCTGGATGAAATACTGGTGAAAAGTGTTTAACTGGACAACAACTAATAAGTTTAAAGATAACCAGCACAATTTCACAAGAGAACCAGCTCAGCCCAACTAAAATTTTCTCAATAGCAATGGACACTGATGTTGTAGAGGAGTACAAATGAGCTGATGAAACTGAAGAAACGGGAACCTCGTTCCTCCTGTTCCTCCTTTTGTATTGTTACATTCCTCCCAGTCACCGCCCTCTCCTTGGTCTGGCCCCCCCTGTGGCGAACCCAAATCAAGAGCTGCTATGACATACCCTCTACCTCAAAATCAGGAGTCCTGAATTTCAAGTGAAACACCGTGCTCTCCTGAACTGTACAGTGTGGACTCAGGGACAAATCCCCTCATCGCCAGTACTTTTCATGTTTCTATCACAGTACAAAAGAGCAACTGAGTAGAAAAGAGTAAAATCTTTTTCTTTTTTTTTGGCTTGGGGAAGGTAAGTAGGAAATAACTGTAGATAAGAAAACATCATGTATTTTCAGCATGCTGGAATTAGCCATATGGAAATAATTCTAGAGGGTCTGAATGTTGTCTAAAGGGCTAGTACAGCTCCAAATTTTTATTTGTTTTAAACTTCCTTCATATTCCCTAACTCATTTTCTAAACCTGGTTGGGCAGGATTAACCCTAGTGAAGTTCCAGTGCAATTATCTGAAGATAAAATGTATCTTTTTCTTTTCTTTTTTTAATACAAATATTTTTAGTGTAATCATTTTATTTACAGAACTGCAAAAGTATATCATTTAGTGCAAATGCAACTATTGAAGATTTAGACACTGCTCTGTAAACTGTCCATACCTTTGTAAAATAAAGCTATCCAATTTAGTCATGATAGTTATCAGAAATGGCAAACAGAGAAACATTTATAGTGGGCAGATAGAATATTTTTGAAGATTCCCATCAGTGGCTATGGTGAATAAACCTTCCCTCCCCAACCCTCCCATCCCAACTGCAGAACTGATTGTAAAATAAAATACACATTTGAGGTATAAATTTTTCTTTCTTAAACATCACGATGTAAAATATTAACGGTGATGTAGTAAACTGATAAGATAACTTGTTTTATTTGCCTTAACTAGCATTACCACCATATAGGCACTTCTCCACGTAGTCAAATTATGAACGGCTTTTTTCTGTAATAAGGCATATTCCATGCACATCATTTAGAGAAAGGTAAATTAAAAAATAGAAAAGATTTATGGAGCATGAAATCTGCGTGCATGTAATGTGAGCATATGCTTTATATGTATTTTTCTCTCTGTACAGAATAATAAATACCACTATATCTGATGCAAGTAATTAACTTCCAGGATTGTGTATATTAAGTGATCAGACTAATCCCATCATTAAGTTATCACCTTGCATTTATCATTAAGACTCCATTACCATGTATGAAATATATACAGGACATGTTCCACATGACATGACTTTCTGCTTTACAAAATGGGTCTGGTTTCTGTGTTTCTGTAGAGATGAACACGTGAGCAAAGCATCTACAAAATGCTTCCGATTTACGTAAGCACACTTGTGTATGAACAAAATGAAGATTCTGAAGTGGGCAGTCATTTCTACTTCAATGAGTTCCATTCCCTGCCTCAACTCCATGTGTCAAGGTTTTCAAAGAGGGGGGCCTAAAACTAAAAAAGGTATTTTACATTTAACTTCTTACAGCAACTAAAGAAAGAATTTCAGTTGGAATCACACTGACTTCTTTTCTGCCCTGCTAAAGTTTCTGATCAAGAGGCAAACAGGAGTGATACCTACATTTTCTATGCCTATCTTGTAACACAGCTTTTAAACCAACCCAAATTAGAATGAACAAGCATACGTTACTGAATACTAGAAATACTGGATCAAACGTCAAACAGCGAGATTTGCTGGAACAATACCGTATGCCCTCTCACGTGTGTCAGGAAAACATGAGCTCATTTTATTCTGACCGTTTTACCAGAAAGTAGTTTATACCTAGTAAGGTTGTACAGGTGTTTCTGTTTGGAGGCAGACAGAACCAATTCAGGAATTACCAAATTGTGTTTGTAATAAACTGAAAAAAACCTGCAGCACACAGTACACAACTAAAAATACAATAGAAATATAAAGACATCTGAGAAAAAAATAAAGCTTTTCACTCTTTCTCCATCAGAACCAAGGTTCTTCATGGGAGGAAGACTGTAGAAAAGGCGAAATCACACGTTATTGACAGCCCTCAGTTATTAAGAGACACTGTACATAACAACATGAATTATTATAGAAATCAGCAGCAACGAATTCTATGATTATACAAAGCAAAAAAGTCAAAAAATTCCAGACACAGACTTGACTGTGGGCCTAAAAAAAAAGAACCCCATCCAGGCACCTGGCGCACAGAAAGCACGTGCCCCACGTGCGTCCAACTTGTGTGCTTTTCCTCTGCGCACAGAGCCTGACACAACTGAGGGTCTCAGGCCGAACCACAGTAAATTAAAAATTCTGAAAAAGTTTCCAAAAATTAAAGCATCAATTCCTAGTTGTGATTCAAAGTTGATTTTTTTTTCTCTTTTAGGAGCAAGCAAATAAAAATATAGCCATATACATGTAATTTTACATGTATTTATAGTTATATGCTGAGCAAGGAGATCTAGCAGAAGACAGCTAGTGTTAAGATGTTCAGCTTTGCTATTGCGGTATTTCTTCGTTTTTGAACACAAGGCCAAGGTATTGGGCCACATACAAGGCTATAGATCCTATGTTCCACCTTAGAGCATTCAATTTTGTTTTTTAACTTTTTTCCTCCAACATGGAATGTCACACAGCCTTGCTTCAGTCACTGTAGGAAAGAAAATAACAAGTAAAACATTCAGTACTCTATGCCCACTAATAGCTGCGGGACTACCAGAACAGACTTCTCCTTCCTTCTGAATCCATGGCATGCAGAGAATCTCTACTGAAGTTTTATATTTTAAGGACTTTTCACCTTAAGGAATTATTAACTTTACATATTTGAAATGTATCATCAGAAAAGGAGGCATAAGAAATCTTGTGAAGGCTAGAAAAAATCAAGAAAGACAATCTGCTACAGGAAGCGAAAAGGGAATCAAGCAGAGGTCTCTGGATCTGCACCCCACAGACCGGAACTTCCTTTGTCTTAGTGTTCAGTATAAACTATGCTATACAGTATCAAGAATTTACTTAGGCTATGGGAAAGAGGACTGCCTTATCTTAAGAAATACCTTGTCAAATGAGTTTAAGAGTTCTAAATTTTAAATATCTTTGGGCCTTCTTTATGGAATTTCTCTAAAGATGATATACACTATTGAAAGTTACTATTTCTCCATCATCACACTAACAATGGTAGCTTTCCTAAGGTTTCAATGCTAAGATCCAGTTTACACATACATCTCCCCAAATTATTATGAAACAAACTGTAACTTTAGGTTAATGAAGATTTAATGTAGGTAAGTGAAAATCCGATTTTCTGTCAGAAAGAAGTTCAATCTGGACTCAAAGAGTCCAGTTCTGTCTTTATACACACACATACACTGTATAAGATATTCTAAAAATACTGCATACTGCATTTAGGTAGTACACTTACGCTTTAAGAGACTCCTTCAAAGGTCAGACTTTGTCCCAAACACTAACCATTCAGAGAAGACCAGAACCTGTTTAACATTTTCATGTAACCTATTTTCTTGGGAAAAGCTACATATCTGGGACTTCAATACAATAATCCCTGTGTTGGTATCTGAAAGTAAACTAAGCCTTTTTTTTTCTTTAAAGAAGTAACAGAATCAGAAATCAGACAATTATATAAGTAGTTCTCAACTGGATGCAAAGACGCTAGAACTCATGTGTAACAAGAGGACTATAAATTTTTTTTTTTTTGGCCGTGCCACGTGGCTTGTGGAATCTCTAGTTCCCCGTCCAAGGACTGACTGAACCTGGGCCAGGGCGGTGAGAACCTAGAATCCTAACTACTAGGCCAGCAGGGAACTCCCAAGAGGACTATAATTTAAATTGCACTGGGAGAATATTTCTCACCTATCGAGTTGGAAAAAATCAGAAAGGTTTATTTCCTACACTGTGTGATTGTCAGAGAAATAGTACTCCCGACATGTTAGTGTTGGTGAGATGGTAAACTAATACAACCTCTACAGAGGGCACTATCTGAATTACAAATGTACAAGCCACCTGAAGCGGCAGCAGTGCCACGGCCAGTAATTTACTCACAAACTAAATGGCACATGGACATGACTGCAATATTGTTTGCTCCAGCAAAAGCTAGAAGCAACTTTAACGTCTGCAAGTGGAGAACTGGTTAGATAAATGTATGTGCATCCATACAGTGGGATTCTACAGAGCCATAAAAAAAAGAATAAAGCAGCTCTGCACCAACGTGGAAAGACCTTCAAGATAAAGCTTAAGAAAAGCAAGATGCAGAACCCACTTACAGTATGCAGCCTTTTACCAATAACAATAAAGGTGTCTATATGGCAGGAATACACTTGTACTTGCTTATTCACGTGAAAATAAAACACTTCTGGAAAAACACAAGAAACTACGAGTAGCAGCTATACACTGTGGTATGTGGGGGTATGCGGTGATGGTGCAAAACTGGGTGATTAGGAGACAGGGGATAAACTTTACTGTGTATCTTTTCAAACTTTTGACTTCTGAACCATGCTAACATACCACTTACTAAAAAAAAATGATTTTGGTGCCTAGCACAAAGATACTCGGTGCAGCATTATTTGACAATAAAAACATGGAACCAGCCAGACATTAACATGGGCCAGTGCTTAATAAATTTTACAACATTTATACAACAGATGTTAAAAGAATGATATAGTTTTATCTTTCTATGTCCTAATAGTCAAGATATATTAAATAGAAAAAGCAAGCTGCAAGACAATACTTTGGGGAAAAAAAAAAATCAAAGATATATGTTAGTACATACATACAAGCCTGGAAGAATATACAAAAACTCGAAAGTATTTTTCTGGGAAGGGAAAAATAAGGGAAATTGTACTTACTTATTATGTCTGCAAGAGCCATGTTAATCAAATAAAGTTTTAAAAAAAGGATAAAATATATTTTCCAGTACCTGTTAATACTAGAACAAAATAGGTTTTCCTGCAGTTTTTTCTTGTACGTAAGAAGTAAAACGCTTTAGAAACTTTGGATATTCTCGCTTTGCCACTGCCCTTAACACTGAGGCTGGTGCCCATCCGCCAGGGTTTACTGTGAGACAAAGGAAAATGCAAACTGTTAAAGTAATTCCCCAAACACAAAGCACTCATTTTGTTCTTCTGCTTTAAAAAAAATATTCCTCACGTTGAAACAGCACCTCTTAAAAAGTCTTGATCACTCAGTCCTTAGTACTGTATCAACCACCAGATGAGAACAGGTAACAAATTAGAAAGCATTTATTACTGTTCTAAAATATTCTTGGTTCCCTGAACTATATGCAAATATTAGTACAGCAGCACTTCAGCTTACTAAAGGCAGATTTATTAATTAAACTCTATTACAATCAAATAGTAACTTGCTCAGGCATAACTGTCTCTGTAAACATACCAGCAATGATGGTTCTGTATAAAGACGGTTTGAACATTTGATTAGAGGGACTCTAGTTTACTGCAGGTAGGAAATGGGTGGAGTGAGGAACCATTAAAAGTGATGAGCAGGGTTGTCCAGCCCTAGGCCAGCGTGAAATAAATACATCACTGCTGCTGCTGCTAAGTTGCTTCAGTCGTGTCTGACTCTTTGCAACTAGCAGCTACTAAAGGATAACGGAACAAAGATTTAGAAAACTAAAGTCTGACAATAAGAAAACGAACTATTCACCTGAAATTAGCATAATATTTTATACAACTATTATTTTACAAAAGCCCAAAATTATAAAGTGAAAAAGAAGAAAACAACAATTTCCAGTAATCCAGCACCCAAGCAACCAGTGAGTATTAGCGTTTCTTTGTAACTTTTCTTATGTACATATTTTCTTCTTTTAAAATTGACTGAAATGGTATTGTGTATGCTTCTTCTCACCCCACTTAACTTTAAGTTATAAACATTTTTCTAAGTCACTAAATGGTCTTTGAAAAATTGGGAAAAAAATAAGTGTTTCTTTCCTCACTGTTGCTGCTTATATTCCTAATTACACAAATATTCTATACGACATATATATAATAAAATGGTTCTTAAAACTGTACATGTAATAGTGATCTAAAGATGAAGTTTACAAATTTACCTTTTGAGCCTGAGCTTCAGAAATTCTGATACAGTAGTTATTCAGACATGTATATTTTGAAAGAGTCCCAATAATTTTGATATATATCTCTCCAAATTAAAAATTACTAAATCTAATAGATAAAAACTAAAATGACATTTGTAAATGGTATTTGTCCAAACTGTCAGTTATCATGTAGATCATAAGAAAAACATCCATATGACCAAACACCAAAAACAAAATACATACCATTGGCCACATATGTAATCTTGCATAGAATGTTGTCCCTGCTAATCTCCTGGTTTCCCTCAGGGGGGCTCACCAAGGTCTGACAAATCATAGCAATGTTTATTTTGGCACGGACACACCGATTGTTTAGCTGCCAAAGGAAAAAATAACAACACCAGTGTAGCAGATATCCAGTATTTTGTAACCTCTTCTGGTCTAATTCTACATTATGTTAACCAAAATTATAACTCATCATCTCCAACAAAATCTTATATGCACCAATAAAGGACACATGCCAATGTCTGAATGCTGGGAGACAGCAACCGTGGGGTGTGGGGTTGAATTTACTTGAATGGATTAAAGGTTGCATTGTCACAAAACTAGAAAAAAACTTGTGTATGAAAAGTGATAATAGTCTTGCTATATAAATAATACTCCAAGCATGTGGATGTGATCATTTGTGATGTTACTTGTTAAAGAAAAAAAGTATATATATTACTACATCTTTTGAAGTATTGGAAAGTAGTACTCTATACTCTTTTATTATATCACTTATTGTAAGTACTGAATATACTCCTGTTCATTTTTCTATGTTCTGTTTTATAGCCTTAAGAAGTGTTTCAAACATTTCTGGATGTATAAAATAAGAGTAAATGCCCTACATGGTGTGATGCTGTATTACACATAAAACTGTGTGTATACATTAAACTTTGTCTCTTGAAAAAAATAAAAGAATAGATGCCGAGCTGATTTGACATCAGGAATGTTTTCCCTCCTCATAAACAGTAAAGTAGCTAAAATGAGACAGAAACCACAGGGGCTTTGCCTGCAAGTTGATCATGGCTTGAGGCAACTGTGAGAAGTAGCCTACCTAGCGACCCATCCAGCTGCATCATCGACCCTCAAGAGGAAAGGAAAACAGTCCTGCTGGGATTTCATGGCATGACTGTTGCTCTCAGGTAACACTACCAGCTGTACTCTTCCAAGAAGCCAACTTTAATAAACAAAAATTTAAGAAGCATTATCAAATCTTTATGCATGGTGTGTGCTGATCACTTTTGCCCTGTACTGTGTTGTGTATTTAACTTTATATTGTACAATTATAACACATTTATACACTGTACTTACAGGAGCACTGCTGTGATCTACAGAAAAATTACAAACTATCCAAGTCTCCGGGTCATTTTCATTCAAAGCTGATATCTTTCGAATGGCAGAAAGATATAAGACATCCCGCTGAGAAGCTGGCCACACTCTCTGCAGAAGAAGTACAAATATTTTAAAAGTCTGAACTCCGTTTTTGGTTTTCTTTTTGGCTGCGCCACCCACTCGTTTTCTTGGGCTTTCCTGATAGCTCAGTTGGTAAAGAATCTGCCCGCAATGTGGGAGGCCTGGATTGGATCCCTGGGTTGGGAAGACCCCCTGAAGAGGGGAAAGGCTACCTACTCCAGTATTCTGGCCTGGAGAATTCCATGGACTGTATAGATCATGGGGTCGCAGAGAGTCGGCCACAACTGAGCGCCTTTCCCTTTCTCACAGCATGCAGCATCTTAGTTCATCAAGGAGGGATCGAACCTGCACCCCCTTCAGTGGAAGTGTGGAGTTTTAACCATTGGACTGTCAAGGGAAGTCCTGAAAATTTGAACTACTTTTTATTTACATTTAATATGGAACTAACAAAGAAACAAATGTAAGACTAATAAAATGTTTTAGTGTAAGGTAATACTTGTCAAGATTTTAAATGGAAAGCACCCACCAAAGGATTTAATTATGAAAACTGAGTTAATAATGGCTTTGCAGAATACACCAAAAGAATAACCTTCTGCTATTTATAGCTCTCTTTAAATTTGGTAACATATACGTAACATAAAATGCTATAATTTTTAAGTGTACAATTGACTGGCCTTAATTATTTTTACTGTTACAAAAACACCACCACTTGCTCTAAATGTGTCGTCACTCCCAACAGAAAGTCTGTACCCATTAAGCAAGCACTCCCCATCAGCCCCTTCCACAGCCATGAGACCATTTTTAAGTACAGTACTATGCCTCTGTTTTAACTGTTCAGAGCAAAGAAGATGATGCTCCACTGATATCAAAATCATATCTGAAGAATTTGGTTGAATCTTCCAACTTAATGGTATGCAAGGAAAAACATACTGTAATGACATGGAATCTAGGTCTCTGCAAACTGGACGATATACTTGTAACTGAGAGAAAATATGCAGTCTTTCCTGATTGCTGAATTTAATAAACAGTCAACAACTCGGTGTCAACACAACCCAAATCATTTGCAAAGGGAAATGGTTCATCTTTTAAAAGACACAAAATTTCATGAAGTTTTTGACAGTAGTGCTGGGCAAATGTATGTGATGCCATTAAACAAATGAAAATGCGGCCATATAAGAACTAATGAATGCAAATAAGCATGATGACAAGACAGAAATTCGAAGAAAATGACTTGAGTATCAAGAGATGAGTAGCACTCTCTAAGACTGTATTATGAAAGAAGCCAAATTTAAAGAGAAAGAATTCTATTATTACTGGATAAGTGATAAGGATAAGTGAAAGTCACTCAGTCGTGTCCAACTCTTTGTGACCCCATGGACCATACAGACCATGGAATTCTCCAGGCCAGAACACTGGAGTCGGTGGCCTTTCCCTTCTTCAGAAGGTCTTCCCAACCCAGGGATCAAACCCAGGTTTCCTGCATTGCAGGTGGATTCTTTACCAGCTGAGCCACAAGAGGAAGCCCAAGAATAATGGAGTGGGTAGCCTATCTCTTCTCTAGCGGATCTTCCTGATCCAGGAATTGAACCAGAGTCTCTGCTAAATTGCAGGCAGATTTCTTACCAACTAAGCTACCAGGGAAACCCTATTATTACTGGATTTTGTTGAAAAAATGCCAGGACAATTCATTTATTCAACTAACTACAACTGTAACTTAAATTCTGTTATACATAAAATACATTACTTTAATAATCTTTAGTTTTAGTTTTCCAGAAATAATCCTAATATGAGCTATATATTCCTCCCCTCCATCTACTACTTAAGAAGCAAAATAATTTCTGCAGCCCATTTTCCAGGATCCATTATCTTTAGAAAATAAGCGCCCTCTGATTCTAAATGACTGGTCATTTATTTTCACTGCACATTACAGAGTGACTAATATTTTAAAGTCTATTAAATTTCAGACTCTACTTTAAACCCCCTAAATCAGTAAGTTAAAACAGAATCTTCACTGTTATGCCTTTGAGTAGTTGTCATGTAAATGAAGCCGAAGTCAGAGTCATTAAATATTACATGCCTCAGATAACAAGACTAGCTCAAGAAATACATAACAAAACTGGAAATATTATCAAATATTCAACTCAAAAATTATTTTAAAAAGAAAAATGAAGTACTTACTGAATCATCATGTTTCTTATATAATGTACAAAACTGCTTTTGGTGCATCTCTCCAAAATTTTATTATTGTTTATTCAACATAATATTTGGCAATGTTAAGAATGGAAATAGAGCAGAAGAAGTTAAGAGAAATATTCTCTAATTTAAATATTTAGATTAACAGAGGAAGAAATGGAGTGAAAGGAAACCAATTTAAATGACAATGTTTCTTTGTGTTCTGGGGCATGACCAACAACCTCTCAATAGCTGATGCTCAGCAATTTTTCCCTGATGTCAGATAATCCATTTAGATCATGTTCACTTTTGAGTCTTAACACAGACTAATAACATACTTTCCATTTTCCTATTACTGTCGCAGGAAACCGATTCATATTTGGTCACTCATTTATTTCCTCTAGAGACTAGATACTAGAAAAACATTGAATAGATTTGAGTACTTTCTTCTCCAGACTTACTATGTATCGCCATCAAACATAATGTTTTGGATATTTTTCAGGTTTGTTTTTGCATCCATTTCTGCTTTAAAGCAGAAATGTTTAAATAATCTGATTTACTTTTCGAATACATGAAATTCGTGATTAATAGTCTTTGAATCTTTTTGCGCAACTTAATTTCCTGCCAAATTTTACTTTAGAGAGTATTTTGTATGTCTCTGTTCAAACTACGCTGGAATCCTGTTGGGATTAAAAGATATTTACCTTGTGCGTTTGATAAATGATGATTGCATTATCAGCTAATGTTTCCACCACATGAAAGTTTTCTATAGTTGCTGCAATGAAGAGAAAATGTTAGCAGTCAAAACAATGTGTTACCGTTTCCCAGTATGTGACTAATTCACTTACATTATGCACAGATATTATAGTAAAATGAACAGGATCTTGCTCTACCGAGGCTACATCCACATGGAAGGGAGTTTGTATTCATACAGTATTAGGGGTTATAGATGGTGGCAATGAGATCTAATCACCAGGAAACCTCATTTTTTTTTGGCCCAGTATCCAGCTCCCACTGCAAGAAAGCAATTCTAATCATGGCTTCATTACTAGGGCACAAATTATTCCCTAACACCATGACCTCTTCCCTCTCTTGTCATCCTTAATTTATCGGAGCTGAATAAGCTGTTCACCTAGGTTTAGGTGACTGTAAGCCTGAGGAGAACACACCCCCCTCCCCTGACACCACTCCCCTCATAGCCCCCTCTTAATCTACAATTTATCACATAAACAGTATAGAAGGAAAAAAAGATGATAAAATAGAAACCTTTTATTTTAGCCTTGGCTTTTCCACTAACTAGTTCTGTGGTCTTTAACGTGTCACTTAGGCTATCTGAATTTTACTTTATTACCTACCTATCACACAGGACTGTAGTGGATTAATGCTGTAACTCACTGAGAAGCATTTTGTACAATGAAAAGCTCAGGTATTATCAGTCCCCTGGATGATTCTCCAGATAGTTTCCATAACTATCTGGAGTTTTTATGACTTTGGAAACTATAGCTCAGATTAAGAAGACCAGGTTAGATTTGGTATTTAATTTAAAATTAAAAACTATCAAAATATAGTAATGGCAGCTTACTTTCCCAATCATTGCGAACATCAACATTCCAGAAGTAATTGCAGACCTCGTGTCCTGTAACGCCTTTAACTGCATGGGTAGCTTTCAAAGGATCCAGAACAATCCCATTTTCTTCTACTTCTCTTCTATATACCTAGAGGATATATTTTAAAACATGTTTAAAAACACTTATGGAACATAAACATTCTGCCAAAAGAAAAATTAAAATTTCAAATTATTAACAAAGACAATACAAAAAAATATTTAACACTACAATGCCAAAGTATGTATATGTAATGAGTGAGAGCTACAAATACATCCATTTAAATTAGACATTATTTACTGAACATTCTCAAAGACCATTCGTCATGGCTAAGAAGGCCAAATACAGCTGGTTAGAACATTATCTCCTAAGGGATAATATGTTCACTGCTGTATCCCCATCACCTAGAACAGTATCTGAAACACGAAGGCACTCAATTATTTGTTGAACCAATGACGGAATGCTAACATCGCATAAAGATCAATGATATCTTGTTTTTAAACTGAGGTTGCATGCCTTAAGATCTGTCTTGCTTTAAATACTGAGACTGTATAAACTCTTGAATAAAATTAATTACTTCAAAATTATAGAGGATTTGGTGCTTTAGACAGCTCTGTAGTAAGTTCTTTGAAAAATAATCAGGTTATCACAGAGGAAACCAGCTCTCAATTTATGGAGTGCCTATGGGGCTGGACACTGTTAGGCATTTCACCTAATTTCTCTCCAAAGTACCTTTCCTTACACATTTATTTATGTTATTGGGACTGATAATATTTTTCCAGTAACCAAAACTGGAAACTCTAGACTTTTGATTTCCTCCCTTACATTGCACATAGGTTTTAAGCTTATTAGTAATCTGTAAGACATCCAAAACTTGACTTTTCTACTATTGTGTATCTTTTTAAGGTATGTTTTCATCACCTTGTACCTGAATCTCCTAAGTGGTCTCCAGTTTCATATCCCTACGAGCCTAGTCCTTCTAAAATGTCACTCTGTATACAGAGGCTAGCTCACTGCTACAGACAATAACACATTCTGTCTGTGGGTTATTTTATACACCGCATAAACCAGCCCCAGCGACTCTCTCTCTAAAGCGGCAGGAGCACTTCTCCTCTACCGCTCACTTCAGGTGAAGGACCTCCACTCAGACAATGACTCCCAGCTTCTCCTCACCCTTTCACTTCCCCCTCCTTGGCGGGGAAACAGGGACACCTGAATGGTGGACACAGGAGAGTCAGGCAGGCTTGGCTGAACCCCTTCTCCTGTGGGCAGGATGTATGCTGGTCTGCTTCTGGGGCACGCTCTTGTGGGGGAAGGCCTCTGATTACCTAGTTATGTCAGAACTATTATGTTTCATTCTGGGGTAACGTACTAGTAAGGCCTCGTGACAGCTGGTCTTTCTGTTCTCTAACCATTCTCTAACCAGACTGCCAGCATTCTAACTAACATGCTGGTCTCTCATTTGCTTACCTCCTCTATTTCTTAATTTGTTCCCTTTTCAGGAGGAGAGTAAATTCCAACATCTAATACTGTATCTCACTTGTGAGAATAACTGTGGTCAAAAATCTGTACAAAACTCCTGAATATAAATGCCCTCGCCTCACCTTTGTGAGAACCTTGTTTCCATTTCTAGTCATAGTCCTTGATGTAAAACAATCTGTCTCAAATCTGAGATCTCTTTCAATTTTCCTCCACTGTTCACCTGTACTTTTCATTCAATATTATCTGGTAGAGCTAAATAGCTGTATCTTTTAAATGTCAATATCCTCCTTCCAACCAAAGTTTCAGCTTGGAGGGAGTCTTATTAAATATCTGTTTATCTTTAGCATTGTGCCTTGGGCATGAAGTAATCCAAAATTCAACGATACTGTTGTTGGTTTTCAACTAACACTCAGTCTCTTGTCCCTTGCTCTTACTCTCTTACGCTAGGGATATGAGCAAGATTAGCTAATCAATGTCCAAAAAAAAGAAGCAGTGAAAGAAAGAACAAGAAGTGAGGTACAGACCAAAGAGGGAAAAAAGTTAACACCTGGGCACAACATTCAGTATATTTAAAGGGAGAGAAATATCCAGAGAGTCATTAGCTAATTGTGACCTGTTCATATCAAAACCCATTTTCTCCAAGGCCACGGTAAAACAGAAAAATCTGTGTACAGATTTATACTATGATCATAAAAAATTATGTAAAAGCTAAACCAGGAAAGCAAAGAGACATTTTATTTCTCATTATTTAGAACTTCTTCAATCATACGTAATAGTTCACTTAAAAGAAAACTGTAAGTGCTATCTTACTTAGATCAATAATAATAATTCAGTATGACTGCAATGGGCTGCAATTAGCCTGCAGGGAATTACCTTCATCTCCCCTTCTTCTACAACCAATTGCCAGTTGGCATCCCCACCTACATCCTGCAATGAATAGGTCATATGGTTCTGCACCATCTCTTCAACCTTAAAAAGAAAAACAGAACCGTAAGAATCCATATCCAGTAACCTCTAAAACAGAATGGTATTCAGTTATTTCAGTTCAGAAATGGTGTTTTTAAAAAGCTAAGCAACCAAATGCACAAAGGTTAGTAGGTTTTATACAGTGTTGTAGAGTTTTAGTCCACATTCCAGATAGCATATCCAGGTTAATGACAGAGAGGAGAAATGTGGGGAAACAAGGTGCTTCACTCTACTTAACACTGGCCTAATGTCCATCAAGTGACCAAAGCATGTGTTTTCTGGAAAAAAGAACTACTCCCTCCTTTCCTACCATATGTATTCTTACAGAGATAATGTCTTAAAGCATAAAATCATGGGGCATTAAGCGTAAAAGGGGCACAAAGAGGCCATCTAGTCCTGTGTTTCTGTAGTTAAATACTATACAGAGATATTAGAAAGCTTGTTGTGTGTCAAGATTTCTCTACAAAAAGAAAATTTTTGTTATTATACTCAACTCCTCTTTTATCATGAATACAAGCCAACTTAAAAAATAACCAACCTTTCTGTATATCTGATTTCATTTCATTATTCTACATTCTTTCTAAATTTCTAACTAAATTTCTTTTACTAAATTTAAATTGCAACCTCTGCTTTTAACTATCAAATTATCCTGACACATCTTTTATAAATAGAGTCAAATAGTTCTTATTCCCAGAATCCTCAATCAGATTAATTGGTAAGATCTCATTTAAGTGTTCTTTGGAAACCCTGCTAATATGAAACATGTTTATAAACAGAAATGAAGTGATAAACAGATTGTCTCTGAAGGAACTGGCACCTTTTCCATCTACACAGACAGTTTCTAAGTCCTATTTTCTTAACATTTACTCATAATTTTGTTTTATAGAATATTAACAAAAGGCAGAAAAGAATTGAAAAATATGTATATTATGCTTCGATTTTAAGATTTATTCCTAAGTTTAACAACTTATTTTACATAAAGTCTATTACATTCATTAGAGAAACATAAGAACTAGGTTTACATGTATTTTGAATTAAACACACTAATGATTTGGGGGCAGAGCTCTTAAAATTAGTCACTTTGAAGATGTCATTTTTCTGCATATAAGGATGTTATCACTATGTTATTGTGATGTGTACACCAAATTTCCTGGATTTCAGAAGGCATTTTTGGCTTCGTAATTACTGAAAGTAGTTATGACTAAAAATGTCTCTTTAATTGGCAATGATCATCAGAAAAGTTTTTGGTAATAGTGTGTAGGCTGAAATTCTACAATCTACGTTTGTACTAAATAAATGTTACATAGTAACTTATTTCTTTATCCATAATTTTTGGTGTGAAGGGTGTTGAGTTAGACAACTGGAAGAAACTTTAAAACATGACTACTAGTCCATCTATAATTTTATAAAGCCTTAATTAGAAAACATAACTTCAAAGACTGCCTGGGAATAAAATCTCTGTGTCTCTAAAACTCTGAAATCTGCTTTGAGAGGTTCAGGATGACTAACATAGAATTCCAAGTTACAGACGCTATATACCAAAGGTATCTTATTAGAGGAAGAACGAAGCAAGTCCCAGTTCGCATGCACAGACAGAGCCTCCACAGCAGCCTGGCCTAAGGCATACCACGACTGGGAGATTATTTTTAATCACTTTTAGGTATCAAGATCTTAGAAATCTTTAGATCTGGGTATGTACATACTTTTTCTGTAGGCTGCTAGCAGTTAGGAACACCTATATTTATCATGAGATTAGAGGTAGAAAGAAATATTTCTCCCAAAGAGGCCCTACTTTAAATGGATTATTTGTGAAAGAAGAATGTTAAGGATTTTATTCTGCTAAAAAAACAAAGAGAGTTCTGTTCAAAAGAACTTTAGTGCCATTTAGCTCTTTTGTTGAAAAAATATGCAGGTAATTGTGTTTCTATTTGGAGTATTCCTAAATTAGTTATTTCAAATGTCTGAAAAATGATAAGCTGTTTTTGATTTGTGTTTTGATGCAAAAGAAACCAGATTACCAGATTCCACAAATATAAACTGATAGGAGGTAACTTAAGTTTGAAACAGTGTACAGTAAATGTTTTTAATATTGTCTTGCTAGATAGATGAAGCAACAGAATTCCTATTATAGCTACCATTGCATCCATATAGCTACCATGGAAAAGTTTTCAGTCTTTTGTCCTCATTACTTCCTTAAGAGGGCTTGAAAACATCCAACAGAGAAACAAACAAGATGTATTCACTACTGTGCTCCTAGGAAATTAACAAAACTAATGCAGTACCGAATTACTATATTAGCCATGTCTTCAAAGCCTTCACCAAGGAATCTTTATCCATTATGGTATATTCCTTGAAGTAATAATATTAAGGTTACAAAGAAAGATATACCAGTAAAATCTCACTGTAATGAATTTTATCTTAAAATATGCAGTAGCAATGTTACTATAGGGACAACGGCTTGGGCATTTGTGACCACACTCATATTTCAGATATAAAGATGCTCCATTTACTGTTTCCAGTTATGACTCTATATTAAAAATAAGTGTAACGCTAGGGACCATTAATTGGATGACATGAATAAACATTTGCCCAAATTTCCACCTTATCAGGTTCAAAGTCTGACATACTAGAAAATAATGTTACTAGAAGTATCTATCACTTAAAAACAAGAAGGGTGAATTTTAGCCTAAGTGTAAGTTCAGGAATCGTGTCCCTAGTTTTTTGCACCTTGAGTTGAAAATGGTAAGCTGATATAAACAGCATCTTCATAGCAAATGAACTATGAAAAGACTGGAGATAAAACACATTTGGAGGTGATGGCACTCCAATTCTTACCTTTTCTTTCACTTCACATTTCAATCACTCAGTATGCCATTTTAGAAGGCTAGCTCTAAACAAAATTGTCCTTTGATGGCACAACAAAAGTGTAATCAACAAAAGTCTCAGAAGGGCTCAGAGTTTAAACCTCTTTTTCTTATCCATGTGAAAGGAATACAACTATGCTTACTATTACAGGGTCATAAAGGGATCTGCTGGACACAATAATTTATTAATAACAAATTAATAGTTAACCTAGAAGAAAAATGGTCAAGGATATGAATAGTCAATTCACTGAAGAACGCCAACAGTTAAGGAGCAAAAATAACACTTCTAGTCTATCACACTGGCAAATATTAACTAAATTATAATATTCAGTGCCAGGATAGCAAAAGAAAACTGACCCAGGAGTGTAGCTGGTTCAACTTCTCTAATGGACAATCTCGCAATAAGAATAAAAAAGCTTAGGTGTGTGCATGGCCTCTGTCTTAAAACTTCTGGAAATATATTCCAGGAAAATAATTGGATAAATATTCCATGATGTATAGACAGAGAAGGTGTATATACAGGGAGGCCTAGGTAGCACTATTTATTAAATAATAGAGACTAACTGAAAATAAATGTTCAATACTAGGTGGTAAATCTAACATGCATATTCATACAACAGACAAGGAGATCTAGACCTATATTTACTGAACAAAACAAAAAAATGCTAGTTTTTATACAAAACAGTATATATAGAATCATCTACATTGGTAGGAAAAAACTATTACTGAGGTATGTAATTTTACTTAATATATACATATATATGAAAAGAGAATATGTATAAGAATATTAATAGTGATCTATTATTTTAGACTACGTTCTAGTTCAGCTAAATAAGCATTTATCAGCATAAAAGTAATTAGCAATTTTATTTTATATAATAAAGAAGGAAGGGGTGAAATAGACAATTACCACAACAGTAAAGTTATTAAGGACAAAAGTGGGCAAAAGCTTTACTCAGATTTGTTTTTTGCAATGGTGATTCTCATCATACATTAACCTGCAGATGTACTACCCACCCTTTGACTTTCTTTTTTTTCCAACTAAGGATGCTTTTTATTTTCCCTTGGTCTGTGAGTTGACACCTTTACGTGGTAACTGTGGTATGGAAATAAATGTGGCCAAAAAGGTCCATTTAGGAATCTAATTCTTTCCTACTCTCTATACCCTTTCATTTAGGGCTACTTCATTTCCAACACCTGCCCAGAAGATTCATGAGTTACTACTAATTTCCAGTGCTGTGATTAGTCACTCAGTCATGTCCAGCTCTTTGTGACCCTATGGACTGTAGCCTGCCAGGCTCCCCTGTCCATGGGGATTCTCCAGGCAAGAGTACTGGAGTGGGTTGCCATGCACTCCTTCAGGCAGATTCTTTACCACTGAGCTACCAGGGAAGCCCAATTTCCTAAGAGAGTCATATATTTTATTTGAAGTTATTTTCAGGGGCAATCTCAGTTTTACCTTTAATTATCCTCTTTAAGCAGGACTATGACCATTATATGTCACTAAGAACAAAGTGATCAAGAGCCAGTATTTGTATGTAGATGGCATAGCCAAATTAATCAATAGTTAACTGCCAGAGCCCAAGTCTGCTAATGACAACAAATACTTTAGCAAGACAGTAAATACTTAAAGAGACCTCAATGCTATTGCTCTTAATTTCCCCTTTGGGCATATAAAAGAGCAGACTAATCAAAAGCTTTTAAAAACAGAACCAGATCAATCATGAGCATTGTACATTAGGAAAAAAAAATACTAGAAAGATTTTTCTCAACTGAGTTACACAAGAACTTAGGTGAAGAAATAAGCTGCATTTGGAAGTTTTGTAAAAATCTGGGCACCTGCTCCTCGACATTTCACTTGTATCTGATGGCTTTCAGCCGTTTTATATACTCTATAACTAAGGTTCAGGTCTGGGTTCTGAAGCCCTACTTCTTAGGCACCTATGAACAGTTCAAATTCTTTTCTTGCTCTCATTACATTTTATTTAATTTATAGCCTGTATATTTCTATGTTTTAAGAGAAAACAGTGACCAGTAATGATATCTTTTAAAGAGTCTGTTATTTTATTATTTCAATGCAAGGTGGAGCTTAGCAAATAAACCAGTCTCCCAGTATTATCCAGTTTGGTCACTGATTTACTGTAAAATAAAAGTCACTATTTTAAAAGCATGCATAAATGAATTAGCAGGAGGTGATAAATACTGTACTAAATCTGGCTAAGGGTAATTTCTGATGAGGAACTGATATATCTCTTTCCCAAAAATGTTCAAGGAGAAAAAAACTACAAAAGTCAGAAAAAAATCTGAGTCATACACAATTTTCTTCTTTTTGCATAGTTGAAAACTAATATAAATTTTATTCCTACACCTGGTTTAAACTGATTTTTAAAAATCATTTACTGGAAAACTGAGGAAAAAATAACGTAGATAATTTTGGTTAGCTCAAAGAAATAATATGGCAATGATAAAAGCTCATTTACTGAGTGCTTCCTACATGCTAGGTTCCAGCTCTAACACAGTCCTAGCTAGATGACAGAAGCAAAGCACAGAGGAGTTAGAAAAGTTGTCAAATATACAGGAAACCAGATTTAAACTTGGTCATTTTGACTAGAGTTCAGGTTCTTAACATATGATGACATATCACAAATGAAATGCAATCACCATAAAAATACAAGCTTGAAAGGCAAGTATGTGAAGATTAAAAAAAATTTTTTAACCTAATGCTGATGCAAAAATATCCTTCTGTTGGTACTTTTGATTTTATTATGAGGGCAGAGACTGCATGCATCCAAATCCCTATCCTAAATTCCTAAATGATGCTGATACTAAATAATTTAAAATCAATTTCCATAGATTTATCATATGAACAGGAATACTCATTTCCAAGGGTAATCTATCTAAGGAAAATACAACCTGTTCAACAAAACGTATAATGGTAATGAGACAAATTTTATTTTAAAAGTTATTTCCCTGTTGAATATATGATGAGGCATTTTAAATTATATTGGAAGTGACACCTGAAACCCACTTTGATGCTATAACATATCCTATAGACCATGTCCACAAAAGTTGCTGAATCCTGTCTAAAGAAACAGATATCACAGGATAGTTAAAAACCAGATACCTTCTACTAGCTTCAGTTCAATTTGAAATCTTTCAGGAGTACCTCCTATATGGTGAAATTCCAAGCTATTCACAACAGAGGATACAAAGGGCACATGCACGCCTGACAGAGAAACTATTTAGCAGATAAGGAAGGCTTGTTTAATGCTTGATGTTACTATTTAAAATTCAAACCAAAACAAGTGGCCTAATCAAAAGACTTCTAGGAACTGGGAAAGCAGGCTGAAACATAGCACAGAAAGACTCGAGTCCACTCTATACATTCATACAGTACCTGGGAGCTGAATCTGTGAACATCGTCAGAGGCACTGACTAGATCAATGGAAGACATGGAGGAAGGGCGACTATAGGGCTACCAGAGACAGACAAAGAAAAAACCAAGTAATCAGAACAGAGGCACAACAGAGCATTCAGTACCAACTTCCAAACACAAGATAAAGAGAGGGAACAAAGCGCTGTATGAAACAGGCTCAGCAGCGAGCGCTGACTTCATGCACCTATTATGTGGAATGCTCCAAAATCTTTCTATAAAGAATGCAGGCTGCCAATAATACAAAATGGTACCACTTAACCCCAGAGAAGAAAGATTTAATATCGCTGGCCACGTTTCTGGTTAACTGTTTTGGACAAGCCATTCCCTATCCCCCACCCTTCTTTTCCCTTAAATAAAAATGGAAGAACATTATATTCAGAAGAAGATTTCTAACAGTTTCTGGAGGATGTCTATGGAAGAAAACATGTAATACCAAACAAAAAAAATCTCATTACTTAAATTCAGGAAAATGAAGAAAACTTAAATAATTTAACAGGGTAGTTTCATTAACAGTGAAGAATATAGCATATACTTTCAGTAAAGTCTGGCATTAGCTTACCTTTTGGACAAATCTGTGAGTCCCCACAGAAGAAAAGGCATCTCCAGATGTCATTGAAGTAGACCAATGTAACCTGACCTTTTCACTCTGCGACTAAGAAAGCACATAATTTTAAATAGGAAGGTTACAAAGCGTATTTTGCAACTGAAGAGTGGATAATGTAACATTTAATTACTTAACAGTTTAGTATTCATAAATATTTGAATTATGAAGCTACTCTAAAGACACAAGTCTTGCCAAATCTTGACACTTGATGTATCCTGACTTTTTTCTTTCAGATTCCAAAGACACTAAGCTTAGACCAGGGATATTGATAGCCCCTTGAATATTTCTTTTTCCCAAAGTCTAAAGAAGTCTTCATTGATTCGATTCCAACTCAGCCACCATACTGATGTTCAGGAGAGGAGCATTTTTAAGCCGGAAGGGACGATCTGAATCATCCTCTCTAAGCACTTGTTTCAAAGATTAGAAAACCAAGGCCCAGAGGATTTAAGCAGTAAGTGTTGAGCTACATAGGTAGTGGCAAAACTCAAGACTAACTTGTCTTCATCTCATAGTTCAAAACTCTTCCCCAAATAATCCAGATTAAAACAAAAGGAAAAACACAGTGAAGGGGAAAAAACTAACCAAAAAAAACCTAAACACCAAAAAAACCAAATACAAGGATAGTTTTTCAGATGCTACATTTTTGGCACCCAAAATGAGAACTCACTTAGGAACTGAAACTTTTTAGAATTCTGCATGTTAAAAAACGGGAAATGAGATCTATAAAATGAACATGAAAAGCAAACAGCCGCTGTTGCAGACAACTTACCTTGGGCAGACAGACCAGTAAATGGGCACTATCAACTTAAAAACAATGCACGACATGAGAGCTGTGAGCTAAGTTTCACTTGGGGAAAAATGAGGACCACAGCCTAGGAGGCAGCATGTCAGATAGCTCAGAGACACTGCTCCAAAGAGGCAGTGAGGGAAGGTCAGCATATTTGTGATTTTGGTGAAGGGGGAGTATATGTAATCAATGCATTTTTGCATATTTCAGCTAGTCACCAGTAGCAGATATCACCATGAAGGAATTCCGTGAACTGGACTCATAAAATCATGTCCTAAAGATATCTATCTGAAGGCCTATTCTGCCAGTTTTCCCAGAGCATGGAGTGCCTCATTCCTCCTCTCCGACCTGTGCTCATTAAGGGAGTGCTGAAGGACAGCAGTTGCAGCAACACCTGTGATTTAATCTGTGTAGAGGCAGGTGGCAAGTGCCCACCTGTAGTTGGCAGCATAATAGCCTTCTCTGCCTTTAAAATTAAAAGGAATAAACGAGCCAATTTTTCTATGCAAGTTAATTTAGGGCATACAACTGACACACATGACATTTATAAGATGCTTATAGTCTTGAGAAGAATAACTAAAATTCAAGCATAAGTACCATCTAGTGGTTAAGTTCAGTTCAGTTCAGTTCAGTCACTCACTCATATCTGACTCTTTGCGACCCCATGGACTGCAGCACACCAGGCCTCCCAGTCCATCACCAACTGCCAGAGCTGGCTCAAATTCATGTCCATTGAGTCAGTGATGCCATCCAACCATCCCATCCTCTGTCATCCCCTTCTCTTCCTGCCTTCAGGTAGCCAAAGTACTGGAGTTTTAGCTTCAGCAGCAGTCCTTCCAAAGAACATTCAGGACTGATTTCCTTTAGGATGGACTGGTTGGATCTCCTTGCAGTCCAAGGGACTCTCAAGAGTCTTCTCCAACACCACAGCTCAAAAGCATCAGTTCTTCAGCACTCAGCTTTCTTTATGGTTCAACTCTCACATCCATACATGACTTCTGGATAAACCATAGCTTTGATTAGACGGACCTTTGCTGGCAAAGCAATGTCTCTGCTTTTTAATATGCTGTCTAGGTTGGTCATAACTTTTCTTCCAAGGAGTAAGCATCTTTAATTTCATGGCTGCAGCCACCATCTGCAGTGATTTTGGAGTCCAAGAAAAGAAAGTCTGTCACTGTTTCCATTGGTTCCCCATCTATTTGCCATGAAATGATATGACCAGATATCATGATCTTCGTTTTCTGAATGTTAAGTTTTAAGCCAACTTTTTCACTCTCCTCTTTCACTTTCATCAAGAGGCTCTTTAGATCCTCTTTCCTTTCTGTCACAAGGGTGGTGTCATCTGCCTATCTGAGGTTATTGATATTTCTCCCGGCAATCTTGATTCCAGCTTGTGCCTCTTCCAGCCCAGTGTTTCTCATGATGTACTCTGCATATAAGTTAAATAAGCAGGGTGACAATATACAGCCTTGACGTACTCCTTTCCTGATTTGGATTCAGTCCGTTGTTCCATGTCTAGTCCTAAGTGTTGCTTCTTGACCTGCATACAGATTTTTTAGGAGGTAGGTAAGGTGGTCTGGTAAACCCATCCCTTGAAGAATTTTCCAGTTTGTTGTGATCCACACAGTCAAAGGTTTTAGCGTAGTCAATGAAGCAGATGTTTTTCTGGAACTCTCTTGCTTTTTCTATCATCAAACAGATGTTGGCAATTTGATCTCCTGTTCCTCTGCCTTTTCTAAATCCAGCTTGAACATCTGGAAGTTCTCAGTCACACACTCTTGAAGCCTGGCTTGGAGAATTTTGAGCATTACTTTGCTAGCGTGTGAGATGAGTGCAATTGCGTGGTAGTTTGAGCATTCTTTGGCATTGCCTTTCTTTGGGACTGGAATGAAAACTGACTTTTTCCAGTCCTGTGGCCACTGCTGAGTTTTCCAAATTTGCTGGCACACTGAGTGTAGCACTTTCACAGCATCATCTTTTAGGATCTGAAATAGCTCAACTGGAATTCCATCACTTCCACTAGCTTTGTTTGTAGTGATGCTTCCTAAGACCCACTTGACTTAGCATTCCAGGATGTCTGGTTTTAGGTGAGTGATCACACCATCATGGTTATCTGGGTCATAGAGATCTTTTTTGTATAGTTCTGTGTATTTTTGCCACCTCTTCTTAATACCTTCTGCTTCTGTTAGGTCCATACCATTTCTGTCCTTTATTGTGCCCATCTTTGCATGAAATGTTCCCTCGGTTATCTCTAACTTTCTTGAAGAGATCTCTAGTTGTTCCCATTCTATTGTTTTCCTCTATTTCTTTGCACTGGTCACTTAGGAAGGCTTTCTTATCTCTCCTTGCTATTCTTTGGAACTCTGCATTCAGATGGATATATCTTTCCTTTTCTCCTTTGCCTTTTGTGTCTCTTCTTTTCTCAGCCATTTGTAAGGCCTCCTCAGACAACCATTTTTCCTTTTTGCATTTCTTTTTCTTGGGGATGGTTTTCATCACAGCCTCCTGTACCATGTTAGGAACTTAGTGGTAATATATGGTACCATCTAGCGGTAATACATGGTAACTGCACTGTTGCAGAATTAAGGTAAAGTGAAAAAGTGAAAAAAGTGAAAGTGCTAGCTGCTCAATCGTGTCTGACTCTTAGGGACCCCATGTACTGTAGCTCACCAGGCTCCTCCATCCATGGAATTCTCCAGACAAGAATACTGGAATGGGTAGCCATTCCCTTCTCCAGGGGATCTTCCCAACCCAGGGATTGAACCTGGGTCTCCTGCATTACAGGCAGATTCTTTACCATCTGAGTCACAGGGAAGCCTCTAAAGGTGAAGACCCAAATTAATCTTGAAACTGAGTTGAAGGGTTTAAGAAATACTTCCCTTCAATTTCCCAGAAGGGGCTTGGTATAACTGCTGTGAATTTAATGATGATAAAACACTAAACAAAGTTAAAAGTGAGGAAGTAATCATGGTGAAAGTAGTGAAAGCAATAAATGAGTTAATAATAAAAACTAAATGGTACTAACGTAGAAGAAAAATAAATTCTTGGTCCTCTTCCTTTCAAATTCATATAGTATTTGGTGATGAAGAGAAATTCAAAGAGACTGTTTTACTCAGAGCAAATATATGCTTTGTATTAACAGAATGATAATAAAATTGGATAATGATAATAAAATTGCTGAGAGAAATATCAATAATCTCACATGTGCAGATGACACCACCCTTATGGCAGAAACTGAAGAAGAACTAAAGAGCCTCTTGATGAAAGTGAAAGAGGAGAGTGAAATAGCTGGCTTAAAATTCAACATTCAGAAAACTAAGATCATGGCATCCAGTCCCATCATTTCATGGCAAATACATGGGGAAACAACGAAAGAGTGATAGACTTTATTTTTGGAGCTCCAAAATCACTGCAGATAGTGACTGCAGCCATGAAACTTAAAGAAGCTTGCTCCTTTAGACAGGATATTACAAAGCAGAGATATTACTTTGCCAACAAAGGTCCGTCTAGTTTAAAGTTATGGTTTTTCCAGTAGTCACATATGGATGTGTGAGTTGGACTATAAAGAATGCTGAGTGCCAAAGAATTGATGCTTTAGAACTGTGGTGCTAGAGAAGACTCTTGGGAGTCCCTTGGACTGCAAGGAGACCCAACCAGTCCATCCTAAAGAAAATCAGTCCTGAATATTCATTCATTGGAAGGACTGCTGCTGAAACTGAAACTCCAATACTTTGGCCACATGATGTGAAGAACTGACTCACTGGGAAAGACCCTGATGCTGGGAAAGATTGAAGGCAGAGGAGACGGGGATGACAGAGGATGAGATTGTTGGATGGCATCACTGACTCGATGGACATGAGTTTGAGTAAGCTTCGAGAGATGGTGATGGACAGGGAAGCCTGGTGTGCTGCAGTCCATGGGGTCGCAAAGAGTCTGACACAACGAAATGGCTGGACTGAACTGAAAATTGAATACGTCAAAGAGAATAGGCAGACTATCTCCATTCAATTTCATGTTATTTATGCATGTTTCATTTAAACAATTATTAGTCTTCTTTCTATTGCTTGAAAATTGATCAATAAAGAAAGTGACTTATGAAGGTTCTTCTATATTTGTGACTCAATGTAGACACAGTTCATTTCTTAGGTTATTAGGATCATGATTTCAAATTCTATTTATATGAAATATACACCAAGGATTTTTTAAACTTTTAAAAATTTACATACCTGTTCTTCTATTTTATCTTGTCTGTCAAGAGCAGCTTCAACAGCATCAAAGAACTCCTCTTCGTTAATCAAACTGTTTGGGCCTTCCTATTTAGACACACAGAGGGGAAAAAAAGCAGTTGATTCAAGAAATAGAAAACAGTGATAGTCGTGGCATTAACTCTCGGAAAAAATTTAAAAGTGAGCTGTTAAACATTTTGGAATCAGTTAGTACAGTAACATAATACACAAAGATGAACAACACATGTTCTATCCAAAACCACTAGTGTTACAATTAATTCACTCACTTGGTACTCAAATACTTACTATATATTCACCAAGACTGTGTTAGGGCAAGTACAGTGAGCAGCGGGTAAATGAACTATGGCCAATATGCTCTATACAAAATCACTAGTGTTACAATTAATTCACTCACTTGGTACTCAAATACTTACTATATATTCACCAAGACTGTGTTAGGGCAGATACAGTTTAACAGGGGGCTGGTGAACTACATGGCCAATTCTAGTCCACTGTCTACTTTCAGAACGGCCTTTAAGGTCAGCATTTCATTTTTAAGTGGTTGAGAAACAAGAGAGTAACATTTCAAAGAATTCCCTGGTTGTCCAGTGGTTAGGACTCTGCACTGTGCCTGATGAGGGTCCAAGTTCAATCTCTGGTTGGGAAACTAAGACCCCACAAGTGGAGCAGTGTGCCCCCAAACCCCAAATCATGGCATGGGAATTGTGTGGAATTAGAGATTTAGCTCATTCACTTATGGACTGCCCATGTCTGCGTTCATGCTACAGTGGCAGAGCTGAGCACCTGTGACTTGAGCACTTGTCAGAAACCATATAAAATTGCAGGAAGGCTTTAAGGACAAAGTTGCAGAAGATCTATAGCCAGTGAAAAGTACCGACAGGGTTTCTGACAGGGATCTTCCTAAGCAAAGACAATTACATCATAGAGAAAGAAAAGCTGAACTGATGCTTGAAAGCCTGCTTAGAACGGTAGAGCAGTGGCTCTCAATCACTTGAGGAACTGCATGGGGAAGTTATTAAGATGAAAAGTCCCAGGCCCCAATTCACAGAAATTACTTTTTAGTCGGTCTTGGGTAGAGCCAGGAATATGCATGTTAATAAGTCCTCCAAGTAGTTCTAATGCAAGTAGAACCTCAGCTGCATCACAAGATAAAAATACAAAGAATAACAGCAAAATGGAAACAAGCAAGGTATGTACACATCTTGCAGTGATAAAACACATTTAAGTGGACTGAACAACAAGTAGACTATAAGCGGAATGATGGCACTATTGGGGTCCAGAGTAGGCTACCCCATGGTTCTTAACAGCATATTGAGTATTTTGAATTAAAGTTACATAAGAAATGGCCAATGCAAGAGGAACACTCTGACACTCCAGTCTCCCTGAAAACAGGAAACAAATCTCATGTGAAATGTGCATTCCCTGCATCCAGAGGTTGCTTTGTTGTTGCTGTTTAGCTGCTAAGTCGTGTGACTTCCGATCCCATGGACTATAGCCCGCCAGGCTCCTCTGTCCATGGAATTTTCCAGGCCAGGATACTGGAGTGGGTTGCCATTTCCTCCTCCAGGGACCTTTCCGACCCAGGGATCAAGCCCTGGTGGATTCTTCACTACTGAGCCTCCGTCCGAGGCCCCATCATCCTATCACTTCCTCAAAATTTTATTGTTTCTTCGTTGAATGAGCATAAAAGCTGACTGCTTTGGCCTCTTTTTAGGTACCATTTCTGCGAGTCTCTGCCATGCAGATGAATTAGAATTTGTTTTTCTCTAATCTGTCTCATGTCAATTTTATTATTAGTCCAGCCACAAGAACTCAAGGACGGTAGAGGGAGGAACTATTCCTCTCCCCAGCAGCTTCATATTATGGTTAAACTGAAGGCTGAAAAAGCAGGCTTGGGTTTAAGTTTCCTAAATTTTTAAATATACAAAATAAGATTAACTATTGTGGGTCTGTCTGGAACCTTCCCAATTAAGACTGAAAATTCCAAGTCACCAGAGCTCCGTTAAACAGTCTGTAGTAACTCATCCCTACCCTGCCACAGCCTGGGGCCCCACAAGAAGGGCGGGCGGAACTGCGCTCCAGCGCTTCTGTTATCTGGCACAGGCACAGCAGAAGCCCTGATTCACTGCAGCATTCTAGAGGATCCCGGGAAAGGCACTCCAAAACCCCCTGAGCTTTTCAGTCTAACGACAACACACAGGAAAGTGCACATCTCAGTGAATGACCAAAGTATCTGTTTGGCACGTGGATTATTCTGAGCTAGCTAAAAACAAACAAAGGCCTGAAAGATTCCGGAAGAAACTTTGATTTTCCCCTCTCATGATCTAAAAAAAGTTTCAGAGAGAGTGTCTGTGCCGAGAACACAGCAATCACTAGAGAGATCTGCACGGAATGTGGGCTAGATGTGATGAGGGAAACTCGGCAGGATCTACACTGGTTTACCAAACATCTGCTTTCCCATCTTCGTGTGAATTGCCTTACCCGTCTTTTAAGTCCCAAACCACCATGCCCCCATCTTCTGTCTTTAGCTGAAGATGGTGTTCAAGGTGAGAGTTTCGGCCACTGTGGGGAGTTTCCCTGGATTTCTCTCACACAGACGTGTCATTGAACCTTGATTTTCTCCTGTTAGTCTGTCCGGTGCCAATTTGATTTGTCAATTTAATTTTTTAGATGAGCCAGAAAAAACAAAGACAGGTAGAGGAAGATTTATTCCTCCATAACATAACCATCGAATGACCAGCTGTCTCATGGAAAAGAGTCCTGCAGGACTCCCTTCATAAAGCCAAAACATTTCAGACACTCAAATGTCAACAGAATCACTTTGGTCTCTGTTGATGTTACAAAACCATAAAATACCCAAAATCTATTCTGAACTCAAACATTTTCTGATGATTTTTAAATTCTACTGATCATAACCATATCTATACTTTAAGAAGCTGTAATGTTCATTCAATCTATTCGAGTCAGAGTCTCAGGAGTCTACCAATGGGGAACTACAGTGTTAAATATCTGAAAAAGAACGGGAATAAATTTTCCTTTATTAAAATACTTAAGTTCTCACTACAAAAAAAAAAACTAAAAATATAAGGTGATAGATGTTGTGATCATGTTACAGCATCCACGTACAGTGAAAGTTGCTTAGTCATGTCCAACTCTCTGCGACCCCATGGACTGTACAGTCCATGGAATTCTCCAGGCCGGATTACTGGCGTAGGTAGCTTTTCCTTCTCCAGGGATCAAACCCAGGTCTCCCACACTGCAGGCAGATTCTTTACCAGCTGAGCCGCAAGGGAAGCCCACTGGAGTAAGTAGCCTATCCCTTCTCCAGCGGATCTTCCCGAGCCAGGAATTGAACCTGGGTCTCCTGCATTGCAGGTGGATTCTTTACCAACTGAGCTATCAGTTCAGTTCAGTTCACTTGCTCAGTCATGTCCGACTCTGCGACCGCAGAAATCGCAGCACGCCAGGCCTCCCAGTCCATCACCAATTCTCAGAGGTTACCCAAACTCATGTCCATCAAGTCGGTGATATCATCCAGCCATCTCATCCTCTGTCATCTCCTTCTTCTCCTGTCCCCAGTCCCTCCCAGCATCAGGGTCTTTTCCAATGAGTCAACTCTTCGCATGAGGTGGCCAAATTATTGGAGTTTCAGCTTCAGCATCGGTCCTTCCAAAGAAACCTCAGGGCCGATCTCCTTCAGAATGGACTGGTTGGATCTCCTTGCAGTCCAAGGGACTCTCAAGAGTCTTCTCCAACACCACAGTTCAAAAGCATCAATTCTTCAGCACTCAGCTTTCTTCACAGTCCAACTCTCACATCCATACATGACCACTGGAAAAACCATAGCCTTGACCAGATGGACCTTTGTTGGCAAAGTAATATCTCTGCTTTTGAATATGCTATCTAGGTTGGTCATAACTTTCCTTTCAAGGAGTAAGCGTCTTTTAATTTCATGGCTGCAGTCACCATCTACAGTGATTTTGGAGCCCCCAAAAATGAAGTCTGACACTGTTTCCACTGTTTCCCCATCTATTTCCCATGAAGCGATGGGACCAGATGCCATGATCTTTGTTTTCTGAATGCTGAGCTTTAGGCCAACTTTTTCACTCTCCACTTTCACTTTCATCAAGAGGCTTTTTAGTTCCTCTTCACTTTCTGGCATAAGGGTGGTGTCATCTGCATATCTGAGGTTATTGATATTTCTCCCGGCAATCTTGATTCCAGCTTGTGTTTCTTCCAACCCAGCGTTTTTCATGATGTACTCTGCATATAAGTTAAATAAGCAGGGTGACAATATACAGCCTTGACATACTCCTTTTCCTATTTGGAACCAGTCTGTTGTTCCATGTCCAGTTCTGATTGCTGCTTCCTGACCTGCACACAGATTTCTCAAGAGGCAGGTCAGGTAGTCGGGTATTCCCATCTCAGAATTTTCCACAGTTTGTTGTGATCCACAGAGTCAAAGGCTTTGGCATAATCAATAAAGCAGAAATAGATGTTTTCCTGGAACTCTCTTGCTTTTTCCATGATCCAGCGGATGTTGGCAATTTGATCTCTGGTTCCTCTGCCTTTTCTAAAACCAGCTTGAACATCAAGGAGTTCATGGTTCATGTATTGCTGAAGCCTGGCTTGGAGAATTTTGAGCATTACTTTACTAGCATGTGAGATGAGTGCAATTGTGCGGTAGTTTGAGCATTCTTTTGAATTTCCTTTCTTTGGAATTGGAATGAAAACTGATCTTTTCCAGTCGTGTGGCCACTGCTGAGTTTTCCAAATTTTCTGGCATATTGAGTGCAGCACTTTCACAGCATCATCTTTCAGGATTTGAAACAGCTCCACTGGAATTCCATCACCTCCTCTAGCTTTGTTCGTAGCGATGCTTTCCAAGGCCCACTTGACTTCAAGGATGTCTGGTTCTAGATTAGTGATCACACCATCATGATTATCTGGGTCATGAAGATCTTTTTTGTACAGTTCTTCTGTGTATTCTTGCCACCTCCTCTTAATATCTTCTGCTTCTGTTAGGTCCAGACCATTTCTGCTTTATCTTACTTGCCCTATTAGCAGAGTTTCTTATGTTAATGATCTTCATTGGGGCCATCATTCTCCTCAGTTCAGTCAGTTCAGTTGTACAGCTGTGTCCGACTTTGACCCCGTGGGACTGCAGCACACGAGGCTTCCCTGTCCATCACCAACTCCCGGAGCTCGTGCAAACTCATGTCCATCGAATCGGTGATGCCATCCAACCATTTTATTCTCTATCATCCCCTTCTCTTCCCACCTTCAATCTTTCCCAGCATCAGGGTCGTTTCTAATGAGTCAGTTCTTCACATCAGGTGGCCAAAGTATTGGCGCTTTAGCTTCAGCATCAGTCCTTCCAATGAATAGTCAGGACCGATTTCCTTTAGGATGGACTGGTTGGATCTCCTTGCAGTCCAAGGGACTCTCAGAAGTCTTCTCCAACACCACAATTCAAAAGCATCAATTCTCCAGCACTCAGCTTTCTTTATAGTCCAACTCTCACATCCATATATGACTAGTAGAAAAACCATAGCTTTGACTAGATGGACCTTTGTTGACAAAGTAATGTCTCTGCTTTTTAACACGCTGTCTAGGTTTGTTATAGCTTCCCTCTGGGATTTGTAATTTCCCAGTCCTCTTGGGCTTCCCGGGTGGCTCTCCTGGTAAAGAATTTGCCTGCCAATGCAGGAGACATGAGAGAACAGGGTTCAGTCCCTGGGCTGGGCAGATCCTCAGGAGGAGGGCACAGCAACCCACTCCAATATTCATACCTGGAGAATCCCATGGACAGAGAAGTCTGGTGGGCTATGGTCCATGGACAGAAGAGCCTGGTGGGTTCCACAGTCTGTAGGGTCACAAAGGATCAGACATGACTGAAGCAACTTGGCATGAACTTGGGCTTTGCCCTCTGGGAATGCACCAGCCAATGCAGAAGACGTGGGTTCATCCTTGGGTCGGGAAGATCCCCTGGAATGGCAACCCACTCTTGTTTTCTTTGCCTAGAAAATTCCATGGACAGAGAAGCCTGGTGGGCTATAGGCCATGGGGTTGCAAAGAGTTGGACACAACCAAGCACCCAGCTATGCACTGGGAAAAGTAAGCACTTCTTCGGGTTCCCGAGCAGGTTCCTCCTCTGCCTACTCCGTAAATGTGAGTGCTCCTTGGGGTTCCACCTTTGCTCTCCCCACAGCATTCTTACTATTTCTTTGACTTCAGTCATCATCTGCAGATTCCTAAGTTCACAGCCTGTCATCTCACTCCTAAAGTGTAGATCTTTACATCTAATAATACATAAGATAGACTCCTCATGTGACTGTTCCAACTTACATGCACCAGGTCTAAAACCTGTTCTTCCTCCCTCTCCACATCAATCTGTCTAAGGCAGAAACCTGGGCCTGTTCTTGAATTCCTTTTTTCCCTCATTTAGTCACCACATACTACCTTCCAAATATCTGATTTGTCCATGTACATTCCTACTGTTCTATCCGAATTTAAGCTATCTTCAATTCTTACCTCTAATACCAACAAGAGTCTCCAAGCCCTTAGTCACAACTGTCATCTTCAGTCCACTCTCCTCACTGCAGGAAGTAGGAATGACTTTCTAAACTGTAAATCTGGAAAGTTTCTGTACCTCAAACCCATTGCCCGAGGCAGATTTTTCCAGCCAGTCTTGCCACTCCCTACTTTGGACAGGCCCCACCCTCCACATATAACTGCTTTGTTACCCTGCGGCAAAATGCTCTCTTTTCCTTCTGGGTCTTCAAATGTTTTCTTTTCAGTGCCTAGAAGCAAACACTTTCCAGGCTATCCACTTGGTTAACAAATACTAAGTTCAGTCATTAAAGTTTTAGCTCAGATGTTACTAAACCTGGAAGCCATCCCTGACTTAATATCCTCCCAGTGTTAAAGTCTTCCATAACAAACATTATTCTAATCACCCATTAACTACTCTGTGTTCCCATTATATATGTACTTAGTTGGATTCCCCGGCAGCTTGGTGGTAAAGAACCCACCTGCCAATTCAGGCGACACAGGTTCAACCCCTGGGTCGGGAAGATCCCCTGGAGAAGGAAATAGCAACCTACTCCAGCACTCTTCAGTTGCTTCACTGTGGGTCACACAGTTAAGCGTCCGTCTACAATGCGGGAGAGCCGGGTTCAATCCCTGGGTCGGAAAGATCCCCTGGAGAAGGAAATGGCAATCCACTCCAGTACTATTGCCTGAAAAATCCCATGGACAGAGGAGCCTGGTAGGTACATTCCATGGGATCACAAAGAGTCGGACAAGACTGAGCAACTTCACTTTCTTTCCAGTACTCTTGCTTGGGAAATCCCACAGACAGAGGAAACTGGCAGGCTATAGTCCACCAGGTTGCAAAGAGTCAGACATGACTTACTGACTAAACAACAACAACAACAAGGTCCCTGGGCAGGATCCTTGTTTGTCTTATTCTTAAAATATCACCCATGCCCAGCATGGTTTCCCTGATGGCTCACCTGGTAAAGAATCCACCTGTAATGCAGGAGACCCAGGTTTGATCCCTGGAATGGGAAGATCCCCTGGAGAAGGGAAAGGCTACCCACTCCAGTATTCTGCCCTGGAAAATCCCATGGACCTGAAAGATGATGCTGTGAAAGTGCTACACTCAATATGCCAGCAAGTTTGGAAAACTCAGCAGTGGCCACATGACTGGAAAAGGTCAGTTTTCATTCCAATTCCAAAGAAAGGCAATTCAAAAGAATGCTCAAACTACCACACAACTGCACTCATTTCACACGCTAGTAAAGTAATGCTCAAAATTCTCCAAGCCAGGCTTCAGCAATACGTGAACCGTGAACTCCCTGATGTTCAAGCTGGTTTTAGAAAAGGCAGAGGAACCAGAGATCAAATTGCCAACATCTGCTGGATCGTGGAAAAAGCAAGAGAGTTCCAGGAAAACATCTATTTCTGCTTTATTGATTATGCCAAAGCCTTTGACTTTGTGGATCACAATAAACTGTGGAAAATTCTGAAAGAGATGGGAATACCAGACCACCTGACCTGCCTCTTGATAAATCTGTATGCAGGTCAGGAAGCAACAGTTAGAACTGGACATGGAACAACAGACTGGTTCCAAATAGGAAACGGAGTACGTCAAATATATAAGAGTACTCAATAAAAGGAGTAAAATATTGTCACCCTGCTTATTTAACTTCTGTGCAGAGTACATCATGAGAAATGCTGGACTGGAAGAAACACAAGCTGGAATTAAGATTGCCAGGAGAAATATCAATAACCTCACATATGCAGATGACACCACCCTTATGCCAGAAAGAGAAGAGGAACTAAAAAGCCTCTTGATGAAAGTGAAAGAGGAGAGTGACAAAGTTGGCTTAAAGCTCAACATTCAGAAAACAAAGATCATGGCATCTGGTCCTATCACTTCATGGGAAATAGATGGGGAAACAGTGTCAGACTTCATTTTTGGGGGCTCCAAAATCACTGCAGATGGTGACTGCAGCCATGAAATTAAAAGACGCTTACTCCTTGGAAGGAAAGTTATGACCAACCTAGATAGCATATTGAAAAGCAGAGACATTACTTTGCCAACAAAGGTCCATCTGGTCAAGGCTATGGTTTTTCCAGTGGTCATGTATGGATGTGAGAGTTGGACTGCAAAGAAGGCTGAGCACCGAAGAACTGATGCTTTTGAACTGTGGTGTTGGAGAAGACTCTTGAGAGTCCCTTGGACTGCAAGGAGATCCAACCAGTCCATTCTGAAGGAGATCAGCCCTGGGATTTCTTTGGAAGGAATGATGCTAAAGCTGAAACTCCAGTACTTTGGCCACCTCATGCGAAGAATTGACTCATTGGAAAAGACTCTGATGCTGGGAGAGATTGTGGGCAGGAGGAGAAGGGGACGACCGAGGATGAGATGGCTGGATGGCATCACTGACTCAATGGATGTGAGTCTGAGTGAAATCTGGGAGTTGGTGATGGACAGGGAGGCCTGGCGTGCTGTGATTCATGGGGTCGCAAAGAGTTGGACATGACTGAGCGACTGAACTGAACTGACTGATACAGTCTATGGGGTTGCAAAGAGTCAGACACAACTGAATGACTTTCACTTTCAGTGTTTATAAAACCAAGATAAATGATGACGATAATGGGCTTTTAAAATTTCATTCATGATTTTAAAGTGTTTGCTTGTTCTCTTTTATGCCTAGCAGTGTCTTGCATTAGTTAAATCTTAAGGAATGGATTTAAGATTATAATTTCTGAGGCTACAGATGACAGAAACAGCTAAATCTTTGTTCAATAACTAGAACACTGTGAATGTTTGATAAGAACAGAACAAAGTCAAAGTTTGAATTAGTATCTAAAATCCAATGGTTCAAAACTTGAAAAGGAGAAAAATGTGTAAGAACAAGAACTACTTTAAGGATTACATAACTTGAAACTACAGGGATTTGACATAAAATTCATATTTTATGACAAGATAAAGATTTTAATGTAGAAAAAAACTTTTCTCTGCCCTTTGCCTCCCCCTTTCCCCTCCATTATTTGTTGTGTATCTGCACTATGCATCATGACCAACTCTGCCCCATCAAGAAAGCTACCTGCCTAAGGGATTCCTTGATGGCTCAGCTGATAGAGAATCCGCCTGCAATGCAGGAGACCTGGGTTTGATCCCTGGGTTGGGAAGAAGGGAATGGCTACTCACTCCGGTATTCTGGCCTGGAGAATCCCATGGACTGTATAGCCCAGAGGGTCGCAAAGAGTAGGACACGACTGAGCAAGTTTCACTTTTCAATCCTAAAGCGCGATACTTTCCTAGTATCAACAAGACAACTTCTAAAAAGATAAACTTCTTTCTTGACACTCAAGAAAGGCATCACATGGCATCACTTTGTTTCTGTAGAACTGGGTTATGCAAACTGTCGATATTACATCATTTGATGTCCTGCTCCCATCTCAAAAAATTTACACTACTGTGCTTTGACTTCTAATGGGCAGAACAGTTCTCCTCAATTTGCTTGAATACAATTTTCCATTTCTTTCTCAGATAGACTGATTAATTTTTATCGACATGCATGGTTTAGCTGGCAGGATGTCAGAGATGCCCACTAAATGACACTTGGGAGTCCACACAGAACCCATGCTCAGTGCCAAGCATGGGCCCACAGAGCCCCACCAGCTTACCAGGACTCCTCAGGTGTTCTGGTGAGCTCTCCTAGTATCCAAACCTCACAGTTGGAAGGACAATCCTGAAAATTTTATTCATGCTATTTTACTTAAGATTTGGAGTCTCAAGGGCCACTTATGCACTTCTTAGGCAGGACGTAGGGATTCTGGACAAGGGGCCCAGGGAAACACAGATGGCTAGATATTTGTTAAATTTGGCGTAAATTAAAAAAAAAAAAAAGGTTGATATATGGTCTGAACAAAGCTTTTGTTAGTGAAACAAGAGAATGAATTACTCAGCTCTGAGACTAAAGGAGCTCCACTACAATCAGTAAACACTACTCATGGGGGGAACTGAGGGGGAAGCACAAGCGAGGTTGATCACCTATGGTAGCTGCAGACTGCCACAGGGAGAACCACGCCCTGCAAGGTGAGCTCCTTGGGGCCAGACTCAGAACAAGCACACATCTGATCTGCCACACCGTCCTCAGAATGTTGTTCAGATCATATCTCATATCCCACATCTGAATTAGGCTACAAAATAGTTAGAAATTGTGCCTTACAGCCAAACCCTTTGGATGGACAATCACCAGTGGGAATACCAACTGGGTTTATGTACGCTTGCAAGTTCTTAAATGCAACGAGAGGATTTCGGCCCTGAAATGGTCGCAATAGGTTCTTTTAGCACTTCCAAACTGATGTTTTGCAACAGCAGTTTTTCTTTTCTAAAATTATATTAGCAGGAAAAAATATTCATCAGGCTAGCTTCTTAGACCCTTTGAGTTAGAAAGTCTACTAAATTGTTAAAATTTTACAGAGTTCTCATCTTAACTATCGTACCTATTTTAATTGGTATACATAAGCCCCCAAAGATTTCAAAATTTCAAGTCTCATTGAAAGATTTGCTGTAGAAGGCTAAAAAAAAGACTAATGATATAAAAGCTACCTAAAACTTTAACTACTGTTCCCCTCTATTAATAATCTTCCATCTGAATTGCCTTTTTACTCACAAAACACTATCAAATGGTTACTTTTAGGAACGGGAACACATGAGGCGGGAACACATGAGGCTTGTAGGCAAGCCTCTTCAGATCAAAGGCCAAACAAGGGCCATAGTTAGAATTTCTTAAACCCAGGGAGAATCCTCAAAATTGTTTACAAATGGATTACTGAGTTGGGAGGTGGGAGGTCAATGGTTTGACTAAACTGACCATAGTACTTGAAGCCTGACAGAATTCGAGAGGGCTAGCTGGGAAGAGGCTCTGCCCCCAACCCGCCCCCCGCCATAAGCTAAATGAAGGAAAGAAAGATTCCAACATAAGCGAATGGGTATATCAGTCCTTTGGTGTCACTGAGATGGCCACCCAATTCTTTGAGAAAGGGGGGGGAAAAAAAAAGCCAAACCAAAAAACTTATTATACAAATCTAGCCTTTACAGCACTGAAGTGTGGCTCCAGAAATAATCCAAAGCCCACCAATCCTTTACCCCTCCCCAAACTCCCCTAATCATCTTAAGAGGTTTGTAAATAGAGGGGAAAAAATAATTCTGGCCTTGAGACGGGGTAGATAACTTGTTACTTCTCAAATAGAAACGTGAAGTGTCTTTCATCAGTCAGTGTAGTTCAGTTCAGTAGCTCAGTCGTGTCCGACTCTTTGGGACTCCATGAATTGCAGCACGCCAGGCCTCCCTGTCCATCACCAACTCCCAGAGTTCATCCAGACTCACGTCCATCGAGTTGGTGATGTCTCTCATAAATACTAGTAAAAAGGGTTTAGCAATCTAAACAGGTGATCTTGATTTGTTCCATTTGGCAGAAACCCAATTAGAATTCAACCTCTTTTATAACTGATGGATTTTACATCACTACACCTGATTTCTGGCTGAAATTCAGTAATAGGTGTGTTTCCTCGTATCTATACATGAGTGCTGTAGATGTGTGGTAGTGTCAGAATTATTTGGTAAAATAGCTCTATTTAATTGGTTTAAAGGCAATTAAGCTCTTATGTAAGTACTCAAATATATAAGAACTTGGTCAGAATAAATTTCAGGTTTATATGGTCCAAAATATATTTAGTACTGACTTAATATCTGTTATTAAGTTAGCTTAAGCTTGTTTGCTTAAGTAATACAGACATGTCTTTAGAGCATAATACTTTTATTATACTTAAATTTACTAGAAATAAAATAAAATCTTACTATTCCTGTTAGAAAATTGTTCAGCAAGGAAAAATAACAATATGATGAAACTTTTAACCTTTTAGGAACAATTTATGTTTTGGGAATGTTTATATAAAATACTCCTTCTGGATTTTGGTAACTTGAACTTTTGAGTTGTGCTTCAGTTCAGTTCAGTTCAGTTACTCAGTCGTGTCTGACTCTCTGCGACCCCATGAATTGCAGCACGCCAGGACTCCCTGTCCATCACCAACTCCCAGAGTTCACTCAAACTCACGTCTATTGAGTCCGTGATGCCATCCAGCCATCTCATCCTCGGTCGTCCCCTTCTCCTCCTGCCCACAATCTCTCCCAGCATCAGAGTCTTTTCCAATGAGTCAATTCTTCGCATGAGGTGGCCAAAGTACTGGAATTTCAGCTTTAGCATCATTCCTTCCAAAGAAATCCCAGGGTTGATCTCCTTCAGAATGGACTGGTTGGATCTCCTTGCAGTCCAAGGGACTCTCAAGAGTCTTCTCCAACACCACAGTTCAAAAGCATCAGTTCTTTGGCGCTCAGCTTTCTTCACAGTCCAACTCTCACATCCATACATGACCACTGGAAAAACCATAGCCTTGACTAGATGGACCTTAGTCGGCAAAGTAATGTCTCTGCTTTTGAATATGCTATCTAGGTTGGTCATAACTTTCCTTCCAAGGAGTAGGCGTCTTTTAATTTCATGGCTGCAGTCACCATCTGCAGCGATTTTGGAGCCCCCCAAAAATAAAGTCTGACACTGTTTCTACTGTTTCCCCATCTATTTCCCATGAAGTGATAGGACCAGATGCCATGATCTTTGTTTTCTGAATGTTGAGCTTTAAGCCAACTTTGTCACTCTCCTCTTTCACTTTCATCAAGAGGCTTTTTAGTTCCTCTTCACTTTCTGGCATAAGGGTGGTGTCATCTGTATATCTGAGGTTATTAAATATTACTACCGGCAATCTTGATTCCAGCTTGTGTTTCTTCCAGTCCAGCATTTCTCATGAGGTACTGTGCATATAAGTTAAATAAGCAGGGTGACAATGTTTTACTCCTTTTATTGAGTACTCTTATATATTTGACGTACTCCGTTTCCTATTTGGAACCAGTCTGTTGTTCCATGTCCAGTTCTAACTGTTGCTTTCTGACTTGCATACAGATTTCTCAAGAGGCAGGTTAGGTGGTCTGGTATTCCCATCTCTTTCAGAATTTTCCAGTTTATTGTGATCCACAGAGTCAAAGGCTTTGGCATAGTCAATAAAGCAGAAACAGATGTTTTCCTGGAACTCTCTTGCTTTTTCCACGATCCAGCAGATGTTGGCAATTTGATCTCTGGTTCCTCTGCCTTTTCTAAAACCAGCTTGAACATCAGGGAGTTCACGGTTCACGTATTGCTGAAGCCTGGCTTGGAGAATTTTGAGCATTACTTTACTAGCATGTGAGATGAGTGCAATTGTGTGGTAGTTTGAGCATTCTTTGGCATTGCCTTTCTTTGGGATTGGAATGAAAACTGCCCTTTTCTAGTCCTGTGGCCACTGCTGAGTTTTCCAAATTTGCTGGCATATTGAGTGTAGCACTTTCACAGCATCATCTTTCAGGATTTGAAATAGCTCAACTAGAATTCCATCACCTGCATTAGCTTTGTTCATAGTGATGCTTTCTAAGGCCCACTTGACTTCACATTCCAGGATGTCTGGCTCTAGATGAGTGATCACACCATCGTGATTATCTGGGTTGTGAAGATCTTTTTTGTACAGTTCTTCTGTGTATTCTTGCCACCTCGTCTTAATATCTTCTGCTTCTGTTAGGTCCATACCAATTAAGAGTTGTGCTTAATTAACATAAATAATGGGACTCCACTGAATACCCAAGTTGTTTCCAAGTAAGATATTGGCACATTATTTACAGAACACAGGTTTCCTTTTGCAGAGAAACTCCTAAAAGGTACTTGGAGGATTACTGATATGATGCCACATCAAGACATTTTCTTTAAGAAAGTGAATGTTTTCTAGGAACAAATAGTATTTATAAACTTGCCAATCTAAAGAATAATGTAAAACACAGTTTTTAAGTGCTTACTTTTTACTAGAAACTGGGTTTTAAGGTTAAGAATTATAATATGTATAACTAAAGCTACTAAAATAGTAAGGGAAACATTTTAGTATGCAAGGAAGATGGGAAGCATGTTTTCACTAAAAGACTATGAGAGGGACTTTGGGGGTGGTTCAGTGCCTAAGAATCCACACTCCCAATGCAGGGGACGCAGGTGCGATCCCTGGCCAGGGAACTGGATCCCAGATGCTGCAACTAAGAGTTCACATGCCACAACTAAAGATGACGTGTGCCCCAACTAAGACCTGGGGTGCAGCCAAATAAATACATAAATAAAAAAATTTAAATGCATGAGTAAAAAGTATGAGGATAGTTTTGTCTTAGAGCTAGCTGGTTGTTTCTGAATGGAAAGAACAGAAAAAGTAATACGGATACACAAAGTTGTTAAAGGGTTGAGGAAAAGGACACTGAGAAAAGAGTTTTGTACATGGTTGGGAACGGCTAAGGTAAGACTCAATTAAGAAAATGATTTTTAAAGGTAAAGTATACGAAACTTGAATTTAGTTTTCTCTCTCTTAATTTAGTTTCCTTATAATACTGAGCTGCTTTTAGTAAGAGATAGTGTGAGTTTCTTTGCCTTTTGGTGATTTACGACAACCTTTGAGCTCTTTTACTCTCATGCTGGTTAAATGACACTGACCTATGATCCTATTTAACCAGGTTTTGAAAATTTTTGGTATTTTTGACAAACTTTCCAAAGATCAACTTCTAAATGAAGTTCACTGGACCTTTAGTTAACTTTGAGGTTTTTCAAAGGGTCCCTGGTATATCTCAAATTATTTGTTTTCTCTCCATCTCAGAGAGAAGAGTAATTAACTATTAGGCCTATTTGGTATGTTAAATTACATGGGAAGTATTATCAAATTTGAGTGGTGATAAAACTTCTGAGGTCCTATTAAATGGGTAAATGTTGTAACTAGAAAGTCTAGCTTCCCTGGTGGCTCAAACGGTAACGAACATGCCTGCGATGCAGGAGACGCAGGTTTGATCCCTGGGTTGGGAAGATCCCCTGGAGGAGGAAATGACAACCCATTCCAGTATTCTTGCCTGGAAAGTTCCATGGACAGAGGAGCCTGGTGGGCTACAGTCAATGGGTAGTCTGGTGGGCTATAGTCTATGGGGTCGCAAAGAGTTGTTTATGACTGAGCAACTAACACTTTTACTTTTATAGAAATTCTAGAAATTATATAGAACTCCAGAAATGTCCTGGTAACATGTGACCAGTTATAATTCTAGAAATTATCTTAAATTGTTTTATGTCACAGCAGTAACAATTTTATAGAAATTCTAGAAATTATATAGAACTCCAGAAATGTCCTGGTAACATGTGACCAGTTATAATTCTAGAAATTATCTTAAATTGTTTTATGTCACAGCAGTAACAATTTTATAGAAATTCTAGAAATTATATAGAACTCCAGAAATGTCCTGGTAACATGTGACCAGTTATAATTCTAGAAATTATCTTAAATTGTTTTATGTCACAGCAGTAACAAAGTTTGTCAATTGGACTGGAATCAGGTGTTTAACTTTTCAAATCTTTTGTAATTTATGGACAGTTTTATTGTTTTACTCCAATGTTTGGGCAAAAATACTTCATTTTCAAGAATATTCATAAAAAGAACTTTTTTACAAGTACAGGTTTCTGATAACTTTCAGATCATACCACTGAACTGGATAAGAAATTAAAGACTTCTGATGGAGAACTGGATGGTTTCATAAAAGTGCTAACTGAAGATTAAGATCTAGGATTAGTCTCACAGGACTGAATGAACTTATGAGTATGGTTATAATTTTTGTTTTTCGTCTGAAATACTATTCATTTTAAATCTGCTTTCCAGATATAAAGAAACCCTTAGTCTACACCTCTCTATATAGAACTAAAACATTTATCTTTTCTATCTGAGCCCTTCAGAATCTGTAAACTCTTAGGTTCCCAACAACTTACCCAGGTATACAAGGCAGGACACCTACTAACAGGTGCAGGAATCTCAAGGTATTCAGGGAATCTAGAGAAGAGAGAAATTCACCTAAACCCAGCACCCAAATCTACATTTATCACAGGAAGAATCCATGACATGCCTTTGGTGTGGCTTTCCTGGCCTCGAGAGTTTAAGTTAAACTGAGAATCGTTATGAAAAGTTCCATCAGAGCCAATTTAAAGAGTCTATGTGGTCAGACATTTTGTGAACAAATTAGTCTTAATGTGGCTCTATTTGGTAGAAATTATGGTAATTTTAGAGAAGATAATGTTTAAGTGGATATTAAATTCTAATTTTATTAAATGAGGTCTTCACTACTGCCTAAGATTCTTTTCCAAGATAGTTTCCTTGTTGTCATATTATTGTAAAGTTTAGTTATTAAAAGGGCATTCGAAGTATGTTTCTGAAGCTTATCACAGTAATTTAACTTTGGATGAAGACCAGATGTGCCATGACCTGCAACCAGGAGATTATTCCTACTGGAAGAGGTCTCAGGTAAAGGACTCAGTCACATTAGAAGGGACTGTATTAGGCCTCCCCTCCTGAATAAAATGCAACTCCTGTTTCTGACAACTGACTTCAACTAAAAACAGTATTATCAGACCAGCACAAGAAGACATCTGAAGGAGACAGCTAATCCAAGATGCTGGACCAGGTCTGCATACTGGTAACTTTGGTAACTGCTTATACTCATTTTTCGGTGGGGCAGGGGGAACTCATATCTTTGCTTATGAATCAGATGTATTTCTTTCTTTAGTTCAGTCACTCAGTCATGTCTAACTCTTTGCAACCCCATGGACTGCAGAACGCCAGGCTTCCCTCTCCATCACCAATGCTGGGAGCTCGCTCAAACTCATGTCCATCGAGTTGGTGATATCATCCAACCATCTCATCCTCTATAGTCCCCTTCTCCTCCTGCCTTCAATCTTTCCCAGCATCAGGGTCTTTTCTAATGAGTCGGTTTTTTGGTTTCATTTTCTTTCTTGGGCTCAATATTTGCAGGTTTAGAATTAATCTAATCACTGGGTTTGGGGCCAATTACCTGTGGCCCAGGTTGTCCTGCTGGATTTCTCCTCTCCAAGGCTCTAACTGGATGGCCCTTGGACATTTTGTTTTAAAGAAACTCTAGCACCATGCAAGCTAACATCACTGCCAATATCCCTAAGTGAGATGCTCTTACCTGGCCAAGTAAAGATGCCTATTCTGAATCTGGCCATAAACAGCCCATTTCATTAGATGGTGAATACTGGGTAGCTCCTACAAGGAGCCAGTGGATTTACAGAACAAATTCATGACCTTGGTTTTTCCCAGGTTGGTTAGGAAAACACATAATTCATTTGCCTTGGGCTTAAGACCCCTTATGGGTAGCTTCTGTTGATCTGTAATGTGAGTACACTGGTTTCTATCAGGTATCCAACGGTATGACCATCTGGCCACAATATGCGGTAACTCATTTTATGACACATGAAGAGCTAAATTTCCACTTTGAACGATCTTCTTCCCAGTTCAGGGGAAACACTAGGAAAAGAGTTCAGTTTCGGAGGATCTTGGCTTAAATCTCTATTAATGATGTTGTTGGTCCTCCTGACAATTTAAATTACAGTTTGTGGAGTTACAAAGTGATAGTTTCTTGCCTTCCATACTGTGTGCCACCTGCTAACAGTAAAACAATGATGTCTAAACCACTTGAATTTGTATATCACATCTATGTAGTGCTCTATAAAATAATGGGCATACACACTGCACATGTGAGGAAAGCTGGGTTAAATAGTATTGGACAACCTGGAATCAGCTCTCAGTACCTGCTGAACATTCTGCTAGTATAATTCCCCCCGCCAAAAGAGAACTGAGCTATGGGGACCCAGCACTGACAGACATGATGGACTGATCAAGGGCAGGTGAGCAACAACCCTGGCATCAAGGGACCAAATATTTGATTGCCTGATGCTTTCTATCAAAAGGTTAAAGATCAAGAGGGAAACTGTGAAATAAAATTAATATTTTATGGCAAGACAAGAAAAATTTAAATGTTTTTTAAAAAAACTTTTTCTCTGCCCTTTGGCCTCCCCTTTCCCTGCTACTGTATACTGTATTATCTGCATCTTACATCATGACCAAATTTTCCCCATTGACAAAAACACCTGCCCAATCCTAAAACACAACGTTCTCCTAGCATCTACTCCTTAAAAGATAACCTTCCTTCTTGATCTTGGAGTGAGTCATGTTACCTACCAGCAGAAGAGAGCTGTGTAAACTGTCATTATTACATCATCTGATTTGATGTAGAGCCTTTTGCCTCAAAAACACTTCTAATGGATGGAACAGCATCTCAGAACTTTCTGAGATGCTGTTCCTAGGATATAATCCTTACGCTCCAATAAAAATTTCCATTTCTTTCTTAATTTTTCATCAATAGAGAATTGATGAGGAAAAACTGAAGTCCCCTTAACTATTAAAAGAGAAAGAGGGAGGTGCATTTCAACTAGGTGGGAAAAAGATGGTTTAGTCAACAATTCCAACTAGAATATAAAATTACAGATTCCTCCATTACATCATAATTTATAAAAAATCAGATGTGTTAATATATTTAGAAGAGATCACTGAAAAAAAGAACAGAAAATATAGATAATTATTTGAAGTACAGTGTGAAAGGATTTCAATCTAAAATGGAATCTGAGGATGTGAAATGGGAATCACATGTCTGTACCTAAAGAATGGAACTTAACTAAGAGAATGATTTCCCGTAAATGCCAGATCAACAGAAGACAGAGCCTTATCTCCAAACCAATGACCATCTGCCAAGTATCTTTCCCCATCTTCAAGCTAAAGAACTGACTTGCCTGGACTCTGGCTGGACCTCCCTTGTCTGCACTCCTTGCCGATAAAATACAGCTTGCCCCACAGCCTCTACAAAGCTGCCTGTAACTTGTTATTCGGCATGCATTTCCCAAATTACAATCTCTGCTATTCCCAAATAAACTCAATTTCTGGCAATTTGAGACTGCCTCAGTTTACATCTTTAGGCCAAAAAAAGAACACTTTTTAAAACATGAAAAAAACATAAGGATAACTGTATCAAGACTGTGAGTTAAATACAAGAAAGTATAAAATTTTACATGGCAAAACTAAGAAGATTTTTAACTATGAAAACGAAGAAAATTGAGAAATGAAGTCAATCCTGTCAATCTTCTAAATCAAGAGAGGAAAAACACCCAAATTCTAACAATAAAAATGTCAAGGGATGTGTCTAAGAGCCACTAACGAAGAAATGCAAATAAACAGTAAACGTTTTTAAAAGAAAGCCTAAGTCACATCAATAAAGCAATTTCTTTAAACTAATGAACAGGGGCGGTCCTAAGATGGCGGAGGAATAGGACGTGAAGACCACTTTCTCCCTCACAAATTCCTCAAAAGGACATTTCAACACTGAGCAAACTCCACAAAATAACTTCTGTAGGCTGGCAGAGGACATCAGGCAAGAGAAAAGCAGACCATTGTCTTCAAAAACAGGTAGGAAAAAATATAAAAGACGAAAAAGGAGACAAAGGAGGTGGGGAGGGAGCTCCGTCCTGGGAAGGAAAGCCTGTCCCGGAAAGGGAATTATAAGAAGAGAGGTTTCCAAACACCAGGAAATACTCTCCCTGCCGAGTCTGTGGCGAGCCTTGGAAACACAGAGGGCAACATAACAGAAAGGGAAAAATGAAGAAATAATTAAAACCAAGAGATTACAAGCCCACCAGTAACTCCCCCAGCGGAAAAGCAGCACAGACGCCTGCATCCGCCACTGGGAAGTGGGGGCAGGGCAGGGACGCGCGGGAGGCGCGGGCTGCAGAGCTTTGCAAGAATCGGGCAGGAACGCCCCACACGCAACCAGAACGATCTAACTTGGGCTAGCAAACCAGACTGTGGGATAGCTACCACGCAAAAAGCTCGAACATAAGACACCGCCAGGACTGAGCACAGAACAAAGGACGGAACGGAAAAAGCCGGCTGCAGACCATCCCCCGCCGGGGACAGACAGCCAGAGCTGTAAGGACTGGAAAGGGGCAATTGCAGACCCGGAGAGACTTCACTTACCAAACTGCAAGCAGGCTTCTTTGCTAGGACTTCTGGGGGTGCTGGACAGTCATCATCTGCCCCACAAGGGGAGCCAGCGGTCCACCCAGAAAAATGAGCAGCAGCGGCAGAAAAGGTGACAAGCCGCGGCGACCGCGCTCGCCAAACTCCTGAGCTACTCGGACCCGGGAAGGGCACAAAGCGCAGTCCCAACTGAATCTGTGCCTCTGAGGGCTACCTGAGTGCCGAACCTGAGCGGCTTAGACCGGGTAGTGCACGCAGCCTAGGGCCGGCCTCAGACGGTTCCCGGCTGAGCATCATAGAGCCGGAGCGGTTTGTACGCCGCGAGAAGGGACAGGTCCAGCGGGGCTGAGACACTGTGTGCACACGACAGTGCTATTTGTTTGCAGCATCCCCCCTCCCCACAGTGCGACTGAACTAGTGAGCCTAAAAAACCAGCAAACAGAAGAAGTTAAACAGAGGGAACCGCCTTGGAAGTGACCCCACACTGCCCACAATATCAGAGAAGGGGCAAATATATTTTTACTATTTTAAAAATCATTCCTTTTTCTTTTCCTTTTTTTAATTTTTTCTGACTTTTTTTTTAATAGTTAAGTCTTCTATTTCTCCTCTAATTTTTATTTCTATAACCTACTAATATTCAAAAAAAAAGACTTTTTTTTTTTTTTAAGGCAAACACCATATATAGTCTCTGGGTGGTTATTGGTGTTTTGTTTTGTTTTTTAATTCTTGTGGCTTTTTTTTCTTTTTTCCTTTTTCCTTCTGCTTCTTTTCTTTAATATTGTATTTTTGAAAATCCAACCTCTTCTCTAGATTTTTAATCTTTGCTCTTCAGTTTTTGTTGTCAATTTTGTACATTTAAAAACCCAAACTTCACTACCCAATTTTACCTGAGAGCGAGATTACAGGCTTGACCACTCTCTCCTCCTTTGGACTCTCCTTTTTCTCCACCAGGTGGCCTCTGTCTCTTTTCTCCCCCATCTCTTCTCTATCCAACTCTGTGAATCTCTGTGTGTTCCAGACGGTGGAGAACACCTAAGGAACTGGTTACTGGCAGGATTTGTCTCTCTCCTTCTCATTCCTCTCTCTTATCCTCCTGGCCACCTCAGTCTACTTCCTCCCTCTCCTCTTCCCTGTATAACTCCATAAATACCTCTGAGCGGTCCAGATTATGGAACGCACATAAGGAAATGACTACTGGCTAGCTTGCTCTCTCCTCTTTTGATCTCACCGCATCTCATTCCAGTCACCTCTAACTACCCCCTCCCTCTTCTCTTCTCCTTGTAACTCAGTGAACCTCTCTGGGTGTCCCTCAAAGTGGAGAAACTTTTCATCTTTAACCTAGATGCTTTATCATTGGTACTATATAGATGCAGAAGTCTAGAGGCTACTGTAAAAATAAAACTGAAAACCAGAAGCAGGAGGCTTAAGTCCAAAGCCTGAAAACATCAGAGAACTCCTGAATTCAGGGAACATTAAGCAATAGGAGCTCATCAAATGCCTCCATACCTACACTGAAACCAAGCTGCACCCAAGGACCAACAAGTTCCAGAACAAGACATACCACGCAAATTCTCCAGCAACACAGGAACACACTCCTGAGCTTCAATATACAGGCAGCTCAAAGTTACTCCAAAACCTTTGACGTCTCATAACCCATTACTGATCACTCCACTGCACTCCAGAGAGAAGAAACCCAGCTCCACCCAACAGAACTCCAACACAAGCCTCCCTAACCAGGAAACCTAGACAAGGCACTGATACAACCCCACCCACAGTGAGGAAGCTCCATAATAAAGAGAACTCGACAAATTACCAGAATATAAAAAGGCCACCCCAAACGCAGCAATATAATCAAGATGAAGAGACAGAGGAATACTCAGCAGGTAAAGGAACAGAAGGGTTGCCCACCAAACCAAATAAAAGAGGAAGAGGTAGGGAATCTACCTGAGAAAGAATTCCGAATATTGATAGTGAAAATGATCCAAAATCTTGAAATCAAAATGGAATCACAGATAAATAGCCTAGAGACAAGGATTGAGAAGATGCAAGAAAGGTTTAACAAGGACCTAGAAGAAATAAAAAAGAGTCAAAATATAATGAATAACGCAATAAATGAGATCAGAAACACTCTGGAAGCAACAAATAGCAGAATAACGGAGGCAGAAGATAGGATTAGTGAAATAGAAGATAGAATGGTAGAAATAAATGAATCAGAGAGGAAACAAGAAAAACGAATTAAAAGAAATGAGGACAATGTCAGAGACCTCCAGGACAATATGAAACGTTCCAACATTCGAATTATAGGAGTCCCAGAAGAAGAAGACAAAAAGAAAGACCATGAGAAAATTGAAAACTGCCCTAAAATGGGGAAGGAAATAATCACCCAAGTCCAAGAAACACGGAGAGTTCCAAATAGGATAAACCCAAGGCAAAACACCCCAAGACACATATTAATCAAATTAACAAAGATCAAACACAAAGAACAAATATTAAAAGCAGCAAGGGAAAAACAACAAATAACACACAAGGGGATTCCCATAAGGATAACAGCTGATCTTTCAACAGAAACTCTTCAGGCCAGGAGGGAATGGCAAGACATACTTAAAGTGATGAAAGACAATAACCTACAGCCCAGATTCCTGTACCCAGCAAGGATCTCATTCAAATACGAAGGAGAAATCAAAAGCTTTACAGACAAGCAAAAGCTGAGAGAATTCAGCACCACCAAACCAGCTCTCCAACAAATTCTAAAGGATATTCTCTAGACAGGAAACACAAAAAGGGTGTATAAACCCGAACCCAAAACAATAAAGTAAATGGTAACAGGATCATACTTATCAATAATTACCTTAAACGTAAATGGGTTGAATGCCCCAACCAAAAGACAAAGACTGGCCGAATGGATACAAAAACAAGACCCCTCTATATGCTGCTTACAAGAGACCCACCTCAAAACAAGGGACACATACAGACTGAAAGTGAAGGGCTGGAAAAAGATATACCACGCGAATAGAGACCAAAAGAAAGCAGGAGTGGCAATACTCATTTCTGATAAAATAGACTTTAAAACAAAGGCTGTGAAAAGAGACAAAGAAGGCCAGTACATAATGATCAAAGGATTAATCCAAGAAGAAGATATAACAATTATAAATATATATGCACCCAATACAGGAGCACCGCAATATGTAAGACAAATGCTAACAAGTATGAAAGGGGAAATCAACAATAACACAATAATAGTGGGAGACTTTAATACCCCACTCACACCTATGGACAGATCAACTAAACAGAAAATCAACAAAGAAACGCAAACTTTAAATGATACATTAGACCAGTTAGACCTAATTGATATCTATCGGACATTTCACCCCAAAACAACGAATTTCACCTTTTTCTCAAGTGCTCATGGAACATTCTCCAGGATAGATCACATCCTGGGCCATAAAGCTAAACTTGATAAATTCAAAAAAATCGAAATCATTCCAAGCATCTTTTCTGACCATAATGCACTAAGATTAGATCTCAATTACAGGAGAAAAACTATTAAAAATTCCAACATATGGAGGTTGAACAACACACTTCTGAATAACCAACAAATCACAGAAGAAATCAAAAAAGAAATAAAAATATGCATAGAAATGAATGAAAATGAAAACACAACAACCCAAAACCTGTGGGACACTATAAAAGCAGTGCTAAGAGGAAAGTTCACAGCAATACAGGCATACCTCAAGAAACAAGAAAAAAGTCAAATAAATAACCTAACTCTACACCTAAAGCAACTAGAAAAGGAAGAATTGGAGAACCCCAGAGTTAGTAGAAGGAAAGAAATCTTAAAAATTAGGGCAGAAATAAATGCAGAAGAAACAAAAGAGACCATAGCAAAAATCAACAAAGCCAAAAGCTGGTTCTTTGAAAGGATAAATAAAATTGACAAACCATTAGCCAGACTCATCAAGAAGCAACGAGAGAAAAATCAAATCAATAAAATTAGAAATGAAAATGGAGAGATCACAACAGACAACACAGAAATACAAAGGATCATAAGAGAACACTATCAGCAGTTATATGCCAATAAAATGGACAACGTGGAAGAAATGGACAATTTTCCAAAACTGAACCAGGAAGAAATAGAAAATCTTAACAGACCCATCACAAGCATGGAAATTGAAACTGTAATCAGAAATCTTCCAGCAAACAAAAGCCCAGGTCCAGACGGCTTCACAGCTGAATTCTACCAAAAATTTCTAGAAGAGCTAACACCTATCCTCCTCAAACTTTTCCAGAAAATTGCAGAGGAAGGTAAACTTCCAAACTCATTCTATGAGGCCACCATCACCCTAATACCAAAACCTGACAAAGATACTACAAAAAAGGAAAACTACAGGCCAATATCACTGATGAACATAGATGCAAAAATCCTCAACAAAATTCTAGCAATCAGAATCCAACAACACATTAAAAAGATCATACACCATGACCAAGTGGGCTTTATCCCAGGGATGCAAGGATTCTTCAATATCCGCAAATCAATCAATGTAATTCACCACATTAACAAATTGAAAAATAAAAACCATATGATTATCTCAATAGATGCAGAGAAGGCCTTTGACAAAATTCAACATCCATTTATGATAAAAACTCTCCAGAAAGCAGGAATAGAAGGAACATACCTCAACATAATAAAAGCTATATATGACAAGCCCACAGCAAACATTATCCTCAATGGTGAAAAATTGAAAGCATTTCCCCTAAAGTCAGGAACAAGACAAGGGTGCCCACTTTCACTGCTACTATTCAACATAGTTCTGGAAGTTTTGGCCACAGCAATCAGAGCAGAAAAAGAAATAAAAGGAATCCAAATTGGAAAAGAAGAAGTAAAACTTTCACTGTTTGCAGATGACATGATCCTCTACATAGAAAACCCTAAAGACTCCACCAGAAAATTACTAGAGTTCATCAATGAATATAATAAAGTTGCAGGATATAAAATCAACACACAGAAATCCCTTGCATTCCTATACACTAATAATGAGAAAGTAAGAAATTAAGGAAAGAATTCCATTCACCATTGCAACGAAAAGAATAAAATACTTAGGAATATATCTACCTAAAGAAACTAAAGACCTATACATAGAATACTATAAAACACTGGTGAAAGAAATCAAAGAGGACACTAATAGATGGAGAAATATACCATGTTCATGGATTGGAAGAAGCAATATAGTGAAAATAAGTATACTACCCAAAGCAATTTACAAATTCAACGCAATCCCTATTAAGCTACCAGCCACATTTTTCACAGAACTAGAACAAATAATTTCAAGATTTGTATGGAAATACAAAAAACCTCGAATAGCCAAAGCAGTCTTGAGAAAGAAGAATGGAACTGGAGGAATCAACTTGCCTGACTTCAGGCTCTACTACAAAGCCACAGTCATCAAGACAGTATGGTACTGGCACAAAGAGAAATATAGATCAATGGAACAAAATAGAAAGCCCAGAGATAAATCCACACACATATGGATAGCTTATCTTTGACAAAGGAGGCAAGAATATACAATGGAGTAAAGACAATCTCTTTAACAAGTGGTGCTGGAAAAACTGGTCAACCACTTGTAAGAATGAAACTAGATCACTTTCTAACACCACACACAAAAATAAACTCCAAATGGATTAAAGATCTAAATGTAAGACCAGAAACTATAAAACTCCTAGAGGAGAATATAGGCAAAACACTCTCCGACATAAATCACAGCAGGATCCTCTATGATCCACCTCCCAGAATACTGGAAATAAAAGCAAAAATAAACAAATGGGATCTAATTAAAATTAAAAGCTTCTGCACAACAAAGGAAAATATAAGCAAAGTGAAAAGACAGCCTTCTGAATGGGAGAAAATAATAGCAAATGAAGCAACTGACAAACAACTAATCTCAAAAATATACAAGCAACTTATGCAGCTCAATTCCAGAAAAATAAACGACCCAATCAAAAAATGGGCCAAAGAACTAAACAAACATTTCTCCAAAGAAGACATACGGATGGCTAACAGACACATGAAAAGATGCTCAACGTCACTCATTATTAGAGAAATGCAAATCAAAACCACAATGAGGTACCACTTCACACCAGTCAGAGTGTCTGCGATCCAAAAATCTACAAGCAATAAATGCTGGAGAGGGTGTGGAGAAAAGGGAACCCTCCTACACTGTTGGTGGGAATGCAAACTAGTATAGCCACTTTGGAGAACAGTGTGGAGATTCCTTAAAAAATTGCAAATAGAACTACCTTATGACCCAGCAATCCCACTGCTGGGCATACACACTGAGGAAACCAGAATTGAAAGAGACACATGTACCCCAATGTTCATCGCAGCACTGTTTATAATAGCCAGGACATGGAAACAACCTAGATGTCCATCAGCAGATGAATGGATAAGAAAGCGGTGGTACATATACACAATGGAGTATTACTCAGCTGTTAAAAAGAATACATTTGAATCAGTTGTGATGAGATGGATGAAACTGGAGCCGATTATACAGAGTGAAGTAAGCCAGAAAGAAAAACACCAATACAGTATACTAATGCATATATATGGAATTTAGAAAGATGGCAATGACGACCCTGTATGCAAGACAGCAAAAAAGACACAGATGTGTATAACAGACTTTTGGACTCAGAGGGAGAGGGAGAGGGTGGGATGATTTGGGAGAATGGCATTGTAACATGTATACTATCATGTAAGAATTGAATCGCCAGTCTCTGTCCGACGCAGGATAGAGCATGCTTGGGGCTGGTGCACAGTGATGACCCAGAGAGACGTTATGGGGAGGGAGGTGGGTGGGGGTTCATGTTTGGGAACGCATGTACACCCGTGGTGGATTCATGTCAATGTATGGCAAAACCAATACAGTATTGTAAATTAAAATAAAGGAAAAAAAAAATAAACTAATGAACATACAAACCTACCACAAGGACCCTCCTTTTCTGTCCTCTGAAATAACAAAAGGGGAGACAAACATGCAATCATACAGTCATACAAACAAGTTCCATTTGGAGAGTGCATTCATAAGTTCAATTTGTTTGAAAGTCCAACACAGTTAGCTCAGGTACCAAACTAACACAATGGGCTATATGGTACTGCACTGCAATAAGTTTATAATACTTTTCACACAAATAATATACACTACTATAGAGTACACAAAAGCACAGCCACTTGTAGAGGATGTACACATGGCAATGTACATCACTTCACATACGTGAACCAACTGATGTGACTGGACATGTGAATGCATGTTTGCAGTATGAAAAAAATAGGGCAAGTTTTAAAGGCTCATAGTGCCCCCCAAACAAACCTAAAATAGCAAATCAACTTGCTCAGCTTCAGAATAAAAGTTAAAATTTTTCTTTTAACAGCTAATATTTCAGTAATCTAGACTTTAAAATCCACGACAACAGCTGATTATGTAATTTTTATACATTCTGGAAGGAATGAAATGACACCTTATTAATTTAAAAATATTATCACTCAAGTCTTCATACTACAGATTTTCACAGCTGGAAATTAGTCCCAACATAAAAAATATTATCAACAGCAGGTCTTTTTTTCCTTTCTAGAATAAGAACGGCAAGGAATTTTTCTTCTACTTTCTTAAATACAATCTAATGTCTTTTCTTTAAACATTCTGCTTCCATGCCAATGATATTCCTTGTGCTCCTATATGTGTGTGTATATGGAGAGGCAGATTCTACTAACACCTTAACAAATAACAAAATGGGGAAAGAAGCTGATTTCAGACATTTTTCAAACATAAAGGTGAGGCAATTAGAACAATTCATGCTCTGCTATGGATAAGACCTCACAGTATACAGGACAAACTAAAATCTTTCACCAGTCAAGTTCTCGGAGTTTTCCTCTGTAGGTTGCTTTTATTTAAAAAAACAAAAACAAAAAAACAGAATTAGGGACTTCGGGAGAAATATCAATAACCTCAGATATGCAGATGACACCACCCTTATGGCAGAAAGTGAAGAGGAACTAAAAAGCCTCTTAATGAAAGTGAAAGTGGAGAGTGAAAAAATTGGCTTAAAGCTCAACATTCAGAACACTAAGATCATGGCTTCTGACCCAATAACTTCATAGCAAATAGATGGGGAAACAGTAGAAACAGTGGCAGACTTTATTTTTGAGCACTCCAAAATCACTGCAGATAGTGAATGCAGCCATGAAATTAAAAGACCCTTACTCCTTGGCAGGAAAGTTATGACCAACCCAGATAGCATATTAAAAAGCAGAGACGTTACTTCACCAACAAAGATCTGTCTAGTCAAGGCTATGGTTTTTCCAGTAGTCACATACGGACGTGAGAGTTGGACTGTGAAGAAGGCTGAGCGCCGAAGAATTGATGCTTTTGAACTGTGGTGTTGGCGAAGACTCTTGAGAGTCCCTTGGACTGCAAGGAGATCCAACCAGTCCATTCTGAAGGAGATTAGCCCTGGGATTTCTTTGGAAGGAATGATGCTAACGCTGAAACTCCAGTACTTTGACCACCTCATGCAAAGAGCTGACTCATTGGAAAACACTCTGATGCTGGGAGGTATTGGGGGCAGAAGGAGAAGGGGGCGACAGAGGGAGATGGCTGGGTGGCATCACTGATTCACTGATTCGATGGACGTGGGTCTGAGTGAACTCCAGGAGTTGGTGATGGACAGGGAGGCCTGGCGTGCTGCGATTCATGGGGATGCAAGGAGTCGGACACAACTGAGTGACTGAACTGAATTGAACTGAACTTGGAGGTCCAGTGGTTAAGACTTTGCAGTCCCAATGCAGAGAGCACAGGTTCAAGCCCTGGCTGGAAAACTAAGATCCCACATGCTTTACAATGCAAGCAAAAAAAATAATGCATCTATTGATTTCAAATAATAAAATTAAAAAAAAAGAAAGAGTTACAAGGTAATATCAATAAGTATAACCCTCACAGGCAAGACAAAAACTTGTCCTATAAAGTAGACAGGCCTAGTAATGAGCCTTTTAAGGCTCTTTATTTAAAGTTTTGTAGGAAAAAAAATCTTTTCAGGGTAAGCCTAGCATATATATTATAAAATATTCAAAATACTTAAAGGTTACAAAAGCACAATATAAAAATCACTTTTGTGACATAAATATATATTATGTTTTTTCTACGTGTGTCTTCTTCTAAGGCCAAAACTATAATTTCATACCTCATAATCTGGTCCTCCAAAGTGGGATTTTTTCTTAAGTTCTGTCATGGCATTTTTGTAGGCTTCCTCCACTCTTCTTCTCTTCTCAGTTTCCTTTAAAAAATAAAACCAGATGAAGAATTTATCATGTGATATGGGATTTTTTTTTTTACATTTCACCAAAATTTTATAATTTGGCCAAAAAAAATAACTCTTACTCCTGTAAGAATTTGTCTTCTGCTAAAAAAAAAAAAAAAAAAAAAGGAAAAAGAAAAAAATGAGTATTCCTCTGCTCAAGAAAACACTTTTTTTCTGGGCCATATATCACATACAAGCTACCATTAAGATCACCTAGTAGGTAGGTTTGGAGAAGGAAATGGCAACCCACTCCAGTATACTTGCCTGGAGAATTCCACAGACAGAGGAACCTGGCAGGCTACAGTCCATGGGGTCGCAAAGAGTTGGACACGACTGAGCACCTAACACATACACACTAGGTAGGTTATATATTTAAATGGATTAAGTAACTACCAAAGTATCTACATGTCAAAAAAACAAGAGAGATAAATTAGCATTAGAGAAACATCTATAATATACAGTCATGTGTCTGTTTCCCTCAGTAGGAGCTAAATTAATTTTGTTATAGAGGAAAAAAAGCAAGTAATGGATGCCAGGAAGAAAATAACTCAATAATTGGTAAAACCAATCACTACAAAAAAGATATTCTGAGAGATGTTTCTTATACTTTCCAACTGCTGGATTAAATTATTTTAGAGCTGAAAAAGAGCTTGGATTTCTACTTTAACCTTCTGCTTTTATAGATAAGGTCTATAGCTCTCAGAATCTGCCAAAAGATCCAAGGAGGCTGGCCTTGGCAACAACTTCAAACTTTCTTTTTTAGAACAATGGACTGCAATGGGTCAAATCTGATATTAAAGCCTAACAGAATTATTATTAATATAAAGAACCTAACATCTTTATTCCTTCACCTCAAATATTTAAGGATTAAAGTCCAAACAGAACTCACACAGAGCTTACCCAGTTCTAAAATCCCTACCTGATTAAGCTGGTGCAAATCAATGAATTAGTATACTAGGCCTACAAACTGATTTTTGTGTACTGAAGTGAAGAGAGGACTACAGAACCATCAGAATGGCTAAGATTAAAACATAAAAAATCACTCACAAAACAATGACAATACCAAGTGCTGTCAAGGGTGAAAAGCAATTAGAATTCTCACTTACTTGCTGGTGGGGATATAAACTGATATAACTACTTTGGAAAACTGTCTACCTCTATACACCTAAAGCTAACTATATACCTCATGAACCGATAATTCTACTGCTTGGTATATGCCCAAAATTAAAAAAATGTCCATCAGCAGGAAAAAGGAAAAAACACAGTAAAGTCATAGAATGAAAATGCATCATACAATGAAGAGTATACACAATAATACTATATAACAATAAAAAACAACAAATTATCATTACAAGTTACAAGATGAAGGAACTTCACAGTCAGTGTTGGGGAGGGGGCAGCCAGACACAAGAGTATATTTTGTATGATTCCATTCACATGCTGTCCAAGAACAGGCAAAACTTATCTGTAAGGATATATTAATGAGCTAACACTGTGGTTACTTCTTGAGGCAGTGGTATGGTATGGAGTAGGAAGAGGCATGAAAAACCTGGGGGGTTATAAAAGTTCTACATTTTGATTTGAGTGGTGGCTACAGGGGAGTATACATATATATAAAACTCATCTAGCAGTACATTTAAGATTGGTACATTTCACTGTATATATATTAAACCTTAATTTTAAAAAGTGAAGAAAACAAAAACACACAGAACAGCAATAACACTAAGTATACTTCTATAAAAGTATACTTCTATAAAAGAAGGAATACTTCTTTTAAAAATTAAGTATACTTCTATAAAAGAAGGAATTATTTATACAGGTAACTGAGAAAAATCATCACCACTGAAGAACATTAATTTTAAATTATTTAACTATAAGAACAATGGATATAATGTTAGGAATCTACATAAGAGCTATTAAACATAAAATTGGAGACTATAGAGATTTACATATATATTATACATATCTACTATATATGTATATATACTAGATAAAAATATATTAGAAATCTACATAAAAGGTATACAGCTATTAAGTTGCTATTATTTTATCAACTATCACATATTTAATTGCTCTCATTAGATTTTAAGATCCTTCAAGAATGACTTCCCGTTCATTACCGTTTCCTCATTTCTAGCTTATGCTTTAGCACACAACAAGCATACAAATACTTCTTGAAATAAACACAATTTCAATTAAACCATATTGTTATCATTGTACTTTGCTTCCCAGTTATATCAATTACCTAAGTGAAGTGAAAGTAGCTCAGTCGTGTCCAACTCTTTGTGACCCCATGGACTATACAGTCTATGGAATTCTCCAGGTCAGAATACTGGAGTGGGTAGCCTTTTCCTTCTCCAGGGAATCTTCCCAACCCAGGGATCGAATCCAGGTCTCCCGCAATGCAGGCAGAGTCTTTACCAGCTGAGCCAAGGATATCTTTCTTGAAAAACAACTCTCTCTATTCAAGAATTTCCTAATCTTTACAGAGTGTGTGTGTGTATATATATGAGTATATATGTACATACATGTGTATGCATATATATACATACACATGCTAAACATACGTGCATATACTGTATATGCACACATGCATTTATATTTCCTGTAAAATGTAACTGGGATCCTATGTCGACCTTAAGGAAAAACGTGATGGTGGAAAAGGTGAATGAAACTTGTAAGAGCACTATAAATTACAATTATTTGTAGATTTCAATTAATACTACCATCTTTTGTGCTCTTATTTGATTAAATATGGTACCAAATAAAGTGTTTTTTTCACAGGTTATTTGATACAGTCTCTTGGTAAAGAAAGAGAATGGGTAAGATTACCAATATTGAAGACAACTGCAAATCCATGCCCCTTTTCAAATTAGAAATTTGATTGCCAAAAAGATGGGGAAGCCATGTGTTATTCTTAATGGATTTTTTTAGGCAGTGTCGTTAGAGCCCATGACTGGAGACAGTGACCCTCTAGGGAAGGATTAGTAGATGGCAGGGAGGGAGGGGTGGTGGCATGTACTTAAAAGAAAGTTACCAAAAAAGTTTTGAGTAAGCTAATCCGGACAAGTTGAAAGATTCTCTTGAACCAGTAGTCTAGTGAATTTAAGGGGTTGTCCTGTTTCCTCATACTTTTTTTGTGTGTGACTCCTATAAAAATTCACTATGATCCACAATTGAAATCATTGATGGTGTAAAAGTTTGACTCCAGAATAATAATGAAGTATCCGTATGTACCTTAAATGGATTTTTTTTACTGCTTGGTTTTAAAAGAAAACATATAGTCAATCAACCTGGCTTACTTTCACCTGCACCTGAGAACATGGGAACCTTTTTTAAACATCAAGTGCTATTAAATGTATAGCCATTCTGCTATTACATCAGTGATGACACTGCTTTCCTTAGTGTTCTGCTCAAATTGCTAAGACCTCCAAATACTGCAAGCAATATGACTCACTAATGGGTGATACGATTCTGACTGACACCTGCCCTAATATCCAGAGATGAAATATAGAGGAGTAAAATTCTTCTAATTCTGCTACCTAATACCTCTAGACAAGCCTCTGGGCCTCAGCTGCTTCTATGAAATGATGGCACTACCCTAGAACTAAGTTCTCTAAGATATGCTTTGGTTCTAGCGTTCTTATGATGTTAAATTATAAACCAAAGTTTTCCTACCAAACAAATTCACTGAGCCAAATTCTACCTCACACTTATAACTCAAGATTCATAGTATAACATTATTATCAGTGGTGCAGTTTAAACACAGGTAGGAAAGGTGACCATAAAGCAAATGTTCAATGAACAACAAAATGTGTGCTGAGTGACACCAGTGATGCTGGCAAACATACACGGCCATGAATGCAGCAAGCTGAGATTTAACTTTATAAACTGGTATTTTTTATACACACCAAGTAGTTCATATAACTTAGGCATACTTTCATGAGTTAGACAATAAAGCTAGGAAATGTTAAATGGTTCATACTTCTATTTCAAAGCATTACTATTATCATTAGAAAAACTTTCATGTTAAAATCCAATGAAGAATGCGTATCATACAATAACCAAATACATTACCAGTGAATCTCATTAGAAAAATGAATTTAAGATGTTCTAAAGTTTTAGAGGATTAGTACCACCTACTTCTAACAATCCAAACAATCTTTCCCTAAGAAGTTAGTTAGGTTTAAATGTTTGATTGGTATATAAACAAAATCTGATTATTTTTTAAAAAGTAAAAAGAAAATCTTACCTTGTCCATTCTCTTTTGCCAGCTGTCCTCACGTTTTACCATTAGCTCAATACAATGAGAAAGTGTAGCAAGGATTCCGGCAGTAGTTGCTTTAAAAGTTATCGCCTCACCTTTAAAGTCTATACCATTAATTCCTTTTGGTGTTACATGTGGAAATACTGGAAAAAAAATTAGTCACTATAAATCTTTATAACAAAGAAATCATTCCTCACTACAACTTAAAATTAGATATTTTTTAGAGCAGAACTTTCTTTTTCTTTTTTTTTTTTTTTCAGAGCAGAACTTTCAAAATGGAGTTGCCTTCCTGTTGGCCAACACTTAAAAATTTCCATCCATCTCTACAAGCAAAGAAGCTTGGGACAACATAAGTACTCTCAAGTCCTTTTCTCTGAATTCTGTTTCCTGAACTCTATTTGCTATGCTGTACCCAGTGAATACGTGGTAAGAGAAGTAATAATTTAATAATAACAGATAGCCTAGAGTGAGACCTAATTATAGCAAGAACTATCTTATATTTTGAGAAACCCTGAATTTAAAAGAAAAATCTGAGGAGAAACTGCTGAAATGAATAAGGTAACGTAATAAACTTAAGTAAATGTCTGAATATAATTCTGGGACCAATGCATACATAAAAATGGTTATGTTCATATATTATAATTTTAATTTAAAGTTAGTCTTTGAATTAAATGAACAATCTTAAAAAAAAACCTCATCAGATGCAAACAGACAGCATAATATCGTTAAGCTTTATTCATTTATTTTTGGGCCACCATGTGCCGTATGTGCAACCTTAGTTCCCTGACAAGGATTCGAACCCATAACCTCCTGCATTGGGAGCGTGGAGTCTTAATCACTGGACAGTCAGGGAAGTCCCACAGCACTTATAGTTATAAGAAACCATTTCAATAGAACTCTTATAAATGAAATAATACTTCCAACTTTAAAAACTCATAATGCAGATATGACAGCAAAGCCACAATCCAAAAATAAACTGACAAACTAAACTTCATCCAACTTAAGAATTTCTACTCTTGAAGGCACTGTTAAAAGAATGAGAGTTTCAGTTGTGGGATAAGTAAGTCTAGAGAGCTAATCTATAGTTAATAACAAAATAATGGTAACGGAGAAAATATGCTAACGAACTTGACTGCAGTAATCATTTCACCATAATCATATACACCAAATCACTATATTGAACACCTTAAATATGTTGCTGTTGTTTAGTTGCTCAGTAGTGTCCGACTCGCTTCGATCCCAAGGACTGCAGCCCACCAGGCTCCACTGTCCATGGCATTTCCCAGGCCAGAATACTAAAGTGGGTTGCCATTTCCTTTTCCAGGGGATCTTCCTGACCTAGGGACTGAACTTACACCTCCTGCTTGGCAGGTGGATTCTTTACCAATGAGCTACCTGGGAAGTCTCACCTCAAATATATATAATATCCATAAAAAAATTTTTTTAAATAATAATGAAACAAGCCACAAACTGGAAAAAAAATCTTTGCACAGAATACATATGATAAAGGACATATCCTTTATCTATCTATCCATATATTTATATACATATTCATATATTAATATTAATATAGATATCTCAGTATATTAATATATAAATATAATACACGGTAATCTCAATAGGAAAATATAATCTACTTGAAAATTGAACAAAAGATCTGAATACACATTTCACCAAAGAAGAAATACGAACAGCAAATAAGCAGATAAAAAGATGCTCAACACTTATAGTTACTAGGAAAATGCAAATTAAAACTACAGTGAGATACCATTATACACCTATTAGAAGACTAAAATTTTAAAAGACTGACCACATCAAGAGTCAGTGGGGATATGGAGGAACTTGAGCTCTCAAATATGACTGGTGAAAAGTAGTTTGGAAGGTTTTTAAAAAGTTAAATATATACCTACCATATGATTCAACCATTCCATCTCTTCAAAGAAATAAAATATATATCCATAAAAAAATGTGTTTGAATGTTCACAGGAACATTATTTATAATAGCTCCAAACTGTAAACAATCCAAATTTCTACCAATAGACAAATGAACTGAAGAAACCCGTCATGTTATTTGCACAAGGGAATACCACTCAGCCATGAAAAGACACTGAATAATGATATGTATAACAATGGGAAATTTCAAACTAAGAAAGAGATCAGGCAAGAAAAATCGAATTCATTAGATTCTAGAAAATGGAGACTAATCTACAGCGAAAGAAGGGTTGTGGTTGGTTGAGAAGTAGAGAAAAAGGGAAGACAAAAGGGACGGAGGCAGGGAATTTTTGGACAGTCTTGACAGAGGCGATAGCATCATGATAATACTAAAACTGACCAAACTGTACACTGTAAATATATATACAGTGTATGGTATGTTAATTATTCCTCAATATAGCTGTTTAAAAACCTATTTTTTCTTGTATTCATCTCTTATAAAAGATATTTATTTTATATGAAATAAGGTTTACTTCTGGACTCTCAATTCTATTCTACTGTTCTATATATCTTTCCTTGAATTCCAGAAGAACATTTACTTTTGCTTCATTGACTACTCTAAAGCCTCTGACTGTATGGATCACAGCAAAGTATAGAAAATTCTTCAAGAGATGGGAATACCAGACCACCTTACCTGTCTCCTGAGAAATCTTTATGCAGGTCCAGAAGCAACACTTAGGACTGGACATGGAACAATGGACTGGTTTCAAATTGGGTAAAGAGTACATTAAGGCTATATACTGTCACCCTGCTTATTTAACTTACATGCAGAGTACATCATGCAAAATGCCAGGCTGGATGAAGCACAAGCTGAAATCAAGATCGCCGGGAGGAATATCAATAACCTCAGACTGCAGATGACACCACCCTTATGGCAGAAAGCGAAGAGGAACTAAAGAGCCTTTTGATGAAAGTGAAGGAGGAGAGTGAAAAAGCTGGCTTAAAACTCAACATTCAGAAAACAAAGATCATGGCATCTTTGTCCCATCACTTCATGGCCAATAGATGGGGAAACAATGAAGACAGTGACAGACTTTATTTTCTTGGGCTCCAAAATCATTGCAGATGGTAACTGCAGCCACGAAATTAAAAGATACCTGCCTCTTGGAAGAAAAGCAAAGACAAACCTAGACAGCATATTAAAAAGCAGAGATGTTATTTTACTGACAAAGGTCCATATAGTCAAAGCTTTGGTTTTTCCAATAGTCATCATGTATGGATGTGCGAGTTAGACCATAAAGAAGGCTGAGCACAGAATTGATGTTTTTGAACTATGGTGCTAGAGAAGACTCTAGAGTCCTTTGGACTGAAAGGAGATCAAACTAGTCAATCCTAGAATATTCACTGGAAGGACTGATACTGAAGCTGAAGCTCCAATACTTTGTCCACCTGATGCAAAGAGCTGACTCACTGGAAAAGAGCTGATGCTGGGAAAGATTGAAGGCAAAAGGAGATGAGGGCAAGAGGACGAAATGGTTAGATAGGATCCCTGACTCAATGGACGTGAATCTGAGCAAACTCCAGAAGATAATGAAGGACAAGGAAGCCTGACATGTTGCAATATATAGGGTCGCAAAGAGTCAGACAAGACTTAGCAACTGAAAAACAATTTGAAAATATGCCACGGCCACAGATTTTACTTCATATTCTTTCATAACTTCAGCAAAAATAAGCATAATTAGATTAACTTATTTTTCTCACAAAGGCTTATTTGCAACTTAAAAAAAGTTTTAAAAATCCATGTCAGCTTTTTCTTAGAAAACATTGACTATGAATCACAGGTTTCTGTTACAACCTAACTTCTCCCAACAGATACCACATATATGGGATACCATGTGTTATTTGTCTTCAGTTTATTTCTTAGCATAATGCCCTCCATGTTCATCTGTGTTGTTAAAAACACAGATTTCTAATGAACAACTAGCAGTTCCATCCAGAAAGTAACTCGTTATTAACTGATATATGAAATAAACCACCTTGTTCCTGAGTTTATGAACAACTGTGCTATGAAAGCAGCTATTTCAATAATTTTCCTTTAGTAACACTGATTAAATACATTGCAACACCAGTTTATCAAATGGAAAGAGAAATACTTTTTCAGTACTAGACACTGATTCTACCAAACACTACTGAAATAACTGGCCAATGTCTAAAACTTAGAATTAAATATCTGTCAGATGAGCTGTCGCATTATTTAACGTCAGACTGTATTTACCTCCACGTCTTTTCCTAGAAGAAACTTTCATGTTCCAACTTAAAAAAGACTTTTATTTTTCCCAAATACCTTGAGGGGGAAAACTTTACTACTTACCCTTTTCTTTATTGCCATTGGTATTATGCAAGAAGTCTCCATCAGAACGTGTCGTAGGAAAGTCATCTTCATCATCTTCTACCACTAAATAAAATATATTTAAGAACATCAGGATGAAAGCACACAGAAATTAACCAGTTTATTCTTATGTCCAACTGATTAAATATCCTCTGGATACCATGACTACACGATCTTATTCATCTTTGTATTTTCAGTGCTCATCAACGGATGTCCAATAAGTATGCTGTGAAATGTCTTTAAGTACATTACTATAAAAACCATATCCACTCTCATTTTTTTTGTAAGGGATAGTACTGAGATATAAATTATTCTTTCCTTTAAGTCTTCCTATCTCTTTCTCCTTACCTTAGGGAGATTTTCTAATTCTGCCAGAGACCTACAAAGACTGAAGAGGATGGTAAAGGTATCAATACGTAAAGAAGATACTTTATCTTGCCTCCAGGATACGCAGGGAAAATATAATCACTTACAGTTCTGATACTGATTTTAATTCATCCCAGTATGTCTGTGCCTGGATATTCCTTTTAACTTACCCAATTCCAGGAAATACAGAATTCCCTGTGTTCTTCAACATACCTCTTTCTTCTATACAATACTCTCTTTTTACACTGCCTAACCTACGAATCCTCTGCACTATGTATTCTGCTTCTTAACATCAATTTCTAAACCTCAGCCACCAACCTTACTCTATATTTTTGAATGGCTTCTTCAATTTATTAGGTTGGAGCAAAAGTAACCACAGCTTTTGCATTATTGAAATTTGCCATTTGATACTGGAATACATTCTAAATAAATGTGGTCAGGTTATATATCATTTTAATGCACATTTCTTGCCTTTTTTTTTTTGCTAATGATTTATTACTTGTTTACTTTATATTTATTTTAAACTATGGAAATGATACTAGACAAAAAGCAAATTTGAGCAATTTTGTCATCTGAGTTCAAAATGGTTCGTAAAGCAGTGGAGACAGCTCACAACATCAACAATGAATCTGGCCCAGGAACTGCTAACAAACGTACAGTGTAATGGGGGTTCAAGAAGTTTTGCCAAGGAAACAAGAGCCTTGAGGATGAGTAGCCTAGTGGCCAGCCATCGAAGCTGACAACGACAAGTGACAGCCATCATCGAAAATGATCCTCTTACAACTACAGGAGAAGCTGCTGAAGAATCAGCATCAACCATTCTACGGTCATTCAGCGTTTGAAGCAAATTAGAAAGGTGAAAAAGCTTGATAAGTGGTGCCTCATGAGCTGACTGGAAATTAAAAAAAATCATCATTTTAGTGTTGTCTTCTCTTAATCTAGGCAGCAGCAACAAACTATTTCCTGATCAGACTGTGACATGTGATGAACAGTGCATCGTACAGGACAAGCGATGACGACCAGCTCAGTGCTGGACCAAGAAGCAGCTCCAAAGCACTTCCCAAAGCCAAACATACACCAAGAAAAGGCCATGGTCACTGCTCGGTGGTCTGTAGCTGGTCTGATCCACTACAGCTTTCCGAATCCTGGCAAAACCACTGTATCTGAGAAGTGTGCTCAACAAATTGATCAGATGCACTGAAAATGGCAATGCTGGCAGCTGGCACTGGTCAACAGAAAGGGCCCAATTCTTCTCCACGACAATGCCCGACTGTACCATGCACAGCCCACACTTCCAAAGTTGAACAAATTGAGCTACAAAGTTGTGCCTCAACCACCATATTTACCTGAGCTCTCACCAACTGACTATCACTTCTTCAAGCATCTAGACAACTTTTTGCAGGGAAAATACTTCCACAACTAACAAGACACAGAAAATGCTTTCCAAGAGTTCACTGAATCCTGAAGCATGGATTTTTATGCTGCAGGAATAAACAAATTTATTTCTCATTGGCAAAATGTGTTAATTGTAATGATTCTTATTTTGATTAATAAAGATGTGTTTGAGTCCAGTCATGCTATAGTCCATGGGGCTGCAAAGAGTCGGACACGACCTGGCAACTGAACAATGATTTAAAATTCATGGTCTGAAATCACAATTACGTTTGTACCAACTTAATATTATCTTTTGCTGAACTCCCTTTCTACAAGAGACATCTGCACATTAAACTAATGTCCTACTTCTTGTCTATCTCCTTACTTCAGAAGCAATTTGGGTCTACAAGGAACATTTCATCTATTTTAACTCTCTCTCTAATGGAAGCAAAGCCTATTCCTATTTCTTTATTCCCTCCCTAACTAAATGGAAAATAGCTTTATTCAGTATTACCATTTTCTAATCAGTGGGCTATTTCATTTTTTTATTACCTGAAAAATTTGTACTTATTTATGATAATTTTCAAACCACAAGCTGCCATTATCTATTAACACTGACACCTACTATTTTATCAGCAGCTAACTGCTATAAATATCCAACTGACATTTTTCTTTTCCATGCCCGTCATTATTCCTCCAGACTTCAATATCCATATTGTAGCTTCTGCAAATACTTTAGTTTCAAGACTAATCAAATTTCCAGATTCTTCTCATCAATAATTTGCAAATAAGGTCATTCTATGAAACGGGGTTCTCTGGTGGCTCAGAGGTTAAAGCGTCTGCCTGCAATGCAGACCTGGTTTCAATTCCTGGGTCGGGAAGAACCCCTGGAGAAGGAAATGGCAAGCCACTTCAGTACTCTTGCTTGGAAAATCCCATGGACGGAGAAGCCTGGTAGGCTACAGTCCATGGGGTTGCAAAGAGTCGGACACGACTGAGCGACTTCACTTTGTCTTTAAGAAATTAACTAGCACAAAGCTGCTCTAACTTTAAGTCATTAGTCGTCCTCAGACAAGATCCTGACCTTGGCTCAATACTACTATGATTAACTGGTCTTCAATACCGAAATTTTTGCGCTTCTTTCATATCTTCAGCATCTACCTTGGGTTACTAAAGATTTGCTTTCATCTCCCTAACCACTGAGTAGCCTAGTACTATCAAGCAGAAATTTTCAACCTTTTTTTTTTAAAAGCAAATAATCAACATATAAAAGTGATGAAAACAAAAGCTCCTCTGGGTAAAAAAGTGGACTTCCCCCCTCCCTTCCCAACCGAGGACTCCTAGTCCATACTGAAGCACCTTTAAGGGATGACATGGTTTGAAACACTGTCCTAATACAAATCTCCCATCCCTATCAGACCAGTCTCTCCCTCACCAACTCATTATCTATTATGCTAAATTCCATCTTTGGATCTTATACATTCCTGCTTTCATTATCCCTGCAATTATCCAAATTAACCATATTAATAACAGCAGCTATTATTGATTTTTTGCTACTAAACACAGTGCTAACATACATATTCCAATTTAAATCTCACAATCATGTGCTTGTGTAACAACATTCATGTTACAGAGGAAAGAGATGTGAAGAAATTGATAAGTAATTTATTTCAAGTCATCAAACTAATAATGAATAGAAAAATAAGATCAGAACCTTTATTTTCAATATGAATATATGTCTTGTTTTTGTGTGTGCGTTAAGTTGCTTCAGTCCTGTCTGACTCTGCAACCCTATGGACTGTAGCCACCAAACTCCTCCTTTATGGGGTTCTCAAGTCAAGAACACTGGATATTTCCTTCTCCAATGCATGAAAGTGAAAAGTGAAAGTGAAGTTGCTCAGTCGTCTCCAACTCTTTGCGATCCCATGGACTGCAGCCTACCAGGCTCCTCTGCCCATGGGATTTTCCACGCAAGAGTACTGGAGTGGGTTGCCACTGCCTTCTCCAGAGCCATCTATCTGGACCTAAATGGTTAATTAAATCTTACTGAAGAGCGTGTGTGTGGCCGGGGGTGGGAGTGGAGGGTGGGCGGTGGGGTAAGGGGGGGGGGCGGCGGGCATTCAGTCTTACTAGCAATTGTAATAAAATGTTTTAAATAAAAACACTGAACACTTAAAATGAGAGCTTGCTATTATCATTTCAGTGACACACAATGAAAGAAGTGTGTGACTCTAAAAATTACTTAAAGTCACAGATAATTTAGTCTTGGTAATTTAGTGAAAGTATTGCTACACCTACAGAGATCCTCAGGTTGGCAATTCTGATGTGTAGTTGAGGCAAGAAACTATGGCGCTTAGTGTTCTTATTCCATGTTATTTCAGCTTTACCCAGCATGTACTCTTAAAAATAAAATTTTGCAAAATAGCCATTTATAGGGAAATTAGTTGTTATGGCTGAACTGCGCCACAACTAAATTCATATATTGACGTCCTAACCTTCCTATACGCCAAACTACGACTGTATTTGGAGACATGGTCTTCACAGAGGTAATCAAGTTAAAATGAGGTCATGACGATGGGCCCAGTCAATATGTCAAGATGACCAGTGTCCTTGTAGGAAAAGGAAGTTTGGACATGGACACTTACGAAGGAAGATAACGTGAAGACATGCGGAGCAGATGCTCATCCACAAGGCAAGGAAAGAAGTCTAGAACAGATCCTTCCCTCATGACCCTCATGGTTTCAGAAGAAATCAAACTTGCCAAAACCGTGATCTCACATTTTTAGCTTCCAGACTGCGGAGAAATAAACTTCTGCTGTTTAAGCCCAGGTGATGGAGTACTTTGGTGACAACAGCCTTAGCAAACTAATATATTAGTCTGTCACTGTTGCACTTTCCAGGTGGTGCTGCTAAGTCGTTTCAGTCGTGGCCGACTCTGTGCAACCCCATAGACAGCAGCCCACCAGGCTCCTCCATCCCTGGGATTCTCCAGGCAAGAATACTGGAGTGGGTTGCCATTTCCTTCTCCAATGCAGGCAAGTGAAAAGGGAAAGTGAAGTCGCTCAGCTGTGTCTGACTCTTGGTGACCCCATGGACTGCAGCCCACCAGGCTCCTCCGTCCATGGGATTCTCCAGGCAAGAGTAATGGAGTGGGGTGCCACTGCCTTTGTGTGGCGCTAGTGGTACAGAATTCACCGGCAATGCAGGAGATACAAGAGATGTGGGTTTGACCCCTGGGTCAGGAAGATCCCCTGGAGAAGGAAATGGCAACCCACTCCAACAGTCCTGCCTAGGAAATCCCATGGACAGAGGAGCCTGGCAGCCACAGTCCATGGAATCACCAAGAGTCAGACATGACAGAGGACACACACATCACTGTTGCTATATAGTCAAACACGAATAGTGTTTAAGGTTATTTTTCAAATCTTCTACACAACTTGGTTGTGAATGCACGCCAATTTCCGCTCCTTCCACCATCACTTTCATCCTTAAAATGCTATGTATTATTGACATGGAGACACGGACCATTTAAAAATTAAGAAGAATTCAAATCTGTATCTACCTTGTTTTAGTTTAAAGGACAGTTTGCTTGCTGTCTGCAAGCAAATGAAAGCTGATATGTTAGATCTAATTTGACAGAAAAATAAGTATACTTTTTTTTAATTAATGAGAAATAAACGTTCAACCGTCTTTATTTTTTAGAGAAATAAATGTTAAATATTAAAGAGCCAAAAACTTAAAGTATATCAAATATAAAGAATTTCAAGTCTACTTTAGATAAAATTAAGTATTTTAAGAGGAATACGGGCTTCTGCTTTAGACAAAGATGGAACAACAAGGAGAGAATTTACCCTCTAGCATGAAATTAAAAAATTAGACAAAATATATGAAACAATGGTCTTCAAGACACTGGCTATCAGGCAACAAAGGAGTGATCCCTAAGGATTGGGGAACAAATGATGTGAGCCCTGTGACTGGTCCAGTCTATCACGGTGAGGGTTTCCAAGCTGCGGAGTAAGGAGGAACTCAGGAGGAGCCTGGTACTCTCTGAGGTGAGAAAATGGAGCTGAAAATCCAGATAGACAAAGATCACCAGAGTTCAGAAGGCTGAGTACTTGGGAGAAGAGAGCTGTACTATACAGAGACAGAACTCTGGAGAGGGGCAGAAGATCCCACTGAGAGTCTTGTGTAGAGTACTGATAGCACATATAAGCTGAGGAACTACAGAGGTCATAGAAAGAACCATCTGAAAGGATTCCAGGGAAAAGGACCCAAAGTCTATGTGGAGCAGGGAAAGGGTCTGTCCCTACAACACAGACCTGGGACAATACATAGGGAACTGGCTAGAGAATGCTGAGCAGCTTTGCCTTAGTAGTGGGGAGAGATGGAAATACATTATTCTAGGTTTTTACACAATAAAAAAAGTGGTATATTACTCGAAGGTAGACTGTAATAACTTAAATGTGTATACTATAAACCCTGAAGTAGCCACTGTCATAACAAATTTAACAAAAAGTCAACAAAGGAGATAAAAAAATAGTTATAAAAAATATTCAACCCAAAAGAAGGTAGAGAAAGGGAAAAAAGAACAGAGAATAGGAAAAGAATATGTGAGAAGGGATGAGCTCATGCTCTTCTACTCGGCCATCTTGCAGGCAAGTTAACAGAAAGAATATAAACCGACGTAACACATTTAATAGTACAAAAAAACAACCATGTCAGGCAACCTAGTCATACTGGCAATGAACTTAGCACTATTTAGTAATACTGTTATGAGTAGTTCATTTTTGCCTATATGGCAGATTAAGAGAAAAACTGAAGAACAGATACTCCACCAGTAATATTCAGCAGTAACAAACGAAAAGTATCTTTAGAATTCATATTACAGGTTAACTAAATATCATCGCTCTCTCTCGTAACTCTTAAAGGAAAAAACCACCCTAGAAATTACTTATATATGTACATGTCATTCCATGATTATTCTATTCCATTACCCAGACTTCCTCTATGAGAAAAAGGGCAGAGGAAAGGAAGGAAGACAGAGGGAGAGAAAGAGAGGAAAGAGGGAGAGGAAGAAGAAGAGGGAGGGGAAAAAAGACTGACTGGTTCCCGATGTGGAGGATTTAACACACATATGCTTGTCTCTTATGACTTGTCATAGGGTCTAATTTATTAGACATAATCATGTGAAATGCTCCATATTATCAAGATGATATTACATTTTTTAATAAGATAGAGAGTTCAAAAATCATTTTAAAATCTTCAATGATATCTGGTATGGGTGATCAGATTAATTGAGGTACTATTAAAGTACACAAGTTATGTGGACACTGAAATCTGTGACATTAGCGATGTGTAGCACAAGTAACTATAATTACCTTCATCACTTAAAGACATTACCCTTTAAGATCAAGAGGCTTTAAATCCATTCATTCTCCAAGTAAAAATAGTGGTAATAGCCTAATTAACCTTTATCCCTTTGAAATTCATCCTTGGAGACAGCATCAGCACAGGCATCAAAGAACTTCTGTAGAGTATCAACTTGTCTACACAGTATATCTCTAAAGGTTTCCATTTCAGCCAGTTTCTCACGTAAACTGTGGCCCTTCTGCAACAGAGAAAATGGGATGGAATCCAAGTTAACAAAATTAAAATTTACTTAGTCCCATGGGATTTCATCATCTTTTAATTTAAGGTCTATATCTTACTACTGAGGGCTTGGGGTAGGAAGAGTTGTCAAGTTCAATGTAGTATTTCCAGGGAAAGACTGGAAACTAATTAATTGTTTGACAGTGATAAGCCTGAAGGAAATGATAGAAATAAGCCTGATAACTTGCTAATATTTAATATTTTCAAATTAACATTGTGATGAAAAATTATGAAAGATTTTTTTTCAAAAAACTATTAAATAAGTTCTGCTCACAACATTTAGTACTAAACTCAATTTATGCTGCCTTAACTTAAAGCACTCGTAATTACAAACCTTGAACGAGGAGGTGGATGTCGCAGAATAGCCACTTGCTCCGGATACCAATGACACCATTGAGCCATGTCGACGCAAGCTGGATTCAGATCCATATCCAGATTCAGTCTAAAAAGGAAAGTAAACTACGTGAAAAAATTAAATAAAAAATACTTAATCATCACAAGAAAAAACTTTTTAACCATGTCAGGTGATGAATATTAAGTAAACTTATTGTAGTAAGCATTTCACAATATATACAGATATCAAATCTCTATGCCGTAAACTTTAAACTAATATAATGTTACATGATCAATTATAAAACTGGAAAAAAATACTTGAGAAAACAAAAATTTCCATATAAACTAATAAGATTATTGTAAAAAATTAAAAAATAAGGTTACTGGAACAATAATTAGAAATAAGAGTTCACTCAAGAAATATAGGCAACCCACTGGCATAAGCAATGTGTTTCAATTGCTAACTGCCATTAATTTAGAAATGTACTGAATACCAGCTACATGCTGGGCTAGTGGGCTAACAGTTTATAATAGGAAAGCTAGCTATAGTAGGTAAGTTCATAGAAACAGAAAGTGGAGTCGTGGTTATCAGGAGCTAAGAAGATGGGAGAATGAGGTGTCAGCATCTACTAGGTACAGAGCTGGATAAGATGAAGCTAGATAAGATAAGACGTGATGATGGTTGAATAACAATGTAGATAAGTTTAATCTCACAGAATTGTACAGTTAAAAAGCTAAAATGATAGATGGTCATTCATATTTTACCATGGTAAAAAATTTTGGTAGAACAAGGACCAAAAGAAAAAAAGGAAACTTTGAGTACTGTTTCTTTATAGACAAATTACTTATCCTGACATAGCTCAAATCTCTCTGTCTCAATGAAGCCTTTCCTATTATTTCAGGTAGTTTGACTCTGTATTCTCAACCATTCTTAACCTATTATGATTATGGCATCCGCTACTCAGTTTTAATAGTTATACGTCATTACTACTCCTGGACCACTGGACTTCGACCTTCTGTAAGACAGCTGACATTTTTTCCATTTTTGGAGTGACCTTAACAGTTCAAGACACAAAGAAAATCCCCCATTTTCCCAACCTATTTTGTCATCACACGATAGAAGGCTTTTTTAGACTCAGCACTGTGATCTAATTTTGAAGAACTACTACTCTTTAGGGGTCCCCAACCCATGGGGGCCACAGACTGGTACCAGTATCACGGCCTGTTAGAACTAGGCTGCAGAGCAGGAGGTGAGTGGCGGGTAAGTGGGTGAAACCTCATCTGTATTTACAGCTGCACCCCACTGCTACAGTTGAATCATCCTGAAAGCATCCCCTGATCCCATCTGTGGAAAAACTACCTTCAATCAAACAGGCCCCTGCCGGGGTCCAGCCCTGGTGGATCCAGGGAATTTGAAGTGGGGACGGCGTTGGCGTGAGAAAAACGTATTTATTTATTAATATAAGATTAGATTAGGAAGAAATACTGTAGTAGGAAAATTAAGTGGAGAGAAGAGGCTGATTAACTTGGGTTACGTGGAAAACCAATAAAGTTCCAGACAAGGAGCTTGCACCGTCTACATTAGGCCACTGGCGCTATTTGAAAATCGGAGAGTGCCCTGCCTTGGGCTCTCTCTCTAACGGATCTCAGAAGCCAGGACAAGTAGACACAGTGAGCCTCCACGTTCCAAGGGCTCAGCCTGAAAAGGAGAGGGAGGGAGCAAGAGAAAGAAAGGACACGGGGAGGCCAGGCTTGTGCAAAAACCCCCTCCAACTTTATTATTTAAAAGGTGTTTATATACCCTAATGGGTATATACATAATGGAAGATACAGAGTCACGCAGGGGCAGCAGTCCTGAACCTTTCTGTATATCTTTTTTGTCTACAAAAGGTCTCAGGTGACTTATATTATCTTCTGGCCAGGAGGCTTGCTAACACTTTTTTGGCTCTCTTCCTTAATGAATGTTGATCTCGTTTCCCCTGAAGTGTTTTTCTTTAATCTGCATCTCCTTAAAGCACTAAAGTTACATCTCTATAGAACAAAGGTGCAGTGGGTTATAACAAAGAAGGTACTTAACTCAAAGATCTAATGTTGCTAATACCAGGTCTACTACTTGTTTTTCTATATACCAACTATATCTAAAAATAAAGAATACAAAAATTTGGCAGCAAGTATTGGCTCAACAAATGAAACTTTTAATCAGTCCTATTCTAATGATTTTGACTCCTCGGAAGCCCCTACATTCCTAGGGTGTTTTAAGCTTCCTGTGCCTCCTGCGGTCAGGAGGCCTCAAACAATCACATGCGCAGCCTGTCCTGCAGGCAGGCTAGAAAGCCATCAGAGCGGTTTTTGGATTGAAACACCCTTTCAAATGCAGAAGACTAAAGCCCTGAATTTACTTTTTCCAGAGAATGTCAGAAGAGTGGAAAAGCAGGCAGATTCTTATTTTTGGGGGGGTGGATGCTCAGGAAATTCCAGGGGGAAAACCTGAGGTCTGATTAGCCTTGCCATCAGAGCTCTGCCGCATGACCTTGTCACGGGTGGAATTCCTCACGCTGGCTCCCGGCAGGCCCCTGGTGCCAAAAAAGTTGGAGACCCCTGCTTAAGAGTATCAATTTTGTATCTCATCCTCCCTAGGAAAATGCAGTACTTCCCTTGTGGCTCAAATCATAAAGAATCTGCCTGCAATGCAGGAGACCTGAGTTCGATCCCTGGGTCAGGAAGATCCCCTGGAGAAGAAAATAGCAACACACTTCAGTACTCTTTTGCCTGGAGAATTCCCTGGACAGAGGAGCCTGGCGGGCTACATACAGTCCATGGGCTCGCAGAGAGTTGGACACGGCTGAGCTACTAATTTTCACTTTTCAAAAATATAGACAAAGGAATTGAACATTTGGAAAAAATAAGTTTCAAGTACCTAAAACCTGTTCAAGTATTTAAAGTCTCTGATTACTTTCTACTGTAGATTTCAGAAGTACTGTGCATAATTTTAATCCTAGTCATAAACTTAAGAAGTAAAATACCACCTAATTATTTTTAGCATCATACCTAGCGTATGCTTCCCAAAGTCCAAGCTTCCAGCACATACTGGTTGTTAAAGATTCAAAATAAAGTTGTCATACTTTAATAACAATTGTTCATAAAACATTCTAGCTATAAAAGGTACTGCAATATGTTCTTAACTATGAATTTACTAACAAATTACACATACACTTATGTTGTTCAGCTACTCAGTCGTGTCCAACTCTTTGTGACCCCATGGACTGCAGCACGCCAGGCTACCCTGTCCTTCGCTATCTCCCAGAGTTTGCGTAAATTCATGTCCATTGAGTTGATGATGGCATTCAACCATCTCATCCTCTGTCACCTTCTTCTCCTGCACTCCATAAAATTATGACTAGATGGAATCAAAGCTCTTCTCCAAGACTTGTATCACCCTACACCACTCCCTATTTCAAAGCAAAGCAGTATTTTAGTAATGAGGTAGAAATTACAAAGTAAGCATTTTGGTGCCAGGGAAACTATTAATGAAAGGATTAAGTATATGCATTGTATATAAGCTACCTCAAGAAAACTGACTTTTTAAAAAAGACAAAGCTATAGTTCATGAGAAAAGCAGGCCAGGGTACAGTGGGGACACTAACTACAAAGACATATTTTGGTGGGAATACATTACAGCTGTCAAAACTCAAAGTGTCCAGTTACATTGATACACTTTATAAATTGTACCTCAATAAAATAGCTAAAGAAAAAAAAGGTAAGCTTGTTTCAGTATAACAGAATCCCAATAAAAGAGAATTCTAATTATAGAAATAATATAATTCATTAAAAAAATAAGACTTTTTAAAATCAAATAAATCCTAGAACAAAGGCACTGACCTAGGCTTCTCGTGGCTCTAGTTTCTGTTTGCCATCTGACAGGAATACTAGCTTTCTGAGTGCAGTGTTTCTACCTTTTAACTGTTGTACTGCTCTGGTAAAGTTTTTCATAGATTTAAATATAGAAGACTGGAATTAAACATAAGAAAAATCTATTGGACTAAATAGATTTAATGGACTATTTATTAAATGTAATGGACTAAAAATATAAAGCACTTCAGAAGTCACTTATCTCAGATACTTGTATGTCATTAATTTCTAACCAGTAATTAATTAAAACTGTCCATTTAAATATAAAACTTATAATTTTCAATCAAAATGTTATTTAAAAACAAAATATTTAGAACCAAACAATTTGAAATTCAAATCCAAATGAATCTACCCTCTCCATTTAGATGCTTGTTATCAGTGAGTCCTAAACAGAGTAAGTCAAAACTTTAAGATCTTGAAACAAAATACAAACACGACAAAGCTTTACTAAACATTTTTTTGACTCTAAAAGATACTTCTTATATTCTTGTCTGTTTCTTCAGGTTCCACTATTTCAAGACAGTAATATCTCCTTACAACAAAGGCATGACAGAACAAAGACTCTACTATAGCAATAATGTTGCTGTGCATTTTAAGTAATGGATAGTGAATGAATGTTGAGTCTGAGCATTTAGAATAACCGTGTTTCTATTTCCAACAAAGTTTCACTTAAATAAACTGTATTATAAATTATATATATCATTCTAAGGGAAAAAATATAGCATACTCATGAATATCAATTTCATTTTATTCAGTTTAAATAATGGGGGTTCATTTGCCATTCTATGCCAGTAACTGCACTGGGACAACTTTAAAAATAATCTAAGTGCTTAACAAATATGTACATGCACATACAAATGAATCACGCCTGTTTAAAAACGAGTCATTCTGGAAACGCCTATCATTCTGGCAACAATGCTGTCACTGCACCAAAGATTCCTAGGTACTATTATAATATTGAGAGTAATTTTATGATACAGCCACAAAATGGAGCTATCTAAAATCATTTTGGGGAGTTGCAGAATAAAAATTTTAAAACGGTCTTACAAAAGGAACAGCTACAAACTGTGTAATCAAGCTTGACCGCCTTCCCTATTCACATGACATGCCCTGATTTGGTACTAGATTTCTCTCAGAAATCTATCAAAGATATCAATATTTTCCTTTTATTTTCAATAATTAAAAATTTTGTCATTTACTTATTTAGTTGGCTACGCTGAGCTTTATCTGTGGCACGGAGGATCTTTTTCTCTTTTGATTGCCGCATGCACACTCATCACTGCATGTGAGATCCAGCTCCCTGACCAGGGATCGACTGACGCTGGGCCCCCTGCGCTGGGAGACAATGTCACGGGATCACCAGGGAGGGCCCCAGGGATATCAATATTTTAAAACATTTTGTCACAGGGGCTAAAAATTTATCTAAAAGATATAAAACTGTTCTGAAAAGTTGCAATGTTGTTGACATCTATTTCGGCTTTCTAAGATGTTCACCTTAAAGGCAACAATACTGGTCCTGAATTTATCATCTGTGTTTTGAAGGTGGGGTGAGGAAAATGGGAAGAAATTTCTTTATGGTCACAATGGATACACACTGTTAAATGTTCTTAAAAATTGTAACATGCTTACAAAATTTCATTGGTACAATTTTAGGGATAATACATTAAAGGTACATAGCTCGTTTTCTTAATCCTGCTTTTCCACAGGAAAAAAAGTGGAACTTATTTACAACCTCTAATCACCAAAATAGTATTTTTTAAAACATCGATTTCCATCTAAAATTAATAATGTAGAATTCAAATGCAGTCACTATAGGAATATTTCCCCCTTTTAACATCTATGCTTTAAGATTCCTTCACACAAAAAAACCATGATGGATATCTGTTTTATAAGCAGTATTCATCAATGTGTTTTATATAAACATAAAATGCCATTTTGGTTCAATGAGATACTTACTGAACGTGTCCTATATAGTACAAGGTGGGGTTCTTTTAAATATTAGAGTAATGAGACCACACCTTTATTATAATACTCCTCCTTATTTTAGGGGGAGGAAAAAGCATAATCTTTTGGCCACCAGAGGGGGTCAGTAGTACTTTCCAAGCAGTACACTTGGAAAATTGATACAAAGGTTACTATTGGTCAAAGCACGACAGTAACCTTCACACTAAATCCCTTACTTGTACCTTTACCTTCTGTATCTTGGTTTTTTGAGAACACTGAAGATCACAATAAATTAAATCATATAGTTCAAAGTTAAGTTTTAAAAAGGACCAGAAATGCCTAAGAACTAATTTGAAAAGAGAACTCTAGGGACTTCCCTGGCGGCCCACTGGTTAAGATATGCAGGGAGTGCAGGTTCGATCCCTGGTTGGGGAACTAAGATACCCCACGTCACACGACATGCCACATGGCACATTAGTGTGGCTCATTCACACAGGAGACAAACATCTATTCTCATTTTGCACAGTCCGTTCATCAGCCCATCTACACTCTGAAAACAGTGGTATAAAATACAAGAAAAAAGCTGGTTTATTTTTTCATAGCACTTGCCTTCTGAAAAGCTTATTCCTTTTCCTAATAATACTCTCCAGGAAGAAGCATACCAAAGAAACTGAGAAAGAAATGAACTTTCTCATGGTGTCAAGAATTCTCTGTTTAGCAGCATAGGTCTATCCCTGACATTATCCCTTTCCCTTTTAATTATGGGAAAAGAGAAAAGAGAAGTAAGACTGAATGTTAACATAAGGACAATGGAGCATTTTCCAGAAACTGAAACTCTAAAACTGTTAATAAAACCAAATACACCTGCCGTGTTGCAAGTATCCACACATCTACTTTCAATATCATTTTAAAGCAAACCACACGAGAAGCAAGACACCATGGCCAAGAGAGCAATGTAATCAACAGGATTATGGCTTACAGTATCATAATAAGTTGCAATGGCAGTAATTCTGTTTGTGATTCTAGGTAAACAAATTATCAATATTTGCTGTAATAAAATTTGGTACAGTTTCACACTCACATTAAAAATCTGTCCCGCCTTTCACATGTGTGTGGATCCCTCTTCAGAAGCACTAGCCTCTGAAGTACAAAGAACACAGCAACAGGGAGGACACAGGCGTGACTGTCACTGTCAAACGAGACAGCGAGGCCAGTCAGTCGTCACTTCCTGAGCTTATTTTTCTTATCTTTAAAATGATATGGCTAGTCTAGAACTACAGTTTGGATATCAAGCCAAAAACATCAAAGCTTAGGCTAAAAATGTACATATCCAGTGGAGGCCCAAATGTTCAACAAAGGGGTTGAACCAGCTGGAAAGATAAAACATAACACAATTTATTCAGAAAACTGACACTAACAATGTATCAGATGAGGAAGGGTTGAACCTACAATGATTTCCAGAAAATTGCATTATCTCATATATCAAAGAAAATTTAAAATATATTTTAAAAAATTGTATTACAGAAGATTTCATCCATTTCCGACTGCCTAGAACCCAGCAGCAATATGGCTAAATGAATAGAATATATTTGCTTACTCTCAAGATATTTTTCTCAAATCACAGTGGAATGCTTCCTAGTCATTCTATCATAACTGAAAAACCACTATCTCAACCGATGAATGGATAAAGAAGTTGTGGTAGATATATACAATGGAGTATTACTCAACCATAAACAGGAACACATTTCAGTCAGTTCTAATGAGGTGAATGAACCTAGAGCCTATTATACAGAATGAAGTAAGTCAGAAAGAGAAAAATAATATCATATACTAATACAAATATATGAAATCTAGAAAAATGTTACTGAAGAATTTATTTGCAGGGCAGCAATTGGGAAAGAGACATAGAGAGCAGACTTACGGACATGGGGAGAGGGTGAGATGTATGGAGAGAGTTAACATGGAAACTTACATTACCATATGTAAAATAGCCAACGGGAATTTGCTGCATGTCTCAGGAAACTCAAAGAGGGGTTCTGCATCAACCTAGAGGGGTGGGACGGGGCAGGAGATGGGAGGGAGGTTCAAAAGGGAGGGGACATATGTATACCTATGGCTCATTCATGTTGAGGTTTGACAGAAAACAACACGACTATGTAAAGCAATTATCCTTCAATTAAAGAATAAATAAATAACCAATTATCAAATAAAATACCTCATTTGAAGGTCATTTATGGAACCTGGTTACTCATTTTTCATTTTCTTCTAATAAGCATGAGATAGGCCCTCATTTACAGAAGTATCTAAGTAGTGTTGTAGTGAGATAAGGCTGGAAGGGTTAACTAAGGCCTTACTCCACATCCTATTTAAGTATTAAAAGAAGGCTAGAGGGGTAAAAGAAAATAAGACACTGCCTACCACAATCCAAAGAACTACAACAGTGCCCAAACAGAATATGATACTACGGAAGTAGAGAGTAACAACAGCAGTGCCCACTCTCCTTGATTTCAGCATTCCTCTCTTGTACTTATAATAATACATATATTGTTTAATCTGTAGGGGAAATTAGACTTCTCAGAAAGCTACCAAGTATGTCCTCTGCACCAAAAGCTTTCTTTAATGGGAATTTTAAAACATTTATTAATTAACTGATTTTTGGTTGCACTAGGTCTTCGTTGCTGTGCACAGGCCTTTTCAAGTCACAGAGCATGGGGGCCACTCTTCATTGCAGTGCACGGGCGTTTCTTGTTGCAGAAAACAGGCTCTGGGGCATATGGGCTTCAGGAGTTGCAGCAGGAAGGGGCTCAGGAGTCATGGTGCACAGGCTTAGCTGCTTGGTGGCATGTAGAGTCTTCCTGGACCAGGGATCAAACCCATGTCCCCTGCAACTGGCCAGGTCAATTCCAACCCACTGCGCCACCAATGAAGTCCACCAAAAGCTTTTTAAGAACCCAATCTGTGTCATGAAAGATGATTCCAAATAAACTAACTTTGACACTGAAATTCAGTCATTATCTTTTTTTCAAATCCTTCCCCTTGTAGGGAGTCTAGAAGCCCAGCTGTTTTTTCTTCATGACATTAAAATGGAGATAAGAAATAGCAGATAAATCAAATGAGGCTGTATACAGGCAAGTTGTTTAACAGTATTTCCACTCTAGCTTTAGAAAACAAGTACTAAAGGATAAGAGAGATCTTTCTTCTTTTGCCTTGAGAGGAGGGTTGATGAAAGAGTTGCACAATTTTGCATGGATATTTTATATATAAATCCCACAGAGCCAAGCTGGATAAATTATACCACCAATACCAATAGTAAAAGCTAATACTTAGGATACTTACTTTGTGCCAGGCCTGATGCTAGAGCTTTAAGTGAATTATCTCATTTAATCCTTTTAAAAGCCTAAGTCAAATGGGTACTCATATTAACCCATTTTGTAGGTGATTTTATGTGATGAGTTACACAACTGGTAAGTAAGGGAGCCAGGATTTAATTCCAGATTCAAGAGCCCATGATGTTAATCATTACTGTACTGCCTCAACATCCAGAGATTTTGCTTCTGCTTCTTTTAAATCTGTCCATTTCACTATTTTCCCACTGCCATTTCCCACAGCTGTTTTCCGACTGTGGTCACCTAGTATCTCATTTGGATAAATCCTCCATATTTCTAACTACTTTTAGTCTAGTTCCTCTTGAAATCTTTTCTAGTGTAGCCAGGGGGGTACTTTAAAAGCAGACATCTGATACTTCACTTTCTGTTTTAAATCCTATTTGGCTCATATTTCTCCTTGGATCAAGTTCATACACTGCTTATAAGTCCCTGTTAGAGGCAGAAGTACAATTAAACTAAACTATGTCAGCCTCCCTATTTATTTATTATCTATTATTTAAAATGTGTTTTGTCAATATTGCTGTAACAAAGTCTTTTGTCCTAGCCTCTGTTTTTTGTAGGGAAATACCTGTTTTGAAATAGTGGAACTTGAAGAAGTAGACAAGGATATAAGAAATGCGCTTTAGAGTGAAGAAATCTTTAACAATACTTGTAATATTTATATTACATTGTAAATGCTTAGTAAGTATTAGCTACCATTGCTTCTTCACCTTTCCACAAAATCAGGATATTCCTTTTATCTCTACTCGAGAAACACTTTTACAGAGGAAAATAAATTTAAAAAGAAGCTAGCAGCAGATGCAACAAAATACCAGCGCTGCTCATTAACTTTCTTAATTTATGATTTGCCCTAGAAAAGGGGGCCAATGTGTATTTGCTTTTAGAAGGAAGTTTCATAGGTATAAAGTAAAAAGGTCATAATTACATTCTTTTTATTTAACTGCAAAGAGATGAGAGTGGCAAAATAATTAATGCTATTTTTTAAGACTCCTTTAAATGTCCCAATAAGGGAAAAAACAGGGTTGATATGTCTGAGTAGTATTTTCTGCTGCTGTTGCTAAGTCACTCCAGTCATGTCCAACTCTGTGCAACCGCATAGACGGCAGCCCAACAGGCTCCCCCGTCCCTGGGATTCTCCAGGCAAGAACACTGGAGTGGGTTGCCATTTCCTTCTCCAATGCATGAAAGTGAAAAGTGAAAGTGAAGTCGCTCAGTCGTGCCCAACTCTTAGCAACCCCATGGACTGCAGCCCACCAGGCCCCTCCATCCATGGGATTTTCCAGGCAAGAGTACTGGAGTGGATTGCCATTGCCTTCTCTGAGTAGTAGTCGCAGAACTGTTGAAATGTTAAGATGGTATTTGGCCAGGGGACCTGAACTATTAATTCTTCCCTGCAAGGATCCTGAAAGAAATGCACGCACATAAAACAATGGTCAGCAAATGAACATGCTTAATTATTCTGGGGCTTTGATCCCAAACCAAACTTTTCTCGAAAAGACATGCATTCTTTTCTCAGGGAGTTAAGGGAGGAACGAAATCTATTTCAAACACAAGAAGATCCTTGTAACTTACTGCTGAGTGAAGGAAAAGCTACAAAGTAGTATGGAATCATTTATGTAAAACTCTAAGATATACAAGCAGAGAAATTATCTGGAAGAAATCTTTACCAAAGATGAAGAGTGGTCATTTCTATGTGGCCAGAATTTTCAATTTCTTTTATATAGTTTTCAGTATTAGCTGTACTGTTTGAATTATTTACAGTAATCATGTATCACCTCTACAAAAATAAAAACAGAAAATGAAGTTACAGAACACACGTTTAATTCATCTCACTTAGAAATGGTTAGACAGTAATGAAGCTGGCAGAGACGCAGAGCTGAGAAAGGAAGATGTACACGTTTTGTAGACAGAATGAGCGCCAGTCTCGGAAATACCCTGACAGCGTATAAGAAGAGTGCTAATACCCTTAGGTAGAGTGCTCCTACTTCTGAGAATCCTTTATGAGGACACAAATCACAGAAAAATACTTTATGTAGGAAGGGAGTAACTACTAACTGCAAAAAATAATTGAAACAATCTAAAGGCCTAAGAATAAGCACATGAGTACCAAAATTAAAATATAATGAAATACTAATGAAGTTGTGTTTTAAGGAGAAAATGATGTTAAGAGTTAAAAAATCAACAACAGGATATAAACTTATTTCCATAAAGTTGTAGGGGCAAAATGTACAGAGAATAAGAAGGAAATATACCAAAATGAAGAACTGTCTTGCTTGTAAGACTGATGGTAATTTTGTAACTTTTTCCTTATAATTAATAAAAGTTACTTTTAAAAACCCAGGGCAAGGGGAACCAATGAAATTTGATCAATATCTATTTGCAGGAATGGTTTTAAAAGACTTAAGAATTTTTAGATCTAAGTGTATGGAGAAGATTCTTTTTTTAAGGAGATTGATGATTTATTTCTTAGTATTCAACTATGCACTTATATGCAGAATACATCATGAGAAATGCTGGGCTGGAAGAAGCACAAGCTGGAATCAAGATTGCCAGGAGAAATATCAATAACCTCAGATATACAGATGACACCACCCTTATGCCAGAAAGAGAAGAGGAACTAAAAACCCTCTTGATGAAAGTGAAAGAGGAGAGTGAAAAAATTGGCTTAAAGCTCAACATTCAGAAAATGAAGATCATGGCATCTGGTCCCATCGCTTCATGGGAAATAGATGGGGAAACAATGTCAGATTTTATTTTTCTGGGCTCCAAAATCACTGCAGATGGTGACTGCAGCCATGAAATTAAAGACGCTTACTCCTTGGAAGGAAGGTTATGACCAACCTAGATAGCATATTCAAAAGCAGAGACATTAGTTTGCCAACAAAGGTCCATCTAGTCAAGGCTATGGTTTTTCCAGTGGTCATGTATGGATGTGAGAGTTGGACTGTGAAGAAAGCTGAGTGCCGAAGAATTGATGCTTTTGAACTGTGGTGTTGGAGAAGACTCTTGAGAATCCCTTGGATTGCAAGGAGATCCAACCAGTCCATTCTAAAGGAGATCAGCCCTGAGTATTCTTTGGAAGGAATGATGCTAAAGCTGAAACTCCAGAACTTTGGTCACCTCACGCAAAGAGTTGACTCATTGGAAAAGACTCTGATGCTGGGAGGGATTGGGGACAGGAGGAGAAGGGGACGACAGAGGATGAGATGGCTGGATGGCATCACCGACTTGATGGACGTGAGTCTGAGTGAACTCCGGGAGATGGTGATGGACAGGGAGGCCTGGCGTGCTGCGATTCATGGGGTCGCAAAGAGTCGGACACAACTGAGCGACTGAACTGAACTGACTGATGCACCCATGAGAAAAAAGCTGGAATTAACTACAAAGGGGGGTGTATTACAAACAATCGAGGTTGTGGTTCCTGGAATAATGTTACCACTCACTAATCAATGTTCTCATAATCTGTTCAATCTCACTTTTATGCAAAATGGGAATAATACCTTCACTGAAAGACTTCCCACAGGATTAAATGATAACACTGGCTAGTTACAGTCTATCCTTCTACAGATCAAGGGGGTTGCTACTGAGGAGAACGAAGGACTAGGAAATAAACACTGACATACACGTATTTCTGCCAGTGACCACGACTCGTCTGCCAAGAACATGAACTTGTTATACGACTGAAAAATGAGAGAATTTTTTTTTTGAGGATAACATTTTAACTTAAAGAACATTCATCTACTTTGCAACATTTTCTTATGATTCTTAACACAATGCTGTCTTTCATACCTCAATACCACACAAGCCCAGAATATCTATCATACAATTAAGACAATGGAAGCAAAACTGTGTTTAAGGTATTTGGTAAAAAGGCATGCTTGATGAAAAAGAACAGTTTTATGTACCGTGATTTTTTAAGAAACATTTTCTTCCAGTGAATGTTCGGTATACTCAGCAAGTAAAATGAGAATAGTTTCCACTGCTGTCAATATGCATAAGCCATGCCACCCACCACCACGTTTCCATATCAGACAGAGCAAAAGCAGAATCACATCTGCCAGATGACTGTCACAATCTTCCCTCCTGATTAAATAAAAATTCAAATACAACACTGAACACTGTTTTAAAAACAAACAAACAAACAAAAAAACAAGGACTTTAATAGTACAAAGCTTCATTTATCTTTAATATTTTCTAAAACTAGCAATATGGAACCTTTATTCAATTCCAGATTAACTGTCCTTCCCCCCCCCCCATCTTTCTTATCTTAACATTTTGCAAGCAATTTACAGACTAAAAAAGATACAAGGAATCAGCTAAAAATCTAGTAATATTTACCTGAATTGTTAGTAGCAAGTATGTGGTAAGCATTACAACATGCAAGTTTGGTAAACTCTATAAATCTTCAAGAAAATTAGAGATACCAAGGGAACATTTCATACAAAAATGAGCACAATAAAGGAGAGAAATGGTATAGACCTAATAGAAGGAGAAGATATTAAGAAGAGGTGGCAAGAATACACAGAAGAACTATACAAAAAGGATCTTCATGACCCAGATAACCACGATGGTGTTAAGTCAAGTGGGCCTTAGGAAGCATAACTATGAAGAGAGCTGATGAAATTCCAGTTAAGCTATTTCAAATCTTCAAAGATGATGATGTGAAAGTACTATACTCAATATGCCAGCAAATTTGGAAAACTCAGCAGCGGGCACAGGACAGGAAAAGGTCAGTTTTCATTCCAATCCCAAAGAAAGGCAATGCCAAAGAATGTTCAAACTACTGCACAACTGCACTCAACTCACACACTGGGAAAGTAATGCTCAAAATTCTTCAAGCAGGCTTCAACATTACGTGAACTGTGAACTTCCAGATGTTGAGGCTGATTTAGAAAAAGCAGAGGAACCAGAGATCAAATTACCAACATCTGGTGGATCATCAAAAAAGCAAGAGATTTCCAGAAAAACATCTACTTCTACTTTATTGACTACACCAAAGCCATTGACTGTGTGGATCATAACAAACTGTGGAACATTCTTCAAGAGATGGGAATACCTGACCTCTGACCTGCCTCCTGAGAAATCTGTACGCAGATCAGGAAGCAAGAGTTAGAACTGGACATGGAACAACAGACTTGTTCCAAATGGGGAAAGGAGTACGTCAAGGCTGTATACTGTCACCCTGCTTATTTAACTTCCACGCAGAATGCATCATGTCAAATGCTAGGCTGGATGAAGCACAAGCTGGAATCAAGACTGCTGGGAGAAATATCAATAACCTCAGATATGCAGATGACACCACCCTTATGGCAGAAAGTGAGGAGGAACTAAAGAGTCTCTTGATGAAAGTGAAAGAGAGAGAACAATGAAAAAGCTGGCTTAAAACTCAATATTCAGAAAACTAAGATCATGGCATCCAGTACCATCACTTCATGGGAAATAGATGGGGAAACAATGGAAACTGTGATAGATTTTATTTTGGGGGGCTCCAAAATCACTGCAGATGGTGACTGCAGCCATGAAATTAAAAGACGCTTTGTCCTTGGAAGAAAAGCTATGACCAACCTAGACAGCATGCTAAAAAGCAAAGACTTTACTTTGCTAACAAAGGTCCATCTAGTCAAAGTTATGGTTTTTCCAGTAGTCATGTATGGATGTGAGTTGGTCTATAAAGAAAGCTGAGCACTGAAGAATTGATGCTTTTGAACTGTGGTGTTGGAAAAAACTCGAGTGTCCCTTGGACTGCAAGGAGATCCAACCAGCCAATCCTAAAGGAAATCAGTCCTGAATATTCATTGGAATAACTGATGCTAAAGCTGAAACTCCATTACTTTGGTCCCCTGATGCAAAGAATCAACTCACTGGAGAAGACCATGATGCTGGGAAAGAGTGAAGGCAGGAGAAGCGGACGACAGAGGATGAGATGTTTGGATGGCATCACCGAGATGATGGACATGAATTTGAATCAACTCCGGGAGCTGGTGATGGACAGGGAAGCCTGGTGTGCTACAGTCCATGGGGTCGCAAAGAGTCAGACATGACTGAACAACTGAACTGAATTGATGACATCAATACTTATAAAACCTTTTCAAATTTTCAATATTCACCTGATCATGACAACTCACTCCAGTCTTCTTGCCTGGGAAATCCCATGGACAGAGGAGCTTGTTGAGCTATAACAGTTCATGGGGTCACAAAGTGTCAGACACGACTTTAAGTGATGAAACCACTATGCTCAGCTTTAGAAGACAGTACAAAATTGTTTTACCAGTCTATATCTGTTGCATGCCATCCTCATCAACATTTGGTATTAAATCTTTTATTTTTTAAGCTATTCAGGCATATGGTGATATCATGGTGCTCCCTGACATCTAATGGCATTGACTGTTGACTACCTTTTCATATGCTCATGACCCATTTGGATACGCTCTTTATGAAGTAGCAGATCAAGTCTCTTGGCCTTTTTTTTTTCAATTGCACTGTGTATACTTTTCTCATTAATTTGTAAGACCCTCCATGCCTTTCTGACATCAAATGTTGTCAAGTTATTTCTCAACTGGCCACATGGTTAATAAGATTAGCTACCTAAATATCTTCTTGGTTCACTATTCTTGTAAAATCCTGATTCTTCCTTTAATTACTGGTAAAAGATAAACACCTTCCTAGATAGAAGAACCTGGCTGAAAACTATAAATTAATGACATTTATTCCCTCTTTTTAAGATTATAAACTTCATTAAGTATTTAGGCAACATATGGAAGCACAAAGTGAAGATGAATTTAGGTGAATTCAGGTTTTGACTGCAACAAAATTGCAGGCAACAGAAATTTTAAAAGTTATTTTAAAAGCCTTTGATACAAGTATTTTTATTCTAAAACACTAAGAATATTAAAGAGAGTTAGTATCTTGTTTTCTTCCTTGATTTCACTAACCTTAAAAATCATGATAGTTAGACATTATCTATATTTAAGTGTTAAAACATTTTACGAACCATTACGGATTATTGCCTTTTCATACTGTCCATGGGAAAAGGCAATAATCCATAATGGAGGAGAAGGGGACAAGAGAGGATGAGATGGTTGGATGGCATCACTGACTCAATGGACATGAATTTGAACAAGCTTTGGGAGTTGGTGATGGACAAGAGAGGCCTGGTGTGCTGCAGTCCATGGGGTTGCAGAGTGGACACAACTGAGTGACGGAACTGAACTGATGGATTATTACAAGCAATCTAGTGAGTAACTCCCACTGTTAGAATCAACCAAACTCCTCATTTTAAGGAGAGAAACATCCAGACATTTAATAAATGCTGGTTAATAAAGTTCAGTTGTTATACCCCCTACTTGGGTTTTTCTACAGCTTATCTGAGAAAATGGCAAAGCCCTGACTACTCCAGCAGCTAGTACTAGGTGTGCACGTCCCTCAACAATTAAAGGGCTTCCCAGGTGGTCCTAGTGGTAATAAAGAACCTGCCTGCCAATGCAGAAGACAAGAGAGACACAGGTTTGATCCCTGGGCTGGGATGATCCCCTGGAGAAGGAAATGGCATCCCACTCCTGTATTCCTGCTTGGAAAATCCCATGGACAGAAGAACCTGGTGGGCTGTAGTCCATGGAAGTGCAGAGTTGGACACGACTGAAGCGACTGAGCACAATTAGAACTCTTGAATATAAAGGAAAAGTAAAATTTGATTCCATCTTCTTCCTTTCATCACTGTGGTGTGATGCAAATAAGGTAAAAGAAAAACTGGTTCTAATCCACTGAGCCCATAAATTACTTACATACAGTATACACTAAAAAATAGCTGTGGTAAAAGTTTTATTTGCATTCTTAAACCTTCATCAATTTAATCAGATTCAAAATGCAAAGCTAAATTTACATGATAATCATTTATACTTGTCTGAGCCTCTAGCACCTGTTAAGAAATTTCTCCAATATTATAGTTGATTAAAAAAGACAGAGGACTTCCCTGGCAGTCCAGTAGTAAAGACTCCGAGCTTCCATTGCCACAGGCATAGGTTTGATACCTGGTTGGGGAACTAAGATCCCACAACAAACAGAAATGGGATGACTTTATATGACTTTGATGTTTAAAAATTGCTAAAAAGAAAACAGGTATATTCTGCCACCTAGCTAAAAATAGTTTTCTAATAAATTTATATCAAATTTAAGATAAAAGCAATTAAGATGTCATGTAAGCATAAATTGTTTCTTTTAGAAGTAGAGAAAAAGCACTAAGATCAAACTGACCCAGAGATACCATAGGAAAAAGAAAACTCATTATGCCAAAGAGCAATACTACTTTTAAAAGATCTTTAAAGTGAGTCTTGGGCATCATTTAGGTTTGCTCAACCATGAGAATCTTCTGGTGGGGAAACTTCTTTCATAACCCATGTCAAGTAAAATATACCAACTCCTTAAAAAAAAAAATTGCACTTAATTTCCTCAGACAGAAATCCTTTAACTTCTCAGGCCAAGAATACACCTTTCTTCTGAAAGTAATCAAATGGAGCTTTACATATAAATTAGTGAGCCTTCACAAAGGAACAAAGGCACAAACATTAAATTGTAAAACAACTGCCTGTAGATTCTCACCACAGAAAATCAACACCTGTAAAAATTATCTGGATTCTGCCTCCCTAAATTGTATACTTTCCTATGACTGCTTAGGTCTTAGATAATTCACAGAATTTAGGGAATATGGGTGGTCCATGACCACCAAAATTCCAGGATCTACCAAGATTGCTCCCTTATGGAAGTAAAGCAATGTCATGATTACTACAAACTCTTACCAGAGCCAGAAAACTTAACTTTATCAACAGGATTCTTGGATCTGCGAGTGCAGGGAGAGCATTCCTGCCAGTGTTCTTGTTTTGATGGGGTGGCGATGCAGGGGAGTCTCTTTCTTTCATGGCAAGAGGCAGCCTGTTTATTCAAAATCACAAGCACCGCAACTGTGAAAGACTCTAGGAGCAGCCCTATGACTCTTTTAAGCCGCAGAGTCAACAGATGGCTCATCATAGCTCCTTTAGTAACTGAGTACAGAAAGCGCTCACAGAAGCCTTTAGATAATACTAGATGCATCTTTACTAAAAATAATATTAACTTGTCCAAATAAAAAATAACCAACTTACCATCACATTTGTAGTTTTTAGTTTTGAAATAATTTTCACAAACAACTCATTAGACCTCAAAGACAGCATGGCAGATGGCTAAGAGATTAAAAAAACAAGTAAGCCCTGTCTTTAAAGATTTATTTAGTGTTGTTTCAATTCCTAAGGGGAAATGAAAAGTATGAATGAATTCCACATATATAAAGCCAGCACACTATTTTAAATAAAATTACTGGTTTGGTATACATATTCCCCTTTCTATATTTTATATTAAAATAGAATCCCTGAATTTAAGAAAGACGTCAGAAATACCTTCTTTCCACAGGGACTACTTGTTTAATGTTACACTGAATTATGCAATTTCTAATAGATTGCAAAAATTTAAATCATGAAATCATACTAACTTTTCTTATACTGAGCAAGTTATTACGGAATGAATACCAAGGAGGACAAAACAACAGAGCTAGACAAAGAACACAGAACCCTAGTGCATTTTTGTCAGTAATCATTCTAACACTAACTGTAAAGATTAAAGGGAAAAAACAACTCCTTAAATTACAATTTTCCCCCATAAAATGTTTTACAATCCTGTAAATTATTTCAACTGGAAAACATATGTGTCTAATGCTTTGCCAATCCCTACAAAAAAGTTGTGTCCTGAGCCTTCCAGAAGTTTATGGTTCAAAACAAACACCAGAGATATGAAGGACATATTAAAAATATGAGAACACTGTGATTCAAAAAGCTCAAGATTTCAGTCAACAAAATATATCTGCCATGAATACTTACAGAATGGCAGAAGTGTTTGCTGGACCGAAGTTCCGGTTCTCAGGTCATACAGACCTAGGTCTGAATGCTGGCCCCTTCACTAATTGGCAGTTTAACCTTGGACAAGTTACTTAACCTCTCTATGTCTCAATTTCCTAATGTGTAAAAATAGGACAATAATATTAATCTCACAAGGTTGTGAGAGCAAAATGTGAAAAAACATATGAAGTGTTTATTACTCTATCTGGCACACTGTAATCCTCAGAAATGTTTGCTATCATCAACATGACCTCTACCATACTATTCTTGTTGAAGAGGTTCTGTAAAATAGAATTCCTGATATGTATGTAAGTATCTATGTATGTGTATGTGTGAAATTGATTGATATATAAAGGTTATCATAATACGAATAACAGCTTCCTGGAAAGAAAAGAACAGAAACCTCCAGTTTCCCCAGCCAAACCTATCAGGGAAGCCCTAACAAAGGCCTAGCAGCAAGAAAAGGCAATGGAGTGGCAGGGCCATCTGGCAACATCAGAAAAGAAAAAGGCAGGTCCACTGTTCCAAGTGTACTGTCCAGCCATCACAAAGACAGGTGGACCCCAGTCTCCAGTGCTTAAAAACTACAGTGTAACACTGTTATGGCAATCATGGGCAGAAAGATGAGTTCACATATATCCTGTATATATATGGTGTGTATATATATATATCCTGTATATATATATATGGTATGTATATGGTAGCAGAACTCAGACAACACACTCCAACCTGCAGGAAGTGAACCTGTAGGAACTATTTTCAAACATTCCGCCAACGGTAACCCATAGTACAATCAATATAAAATTGAATCCTAAGAGTCTACTTATGAAAATGCAGTATAGTCTCTGGCAAGTCACTTAAGTTTAATCTAAACTTCAGTTACTGTGTCTGTGAAATAATATTTTCCTCATCTCTCAGGGCAGCAGATAGAAAATAAAGTGCATGAAGTATAATAAAGCAATGATTAGTACTTGGTGACCCCCAAATAGACAATACCTCCTATCCTCATCATCATGCCTTAACAATTTGATTTGATTCTGAATATCAATCTAAGAATGCTTGCTTAAAGAGTAAAGTTATCAAGTTTAGGTTCTACATTAATATTTTTTAGTGATTTTGAAGCATGAATCCGAAAACATCTCACTACCTTCCTGCTCCCAGTCTATGGGAAGAAAAAAAAAAGAGAAAACTTTTCTGGTTATGTTTGATGATAGCTTTTGAATTTTCTCCTTCCCATGTCGGTTTAGTAACTCAATTTATTTTTAGAATTCAAATTCAGTTTAAATCTTCACTGATATGTTGTTTAATAGGTACATATCATTTTACATTAAAATTTAACACATATTAGTAAGAATAAAAATGATTTTTCCTTCCTTGTTTATGAATAAACTATATTTAGAAATAAGAAAGGAAAGTTTATATACTGTATCTAGAACCTTGCTGCTGAATCTATTTCTAAGAACTTAAATTTACCAAAACTCTGTTACCCAGAGTAAGTCACAATACTCTGATGGAGACTCAAAGATCCTAGTTATCCATTATTGAAAGGTGCAAAGAAATCAATGATATAGAAGAAATATATGCTTTATGCATCATTCTTCATACAAACAGAAGAAACAAAATGACAACCTGCAAAGATTCCTGAACCAGCTTTACTATGAAGAATGAACAAAATCAAATATGCTTATTTAAAACAGAAAAAAACTAGTGTTGTAATCTAAATCAACTAATTAAGCCAACAAACGTCATCTCAGTTAAAAATACTGAAATTAGTTTTAATAACGCCTTTAATCATTATTAAGAGGGCTGGCCCTGACAACTACACAAAACAGACCACTCTCTTTAAATGCACATTTAGCAACTCTCACTGAATGTAGAACTCTTTATCCATAAAAAACATGGTATAATTCAGTGAATTTGTGACTTCAAAACTCTTTCTTTTCCTACTATGTCATAAATGGGAAAAACATCAGCCACTCTGGTAAGTAACCTTACATATATTATTTCATGTGTCCCTTAAACACATTAAGAAGAGATGAAGGCAAGGTCACATACGTCATACAAGGCAGGGTCTGCAGTGTCAGAATTCAGGTTAGCCCAGCTCCAAAGTACTGAGATTTTAGAATTCTAGCTCATCTCACTTTTATTTATTTGCTTTAATTTTTATTTAACTATAGCTGGTTTATAATACTGTGTCAGTTCAGGTATACGGCTTCACATTCTTCTCCATTATAGGCTATTACAAATTACTGAATATAGCTCCCTGTACTACACAATAAATCCTTGTTGTTTATCATATATACAGTGGTGTATGTATGTTAATCCCATACTCCTAATTTATCCTTCCCCCTTCTGTTTCCCCTTTAGGAGTCACAAGTTGTTTCCTGCATCTGTGAATCTGAGTCTGTGTTTTGTATTACTAAATAAGCTCATTTGTATCTTCTTTTTAGATTTCACATATAAGTGGTATCACACAATACTCGTCTTCCTCTATCTGACTTTCTTCACTTAGTGTGATCATCTCTAGGTCCCTCCATGTTGCTGGAAATGGCAATATTTCACCCTTTTTTGGCTGAGTGATGTTCCACTGTAATATGTACCACAGCTTCTTTATCCATTCATCTATTGATAGACATTTAGGTTGCTTCCATGTCTACTGGCTCATCTTTTCTTTAAATAATAGAAAACTGTTTACCATTTTTATACCATTTCCTGAGGTAATAATATTGATATTTCAAGGTAACTAAGATTCACAAAATGCTTTAAAGTAATATAATTCTAAAGTTAAAACAAGTACAAAAGGAAAGCATGAGAGCCAGATTTCCTTAGGCTGGGAAAATTTATAATTAAGAAATAAACCTAATGCATGATCAATATCAAGAAGAAAGTGCCTGCAGTATCCCAGGCCTGACTAGTTTTTCTTGTTGTGTGTATGTGTGTACATGTTTTGTGTCTATTAAATAACCAAAACAGGTGTTTCAACCACAACTCTGTGAAACCCAAATGAACAAGTACAGACAAGTATATGAACAAATTCAGTTTTCTTCAGGAATGGCATGGTGAGTTTGTAACTTTCCCTATTCCTTGTTTTACCATGAAATACTGAATTAGCTAATAACAGTGATTTTTAAAAATATATTTCTTTAGTCTATATACCAATTATTCATATAGAAGTCAAAAACTAGCTTTAAATTTCAAGACTATGGCTTATACATTTAAGAAAGACTTTTTCAAAGTTTATTAGAAAACTTTGTATTTTCCAAAATTTAACAATTTACAAATGATTATACTAAGGATTTACCCAAATGGTTACAAATGACAATAAAAATTAACACTGAAGCTTTCAAACATTAGGATTTTACAATCTGATGTTATTTCAAAAATCCTTTTACCCAGATCATATAAAAGGCATTCATTATGAAGCAAACCCTAAATAAAAAACAAATTTATATAAAAGGGCATATTTTGCTTTAATCATTAATTAAAAATATTTATCATGGCAATCCCTTAGTATAACTCAAATGTTAGAAACAAAATCTTTTCAAAAATTTACACCTGTATTGCTTTAATTTTTACAACCCAAAATATTATGTTCAACTATTCAGTATACACATACAGATCAATGTTCTTTTAGCGGTGTTTACCACGAGGCTCTTGCCAAAGTCTCTTTAGACAGGTAAACACTAGAGACCCACCTTGTGCTGCTCAATGGCGTCTATCCACTGCTGTCTGTGATCTGGATCTTGAGCACGAAGATACCAAACGCTATCATTTACACTAATATCAAATCGGCATTCATCAAAATCATGAGGCTGTGGGAGGAAAAAAAGGGAGAAAAGGAAAAGCAAAGCTAATTATATTCTTAGAAGTGTTATACTCCACAGCAAAAATACCCATTCTGGCCGGTGAGAGACTGTTGTTATTCTTTTTGTACTCAAATAACTTTTTGAAGATATTTCAGATAAAGAGCACAGCGAGGGTGTAACTACCAAAAACCATGCTCATTCACTATTTCTACAAATGAACTGACACATGAACTACAGACATGTTTTTAAAAAAGAGGTAAATATTTTCCATCAAACGCTTTGAGTCAGTGTAAAGTACTGGGAATGTCACTGAAAGCACAATTTTAAAAAGGGCAAAAGTAAGTTTTACAAAAGACATTTACAGATATTTTTCTGCTTTCATTATTCAAAAGTAAATTCTCATCAATAGTCTTATTTCATTAAATTTGATAAGCAAGAGATTTTTATGTTCTATCAAAAAATAACATTAACATCCTTCTAAATATCTCAAAGATAACTTCTAGGCTTTTTTACATCTTTTATTTTAATAGCCAAGAGAATCTCTAATGAAAAGCAAAAGTAAAATGAACACTGCATCAGACCTATGTTAGAGGAAACCGCCTTCATCAAAATATAAGAATTAGTGCAAATGTAAAGTATCTGGTTCGGTGTTTCACATTCTTCAAAACAATATATAAAATAAATATTTATATACTTGTTTTTCTCTCAGTGAATGAGTTCAAATATGACAGGATCATATCACAAATACAACCTCCTCTTCTACTGGATAAAGTACAATGTCCTCTTCTGTGAACTAGCTTAGCCTAAGAGGAAAGAGACTCCTCCCTGGTCTATATAGTAATAAACTTACTAGCTGAATGCAATCTACATATTGTGTTTATTCTCTCCCACCTTTAACAGTATCCATCTTTTATCTCATCAGTTATTCAACAAAAACAATATAAGCTAATTCCACAATGTTCTTTAGCCTATGAATCAATTTCTCTTTTAATATTAAGAAAACTAATTCACGGTTCTGACTGGCTAAGAGACAAAAGTTGAAGCTCTGAGTCCAGTATGTGCTGGGCATCGCAGTGAGGACTACAGTGGGAGGCAGTGCATGCTGGAGAGAAGAGACAGGAAGAGACAAGGCTGCAAACCCTGCTTCAGTCACTATGGATACAGAAATATGCAAAAGACAACTTTAACACTCAAAAATATGACTGTGAACTGAAAGCTAACTATTCATGAATCTTGAGAATGAAGTCCAGTCATTAAGAAAAGCTTCTTGGAGGAAGGAAAGCATATGTACTATCTGAAGAACAAAGTAAATAATTTATCTGATCAGTCTACTGTTCTAAATAGCCCAGAGGTTTTTAAACTTTTACTCTGAGATATAATCATTATTATATTTCCAGTGACTATTCTTAAAAAGGATTTATATTTTATATTGTGTTCAATATTTTCATTAAAGCTTTAGAAAATAAAAAGGTAATATATATACAGTCATTGCTTATTTTTTGCTGGGGATTGTTTCAAGGACTCCTTTGGACACCAAAATTTCAGATGCCTAAGTCCCACACATAAAACAGCTCAGTACAACCAGCTCTCCCTATTTGCAGATGCTGAGCTAGTATATATGGAGGGTCACCTATTGTTCAAAATTTACTGGTTTCCCCAGCCAATTCTTTTTCCAGCTTTCATATCTTCAAAATTTCCTTATAATCTTCCAGAGAGTCCTATGCCACATTTTAAATATTCCTAAAAACAGAAACTTGCCAGTAAGATTTCTCTGGGTGTGAGTGACTTAATAAAACCTGAAATCAACATAAGTAAACTTTGCCAAATTACTAAATCTGTTATGTTTTCTTTCCCCTATGTTTCAAAGTTTCAATATATGGAGAACTTTAAGCCCTTAATAGATAAAAATGTTATACATAGAAATGGAATAAAATGATACTCTACAAATCTAGAATTAAAGAATTTGAAAACTTCATTTGAATGTCACATTTATATGAGAAGCAATATCTCAATATCTGCTCAAAGAGATGGAGCTGACAGAAAGTGTACACAAAGCAGCCATTTCTACCATCAGCAGTCGGAGGGATAGGTGGCACAGAAGGGGGATCTACCAATTTCTAGGTGGTAGTATGTAAACGACACAGAAGCTTTGCATCCCTAAAAAGTCAAGACGTACAGGAAGCTAAATCTACAAGGCTAAAGAAATGACAGGTTTGTTAAGAGGTGTGTTTAGGAGGGTAAATCAAAGTCTAGACAAAAAGTTTACACCATGTCTCAACACACACATACTCAAACACATAATACAACAGTCTCTCTTTATCTATGAAAAATATATCCCAAGACCCCCAGTGGATGCCTGAAACTGTAGGTAGTACCAAATCCCACAGAGAGAACTGACCTGCTAACGACAACAGGATTAGGGGTCTGGTGCTGCAGAAAGCCTGAGTGTCTTACAGTCATTCCTCTGCATCTGGGGCTCACCATCCTCGAATTCAACCACTCCTGGATTGGGCAGTACTACAGGTATTATACACTACTGAAAAATCCTGAGTGTAAGTGGAGCTGTGGGGTTCAAATCTGTGTTGTTCAAGGGTCAACTGCCCTATGTGTTTTCCTATACAGGTATTAAGGAGCAGGCAGTATACACAGCCGGAGAAGGCAATGGCACCCCACTCCAGTACTCTTGCCTGGAAAATCCCATGGACAGGAGCCTGGTGGTGGGCTGCCGTCTATGGGGTCACACAGAGTCGGACAAGACGGAGCGCCTTCACTTTCACTTTTCACTTTCATGCACTGGAGAAGGAAATGGCAACCCACTCCAGTGTTCTTGCCTGGAGAATCCCAGGGACAGGGGAGCCTAGTAGGCTGCTGTCTATGGGGTCGCACAGAGTTGGACACGACTGAAGCAACTTAGCAGCAGCAGCAGTATACACAGCATGGATATGGACAAAGGAACAAGCCATGGCCCACCAGGGACAGAGCAGCCTGCATGAGATTTCATTATGCTGCTCAAAATAATGTGCCATTTAAAATTTATCAACTGTTTATTTCTGGAATTTTCCACTTAATACTTTCAGATCTTATAGGTAACTAAAACTGCAGAAATCAAAACTGCTGATGGGGTAGGGGGAACCACTGTAGATAGACTTTAATTCAAAGAAAACTAATCTTTACTTAGAATTTCATTGTGGATATTTTATTCATCATGCTGCTGCTTCAGTCGTGTCCGACTCTGTGCGACCCCACAGACGGCAGCCCACCAGGCTCCCCCGTCCCTGGGATTCTCCAGGCAAGAACACTGGAGTGGGGTGCCATTTCCTTCTCCAATGCACGTAAGTGAAAAGTGAAAGTGAAGTCATGGATTACTCTAAAAAAAAAAACACATCAAAATACTATTTATCTTGATTAGAGTTTTTTGATGCTATCTTAAATTTTACAACTTAAGTTAGTCCCTCATTGGTCTTATCCTAGTTGTAGCCCTGACAGATGATTAGGAGAAAACCAATAAGGGATAAAGAACAAAATTAGATGAAAAAATACAAGAGGTGACATGAGCTATCTTCAGAAAAAAATAACTGAAAAATCTAAAGAAGAGATAAACCAGCAAGCAATGAAAAGTAAGCTAAAAGAGCTAAGAAAAAAGAAATGAGTTGAAACTACAACAGAAGCAGCAATAAAAAGCAAATAGTGTTTTCTAAACAGAAAGAGAAAAATATAAAGTGAAAGAAATATAATGAGTGAACAAAGGTGGTCAAGCAAATGATTTAAGTGGTATTTTAAAAGAGGAAAATGCTATAAATGTAACAAAAAAATTCAAAGATACTATCTTTTCTTCTTTTTTTAATCTTTTAGCCCCACCAGGCAGGCATGTGGGATCTCTGGCCCTAGGGATCTTAGTTTTCTGACCAGGGATCGAACCTGCATCCCCTGCACCGGCAGCACAGAGTCTTGACCACTGAACCACCAGGGAAGTCCCGATACTACCTTTAAATGAAATGTTCAAATCACAGATCCAAAAGATATGTTATACCCAGGAAAAAGGGTTGCAGGAAATAAACTCAATCTGAAGGCTCATTCTGTGAAATCAATTTAAGAAAGAAGAAACAATGATTCTCAAGCTTTTTCCATTGTCACCCCTACTCCAAGGAAAAACAAATTCTCCTTAGTGAGAGAGATTAAACAGTAAGAACTAAGATTTTGTCCAGCTGATTTTTCTTGGAGGCCACATAAGATATTGTAAATACCAAGATTATTTCACTTTCCCAAGAATCAAGTATAGGGGCCCACTGAGAATGAGAATGCACATGCTAGGGGAGAAGGCCAACAACCTAAAAGAAAATGTAGACAGGCCTCATCCTTAACCATGTCAACACTGACTGTCAACAACAACAGACGCATCAAAAGGTGAACTGGCATTTATATCTACTCTCGGTCTGTCTTACCTGTTCTTAGGGCTGCTCTAACAGGAAAACCCAGCATACACTGGGTAGCTTTTTTGATTGTTTTATTAGTGAAGTTTTACAATCTAACTACGTGGCGTGTGCTGCATGCTCAGTCGCTAAGTCGCGTTTGACTCTTTGCGACCCAGTGGACTGCAGCCCGCCAAGTTCCTCTGTCCATAGGATTCTTCAGGCAAGAACACTGGACAGGGTTGCCATTTCCTCCTCCAGGGGATCTTCCCATCCCAGGGATGAAACCCATGTCTCCTGCACTGGCAGGCAGATTCTTTACCTCTGAGCCCTGGAAGCCCCAGAGGTAGCTTTAACAACAGAAATTTCTCACAGTTCTGGAGGCTGGAAGTCCAAGCTCAGGGTGTGAGCAGGGAGGGTGCTCAGTGAGGGTCTTTTTTCTAGTTTGCCAGCGGCTGCCGTCTAGGTGTGTCGTCATATGGAGGACAGAGAGCTCTCAGGTTTCTTCATCCTCTCATAAGGGTACAAGTGTCACCATGGGGGCTGTACTTACATGACCTCAACTAAATCCAAATTCCTCCCAAAGGCCCCACTTCCAAATTACCATCACAGTGAGAATTAAGGCTTTAACACATACCACAGCATCCATTATCTATCAAAATACCCTTACAGGAAAAGGGGAATATATCCACAAAGAAAAAGAAGGAAAACAGTTGCCAACAAAATTTGAAGCTGGAATGTGATAACTGACACTAACAGGTCTGAATATGCTGAAAAGTAAATACACACAAGGGAAAAGACCAAAAAAAGCCCATTTGTTTGGGAGGCATCAAGTAGCACTAAAGGTAAAGGCATGGGAAGAGCTGAAAACAAAACTAATCAAAAGTCGTTAAAAAGTGGAACTAGAGCCCTGGAACCTCATCTGCCCATCCCACTGTGCAGTAACATTAGAGGCCCCACCTTTCAGAGAGTTGGTACCAGACAGGTGTAGGAAGAAGGCACATTCCTATAAAAGAGGAAAGGTGAAAAAAGCAGATAAGGGACAGTGTTCATACTAAAGGATTCTTTCCCTTACTTGATTCCCAAAAGTCTTGTACCCATACTTGTTCCTTCTATCTCCTTCTGCCTGTAAGGAAGATTCATCTACAGGAAAACTAAGTAATCTGAGAGAAAAGACATATAGTAATAACACTTAAGGGTTTCATAACTGGGCACTTAATCAGTACGAAAGTTCTAAACCACAAAGATATAGAAGAATTACCTTTCAGAACTGGAAGATATGCTTCATCAAAATGAAGAAGTAACCAAGAGAAGTAAGAAGCAATGGAGATCCAGGAAAAGAAGCAGCAAAGGGACTTCCCAGGAAGACATTAAGGAAAATGCCCACAGCAGAGTTATGCAGAAGATGGAAAATTATAGATTAGCACAGTATGACAGGATGATTTAGAAGGAATCTCTCTAGTGGGTGGAAAAGTGGAATGAAAAGATTAACTAAAAAAGTTAAACTCAATGGAGAGGGTGTAGGAAGATTTCCCTAGAAATTCAAAGAAAGCCAACCAAATTTTAACAAAGTTTATTGACATATAATTAATATATAATAAACTATTTATCCATTTAATGTGTAGAATTCAATGGCATTTTTACTTGTATAGAACCCATGAAATCAATACCATATCAGGACGGAAATGTTTTCATCTCTGTAGCCCCCAAAGGACTTATCCTGCCTGCAGAACATCTATTCCTCTGTCTCCAGCTTCCAGAAACCAAGGCTCTTCTTCCTTTCACTGTATATTAGTGTTCACTTTTTCTAAATTTATATAAATGTAATCAGATAGTAAATACTGTTTTTACTTGGTATAACTATCTTGAGATTTACTCATACTGCTGTGTCTTATTGATAACTTCTTCCAGTTTAATAATGCTGGATATGACATATCTTACTTATTCATACCTGCGGTTGGTCAAAAGTTCATGTCTTGTAAGGATACAAATTTTTACTTCTTTTTTTTTAACTGTATTTTACTTTACAATACTGTATTGGTTTTGCATACATTGACATGAATCCGAAATTTTTACTTCTTTGGACTTAGAAATGGGCTGACTGACTCATAAAACAGACGAACAGTTAACTTTAAAGAACTGACAAAAGCAGCTGCAGCCATCTTACCTTCTTACTGGCAGCCTATCAAATCTACTTATTATGCCACATCCTTGCTTGACTTACTTACAGGATCTCTATTCTGTTCCCCTGATCTATAATGTCTATTCTTCCTCCAAAACCAGTATTTTAATTATTGCTGCTTAACAACAGCAAATGTTGAAATCATGTAGTATTACATCCTCAAACTAAACTCTTCTTTCAAAAACCTGCTTTGGTTAGTCTAGGTAGTTTCCATTACATAATTTATGCTTCCAGATAAATTGTATTACCAAGGGCACTAGTATCTTAGATTTTCTATAGATTATTATGTTAAGATGTGATACTTTAACAATGCTGAGCCTTCTAATCTATGGACATAATATCTCTCCATTTAGGTCTTCTTTATCTTGACAATCTCACAGAGTTTGCAGGTAACAGTGTCCAAAGTACAGTATGTAACGTTAGACTGATTCCTGAAGTAATTTTTTTATGCTACTGTGCATGGAATTGTTTTAAAAATTCAGTTAGTGTTTACTAAGAGTTCACACACCACAAATGAAAGATCCTGCCTGCCGCAATGAGAATCAAAGATCCCACAGGCCATAACCAAGATGCAGCCCAGCCAAATAAGTATTTTTTAAAAGCCAGTTTGCTTAGTGTATATGATAGTACATTTTGTAATTGTATATTAACTTTATATTCTACAGGGTTCCCTTGTGGTTCAGCTGGTAAAGTAAAGAACCCACCTACAATGCAGGAGACCTGGGTTCGATCCCTGGGTTGGGAACATCTCCTGGAGAAGGGAAAGGCTACCGACTCCAGTATTCTGGCCTGGAGAATTCCATGGACTGTACAGTCCACCGGGTCACCAAGAGTCAGACAAGACTAAGCAAGTTTCACTTATATTCTACAATCTTGCAAAATTCACTTAGTAGTTGTCAAAACTGTTTACCTAATAGATTTGAAGGAATTTATAAAGAACAATGTCGGGCTTCTCTGACAGCTCAGTTGGTAAAGAATCCACCTGTAATGCAGGAGACTCCAATTCGATTCCTGGGTCAGGAAGATTCACTGGAGAAGGGACAGGCTACCCTATTATTATTAATTATTTATTATTAATTATTACCGTATTATATAGTATTCTTGGGTTTCCCTTGTGGCTCAGCTGCTAAAGAATCCACCTGCAATGAGGGAGACCTGGGTTTGATCCCTGGGTTGGGAAGATCCCCTGGAGAAGGGAAAAGCTACCCACTTCAGTACCCTGACCTGGAGAATTCCAAACACTGTATAGTTCATGGGTCTCAAAGAGTCAGATACGATTGAGCGACGTTCACTTTCACTTTCAGAGAATGATGTCACCTGCAAACAGCTTTACTTTAGCCTCTCTGATATTTATGTCTTTATATATATATATTTTTTTGCCTTACTGAAATGACCAGGACGTCCAGAACAATGTTAAACAGAAGTGATAAGGGCAGATATCTTTGCCCTATATCTAATCTTAGGGGAAAGGCATAGTATTTCACAATTAAGCTTGATGTCAGTTGTGTGTTTTTGTGGATGTCTTTCATTAGGTTGATGTTATTTCTAGTTCTTTAAGAATTTTTATTTTCAATACTAAGTAGTATTGAATTTTGTCAAACACTTCTCTCTTTTTTACTTGCCGGCCTTTACTGAAATTTGTTACAAATTTTTCTCTTTCGTTTGTTAATACAGTGAATTAAAATGACTGAGGCATGGTTATACTGCCCACATAATGTGTGTTGTAAAGAGTCTGTGTAAGATTGGGATTATTTCATTGAACGTATGAAAGAATATGGTGGTGAAATCCTATGGGTGTGTTTTCTTGGTTAGGCAGGAATTTGAAAATTCAATGTTTTAGCCATTGGTTTATTTACATTTTTAGTGTCTTAAAAGCAGTAAGAGGGGAAAATATAACCCTGTGCTGTGCTTAGTCTTTCGGTTGTGTCTGACTCTTTGCAATCCCATGGACTGTAGCCCACCAGGCTCCCCTGTCCATGGGGACTCTCCAGGCAAGAATACTGGAGTGGGTTGCCATGCCCCTCTCCAGGAAAATATAACCTTATTATTTACCCACATATTTCTTTTCTCTATGCTCTTCATTAGCTCCTAAAGATCTGACTTTGCCTCTAGTGTATTTCCCTTCAGCAAGAAAACCTTCCTTTAGCATTTGTTAAGGCAGGCCCACCCACAACAAGTTCTCTTAATTTTCCTTCATCTGAAAACATCTTTATTTCATTCCATTTTTGAAGGATAATTTTCATTGAATACAGAGTTCTGAATGGAAAGCTTTTTGTCTTTGAGCCTCTACGGTTTCTAATGAGAAGTGTATGGTAACTTGAATCACTGTCCCCAGTATGTGTGGTATTTCTCCACGGCTACTTGCAGCATTTTGTTACCTCTGGTTTTTACAGTTTGACTATGATTACTATGATTATCCTGTTATGTGTCTGTTAAGTTTCGTGAATCTGTAAATTTATATTTTTCACCAAATCTGCTAAGATTTTACTATAATTTCAATTTTTTTTACCCTTTTCCCTCTCCTGAGACTTCTAAAGGCCATTTAATTAGAAATTGCCTCAGAGATCCCTGACATTCTGCTCATTTAAAAACAAACACAAAATCCTAAACATCTGTTATTAAGAATCACTTCTTTTGCTCTAAATTCAGAATCTTGATTTTCTGTCATCTTCATCTGCTACAAATCCTATGCAGTGAATGTTTTTCATTTCAGATGTATTCTTTGTCTCTTCTTAGTTTCAGCTACTTTTATTCATTATAAGCGTATTTTCTTTTACCTTAAGAAATTATAAATAATTATAATTTACCTCAAATTATCATAAAAATAATTTTACTTTAAAACCTTTGTCAGATAATTCCAATATCTTTAACTTTGCATTTATTCATGTCTTTGCCCTTGAGAATGTGTTTCAATTTCCTGGCTCTTTGTATGTTGAGTGAGTTTATCTTGGACATTGCGAATGGTAGGTTATGAACTCTGGATTCTATTGTATTATTCTGAAAAATACTATTTTTGTTTCGAAACAAAAATAGTGGGCAAAAATTTTTGCAGACCAATTCTTTTGTGTGTTTAATGGGCAGCATCTAGGACCTTAGTTCAGAAGGTTTTGGTCTGGCCTGTACATACACTGCTGAGGATCAGGTACAAATCTGCACAGAGGGTTAAACTCAGAATTTGGGGTTCTTCTTCTCTGGCTCTTTTTTTTTCTGGATTATTCATTAACTGTGCCCCTTCTGGTTCTTACAGTTAAAAAGATGGCAGTTTTCTTTAAAGGAGTTTTAGCATCCCCAAGTCTCTACCACAGTAGCAGTAACTCAGGTAACACCCCAGACTTCTTTCCATCTGCCTCATTCACGCATGGCTCAGGAGTCAGCCAGAGACTTGGGGAGCGTTTATACACACAATTTTGAGTTCCCCTTCTTTGGCTTCTCATTTGTGGGATTCCCTCATTCTCCAGCAGCCCCAGATAGCAAGAAAGAAGAAAAAACTTGTGCTTTTGTTTGTCTACTGCTCCCCATTAGTATCTAACCAGCAGAGATTGTTAGCCCTGGCAACGGCAGTCAGCTCCAGTTTGCATATTCATTTAGAATTCCCCAAACCGGACTCACTGAAGTATAAGGGGTGGGGGAGGACAGGCTAAGCAGCATGCTTATTTGTGCCACAGAACCACAGAAAGAATAAACGAATGAGAATCAGTAATTTGAAGCTACAAACAGGTTGATTAAAAGAAACAATTAGTCTGCCTAGACAACATCTCTAAAAATAGCCAAACTCCAGCAGATTAGAGGTTTTCTATTTGGGTATATTAAACTAAAGGAACCCCTAAACTAATGGATATCAAGGAAGGCTGAGGAAAGGGTGCAATATTTAAAAGAGGAAGACAAAGTCTATAGTGAGTAATAAGATCCCACTCTCACCACAAGATTCCACCTACCCAAAGCAATCAAGGAGTATGTCAAGGCTGTATATTGTCACCCTGCTTATTAAACTTCTATGCAGAGTGCGTCATGAGAAATGCTGGACTGGATGAAGCACAAGCTGGAGTCAAGATTGCCGGGAGAAATATCAATAACCTCAGACGTGCAGCTGACACGATCCTTATGGCAGAAAGTGAAGAACTAAAGAGCCTCTTGATGCAAGTAAAAGAGGACAGTGAAAAAGTTGGCTTAAAGTTCAACATTCAGAAAACGAAGATCATGGCATTTGGTCCCATCACTTCATGGCAAATAGATGGGGAAACAGTGGAAACAATGACAGACTTTATTTGGGGGGCTCCAAAATCACTGCAGATGGTGACTGCAGTCATGAAATTAAAAGACACTTGCTCCTTGGAAGAAAAGTTATGATCAATCTAGACAGCTTATTAAAAAGCAGAGACATTACTTTGCCAATAAAGGTCCATTTAGTCAAAGCTATGGTTTCTCCAGTTGTCATGTATCGATGTGAGAGTCGGACTATAAATAAAGCTGATCACCAAAGAACTGATGCTTTTGAACTGTGGTGTTGGAGAAGACTCTTGGACTGCAAGGAGATCCAATTAGTCCATCCTAAAGAAAATCAGTCCTGAGTATTCACTGGAAGGACTGATGCTGAAACTCCAACATTTTGGCCACCTGATGTGAAGAACTAACTCATTTGAAAAGACCCTGATGCTGGGAAAAATTGAAGGTGGGAGGAGAAGGGGATGACAGAAGATGAGATGGTTGGATGGCATCACCAACTCAATGGACATGAGTTTGAGTAAACTCCTGGAGTTGGTGATGGACAGGGAGGCCTGGCGTGCTGCGGCTCACAGGGTCGCAAAAGAGTCGGATACAACGAAGCGACTGAACTGAACTGAAAGTAATCAAGGCTCTTAGAGATATGGGTGATTCCTGGGCTAGAATAGGTAAGGTACACAATGAACTTGGAAAATCTTGACCTTAAAAGTAAGGGGGTACTTTTTAGAGGTGGGGAGGTGGTCCTGGGGGAGAATGCCAAAAGGACCAAAGAAACAGCTCTAAAGAACTTCAGTTAACCAAATCAAGGGCAATTAGATCATCAAAATACCTAAGTACAGTAGTGGATTATAGTTCACGGAATAATTCAAGAATATATGAGTCCATTCTGTTAACAAATGGAACAAAAGCAGGGCTTTTAAAGAACAAAAAAGAATAATTCTGACATAAATGTGAAAATGGTTTACAGAACTGGAAAATCTCCATTTTGCAATCATTACAGAAATCAGGGTTAGGCAGGCATCATAAAAGATTACTAAATCAAAAAGGGGGAAAAGTCTGATGAAGAACAGGATTTTTATACATGGTCTTAAACGTCTTCCCAGAGAGCTAACATTTTAATTTCAAGGAAAAGAACAGTCACTACAAGCAGGAAAACTGGACAATCCCTTGATGGGATGATTGAAATTCACATCACGTGAGATGCAGACAGAAACACGGGCCTCTGCTGTGGTGTCCTGAGAAGGATGTCATATCATCTGGTAGGTATTTGACCAAGGATGAACAACCTGCATCTAATCATGAAAAACTGTAAGACCAACTCTGAATGAATAAAATTCTATGAAATAACTAGTTTATATTTTTTAAAAACATGAATGTTGTGCCAGGCAAAGAACGGCTAAGGAACTGCTCCAGATTAAAAAAAGAGAGAGACATGAAAATTAAATGCAATATACCCAGTCTGAACTGGATTCGGACTGGAAGGAAAAAAATATGCTATAAAGGAAACTGCTGGAATAAGTGATAAATGTAGACTGTAGATTAGAAAAAGGTATTACATGAAACTTCTCGTATTTTTGATAGCCAAATTACATACTGAGTAGGAGAATATCTTTTGGAAATTATACACTAAAGTATGCATGATGTATACTATGTATTCTCAAATGACCAAGAAAAAAAAAAGTGTGTGTGTGTGTGTGTGTGTGTGTGTGTGGAGGGAAACAATGGTGAAAAGAAAATAATGTTAAAATACTGCTGATCACTTACTGGCCTTTTGGCTAAGACGAAGAGTAAAATGCTGGTGAATCTATGTGTTCTTGGGAGTTATCTACATTACTCTGACAACTTTTCTGTATGAAGTTATTTTAAAATAAAAAGTTAAAAATGATACATCAAAAGATACCAGTAATCAACTCTATGCTTTCTCTACTGTCAACAGTTCCCTGTGAGAGTCAGTTGCTCAATCTCTCCTTGTATCTCATTGTCAAGGGAAGCCAATGTCATCAAACATTTGAGAAAACTTCTAACATTAAAATCAAAGACTAAACACACCAGGGGCAGGGGGGGCAGAATTCTGAGGAAATCAATGATGTAAGGACCAAAAGATAAATTTATACACACATAGACACAATGTGATTTATGCACACACAAACACGCACAACTTGTAACTCTCAACAGGCCCTCTTCCTTGACATGTTGACTTTTGAGTTAATTGCCTCCTCCATCTTCTCTTGAACGCCTAAGAGGCATCTCAATATATCCTAAACTGATTAGCTGATTTACTTCCCAAACTTCTCCTCTTGCAGGCTTCCTTCCATATTTCTGTAAATGGTGACTATGGCTAGCTTAGACCTGAAATCATCTGACTCCTCACGTTCCTCACACCTCACAAGGAATCCATCAACAAATCTGCAAATTTTATCAGCTCTACCTTCAGAATAATCTGGAATTCATTTCTCATAATCTTCACCAACACAACTCTGGTCCAAGCCACCACTGTTTCTCATCTGCATTACTTGCAAGAGCCTCCTACGGCTGCCTGATTTTATTTTCCTGCTTCCATTCCTGACTCCGACAATTTATTCTTAACACAGCAGCCAAAAGCGATCCTGTTACAAGGATCAAATCACTCCTCTGCTCAAGCCTCCAATAACTTCCCAGCTCACTCAGCATGAAAGCCAAAGTACTTTATAACGATTCACAGTCAGGCTCTACGTGGTCAGGTCCCACAACCTCCTGCCTTCTTTGTCTACTCCACTCCAGCCATACAGAACTCCTTACAATTGTTTCAAGTGGTCCAGGAGGGTCTTTACAACTGCTGCTCCTTTCCCAGTCACCTCTCCCCTTACTCCTTTTCCTCTTTGAAATTTCTTTTCAAATACCCCATTTCACTTATTATAAAAACTACCCCCTTTGTCTCTAAAATATGGACAAATCTTACAATTTGATATCAACTAAAACTGGCAATGTGGCATATAAAATAATGGCTTATTGTAAATTTAGTGGCATCAAACTCATTAAAATACCAGTAATACTTTGCCAGGGAAACCTTCCTAGATCACCCTATAAAAAATGATGCTTAAAAAACAAAACTTTCTTAACAAATATGTGTTAGTTTAAGAGAGCAGATTCGAGAACAGATTCCCAGACAAGGTCACTCTGATTAACTCCAAGGCCCCTAGCTGCAAATTATCTTCCCCTCAATTTTTTGTTTTTGTTCCCCCCAATTGTAAGGAGGCCTGTATGGCTGGAGTGGAGTAGACAAAGAAGGCAGGAGGTTGTGGGACCTGACCATGTAGAGCCTGACTGTGAGTCGTTATAAAGTACTTTGGCTTTCATGCTGAGTGAGCTGGGAAGTTATTGGAGGCTTGAGCAGAGGAGTGATTTGATCCTTGTAACAGGATCACTTTTGTAAACCTAATTTGCAAATCTTCAGAAAAATACACAGGAGAAGAAAATTATAAATATTCATTCTTCAACTTTTTTTTTTTTCAACATATTGACTTAATATACCCTCTGGGTAGTTTGTCTCTTATTTTTACCTCAATTTTGATAATTTCTGAATAAACAAAATGGCTTAAATTTCTGTCCTCAAATAAAGGGCTGACCATGATCCAGGCAGCCTCAATTTTTTCATTTTTAATATGCTGTGACACGAGTGCTGTCCGATGCAGTGGTCACTAGCCAGGTGTGACTGATTTGAACCGAGATGTGCTGGAAATGTAAAATGTCAATACACTCTGCATTTTGAAGGCTTGGCACGAAACATCTTAGTAATAATATTTTATGACTATAAATCAAGCTAATATTTTAGATATATAAAATTAAATAAAATATAATAAATTAATCCTTTGTAACTAGAAAACTTTTAATTACACATATGTGACTTGCCAGGTGGCACCAGTGGTAAAGGATCTGCCTGCCAATGCGGGAGATGTAAGAGACGTGGGTTCGATCCTTGCATCAGGAAGATCCCCTGGAGGAGAGCAGAGCAACCCACTCCAGTATTCTCGCCTGGAAAATCTCCACGGAGGAGCCTGGTGGGCTACAGTCCATAGGGTCTCAAAGAGTCCAACAAGACTGAAGCAACTTAGCACGTAACACGTATGGCTTGCACTTGGGACTCACATTATATCTCTACTAGACAAACACGATTTAAAGCATTCATTTATCTATCTATCCACGTAACCAACTAACAGATAAAATAGTTATGAGTGCCTCTGATTTACCAAGTACTAGTCAAGGCACCCAGGATATAGTGATGAGGAAGAACAGGCACAGCCCCTAACTGCAGAGCTCACACTAACCAAACCGTAAGAACTGTAAAACTTCAACCGCAGCTACAGATAAGAAAGGTGTACTGTGTTAAGAAAGCCTACAATGAAGAAGTAACCTAGTCAAGGAAACCAAAGAAGCCTTCCCAAGTAGCAGTACCTCTACTGGTACTACTTAGAGGAAGTACTCTAAGCTCTGCCAACAGAGGCAGGATAAAATGGAATACCGTAAGAACATTCCAGAGAGCAAGAAAGGAACATGAGAAGATCTGCGGCAGGAGAGAACAAGCCTAGATGAGGCACTGAAAGAAGAGCAGCGTGACTGGAGGTAATACCGTGAGGGGGAATCTGGTGAGATGAGGTTTACGGAGGCAGACAATACAAAACCTTATAACCCAGGAAAGGCTGGAGGCTGGAAGGGAAAGAATAGTATAAGGTAACTTCTTTCCTCACTGAGCCTGAAATACCTCATTTCACTTAGAAATTTAGATATATTCTCTCATCTTCAATTACTTGAGGAGACATTAATAATAGACTCAAAACAAAATTCCAGTGCTACAAAAGTGTTCTGTACAGTCCTGTGAAATGCAGGAGTTCATGTGCCCCTGTGCAAATCTGATGAAACTTTCGAACTCCTCAGATCAATGTTTTCAAAAGCATAAAACAAAACACCTAGATTATGAAGAAAATAAGTTATACAAAACTCATAATGAAAGTTTAAAATTAATATATAATAATATATGTATTAGCTTATGTGTGTTAGTCCCTTAGTCATGTCCGACTCTTTGCGACCCCGTGGACTGTAGCCCGCCAGGCTCCTCTGCCCATGGGATTCTTCAGGCAGGAATACTGGAGTGGGTTGCCATTTCCTTCTTCAAGGGATCTTCCTGACCCAGAGATTAAACCCGGATCTCCTGCATTGCAGGCAGATTCTTTACCACCTGAACTATAGGGAAGTCCTATTAGCTTATACTTACAAATTAACAGCAAGAGGCAGGTAGTGATATTTTGAGATATCTGCAATATATGTTATGCCATGTGATGATATCTATTTCTGTTGGTGAAAAAGTCACAGACACAACATTACTGTGATTCCTGTCTGCACTAATAATTAAGGAAAATGACAAATACCAGCTAAAAGTTAGTGAACATAAAATTATAATCTTTTCTCACCACCTTTGCAAATCCCTTGTGGACTTGTAATGAAATTTTTTTGGTAATAGTCTACAATTAAATAGAGGATAACCTACTTGTCACAAGAATCATAAAAAGCAAACTTTTGCATCCATGCACATTTCCTATTATGATAAAGTTATACTATTTCATAGCAAGTAAACATTTAAATCAACATCTTTTGATATGCTGCACTCTGCTAAGTCGCTTCAGTTGTGTCCAACTCTGTGTGATCCCACAGATGGCAGCCCACCAGGCTCCGCCGTCCCTGGGATTCTCCAGGCAAGAACACTGGAGTGGGTTGCCATTTCCTTCTCCAATGCATGAAAGTGAAAAGTGAAAGTGAAGTCGCTCAGTCGTGTCCGACTCTTAGCGACCTCATGGACTGTAGCCCACCCGGCTCCTCCATCCATGGGATTTTCCAGGCAAGAGTACTGGAGTGGGGTGCCATTGCCTTCTTCTTAAAACATATCTTGGGCTAGACATAACATTATTTAGCTCCAGTCATCTTTTTCCCAGGGGGGCTTCCAGGTGGCACTAACGGTAAAGAACCCTCCTGCCAGTGCAGGAGACATGACACCCAGGTTCAGTCCCTGGGTTGGAAGAATCCCCTGGAGAAGGAAATGGCAACCCACTCGAGTACTCTTGCCTGGAGAATCCCACTGACAGAGGAGCCTGGTGGAATACAGTCCATGGGGTCACAAAGAGTTAGACACAAGTGAAGCAACTTGGCACACATGCATCGTCTTCAAAAATTCTGAAAAACATCTAACAACTTATGAAGATCAAATCCACATCAGAAATAAAAAATTTTGCTATTATTCAACTGACAGCCTTTTATAAAGGCATTATGCTAGGCACTAGAAATCATAATTCAGTAAAGGAACTTTAATTCAAAATAATTGATTGTAGAATCTCAAATACACTATATTTATAAAGAAAACACTACTAGTATGTTCCCAAATTTTACCACAATTTATTTGACTGTAACTGCTTTAAGATCAAAGTACATTTTAATGACCTTTGCTCTGAAAAAGTTGATTCTTTCCAAGTCTTCTAAATAGTAAAAACAACTTAGTAACTTGAAAATATTCATGTCTTTGCCAAAACAGATTTACTTTCACACAGAACCTGCAAATACAAAAGGAATCTGTTTTTAACAAGTCTTCTAGATGATTCTAGATGAACACATGTTTGGGAATAACTGGACTAAAGGAAATCCTTCCACCTTGCGATAGGAGTAGACAGTTACTAATTCTCCCATAGTAAGAATCAAAGGCACAAACAAGATAAAAGCATATAGATACAAACGGTAAGCATACAACACAAGGTAATCTCTATCTGCTTACGTATAAGGAGATTACGATGAAGACTAAAAGAGTTGGTGTGCAGAACACCTAGCACGACTCTTACTACCCAGTCGTTAGTCTGTCCGTTTTCCTTTTCTAAAAATCTTACAGCTCAGATATAAGGACAAGTGGTTCTTTGAAAACCTGTGGTTTAGGTTGAGCCCAGAGGAAAGACAGGTGTCTGATACTGGATGAGGAAAAAGACATTCTATTATAGGTATTGGAGAATTCAATGGGCAATTTTAGCAGAGAATGCCGAGATACAAGCTAGACAACAGTCAGGCTGGTGTAGAGGATGTTCACTTCTTCTCCTTATAACTATTACTATTTCTGTCTGAGACAATCCCTAGCCTCAACAGTTTCCCAAAGTCTGCAGCCTCGACGCACATTATTCATTTAAATTATCAGCAATAAGAGCACAACTAACAGTAATTTCTCTTCTTTTATATTAATATATCACCACTTGATCTCAACATCAGATCAACTATCAAAGTTGAGAGAGGAAGCAATTAAGAAAATTAGATGGAATAAACCACCAGTTCATGTCCATTCTCTTACTTGAGCACAGCTACTCTTTTTGCTTTAGGAGAGTGGTTCTAAAACTAGCACTCATCAGAATTATTTAAAGGGTTTGCTAAGACAGAAATGCGGAGAAGGCAATGGCACCCCACTCGGACACGACTGAGCGACTTCACTTTGACTTTTCACTTTCATGCACTGGAGAAGGAAATGGCAACCCACTCCAGTATTCTTGCCTAGAGAAACCCAGGGATGGGGGAGCCTGGTGGGCTGCTGTCTATGGGGTCGCACAGAGTCGGACACGACTGAAGCGACTTAGCAGCAGCAGCAAGACAGAATTGCTGTTGTTAAGTCACTAAGTCATGTCTGACTCTTTGTGACCCCATGGACTGCAGCATGCCAGGCTTCCCTGTCCTTCACTGTTTCCTGCAGTTTGCTCAAACTCATGTCCAGCGAGTCAGCGATGCTATCCAACCATCTCATCCTCTGCCATCCCCTTCCTCTCTTGCCCTCAATCTTTCACAGCATCAACTCTTTACATCAGGTGGCCAAAGTATTGGAGCTTCAGCATCAGTCTTTTCAATGAATATTCAGGTTGATTTTCTTTAGGATTGACTGGTTTGATTTCCTCGCAGTCCAAGGGACGCTCAAGAGTCTTCTCCAACACCACAGTTCAAAAGCATCAATTCTTTGGCGCTCAGCCTTCTTTATAATTCAACTCTCACATCCATACATGACTACTGGATAAACCACAGCTTTGACTAGACGGACCTTTGTCGGCAAAGTAATGTCTCTTTTAATACACTGTAGTGTCTCTTAATACACTGTCTAGGTTTGTCACAGCTTTTCTTCCAACGAGCAAGAGTCTTTTTAATTTTTTGGCTGCAGTGACCATCTACAGTGATTTTGGAGCCCAAGAAAATAAAATCTGTCATTTTTTCCATTTTTTTCCCCATCTATTTACCATGAAGCGATGGCACAGGATGCCATCATCTTAGTTTTTTGAATGCTGAGTTTCAAGCCAGTTTTTTCACTCTCCTCTTTTACCTTCATCAAGAGGCTTTAGTTCCTCTTTAGTTCCTCTTCACTTTCTGCCATCTGTATATCTGAGGTTATTAATATTTCTCCTGGTAATCTTGATTCCAGCTTGAAATTCATCAAGCCCAGCATTTCCCATGATGTACTCTGCATATAAGTTACATAAGCAGGGTAACAATACATAGCCTTGACATACTCCTTTACCAATTTGGAACCAATCCATTGTTTCATGTCTGGTTCTAACTGTTGCTTCTTGACTTGCATATAGATTTCTCAGGAGGCAGGTAAGGTGGTCTGGTATTCCTATCATTTGAAGAATATTTCACAGTGACTGTGGTATCCACACAGTCTTAAGGCTTTAGTGTAGTCAATGAAGCATAATGCTGGACTTTATAACCAGAACCTCTTACTCATTAGGTCTGAGGTAGGGCTTGAGAATTTGCATTTCCAACAAGTCCACAGCTGATACTGATACTACTGGCCTGGATATCATATTTTAGGTAAAATGTCAATGCTCTCTGCTTATGTTCCTCTTATTTAATATTTCCTTGTTTTGAAGTAGCACATTTTCCAGAAGAAACGTCTGTGGAATGTTTGTTTTCTTCTTATTATTATGAGAATTCTCAAAGATATGCAAAAATAATCAACCCCCATGCCACTATTCAGCTTCAACAATTAACTCATAGTCATTTTCATCAACACCCTCTACCAATTCATGCCTGAATAAATGGATTATTCTGAAGCAAATTCAAAACATACCATTTCATCCATAGATATTTAATTATGTATCTCTAAAATAAAACATTTTTCAAAAACAAGAAGTAAAACAAAGAAGTAAAAACAAGAAGTAAATTTTTTAAGACCTTCATATTTTAAAATGCTTTTATCTGCCCTTATACTTCCTTAGTGGTTCAGCTAGATACAGAACTCAATGTTGAAAATATTTCTTCAGAAGGCAAGCATGACCTTTTCCATTTTACCTACCAGGGTTGTTCTCAAAAAGCCCACAGTTATTTTGAATCCTTGTCCTTGTTGTGATCTTACCCCCCCCCACCCCCACCCCGCACCCCATCCCTGAATCATTCAGGATATTTTTTCTCCAAAGGGGTCTGACTCACCTCAAAATATGTCTTTCCTGATTTTTTTGTTTGTTTTTCACCTATTATGTTGGATCTTCACTGGCCCTTTCGGTGTGAGAATCCATGCTCTCAACTTCTGTAAATGTCTCATATTCTTGCATTGAAAGTTGTTTTCTTTTCTCTCTTTCTGAAGCTCCCACAGTTCACATATCAAATCTCTCTTTAGTTTACCTTTTCTCCTATTTCCTATCCTTTTGCTTTTTGCTACTTTTTGAGAAATGTGTATAATTCTACCTTCCAATTTGTTTGATTTTTACATCACTGACCATGTTAATCATTTCTAAGAGCTCTTTTTCACCTTCTTCCTTTCTTTTAGTATACTTTTTTGGATTAATGATCCCAAATACTCATCTTAGCTCTTTGAGAAAAGTAACAAATCTTCTTATTTTGTGGAATATTTGAGTAATCTATTGCCTAGTATTACATTTACTCTCTTGATTTCATTTATACTGAAAACTTTCCTCACAGGCCTGGTAGTGTTGACTGTTCATTTCTAAAAGTGAGGGATCTGAAAGCTGCCTGAAAGCTGCAAGGCTATGGGTAGTCTAATCAAAGATGGGATTCACTGTGCGATAATCTAGGTAGTCGGGTGACTTTGTTGGGGAAGTTCCAGTGCTATTGTTAGGTATTTCCTCCTAAGGTTCGTCAGATTCTCCAGAGATGACTCTAGCAACCTCCTCCTCTGAGGATGAAAGTTTATTAGCTAGTGTTTTGTGAATCAAGTTGGGAATAGGAATGGGATGGATTAGAGGGAGGTCTCAATATTTTATCAGCATACTTCCTTTAATCTCCCTTTATTCACTGATTCCTTGCTTTCATTTTTTTCTAGTGCACATTCCCCCACTTTCCAACCCAGAAAACACTATTTTATCCACTCTAAAAGAATAATTCACCATCTTTTGTCAGGTGAGGGGTGGGTCAACTATCCAACTGCACAAAGTTGTGTGAGAAAAATCTGAGGATGTGATTGTTTCTTAAGCTCACATTTGACTCATCTTGCTTATTTAAACTTCCACTCTCATTGTAAGAGGTATCTGGTACTACTGAAGTATTACATGATTGTGACGTAAATCAAGTTCACAGCACTCCCAACTCATAGCTTCGGAGCTGGATTTCTCAGATCTGCAAGCTCACTTGGCACTTGTCCACGTTTCCAACTTCTAAACCTCTGTCTTATGTTGCCTCCTTGGGGCTTTCCTAATGGCTCAGATGGTAAAGAATCTGCTAACAAAGTGGGAGACCTGGGTTTGATCCCTGAATAGGAAAGATGCCCTGGAGAAGGGAATGGTGACCCACTCCAGTATTCTTGTCTGGAGAATTCCATGGACAGAGGCTACAGTCCATGGGACTGCAAAAGGTCAGACACGACTGAGTGACTAACATATACATTATCTCCTTACCCTTCTCCCTTTTGGGATTAAAACTCTTTTATAACTCTATTACTAAACTAAAGAGCCTCTTGATGAAGGTGAAAGAGGAGAGTAAAAAAGCTGGCTTAAAACTCAATATTCAGAAAACGAAGATCATGGCGTGAGGTCCCATCACTTCATGGCAAATAGATGGGGAAACAATGGAAACAGTGACAGACTCCATTTTGGGGGGGCTCCAAAATTACCGCAGATGGTGACTGCAGCCATGAAATTAAAAGACGTTTAGTCCTTGGAAGAAAAGCTATGACAATCCTAGACAGCATATTAAAAAGCAAAGACATCACTTTGCTGACAAAGGTCCATCTAGTCAAAGTTATAGTTTTTCCAGTAGTCATTTTTGGATGTAAGAGTTGGACCATAAAGAAAGCTGAGTGCCAAAGAACAGATGCTTTTGAACTGTGGTGTTAGAGAAGACTCCTAAGAGTCCCTTGGATTGCAAGGTGATCAAACCAGTCAATCCTAAAGGAAATCAACCCTGAATGTTCATTGGAAGGACTGATACCGAAGCTGAAACACCAATACTTTGGCAAAATGATGCCAAAAGCTGACTCATTTGAAAAGACCCCGATGCCGGGAAAGACAGCAGGCAGGAGGAGAAGATGGTGACAGAGGACAAGATGGCTGGATGGCATCACCGACTCAGCGGACACAGTTTGAGCAAGCTCTGGGAGATGGTGAAGGACAGGGAAGCCTGGTGCTGCGGCCTATGGAGTTGTAGAGTCGGACACGACTGAGAGACTGAACAACTATTCCTTTCATGGGCAAAGAGATACAGTACATGAATCTTTACCTAGAAGAACTTCCTAATTTTAAAAGCCAAATGAAACCTCTTTCATAACAGGAGAAAACCTCACTTCATGAAATTGGGTTTGTATATAAGTTTTCAAGAATTATTACCCAATCCAGTCTCCTTCCCTCAAGACACCATCCTTTAGAGATCACCTGAATTTCTGGATGAGTGTCAACTGGTCATGATGTCTTAGTTTCTTGTACTCTCATAATCAATTTATAATGATCTTTTTCTTTCTTAAGTGATAAATCCTCATTTTTTAAAAGATGAAAATATAGGAAAGCATATTTTTAGAAGTAATTTTTGGATAATATATATTCTCTAACTTAGGGACTAAGAACATATCTCATTCTTTTTATCAGCTATGTTTCCTTCCTTAAATGAAGAAAGGACAGAGATTAAGTCTACACAGCAATCACTCCAAGGAAGAAGCTCAAGAGTAATACCAATTTCCCTAGTGAAATCACTATATGATAAGTTGTTAGCTTGTAATTTTCAATCTAAAGCTTTGTAATTTTAATTAAATGGCTGTGTGCCACTGAAGACCAAACTAAAAATCTTGAAATTAAGCAAAATATACATACAAATAGGTTCTAAACTTAAGTTATTTTCTAATGACAGTTACAAAATCAGTCTGTTAGTTTGGCAGAAAATATTACCAAATACATACCTGAAATTATGATATATGGAATATATAAAGAACTTTCATAACTCAACAGCAAGAAGGCAAACAGAAATGAGATTTGAAAAGATGTATTACCAAAGAGATACAAATAACAAGCAGATGAAAAGATGTACAACATGATTAGTCATTAGGAAAATGCAAACTGAAGCCACAATGAGATATCACTATACAACTACTAGAATAGTTAAGATAAAAAAATCAACCAAATTTTAAAAAAAAAAAGGCAATGAAAAAAATGTGAGCAACTGTAATTCTAATACATTGTTGGCAGAAACATAAAATGGTACTGCCACTTTGGAACACAGCTTGGCAGTTTCTTATAAAGTTAAACATACTCTTACCATAGGACCCAGCAATCTTATTCCTGCTGCTGCTGCTGCTGCTAAGTCACTTCAGTGGTGTCCGACTCTGTGCAACCCCATAAACAGCAGCCTACCAGGCTCCCCCGTCCCTGGGATTCTCCAGGCAAGAACACTGGAGTGGGTTGCCATTTCCTTCTCCAATGCATGAAAGTGAAAAGTGAAAGTGAAGTTGCTCAGTTGTGTCCGACTCCTAGCGACCCCATGGACCACAGCCTACCAGGCTCTTCCGTCCCTGGGATTTTCCAGGCAAGAGTACTGGAGTGGGGTGCTATTGCCTTCTCTGAATCTCATTCCTAGGACCCAGCAATTCCCATTCCAAACCCAAAAGAAATAAAACGTTATATTTACACCAAGACCTGTACTTGAATTATTAGCAGCTTACTTATGGTAGCCCCAGATTGGAAGCATAGATCAAGTGGGGAGTGGATAAACAAACAGTGGTATTTGTACACTGTGGAACGGCAATCAGTAATAACAAGGAGTAAATTAAGGATACACAGAACACGGATGACTCTCCAAAAGCATTACACTAAATGAAAAGTCAGACACAAAGAGTTGCATACTGTATGATTTCATTTTATATAATAATCTGGAAAAGGTAAAACTGTAAGAACAGTGGTTGCCAGAGATTGGGGATGGAAAGATAACTAATCACAAAGAGGGCAGGTGAGAACTTCTTGGGATGATGAAAATTATCTACGCTCTGTCGTAATGATCACATGACTATATACATTTGTGAAAACTGTAACTGTACACTTAAAAGGGTGATTTTTACCGAGCATAAATTATACCTAAATAAATATGGTTTTTAAAAAGGCAAAATATGCCTTAACACACATACACACACACAATAAGCAGTAGAACAAAGAAAAAAAGTAGAAGATGCAGAAAGCATAAAAAGAGCAAGCTGTTTAGTATAATACATATATATATATATTTTATACTGTATTGGTTTTGCCATACATCAACATGAATCTGCCACAGGTGTACACGTGTTCCCAATCCTGAAACCCCTTCCCACCTCCCTCCCATACCATCTCTCTGGGTCATCCCAGTGCACCAGCCCCAAGCATCCTGTATCCTGCATCGAACCTAGACTGGCGATTCATTTCCTATATGATAGTATACATGTTTCAATGCCATTCTCCCAAATCATCCCACTCTCTCCCTCTCCCAGAGTCCAAAAGACTGTTCTATACATCTGTCTCCTTTGCTGTCTCGCATACAGGGTCATCATTGCCATCTTTCTAAATTCCATATATATGTGTTAGTATACTGTATTGCTGTTTTTCTTTCTGGCTTACTTCACTCTGTATAATTGGCTCCAGTTTCATCCACTTCATTAGAACTGATTCAAATGTATTCTTTTTAATGGCTGAGTAATACTCCATTGTGTATATGTACCACAGCTTTCTTATCCATTCATCTGCTGATGGACATCTAGGTTGCTTCCATGTCCTGGCTATTATCAACAGTGCTGCGATGAACACTGGGGTACACATGTCTCTTTCAATTCTGGTTTCCTCGGTGTGTATGCCCAGCAGTGGGATTGCTGGGTCATAAGGCAGTTGTATTTCCAGTTTTTTAAGGAATCTCCACACTGTTCTCCATAGTGGCTGTACTAGTTTCCATTCCCACCAACAGTGTAAGAGGGTTCCCTTTTCTCCACACCCTCTCCAGCATTTTGTAGACTTTTGGATCGCAGCCATTCTAACTGGTGTGAAATGGTACCTCATTGTGGTTTTGATTTGCATTTCTCTGATAATAAGTGATTTTGAGCATCTTTTCATGTGTTTGTTAGCCATCCGTATGTCGTCTTTGGAGAAATGTCTATTTAGTTCTTTGGCCCATTTTTTGATTGGGTCATTTATTTTTCTGGAATTGAGCTGCATGAGTTGCTGTATATTTTTGAGATTAGTTGTTTGTCAGTTGCTTCATTTGCTATTATTTATACACACACATATAATTTCTTTTAAGTTGTGAAACAGAACTACTTGGTGCAAGGAAACTGCTTATAGGAAAAGCATGAGAACTGTTCAAATATGGCATATCACATATTTCAACTTTAATAAGTCACTTGCATCTTCGTCTTTGTCTCCCTTTAACAAAAGTCTTTGCCAGCTTCTCCTTTCTTCTTTCAAAACTGCAGGCTTTATTTCTAATACAAGCATATCACAAAATAAACTTAAAGAAATCTGACTGCCTCTTATGTTGCCAAGAACAAACGTACAAGTATCTTATGTTATTTTGTTTAATACACATAATCATTCCATCCTTTCACCACTTAAGAAAGCTGAAGCTCAGAGAAGTTTAGTAATCATCTGAAAGTACCTTTAGCCATAAGAAACAGCCAAGATCTAAATCTGGGTTTGACCTGAAAGCCCATGAATGATATATTTTTTAAGTTTTTATTTTGTATTGGGATATAGCTGATTAACAATGTTGTGATAGTTTGAGGTGAACAGCAAAGGGACTCAGCACACATATACATGTATCCATTCTCCCCCAAACTCCCTTCCCATCCAGGCTGCCACATAACATTGAGGAGAATTCCTTGTGCTCTACAATCGGTCCTTGTTGGTTATCCATTTTAAATAAAGCACTATATACATGTCCATCCCAAACTCCCTATCTCTTTCCTCTATCCTCCCCCTACCCTGCCCTCGGCAATCATAAACTCCATAAGCTCCTTCTCTAAATCTGTGAATCTGTGAGTTTGCTTCTGTTTTGTAAGTAAGCTCATTCGTATCATTTCTTTTCAGACTCTGCGTATAAGGAAAGTCATATGATATTTCCCATTCTCTGACTTACTTCACTCAGTTTAATGCTCTCTAGGTCCATTCATATTGCTGCAAATAGCACTATCTCATTCTTTTCTCATGGCTGAGTAATATTCCACCACATCTGTATGTACCACATTTTCTTTATCTACTCCTCTGTTGATGGACATTTAGGTTGCTTTCATGTCTTGCGTATAGTGCTGCAATGAACACTGTATCCTTTTGGATCATGCTCTTCTCTAGATATATGTCCAGGAGTGGGACTACAGGGTCATATGGCAGCTCTATATTTAGTGTTTAAAGGAACACTCATACTGTTCTCCATAGTGGCTGTACCAACTAACATTCCTACCAAAAGTGTAGGATGGTTCCCTTCTCTCCACTCAGTCTCCAGCATTTATTGTTTGTGAATTTTTTTCTGACTGGTGTGAGGTGATATCTCATTGTAGCTTTGATTTGCATTTCTCTAATAATTAGTTATGTTGAACATCTTTTCATGTGCCTATTGGCTATCTATATGTTTTCTTTGGAGCAATGTCTAATTAGTCTTCTTGAATGTGTTGTTTCTGTTAAGCATCACGAGCTGTTTGTAAATTGTGGAGACTAATCCCTTACCAGTCACATCATTTGCAAATATTTTCTCCCAATCTGTGTGCTGTCCTTTCATTTTGTTTACTGTTTCCTTTGCTGTGCAAAAGCTTTTGAGTTTAAGTAGGTCCCATTTCAGAGAAGGAAATGGCAACCCAGTCTTGCCTGGAAAATTCCATGGACGGAGGAGCCTGGTAGGCTGTGGTCCATGGGGTCACCAAGAGTCGGACATGACTGAGTGACTTCACTTTCACTTTTCACTTTCATGCGTTGGAGAAGGAAATGGCAACCCCCTCCAGTGTTCTTGCCTGGAGAATCCCAGGGACGGGGGAGCCTGGTGGGCTGCTGTCTATGGGGTCGCACAGAGTCGGACACGACTGAAGTGACTTAGCAGCAGCAGCAGGTTTGTTTATTTTTATTTCCATTATTCTGGGAAATGGATGGAAAAATATATTGCTGAGATTTATGTCAGAGTTTTTCCCTCTGTTTTCTTCTAGGAGTTTAGCAGTGTCTGGTCTCACATTCAGGTCTTTAATCCATTTTGAGCTTCAAAAAGAATAAAATACTTGGGAATAAACCTATCTAAAGAGACAAAACACCTGTACCCCAAAAACTGTTAAGATGCTGATGAAAGAAACTGAAGATAACATAAACAGATGGAAAGAGACACCATGTTTGTGGACTGGAAGAATCAATATTGTCAAAATGACTATACTACCCAAGGCAATCAATAGATTCAATGTAATCTCTATCAAATTACAAATAGCATTTTTCACAGAACTAAAACAACAACAACAAAATCTCAAAATCTGTATGGAGACACAAACAATCCCAAATAACCAAAGCAACCTTAAGAAAGAAAAACAGAGCTAAAGGAATCAGGCTCCCTGACTTCAGACTCTACTACAAAGCTACAGCATTAATGATACCTTAAGCATTTCAGAAATGAGGACAAAATGCTAAATAAAAAACACTATATATGTATAGCATTGAGAATTAAAGCCATTATAACTTTTAATGGAGTATAAACTGTAAAACTACAGAATCAATATGCTGTATGCCTGCAAGCAATATATTGTAAATCAACTACACTTTTTAAAAAAGAAAAAATACTAAACAAAAACTTGTATAAGATCTTGAGAGAAGATCTTAAAAGATCTTGAGAGAAACTAAAAAAGAAGCTTGTTGCTAATTATTTCAAGCAGGCAAATCTGGGAAATTTTGTGTATTCCTTGTTTTAAGGAAACCTGAATGCTAAAATACGAACTGTATTTATTAGAGATTTAACAGAAGACAGTAACAGCAAATCACACATTTTTGTCCTTTTCACTTTATTTAGAAAAAAAAATACTAAAATTTACATATAAGAAACGTATATCTCAAACAGACCTTCTTAGGATTAAAACAGAAAAAAAACCCTTTTCATCTTAATAAGATGCTTTAAACAGTTGTTTCATAAACATTTAACAGTCATGTTCCTATAAGTATTCTACAAAATACAGTGCATTGTATATGCATTTTTCCTAAGCTCAGTGATAAAATAACACCAGGTGGGAATGAGGAGACTTGAGTTCTAATTTTAACTCTTGATAGTTTGTGTTATGGGTTACATTGCATACCCCCACATTTAAATGCTAAAGCCTTAGCCTGAAACATGTCAGAAAGTGGATTTATTTGAAAATAGAGTGACTGGAGATGTCATTAGTTAGGATGAGGTCACACTGGAGTAAAATAGGCCTCTAATTTAACTAGCGTCCTCATAAAAGGGGGCAATCTGGACACAGTTACATGCACAGGGAGAATGCCATGTAAACATGAATGCAGAGATGGGGATGATGCATTATCAGCCAAGAAATGCCAAAGACTGTCAGCGTACCATCAAAAGCAACAGAAGGAACCAACCCTGACAACATCTTGGTCTGGACGTCTAGCCTCCAGAACCATGAGACAATAAATGTTATTTAATTCGGTAAAGTTGGAGGATACAAAATTAACATACAGAAATCAGATGCATTTCTACATACAAAATATCAGAAAGAGAAATCAAGGAAATAATCCAATCTACTGTCGTATGAAAAAGAAAAAAGTGCATAGGAATAAACCTACCTAAGGAGGCAATGACTGAGCGACTGAACTGAACTGAAAGGAGGCAAAACACCTGCATTCAGAAAAGTATAAGATACTGATGAAAGAAATCAAAGATGACACAAACTGATGGAAAGATATACCAAGTTCTTGGATCAGAAGAATCAATATTGTTGAAGTGGCCATATTACCCAAGGCAATCTACAGATTCAATTCTTATCATATTATCAATGGCATTTTTCACAGAACTGGAACAAAAAAATTCTTAAAATTTGTATGAAGATAGAAAAGACCCTGAATAGCCAAAACAATTTTGAAAAAGAAGAACAGATGTGGAGGAATGACACTCCCTGACTTTAGATTATACTACAAAGCTACAGTCATAAAAACAGGATGGCACAGACACAAAACCAGACAAATAGATCAATGGAATAGGATAGAGTCCAGAAGCAAACCCAGGCACTTATGGTCAATTAATCTACAACAAAGCAGCCAGGGTTCATACTAGAGTAAAAAAAATTTCTTCAATTAGTGGCTGGGAAAATTGGACAGCTACATATACAACAATGAAATTGGAACATTTTCTACAGCATGTACAAAAATAAACTCAAAATGGATCAAATGCCTAAATGTAAGACAATACTATAAAACTCCTAGAGGAAAACATAGGCAGAACACACTTTGATATAAATGGCAGCAACATCTTCTAGGATCTATCTTCAAGAATAATGAAAACAAAATCAAAAATAAACAAATGGGCCCTAAGTAAATTTAAAAGCTTTTGCTCAGCAAAGCAAATCATAAACAAAACAAAAAGATAATCTATGGAATGAGAGAAAAATGTCTGCAAATGATGTGACCAATAAAGAGTTTAATTTCCAAAATATACAAACAGCTTATACAGGTCAATGTCAAAAAAACAAAAGCCAAAACAATAAAAAAATGGGCAGAAGACCTGAACAGACATTTTTCCAAAGAAGACATACAGGATGGCAAGAGGCATATGAAAAGATGTTCAAACTACACTAAGATATCTCCTCATACCAGTCAGAATGGCCATCATTAAAAAGTCTACAAATAATAAATGGCAGAGATGGTGTGGAAAAAAGGGAAACCTCCTACACTGTTGATGGGAAAATTGGTGCAACCACTATGGAAAACTGCACAGAGGTTCCTTAAAAAATTAAAAATAGAGTTGCGATGTGATCCAACAATTCCATTACTGCATGTATATATATCCAGAGAAAATGATAATTTGAAAACAGATATGCACTCCAATGTTCACAACAATGCTATTTACAACAGCCGAGCCATGGAAGCAACCTAAATATCTGTCAACATGAAATGACGACGAAGATGTGGATGTATACACACACACACACACACACACACACACACACACACACACAAATGGAATATTACTCAGCCATTATAGAGAAGAATGAAATATTGCCATTTACAGCAACATAGATGGAACTAGAGATTATCTATTAACTGAAGTAAATCAGACAGGGAAACACAAATATATATATATCAATCATATCACTTATATATGGAATCTTAAAAAATGATATAAATGAATTTACAAAACAGACATAGACTCACAGCTATAGAAAACAAAACTTATTTACCAAAAGGGAAAGGGCGTGAGGGAGGGATAAATTAGGAGCTGCAAGAGGAAAGAGACATATGTATACCTATGGCTGATTCATGGTGATGTACGGCAGAAACCAGCCCAGTACTGTAAAGCAATTATCCTTCAACTATAAATAAGTACATTTTAAAAAAAAATTAGGAGTTAAGAATAGCAGAGACAAACTACCATATATAAAATAGATAAACAACAGGGACCCAGGGAACTAGATATCTTGTAATAACCTATAATGGAAAAGAATCTAAACATATATATTTAAAATTTTTTTAATTAAAAAAATTTTTTTAAAGATACCCAGTTTGTGGTTCTTTATTAATGCATTTTCTAATTATATAATTTTGGATATGCTATTTCAAAACTCTGGGCTCTACATTTCAAATGGTATCTTTTAAAATATTTGTTTTCTTCTAAAACCTCTCACCAAATATTTTAAATATTTCTCAGTATATCTAAATATTAGAGTTACATTATTTGAGTTATACTCAAATAAAGATGAAGATAATATTTCCAAATGAACAACTGAACAGATACTATTAGAGTCTAAAGACAAAAACCTTAGCAGTATAAGGTTCTAATTTGTTTAGCTATTCACTGACAAATGCTCCTCAAATGAGGAGAATTATCAACTAGTATCTATCTAGTGCTTTTTCTGGTTGATACACCTTCCTCTCCTTCCTTGAGTTCTTAACAACACAGTTTAACAAAGCAAAATTGCACATTTTATAAAAGGCCAACTTCTCGGATTTCTTACTAATATGTAGTTCCTCATATGATGATCAGTTATGGCCCTCTTCATGACTGGTGATATCCAATTTGCTGAATATCAACTTAAATTATTATTGTCTACTTTAAAATCCCACATAAAAATTTTAAAAATTAAGAACAAATTTTTTTTCTTCCAGTTTTACTGAGAGATAGTTAATTCAAAGACTGTTTAGATCCAACTACTCTTTATTTGGCACTTTAAAATTTTTTTGTTTAACGATCATCTTCAATTTTGAATACTTCCTCCCCTTCCTGTTGGCTTCTTTGATTTTGCCAGGATCTTTCATCTCCTCCCTTAAAACCCTTACTTACCTAAGAGCTATTTGGCTTACGTTTTTTTCCCCCAATGTAGCAATAAAGGTTTTCATTACCTTTGTTTTCTGTCCAAAAATATTAGAACACTAAATTGGTGTACAAATTTCACTGTTATGTGTGTGTGTGTGTGTGTGTGTGTGCTCAGTCATGTCTGACTCTTGGTGACCCCATGGACGGACTATAGTCCGTCAAGGTACTCTGTCCATGGGGTTTTCCAGGCAAGAATACTGGAGCAGGTTGCCATTTCCTACTCCAGGGGATCTTCCCAACCCAGGGGTTGAACCTGTGTTTCCTTCATCTCCTACACTGGCAGACGGATCCTTTACTTGGGAAGCCCCGAATTGGACTCTGAAGAAGGCAGAGTGCCGAAGAACTGATGCTTTTGAACTGTGGTGTTGGAGAAGACTCTTGAGAGTCCCTTGGACTGCAAGGAGATCCAACTAGTCCATTCTGAAGGAGATCAGCCCTGGGATTTCTTTGGAAAGAATGATGCTGAAGCTGAAACTCCAGTACTTTGGCCACCTCATGCAAAGAGCTGACTCATTAGAAAACACTCTGATGCTGGAAGGGATTGGGGGCAGGAGGAGAAGGGGACGACAGAGGATGAGATGGCTGGATGGCATCACTGACTTGATGGACGTGAGTCTGAGTGAACTCTGGGAGTTGGTGGACAGGGAGGCCTGGTGTGCTGTGATTCATGGGGTCGCAAAGAGTCTGAGACGACTGAGCAACTGAACTGAACTGAACTGAACCTATAATAATAATAGAAAACCCATTCGCTTAAAGAAGTTTTAGATAATAGGTATACAAAGTCAGATACCTAAGGTAAGACTGGGGCTACAGATAGAGCTTAGACAAACCAATTCTTTTTTTTTTTGACCAGGTCTTCGTTGTGGCCTGCCAGATCTTTAGTTGTGATGTGCAAACTCTTAGTTGTGGCGTGTGGGATCCAGTTACCTGACCAGGGACTGGACCTGAGCCCCTGCATTAGGAGTGCAGAGTCTTAGCGCCTGGACCACCAAGGAAGTCCCCAAACCAACTCTGAAGACATTACTATTTCCATCATCCCAAAAATCTGTGCTCCCTAATTCCTGAAACATTGTCTAATCTCAATAACTGCGAACAAACCACTTCTCTTATTTTCACAAAACAACCATTAGCAGTTTAAAGAACTGATGAAAGAAACGCTAGCAATGTAATTTTTAAATACGATACAAAAAGAAGGAACAGGCAAACCAAGTGAACAAAAAAGAGGCCAGAAACTACCTCAAATACACATGGTAATGTAATATACAATAAAGATGACATTTCAAGTCAGTGGGGAAAAGGTGAATTTTTCAATTAATGGTATTTGACTATATGTTAGCCATTTGAAAAAAACTTAAAAGTCCCCACAGCACTCCTTTTACTAAAGTAACTCCCACAGAAATCAAATTCAAGTATGAAATTGTAGCTGAAAATATTACTATGAGTTATAGTCTTTATGGGCTGCCCCGGTGGCTCAGTGGCAAGGAATCCACCTACCAATGCAGGAGATGCAGGTTCCATCCCTGAGTAGGGAAGATTCCCTCAAGAAGAAAATAGCAACCCACTCCAGTATTCTTGCCTGAGAAATCCCATGGACAGAGGAACCTGGCGGGCTGCAGTCCACAGGTCACAAACAGTCAGACATGACTGACCACTAGCTCAACAATAATAACAACAAATAGTTTTTGAGGGGGAAACACCTATCTAAACACAATACAGTAGCCATAAAGGAAAAAGTAAAAAAAAAAGGACACAAAATGTTTAATTTCTGTTAGGCTTAAAAAAAGACTATAAAACAAGAAGAAAGCAACAAATGACAACCTGAGGGGGAAACATTTACAATAAACACGACAAACTGCCAAATATGATACAAAGAGCTTTCACAAATCAGTAACTGAAAAAGATATGAACAAGCGATGAGAAGAGGAAAAACTAAGAGTTCTAAACATAACTCACCCTCTTGAATAAAGAAGTGCAATCTAATATGAGACACAATTTTTATCGAGCAGTTTGACAAATATTTAACATTTGCCAAAACCTGACTTTCTCAATACTTGAAGGTATGGGGAAATACAGACACTCATACACTATCAGTAGGAATGAAAAGTGGTACTTTTGAAAGGGCATTTGACAGTAAAGTATAAACAAATTTTAAAATATTACATATGTTTGTTTCAAGAGTGCTTACAGTAAAACAAAGTTAAACATGACCTAAATAGTCCAAGAACAGGGAAACGGCAAATAAATATGTTATATCCACATAATTCAACAAAGTGTAGTAAATGTCCAAGACACAGGAAATGAAAACAAGGTATAGAATAATAGGTTTAGTATGATGCTATCTGTGTAAATGAAAAATGAAGGATAGAAACAAATAAATGCTTATACAGACATGATACTATCTGGAAGAACAGACCAAAAATTTAACTTTGGTTATTTCTTGAGTACAGGACTAAGAGTAAAGAGAAGCATTTACTTTGCAAATCTTTTCATGGTATGGTTTATATTTTTTTTCACCATAGGTATTTTATTTAAAAACATAACTTAAAAATTAATAAGTTTAAATACTCCATAAACATTGCTTTTGATTGACGAAATACAACTAATAATACAACTAACATTCACTGAACATCTACTATACGGCAAGTTTTGTAGCAGGGACTGAGTCTTAAGTAAATAACTAGTGAACTACAATAACTGAAAAATTCAACTTACCACACACATTTATTCAAGATACACATACATCATTTCCCACAAAGTGACAGAGCACTGTTTTTCTTATTAACTTACCCCCAATCCCTCACATTAAGAATTATTTCCAGGTAACAAATTCTCCCAAGAAACACACAGTTCCTTGAAAGTATTTCACTCAATTTATTATCACAGAGTTAAAGAACATGAGTCAAATAAAGACTAACTTCATTGTTAAGCTAAAATAAGAAAACAATGAATTAGGTTCTATGGGAAAAGGTGGGCTCCAGTGTTATGTTCACTAACAAATAATAAATACGTTACTGAATTACAGTACAGTCACAACTCTTCAAGTCCAGACTTCCTCATATATGAACACTGCGATTTCCTAAGGATGTCATGTGTGTGAATTCAAACATATTTATTATTTGCCTTCAAAGATGAATTGATGCAGGTGACAGCCCACATTTAAGGAAAGCAAAGATAACTATTTAACAGAAGTTAGTATTGTATTTTAGAAATTTAACTCAAATACATAGTTTATTTGTCAACTTCATTCTGAGAAGCTCACTGAATTCAGTTATATTTTGGAATTTCCTTGAAATATTATGTGACAGTGAACCTGGGAACCCAGAGTAGAACAAAGTTGAAGGAGTTCGGGAATGTAAACACTCCTGTTTCTCCCGCCACCTGTTTAGCTATGCATGGGTGCTCAGGCACTTCAGTCGTGTCCAAGTCTTAGCAACCCCAAAGACTGCAGCCCACCAGGCCCCTCCCTCCATGGGATTCTCCAGGCATGAACACTGGAGTGGGTTGCCGTGCCTCCTCCAGGGGATCTTCCCGACCCACGGATCTAACAGGAGTCTCTTATGTCTCTGCATTGGCAGGAGGGTTCTTTACCACTAGTGCCACCTGGGAAGACCTGCTTAACTACAGTGAAGATTAACTACCACTCAGATTCTGCTGCTTTATTGATTTTTTTTTCTTTTAACCTTCTGTACTATCACCTAGCCCAGTGAATACTTCCACTAGGTTCTTCCAAAGTTTTCAAATCATTTTGGTTTCCTACTCATTTATTTGATTATGAACTGCAATGAAAATTCTGTAAGCAACTACAGATCTAAAAACAATAGAAATCTACAAAGAATTAACACATTGCTTTTTCCTAAGTAGATGTAATGTAAATATTTATTAAAACTTTTTCTTTTTCCCAAATAAGCCAGGCACTATTGCCACAATCCATAATTCAAGACAACATAACTAAATTTAACTCCATAGAAATTAGCATGGTACTCTAGGAATAGTACTTCTTAGGAAAATATAAAACCTCATTTGTCTCTTTCCATCTATCACTGATCAATAAACTGTTTTCAAAGAGTCAAACAAGCACTGTAACTAACAAGCATCTAACAATACGCAAAAGAAGGAAAAAGGGAAGAACCAAAGAAAGACATTTCAAGATTATAAAGTATATTTCTATCCCTGATTCATTCTTTCCTCGAGCATGAGCAGTGATCCATCTCAAAAGAAATAAAACTCTAAAATGCTAAACTAGATACAATTTCAAAAGTTCATTATAATGAACCACATACCAGTCAAACACTGAGTTTTTACGTTCAACCTATTTCTTTAAAATTGTCTTTAAGAATGGAGGGTAGGAAATTCTGAACATTTCCAAATAACTCCTCCATAAATTTTTCCAACTCAATATTCAACTAAGTATTTGTTTTCAAATTGTGAACACTTAAGGGCAGAATGTATGAAAAATGATGGAAAAATATGACATGATTTTCCTTAAATGTGTAACATAAACATATGTTAAGTTATTTAGATATGAACACATATCCAAAGCATACCATTTGCTTTTTATAAACAATATAAATTCTCTCATAAAGTGAATTCTCTTTGGATATATCAGTGAAATCTAACTGTTTTAAGATACTCATTTTTAGATTTTAACTACAACAGCTTCCTTAACTGACTTCCACTTAACTAATCTGCCTTATTGTTTTGGTTAAGTCTGTGTCTGACTCTTTTGTGACCCTGTGGACTGTAGCTCACCAGGCTCCTCTATTCAAGGGATTCTCCAGGCAAAAATACTGAAGTGGGTTGCCTTTTCCTTCTCCAGGGGACCTTCCTGACCCAAGGATCAAATTCACATCTCCAGCACTGCGGGTAGATTCTTTACTCTGAGCTACTAGGGAAACTCTCCCAACCTGCCTCAGATAACACGTTTTTAACCTTTATTAAACATGCCATGAATGGTAACCACTCTCAACTAGTATGCTATTTTTAGTACATTCAGGTACTTCTGATCTACTGGTTGAGTTACATGTTTAACAATTCAGTTGGTTGTTCCTAAACCCGTTTATATCAGTTTACTCGCTGTAGTCCTTACATAACTTAAACATTATGTAAGTCTATGGAACATAAAAGCAAAGAGTTATTTCTATGTAAATGAAGTTGAATGCAAGCTGAGTCCAATGACTCAATAAAGGTGAGTCATTCTTTTAAAAGGTATTAAATTAGATAAAGGTGAGACATCTATAAAATATTAGGGAAAAACATTAAAAGTCAAAAAGAGGAACCTATATTTAGGGTTTTTCAAAAGTATCTTTAAGGCTTTATTCCACTTTAGAGAATTAAAACTAGAAATTGCAAACCATGCATTATGGATGTACTACTTTAAACAAAAACTTCTCTCAACCATGATCTTCAAAGAGATATTGTTAGCTCTACATCAGAAAGTCGATTAAGCGAATTTAGACTTATGGTCTATTACATTTTAAGTCAAAATTTCAAAATGTTACAATACGTATCTTTTTACTTTCCTCCTTTAACTTTTTCAATAACTCACTAAGTTACTGTCCCAACCTATCAGATACAAAGCCATCTAACAAGTTTTTCTGAAGCCCTTGTTTAAGGGCTTGTTGTAACCAACTAGATAAATCCTACATGTCTAAATAAAATAACTGGAGGAGGAAATAGCAACCCACAGAATCCCATGGACAGAGGAAACTGGCAGGATATAGTCCATAGGGTTACAGAGTCAGACACAACTGAGCGTGCACGCACACATATAAAATAATAGTATGTAGTGATATACTCTAAAATAATTCTACAGAAAAAAGTATTAGACTATGCTTCACAAGGGCAAGGATCTTAATCTATTCTTTTCATAGACATAAGCCCCAAGAATAGAGTTCCTAGTGTATAGCTGATGCTCAATCAACATTTGTTGAATGAAGAACAGGAACTCACCGTGATGACAGCCTTGCTAAGACAGATGGATCCTCGGCAGCCATACTCTGTCTCATCTTCAGATTTGTAGTAACTCAGAGTATTATTTTTCAAAACTACCCAGCGATCCTGCCACCCATGAATATAGTTTGTCCACTGGAGGAAAAGAAAACAAAAAATTAAGTCAATATTTTAGAAATCCAAACAATCTTAAACAGCGGTCAATCTAAGTTTAAGACCAAAATGTGAAAAGTTCTAACTATAAACAGTTAAAAAAAAAAAAAAGGCTAAGATTTTCCAGATTATATATGATTTTCCATAATTTCTTCAAAATTATAGATAAAATAGACAATAAATAAAACATAATATTTGAAAAATAAAAACTGAAGCACATTTCAGTTAAAAATTCTGCTTTTTTTTTTGGTGTGCTTTCATCCTCCCCTCCTCACCACCTTCAAGACTTAAATTGTTTCTATCCCTGTCTTACTTGACATATTCAACAGCAAAGTAAGTTTGGCTACACAGTCTCTCACTTCCCTTCTGCATGAAGCATTCTAAAATAGAAGCCAATCATGGTCAAGACTCTATTTTTGTTATTAAGTTATTCCTATATGAAAATTATGATGTTTATGACTACATTAAAGTAAAAATACAGATCATCTCTTTAGTAAACCTGTATCAACTTTACTTTTACCTCCATAGCACTCTTTAAAGATCTATTTTTCAAACTCAAGGGTAAAATACAAACATAAAATTGGTTTCCAAAACATACTTGGATTATCTGTTTCTGGTACCTATAAATGGTTTGTGCTGCTAAAGTTTTGCTGCTGCACAGTGAAGATCAAAATCAACAAACCTGCAAAGGCAGAAATGTAACCTCTATGGGAATTGTTGATATTGTGTATTTTTATGTCCTGGGGTTTTAAGCAGACAATTCAAAATCTGCCAAAAACTAACTCTAAATGGATTGTTAAAATATACTGCATTGGCTCAGAGAAATCTTTTCTTTTCTGTTTCCTAATTCAACAGGTTTGAGATTGTTTGGCTCTTAACATCTTCTAAACGCCACCATTACAAGCCCACCCTGAGAACTTATCCACGCACGAAAAGCGCCCTGAGATTTACCACCACTTAAGACAGCGACTTAAAATAATGACAAATAGACACAAAAATGAATTTACCTCTACCGTAGAGTGCACTACCCCACTACGTTCCTATTTCTTTGGCTACACTGCTACTTCCAGTCATTCAGACTCAAACCCGGCTCAGGATTCCGGTACTGCATGGACAGAGCAGTGGATACAACATCAGAGAGGCTCAAGTACTTTCCTAGCTGTGTGACAAGTTCTGACAAATTATTTAACTTCATCCTATTAAACCCTTAAATCTGACTCTTATCTTTTTTCAAGTAATCCAATCAAATTATCAGGGGCTTCCCTGGTGGCACAGATGGTTAAGAATCAGCCTGCAATGCAGGAGACCTGGGTTCAATCCCTTGGTCAGGAATATCCCCTGGAGAAAGGAATGGCTATCCACTCCAGTATTCTTGCCTGGAGAGTTCCATGGTCAGAGGAGCCTGGCGGGCTACAGGTCATGGGGTTGCAAAGAGTCGGACACGACTGACCAAATAATACTTCTGGGTTCCTGAGAAGGCTTAATAACCTAACCTCTGATATTTTCTGCTTTTAATTTCATAACTTACATAATCTTAATTACTAGGCATATTTTGCTTATTTATCTTACATAGTAATCTCATTTAGTCTCTAGCTACAAAACTTACATGAACTGATTGCCTATAATAGAAATTGTTTAGACTGGTATACCATAATCCTACCTTATATTCAATTACTGCCTCTCAGAAAACTAGTAACTGTGTGACTACGGTCAAGTTATTTATCTTCTGTTTGTCACACTTTACCTCTTAAAGTTTTTTAAGATTAAGCAAGAACAGACTTAGAACATTGCCAAGCACATAGTATTTTCTCAGCTGGAAGCAGAATTATGCACAGCTAATGAAGCTCTCTATACAAGGGATTTCCCAAGCAAGAATACTGAAGTGGGTTGCCATGTCGTTTTCCAGGGGATCCAGGAATTGAACCCAGGTCTCCTGCATTGCAGGCAGATTCTTTACTGGCTGAGCCATCAGGGTTCCCCAACAATGAAGCTTAGAATCCTTCAGAGAACCTCACAAGAACAGATCCCTTTCAAAGGGACAGACAAGACACAATTTTGTGCCCATATTTTTATATTATTTTCTTATAGAAAACCCAATAATTACATAAACTTCAGGCCCTATACCCAGAAAGTGTTAACTTGTATTCACAACCAGAAGGCAGACTTTTGCCTTTTCTCCTACCCTCATAACTTTTCCTCACTCTTCCCCATTCAATAGAGATAAGGCAATATACAGGCATGGTGGCTCAGACGGTAAAGCGTCTGCCCGCAATGCGGGAGACCTGGGTTCGATCCCTAGGTCGGGAAGATCCCCTGGAGAAGGAAATGGCAACCCACTCCGGTACTCTTGCCTGGCAAATTCCATGGACAGAGGAGCCTTGTAAACTACAGTCCACGGGGTCGCAAAGAGTCGGGCACGACTGAGCGATGTCACTTCACTTCACTTCATAACTTTTCCTCACTCTTCCCCATTCAACAGAGACAAGGCAATATACGGGCACTGCAAGAGAATTAAATAATCCTGCTTCCCATAGTCCAGCAAGCATAAATTCAGGAGAAAAAAAAAACACATTTATAATAAGGATCAGAAGCAAGTCACACATAAAATGCTATAGGAATGAATACCCTACTACATTCATAGAAGATAACACCCTTGAGGAAAGGAGTGCTGGGATGGTTGGCAAAATAAAAGTCTTCATAGAAAGAACAGTCAAGATGGACTCCAGAGATGGACAGAATTTCAGCCAATAGTTAGATGTGTGAAGAAAACATTAGGTAAAGATAAGGTAATAATGTCGGAGAGAATTCAGAAGAAATTGGGTGAAATTTATCCAGGCTAAATTGCCCTCAAGTCCATCTAAGGCCTGAATCTTTTCCCATCCATAACCCAACTTGACATTTGTTACAACCACCTAGAATTACTGTCAAGCCAGTATTTTTGGAACTTAACGTGTCTAACAAGCCTCTAGAAAATATGTTCATATTAAAAAACCTCTGGGCTGCTGTATTTCTCATACAAGTTTACTCTACCACCACCATTCCAAATTCACTCCTTTCGTGGAGGAACAAAACAAGTTAGCATTAGGATTTAACTGCATTACTAAACAGATGGAAAAGAACAGACACTTGAGTTCTAACCCGTGTTTAAAATTACCAAGTGAATACAAAGATTCAAAATATATATGTACTTGAAACTTAAAAATATACATTCAATATAAAACATTCTTGATGAAAAAGCTTCCAAGAAAACATAATGTCCATAAATTGCTAAATTTTAGGGAAATTTCCTCTTAGCTGTTAACAAGAATACCAAAACCTACATCCCTATTGATTCCAGGTACACAGCAACTTGGAAGTTATTTGCCTACTAAAGAAGTGGTCAAACACTACATCTCTATACACTTAAATATCACGGAGATAAGTCTTCCTTTTTTTTTTTTGGTCATAAAGTATATACTTACTACACCACTCTGCATAAGTGATTCTCGGATACTCACACACAGCGCACACTCCACACTGGTGACTCCACCCCTCATTACAATCCTCCTACCCCACAAAAAGGGATAATCAATAGTTCAAAAGTACAGCTTGCTTTTGTAAAATACTTAACACACTACAATACTAATTTGATGAAATTATCGGAATCACTGAGAAGCAAAAAAGATTCATAACAGTCCAAAGGAAAATGTACGCCCACCACACATGCTCAATCCAGATTTCTAAATTACAAGAAACATCTAATCCAAAGAGACCCTGGGGAGTTTCACCTTACTGAAAACTTTTCACTGAAATTCCAATAATGATTACAGTATCAACACACACTGTCATTTTTCCATACACAAATGAAAGTTAACACGTGCAAGCCTTAGTTTTGACATACTCATGCCTTTTCTAGGTCCTTTCTCAGCCTTCTAAAGACAATATAAAAGCCTAATATGAAACGATTACACAAACGATGTCCAAAAGCTTAGCCAAAGTCGGTATACTGGAAGCATGGTGATTTCTTAATAGGCAGTGGCCGCACATGATCTGGTATCTTATGACCAGCCTGTTGAAAGACTGGACCCTGCTCCCCTTCTCCAAGTTAACTGCCAGCTCCAGCCATTTCTTAAAGTTTAACAGAAAGAGAAAACGAAGTAAAAAAAGGCAATGTGGATCTTATCACAGCAAACACCTAAAAGAAAAAGAAAGAAAAGAAGGAAAGAAAACAAAACCTTAACAACAAACCCCAAACCACGTACTGCCAACGGAAAAGATTACCTACCTTCCCTCTTAAACCCGGCCTCATCCATTTTCGTTAACTAGCTTTCAAATTCTACAAGTGACTATCTGCTTCGTAAAAATTTTGGAAAAAATGTTTTTAAAAAAAATACAGGAAAAGTAAAATGCCTTTTCCTAATTCTGCCCCCTGTCTGCAAGAATACTTTACTAAATAACACTATAGGACTAAATAAACGTCGGTTTCCATTCTGACATGTTTCAAGTTACTATTATACTTCTTGTACCTACCACCTGCCGATTCAATAGCTCCCTCTGAATTGGGGTAAAGGGTGAAAGGAAAGTACAAAAAGTCCTCATTTAGATCTCTCACTACATCTAGCCTGGCATAGTTTCCCACCTCAGATTTCAGCACCAAGCCGAGTTGCTCCTGCTTCCTTCTCAAAAGCTGCGTCTATAAAAATCCCCCACCCCTGCTCTGCTCGGCATCTCTGGACGAACCTCTTTGGAGAGGTCTGATGTGCAGTTTTACTGTACTCGTTCCTTCGGATACTGCTGTTGCTCATCCCGAATTCCTATACCCAGGGCGGCTGCCGCCCAGGGTCCTGAATCGCGGTGCGCATCCCGTTCCCAAACTGGATGGATCTCCGCGTTGGGACGCGCTTCCGCCGGTCCTAGGCCGCCGAGACCCAGGGTAGGCGAAGAAGACCGTCCCCTTCTGCCCCCACCCCCACCGCGGCCCCGGTCCGGGCACTTCTGCGGCAGGACTCGGCCCCACACCCCGGGCCCATTCCGCAGCCCCCGCCCCGGGACAATCCGTGTTCTGGCTGCCAGCCCCACCCCGTGCCTTCGGCTGCTCGCCTCGCGGCAGGTGAGTCCGGGCAGGGGGCCCCTCAGCCTCGCGGGTTGCTCACCTTGCTGAGGACTCCGCAGCGCTCCACCGGCGGCCCGGACTCCGTCTCCGGATCCTCCTCCGAGCCCGACGAGTTCCAGCTCTGGTTATCCGACATGGAGGCGCGACAGCCGAGCAGGAGACCGGCCCCCGCTCCCTGAGCTGCGCCGGTGGAGGCGCCCAGTCCCCGGGGTGAAGGGTCGGGGGATGGCGAAGGAAGGAGTGCCCGCTCCGGTGCAGGAGGGAGCGGGAGGAGGGACGGAGTCCGCCCGCCGCGCCGCCGCCGCCGCCGCCGCCGCGCCTGACACCGAGCGGACCGGGGAAGGAGGTCGAGGGGCGAAGGAAGCCTGCCCTTCCAGCCGTCAGCCGTCGCCGTCGCCGTGACCCCTGCGCTGCGCCCGGCGCCGCCGCCCAAATTTGGCCCCCTCGATGCCAACCTCGGGGGAGAGGAAAAGAGGAGGAAGACGGGAAGAGGGAAAACCCAGCTGCAGAGACCCAGGTCCACTCACACCTCCGCTAGGCCGCCATCTTCCTGCCTAGCCCACTATTTACCCTCCCCTCCCCTCTTCCCTCCCTTTCGTCCTCCCATTCCCCCCCTGCTCCCCGCCCCGTCCCCCTCCCAACGTCTGACGCGTCACGCCGAGGCTCGGAGTTCCCTCCCGCAACCTACCTCCGGCCCTCCCGGGTGACGCCGGGTAGGAAAGTAGGAGGAGCGGAGACAGGAGAAGGCTGGATGGGGACCCCGCTGTGCTGCATTCTGGGAAGGACGCTGCTCCGTGCGCCGCGCAGCCTCCTGGGAGTTGTAGTCGCGGTCCCGAGGCAACTGGTGAGTGATCCGCGCCGGGAAGGCTGGTCGCCTTGGGGACCGTCAGAGGGAGGGTGGGCTTCGTTTGATAGTTGCGTGACTCGTCCCCTGTGCTACGCTCCTATCTGTGTCTAGCGTGTTTATGACGAACCCGCCGGGCTTGTGGACCGGGACGTGAGACAGCTGCGGGGGATGCCCGGGCCTGCCCTCCGTGGCCGTTTCCCAAAAGCCGGATAGCATCTTGCCGCTTGCCTGGGCAAAAGCATACCGGGCTTTTCTGCCTCAACCACGGGCAGGGGGGTTGCGACCTCTCTAATGACAAGGGCGTTTCTTTCCGTCAAACCACCTCTGCAAATTTCGAAGATCTTCCGTCTCGCTCTTTAGAAGTTAGACTTCACCTGAGGTTTCCCAGTTTAGAAGGGAGAATTTTTAGTCCCTTCTCACCAGAGCAAGACCTTTTCTTTGTTAGATTTACAGAGTTTTTGATGGTGGAAAGTAATTTTGGAGATGTCAGAGAATAAATGACGTTGAAGAGTTTTTAAAGGAAAATAAGAATGCAAGGTGAGAGAGATTAGATGAGACTTCCTTCGTTGTCCAGTGATTGGGACTTCGCCTAACAATGCTGGGGTGCAGTTTCGATCCTTGGTCGGGGAGCTAGGATTCCACATGCTTCGTGGCCACTTCCTTGCATAACAGAGATGAAAGTGCAGTAATCTTATTGAGTAATAACGGGTTAAGCAGGAGGAGGTTGGCTTTGCCTGAAGACTAGAATTGGTGGGAGGACTGAGAGAAGATCTAACAGGTTTCGTTTTGTTTTTTTGCATATATTATTAAGATAATTTTTATGGGGAGATCGTTAACTTTGTAGCATCAATTCTTTCATCTTGTTTGCTACTTTCCCATCTTGTCAACTTCCTAATAATTGCCAACAGTACAATTCCTTATTAAACCTTAGAAAGAATACCTGTTTACTGCAGGTGACAGGGGGATAGAAGTGAAATTTTGAATCTGTGGGAAAAAGTACAGTGGCCAGAAGACTCTAGGCGCCATAGAGGTCAACTTAACTGGAATCTTCAGGAAAAAAAAGGAATGATAGAAAGGGTTTTGTTTTCCTAGATTGACACGAAATGCTGAATCTGTTGTAAATCAGTTAAAAATTATTTTTCTGTTGTGAAATCAAGTGAAAATACATAATTAAAACCATTCAGATGAATAAAACTTTGAGATAAGCTTTTGAAAATACTTTTTCAACAAGTTAATTAGGAGATAATCCCAATTTTGTCTTTCAAAACAGAAAAATAGAAAAAATTCACTTAGCACATTTTCCCTCTTTATTGAATTACTAAATTGTATCCCTGTCTGTGGGGTCGCGAAGAGTCGGACACGACTGAGCAACTTCACTTTCACTTTATGGGGTCGCACAGAGTCCAACACGACTGAAGCGACTTAGCAGCAGCAACAGCAGCAGCTCAGCTGGTTAAGAATCCACCTGCAATGCAGGAGACCCCAGTTCCATTCCTGGGTAGGGAAGATCCCCTGGAGAAAGGATAGGCTACCCACTCCATTATTCTTGGGCTTCCCTGGTGGCTCAGCTGGTGAAGAATTTGCCTACAATGCGGGAGACCTGGCTTCTATCCCTAGGTTGGGAAGATTCCCTGGAGAAGGGAAAGGCTACTCACTCCAGTATTCTGGCCTGGAGAATTCCTGGGTTACAAAGAGTTGCACACCACTGAGCGACTTTCACTTCACCTTTAGAGTGTCAAATGTAGCAAATTTTGCTTTGCCTTTCAATTACCTAATATAGTTGACTTCCTATCTCTGATTCTTTTAACTCTAGGTTTTAAAATGTCATAAGTCTTAAGGAAATGATTATGAAGTGTTGAAAAATCCACTTCATAATGCAATTTATCAACAGAATCATGAGAGCATCATATATATTTATTTTTAAATTGAACTTTCTGTTGTTTTTTATGAATTTCTAAGTTGTGTGGTTATAAGCACCAATGCTTACATCACCAAGTTGCCCACTTAATCAGTAGGGAATTGTTTAATTGCATTTAGAGTTAATGAGAGAAATTGCCTTTTTATAAAAGCTTCTTTGTGTGTGTCTCTGTACTTACACGACTGTTTTTTAAGTGTTTTTAAGTACAGAAGGATTTTTGTACACTGGTTAGAATACCGTTTTAGAAGTTGAGATTCTCTTCTGTTAATGGTAAGAAACTGCAATACAAGAATGAAATATACAAGCTTTCTCTTTATTCTGTTGTGAGAATGATAGCTTCTGAGTTTTCTCTCTTAGAACCGTCCTCAACTTTATCAATATTCTATATTGTCTCTTAGAATAGTTTTTTCTTTTTAACTTTTAAACTTGAATTCACCTGTTTTAAGAACAACCACTTGGTCCACTGTTTTCTTTAATAGTTTTTCTTACCCTTATATTTACGTAATATGCAAAATCTCCATATATTGTATCTAGGTCTGTTTCTGGACTTCCTTCATTTTTGTTGATTTATTTGTCTATAGCTGTGCTGTTACCATACTGTTTTAATTATTTAACTTTATCCTATTTTCATATATATAATAACAAAACTTTCTCATTTGTATATTTTTATATATCTTCTCTTCCAGGTGAATTTTAGAACGTTTTGTCAAATTACATGAAATAGTCTATTGGAATTTGAATTAAGAATGCACTTAATTTGTGAAGCAAATGACATCTTTGCAATATTAGTTCTTAGCCTTGGTCAGATACTTCGTATACCTGATCTAACTTACTCCTTACATACCACATAATGTGAGCATTGGTTGGCTTCATCTTAAGGATAATGAAACTGAAGCTCAGTGCTGCCAAGTAACTTACCCAGTGCCAAATAGCTACTAAGTATTGGAGTTAGGATTTGCAAACAGATCTGATTTTAAAGGTTGTACCATTTTCTTTGATTCAGGAGACCCCTGAAAATGGGAAGAATTGTGTAAATAATATATTCTGTAGATGAGTATATCAGAGCAACTGTGCTCTTAATTCAGTTAATGGTTTTGAATATCTTTTCACTTACCCAGCCCTTACATCTATGCTGTCTTACTTAACCCTAATGTAGAATTTACTATTGCTCTTCTATTTCCATTATTATTTATAATATAGAAATAATATATTACTTTTTTCTAATATATAAACACTATATTATTTCTATTTCTAATATAATTATTTTCTATTTCTAGTATGTCTTCACGTGAAGACACTGAACCCAGAGATTTTAAATAACTTTCCAAAGATCATACAACATCAAAGAGAATAGTTGTTGTTCAAACCAGCATCTCTTACGTCTCCTGCACTGGCAGGTGATTCTTTAGCACTGACCCATCTGGGAAGCCCTGTCATCCCACTAGAATTCTTCTTTCTCCCCATCTTCACCTTGCTTCATTCTCCCACCTTTTTCTGTCTACAAAACTCCAATCCCAAAGCCTTCATCCCTGCCTCCCTCTCCCATTGCAATGACACAGAAACCAAAAACCTAGCGGTTTTACTTATCACAAGGTAGGGGTCTAGAAGTAAATATGTCTTCTTGATGCTGGAATTATAGTAGCAGAGGATGTCGCAAGTTGAAACTGAGGTCATTGTCTAATATTTAAAAATGATGTTATAAAGAGCCTTCATTAGTCCACTTAGCCTGCCATAACAAAACACAACATGCTAGGTGGCTCTGGTCTTGTTCAGTCGCTCAGTCATGTCCGACTCTTTGCGACCCCATGAATCGCAGCACGCCAGGCCTGCCTGTCCATCACCAACTCCCAGAGTTCACTCAGACTCACGCCCATCGAGTCAGTGATGCCATCCAGACATCTCATCCTCGGTCGTCCCCTTCTCCTCCTGCCCCCAATCCCTCCGAGCATCAGAGTCTTTTCCAGTGAGTCAACTCTTCACATGAGGTGGCCAAAGCACTGGAGCTTCAGCTTTAGCATCTTTCCTTCCAAAGAAATCCCAGGGCCTATCTCCTTCAGAATGGACTGGTTGGATCTCCTTGCAGTCCAAGGGACTCTCAAGAGTCTTCTCCAACACCACAGTTCAAAAGCATCAATTCTTCGGTGCTCAGCCTTCTTCACAGTCCAACTCTCACATCCATACATGACCACAGGAAAAACCATAGCCTTGACTAGATGGACCTTAGTCAGCAAAGTAATGTCTCTGCTTTTGAATATGCTATCTAGGTTGGTGATAACTTTCCTTCCAAGGAGTAAGCATCTTTTAATTTCATGGCTGCAGTCACCATCTGCAGTGATTTGGGAGCCCAAAAAGTCTGACACTGTTTCCACTGTTTCCCCATCTATTTCCCATGAAGTGATGGGACCAGATGCCATGATCTTTGTTTTCTGAATCTTGAGCTTTAAGCCAACTTTTTCCCTCTCCTCTTTCACTTTCATCAAGAGGCTTTTTAGCTCCTCTTCACTTTCTGCCATAAGGGTAGTGTCATCTGCATATCTGAGGTTATTGATATTTCTCCCAGCAATCTGGATTCCAGCTTGTGTTTCTTCCAGTCCAGCGTTTCTCATGATGTACTCTGCATAGAAGTTAAATAAGCAGGGTGACAATATATAGCCTTGACGTTCTCCTTTTCCTATTTGGAACCAGTCTATTGTTCCATGTCTGGTTCTAACTGTTGTTTCCTGACCTGCATACACATTGCTCAAGAGGCTGGTCAGGTGGTCTGGTAGGCTTCACTTATCCTTAACTATAGGGCTTCCCTCATGGCTTAGCAGTAAAGAATCTGCCTGCCAATGCAGGAGACTCAGGTTCCTCCCTGATCGAGGAGGATCCCCTGGAGAAGGAAATGGTAACCCACTCCAGTATTCTTGCCTGGAAGAGCCCATGGCCAAGAACCCTGGTGGGCTACAGTCCATGGGATCGCAGAAGAGTCAGGCATGACTTAGTGACTAAACAACAACAAACAAAATTATCTTTTAATAGGCCCTGTCTCCAAATACAATCACATTGAGAGTTAGGTCCTCAAAATATGAATTGAGGGGAACACATTTAGTCTATAACAGTGCTTACAGGTTCTGTATTCCCACAGTGTTTATTATTCAATGCATCAAAAGATACATTTTGAGTTAAATAGTCCTTTTTAGCTAACCTGGGGATTTAACTGTTCCTGGTACTGGTAATCTTTATACTACTGTTCCAAACTGAAACATAATCAGCTAAAAACTGGGGATTTACATACAAGACGTGATTCTTAAAACTTGAGATTTACTAATCCGTGAATTAGAGGAAATGACCTATGAACAGCGACAGTCTAAAAACTAAAGTACAAGGGGACAAGATACAGCATATAAGCAATAATCTGGGTAATGAAATCATGGACCACTTGAATTTCCTCTTTGTACCCTTTAATATGAAAAAAAGTATGTCATGTGAGTATGTGTGTGCCTGTGTGTCACTTTTGTAATAGAAGAAATGGTTTAATTATAAACAATATGAATTAAAGATTAATCTCTACATACAGTGTTCTAAGTTAATTTTCAACTTAGAGTTGTTAATGCCCCTGTTTTTCTATACATTTCCCTCTTTAACATAAAGAGAACTGATGATTACAGCATATCTTAAGAAGGCCCCATCATGTCTTCAGAGTTATTTTCCCCAAGCTGCCGACCCCTATTCACCTTCTGATGCACAGACAATGACAGTTATGTCATAACTGCTGTCTCACTGACAAGGATTGTATGAAACATCCCAAGTTTTGAAGTTAAAATATGAAAAAAAGATGTGCTCTTGAAGCAGTGAGATATGGTGCGATCGGCCTTCCCTGTCTATGGATTCCACATCCTTGGATTCAACCAACCTTAGGTCACAAATATTCAGGAAAAAAAATTCCAGAAAGTTCCAAAAAGCAAAGGTTGAATTTGCTGCCCACCAGCAGGTATTTATATATAATTTACATGATATTTATATGTCATTTACATGAGCTATTTGTATATCATATTAGGTGTTATAAGTAGCCTAGAGATTATTTAAAATATACAGGAGGCTATGCACAGATTATATGCAGATACCACACAATTTGACATAAAGGGCCTCAATATTCATGGATTTTGGTATCCGCAAAGAGCCCTGTAACCAATCCCCTGTGGATACTGAGGGAGGTCTGTACTTGCTTTTTAAAGCATTTCCCCTTCTTTTTTCCTCCCTATGAGCACTATTTGTAATTTTTAAAACTTAAAAACATACATATAGTCCCCTACTTAGAATGATTTAACTTAGGATTTTTCGACTTAATTTTTTATCTTTTCCCAGGCTAGCAGTGTGCAATATGATACTCTCTTGTGCTGTTGAGCAGTGTCAGTGAGTCACAGGTCCTAGTCAGCCATGTGATCATGAGGGTAAACAACACAATTCTGTACCCATAAACCCATTCTGCTTTTCACTTTCAGTACTATGCTGAGTAAATTACATGATTTTATCAAGGCTCTTCGACTGAAGGGATCTGAAATGTATTTTGGGTAGCTCAAATAAGAGATGTTATTTTAGAGATCTCTGAATCCTCAGCTGGGCCTTGTATGCATATTTCAGTCCTTGGAAAATGCGGTCTTGGTGTTTTTCTGTTCATCTGTGGGGCCTCATGGTATCTTTCATCTCTGTGTTCTTGTCTTCTCAATCTCAGTTTACTTGTCTCTTCATATCTCGTCTTGCATGTTGTCCAACTTGTTTTAACTACCTATCAGTTTCCGGGCCCTCTCGATGTCAGTAAAGAATCCACCTGCAATGCGGGAGACCCTGGTTCGTTCCTGGGTCGGGAGGATCCCCTGGAGAAGGGATAGGCTACCCATTCCAGTATTCTTGGGCTTCCCTTATGGTTCAGCTGGTAAGGAATCTGCCTGCAATGTGGGAGACCTGGGTTTGACCCCTAGTTTGGAAAGATTCCCCTGGAGAAGGGAAAGGCTACCCATTCCAGTATTCTGGCCTGGAGAATTCCATGGACTGTATAGTGCATGGGGTCCCAAAGAGTTGGACAAGACTGAGTGACTTTCACTTTCACTCAGTGTCTGTAAGTTTAAATTTTTTAGACAGGTAGTTAGCCAGCCAGCACTGTAATTAGCTCTTCCCAAAAGTATGGAATATGCCTGCCCCTTCTGTGGTATGTTGGGAGTTGGAGCCGACTAGAAACAATAGGCATGTTTAATATATATAATTTGTATTATAATCTGTTTATAACTGTAGGAGTGGGAAAGGGGGCATTCTGAGGGGAAAGAATTATGTGACATATATGAAAATCTAATTGTCAAATCACAAATATTCTTTTAAAAGGAATAATATGATCAATGGTTAAATGACTGTATTAGACTGTATATATTATTTTTTCTTTTACTAAAAATATGAGTGTAAAATTTTTTATCCACTTTTTTCAAATATTAGTCCCCAAAATAGTGCTTAGAAGGCAGTCAATATAATTAATTAATGTATTTTACCTTATCTTTTCAGTTAATAGTTTAATTTAGCAAGTATCCGATATGTAAGCTATTATGCTGACTACTATGAGTAATTTTAAAATAGTTATAGATTTAAAAAAAAAGGAAGGGGATTGTGTAGGTCTGCATTCAAGGAGTTTATAACAGAAAACAAGGTAAGAAAGATATATATATGAGTAGAGTTAGTATTTTGTAAGTAAAAAGAAGGTACCTTTTACTCCTAGGATTTGACAGTGATAAATCCTATTCTCTAATGTATTTTCTAATCCTTAGGCCACTTGCCCCAGGTCTTTAGTTAAAACAATGGTTGTTTGGAATTTTAAAGAAAAAAGGATTGTCTTTGTTTGCTGATCTCTTTCCATCAAGTTATCACATTAATTGTTTTATGAGTCTTGTCACAGTAGCAATATTATAAACTGGTAGATCTCCTTTTCTTTTAACTTATAACCTGTGACATTCAGCATGTGCCCTAAATGAAGTTCAGAAATTTAAAAGATTTAACAGCTCTTCTGCAAACCTTTTCCAGTTTAACCCGTACTACTTGCCCTTTGAATGCTTTTGTTTCCCACTTTTCCTGTTTTGACTACTAATAAACTATATTAGCCTGTTAGGCTTAGTGTTCCTGTCAGGCCTGTTAAAGAATCATATAGTTTCTGCCACTATGGTGGTTCTCCCTGAGTTCAGAGTGAACAAGCAGACAGTCCCTGAGTGTGTGTCCTAGGCCTTCATCCTTAATAAGCAATTTGACTTTGGTGTGTATTAAATAAATGCTGACTTAATAAATGGCATCAGTATAACCAGTCTCTTTTTATGGCTATGTATATCCCAGTTGTTGTGGTGTTATATGCATTTGTAAAATGTTATTTTCATAAGTATATCGAAGGAGATATTCATTTATGTGAAATGTGGTGAATGCATCTATATCCACTCCTGACAGTGTAAACACTAGTTTCAGAAATATTAGGGGCCGCAAGGAACTTGCATGTGTTCATCTTTTGTGACCTTGTGCAGAATTCTTTTGTAATATCTTTGTGACTGTATTCAAAAAAGGGAGTAGCACACAAACGTGTGTGAAGTGAATGTAAAACCGTTCATGGCATCGCCTCCCTGTGTATCTTTTTTTTTTTTCCTCAAGAGGTTTACTTTTATTTTTTTGTTTTTTACTTTACAATATTGTATTGGTTTTGCCATATATCAGCATGAATCCGCCACAGGTGTACACATGTTCCCAATCCTGAACCCCTCTCCCTCCTCCCCACCCATCCCATCCCTCCGGGTCATCCCTGTGCACCAGCCCCAAGCATCCTGTATCCTGCATCGAACCTAGACTGGTGATTCGTTTCCTATATGATATTATACATGTTTCAGTGCCATTCTCCCAAATCATCCCACCCTCTCCCTCTCCCACAGAGTCCAAAAGACTGTTCTATACATCTGTGTCTCTTTTGCTGTCTCGCATACAGGGTTATTGTTACCATCTTTCTAAATTCCATATATATGTGTTAGTATACTGTATTGGTGTTTTTCTTCCTGGCTTACTTCACTCTGTATAATAGGCTCCAGTTTCATCCACCTCATTAGAACTGATTCAAATATATTCTTTTTAAAGGCTGAGTAATACTCCGTTGTGTGTATGTACCACAGCTTTCTTATCCATTCATCTGCTGATGGACATCTAGGTTGTTTCCATGTCCTGGCTATTATAAACAGTGCTGCAATGAACACTGGAGTACATGTGTCTTTTTAAATTCTGGTTTCCTCGGTGTGTATGCCCAGCAGTGGGATTGCTGGGTCATAAGGCAGTTCTATTTCCAGTTTTTTAAGGAATCTCCACACTGTTCTCCATAGTGGCTGTACTAGTTTCCATTCCCACCAACAGTGTAAGAGGGTTCCCTTATCTCCACACCCTCTCCAGCATTTCTTGCTTGTAGACTTATGGATCGCAGCCATTCTAACTGGTGTGAAATGGTACTTCATTGTGGTTTTGATTTACATTTCTGATAATGAGTGATGTTGAGCATCTTTTCATGTGTTTGTTAGCCATCTGGATGTCTTCTTTGGAGAAATGTCTATTTAGTTCTTTGGCCCATTTTTTTGATTGGGTCGTTTATTTTTCTGGAACTGAGCTGCAGGAGTTGCTTGTATATTTTTGAGATTAGCTGTTTGTCAGTTGCTTCATTTGCTATTATTTTCTCCCATTCCGAACACTGTCTTTTCACCTTGCTTATAGTTTCCTTTGTTGTGCAGAGCTTTTAATTTTAATTAGATCCCATTTGTTTATTTTTGCTTTTATTTCTAGTATTCTGGGAGGTGGGTCATAGAGGATCCTGCTGTGATTTATGTCGGAGTGTTTTGCCTATGTTCTCCTCTAGGAGTTTTATAGTTTCTGGTCTTACATTTAGATCTTTAATCCATTTTGAGTTTATTTTTGTGTGTGGTGTTAGAAAGTGTTCTAGTTTCATTCTCTCCCTGTGTATCCTAAGCTTTTGAGTTGGTACCAAAAAATGGTTGTATTTTACCTGTCTGTAGTCAGCATCTGGCATACATATCTCCCACATTAGTAATTTTCTATTAGACTTAGATCTTTACAGATATAGTCATATCCAGTGTAAGTAACCCAAGTGTACTAGTCTATGAATTTAGCATAAATAGTAAAACAAATTTTCCAGTTACTGAGAAAAATACCAAAAGCTGATCATAAAATCTAGTTGAACAAAAGGAACCTTGTAGAGGGGTCGGAGCAACTGGGAGATTGGGATTGACGCATATACAGTGCTGATACTATGTATAAAATAGGTAATTAATGAGAACCTACTGTGTAGCCCAGGGAACTCTACTTAATGCACTGTGGTGACCTGAATGGGAGGGAAGTCCAAACGGAAGGGGCTATATGGGTAAGTATGACTGATTTATTTTGCTATACAGTAGAAACTAACATAACACTGTAAAGCAACTATACTCCAATAGAAATTAATTTAAAAATAGTAAGTTGAAAACAACCTCAAAGGAAAAAGGAGCCTTGTAATTAATCTGATGAATGTATGTGCGTTCTTTATATGTGAATGGTCCTCACAGCCAGACAGCTGCAGAATTTCTCTCCTTCCTGGTTATGCTGGTACTATTTTCTTCCTCTTCATTCGTCCCTTTCCTTTGTATTACTGTCGCTTGTATGTGTTGTGCGTTGCTATTGTCTGCTATTATTTTTCCTCTTCTGTCCCTCCTCTACCGTAACAGTCATTGGCAGAAGTTATGGGAAAAGCAAAAGAGGGAGTAAGTGAGAAATAATGAGAAGCTAGGAGGAAAATGAACTATAATAGAACCTTCATAACATGTCTTCCATCCTATTTTAATTGATTCATGGGGATAGGGATTATGCTCTACCTATTCTTAATTACTTACTTGGATTCTTTTTCCCACTTACTTTGATTCTTTTTCTCAAGAGTCCCTAATAGTCACCATTTTCCAGGCCCTGCAACTGCTCTTCATTTCTTGGTTTCAAATATAGGCTTGATGTCCTTTTACTATATCCCAGTCTCATATTTTTTTTTTCCTCAATTATGATTCTAAACGATTAGGAGCACTTACTTGGGTTTTCCCTGTTATGATGATATTATGGATATCTAACTAGGCATTGTCAGTATTTACCTTACTTACTTCCTTTTTCTTTGTTCTCTTTCTAACTACTCACACTCCATTTGGATTGAAAGACTTGTTTTATTGACATCAGTTATTATTATTATGCTCATGCTGCTACGACTCACCTGTTACTCTGATTCTTAAGGTGACTTGCATCTATATCTTAGACTCACTTATGTGCTGATAGTTTACCATGTAACTCTCCAAGGACAACTTTATTTGAGTAAGGGAAAGGTACCTCTTGGTAATACATTGCATACAGCTGCTTAAAAATATGTCATATCCCATGGAAAGTTCTAACATTCATCAATAAGACTGATTTCAGAAACAGAATTTCAAAGAACATGTAGGCCACCCTTTTATCCTGTTTCCTATTGTATAGAGGAGAGCCAAGCCAGGCATGTTCCAAGCAGAAATATTCTTTCTTACTGATGAATAAAATTAAAATTGTATTTCATTATCTTTTGTTTATATGTTTGGTTTTGTAGGGTTAAAAATGTATCAGAGGTAGTTGGTATTTAATAGGTCTCACTATAACAGTAAAACATCCTTTAGTCTCAAAAGTAGTGTTTGTAGCATATGCCCTGAGAAAACCACAATTCTAAAATACACATATACTCCAGTGTTCACTCCAGCTCTATTTATACTAGCCAGGAGATGGAAGCAACCTAAATGCCCATCGACAGATAAATGGATAAAGAAGGTGTGTTACATGTATACAGTGAAAATTACTTAGCCATAAAAAGGAATGGGAGAATGAATTTGAGTCAGTTCTAGTGAAGCAGATTATCCTAGAGCCTCTTATACAGAGTGAATAAGTCAGAAAGAGAAAAACAAATATCATATATTAAGACATATGTATGGAATTTAGAAAAATGGTAGCAGTGAACCTGCTTGCAGGGCAGCAGTGAGAGACGCAGACATCAAGAACAGACTTCTGGACACGGCGGGGAAGGAGTGGCTGGCCTGAACTGAGAGAGTAGCATGAAGCATAGATATGACCTTATGTAAAAGAGAGAGCCAGTTGGAATTTGCCCTGTAGCGCAGGGAGCTCAACCTGGTGCTCTGTGATGACCTAGAGGAGCGGGGTGGGGTTGGAGGTTTAATAGCAGGGGGACATATGTATACCTATGGCTGATTCATATTGATGTATGGTAGAAACCAGCATAACATTGTAAAGCAATTATCCTTCAATTAAAAAAAAAATTTAGAAAGTGAAAAAAAAAATATGTAGTATACATCTATAATAGATAAACAGGAATATTACTGTCTAGTCCCTACATATATGCATTTTCCTTCTTTTTTTCTCCCCAAGCTTTTGAGTCTTTAACTTTTAGCCTCTTTTCCTTACATCGAGAAATTCTTTTGGTAATGTATTAAAGCCGTACTACATAAAGCGTCATGATATTCTTAAGTATTGGTGGAATCCACATGATAATTATTTTGTCAGTGTGCTTGCTTTCTGTTTCTCTTCCCAGCCCTTTCATTGTTTCACTTTTACTGTAATTTCAGATCCTCTTTTCCTTAGTCACATAAACTGAAAATTATCATTATGAAATACACATGTTGTTACGATGATACAGTTTACCTTCATCTTCATTTAAAGTGTTTATTAAGAACTTGCTATATGATGACCCTAATTAGGGTGCTGTAAAAATGAGGTACATACCGCTTCTTTCATAGACCCATTATTCTAGCATACAGAAATGTGTGTCTAAGAATACAGAGTTAATACCAAGACTGTTTAGAAATATAGACAAAAATAAGTAATGAAATGGTTGTTATGGTTTTAACAGTTACATTATTATTAAAAAGCAAGGAGAGCTTTAAAATTGCCTGTCACATAGTAAGTGATCAGTGTATATGGATGAATGGAATAAGTTTAGTTGGTTAATGATTGAAGGGAAATTGTAGGGATTGCAATTAACAAAGACCAGGAGAAAAATCACTAAGCACAGTTAAAATTAATAAGGGACTAAAGAACCAAATTCCATCATAGTTTTTTGTAAGGAAGAAGTATCCTTTGTTAAGGACCTACTCAGTATAGAGATTGTTTAGGTTTATCACATTTAGTATTCATTTTTCACAAAAACTCTGCAACATGTACATTATTCTTATTTTACATATAAAGAAATTAAAGTTCAAATAAATAAATTGCCCAAGGTCCTAGCTAGTGAATAGTCTAGCCCAGATTTTTGAACCTCATAGGCTTATACTATGTACTTTTTATACATATACAGTTGTCTCTATATCCTTTGGGTTTGGATTTGTTTCCAGGATCCCAAAGATACCTAAATCTATGGATGCTAAAATCCCTCATATAATAATGGCACGGTATAGTTGGCAGAGTACATCATGCGAAATGCCAGGCTGGATGAAACACAAGCTGGAATTAAGATTGTCAGGAGAAATATCAATAATCTGAGATATGCAGATGATACCACTCTTATGGCAGAAAGCAAAGAGGAACTAAAGAGCCTCTTGATGAAAGTGAAAGAGGAGAGTGAAAAAGCTGGCTTGAAACAACATTCAAAAAATGAAGTTCATGGCCTCCAGCCCCATCACTTCATGGCAAGTAGATGGGGAAACAGCGACAGACATTATTTCTTGGGCTCCAAAATCACTGCAGGTGGTGACTGCACCCATGAAATTAAAAGACACCTGTTCCTTGGAAGAAAAGCTATGACCAACCCAGACAACATACCAAAAAGCAGAGACATTACTCTGCCAACAAAGGTCCATCTAGTCAAAGCTATGGTTTCTCCAGTAGTCATGTATGGATGTGAGAGTTGGACCATAAGGAAGGCTAAGTACTGAAGAATTGATGCTTTTGAACTATCGTGTTGGGGAAGACTCTTGAGAGTCCCTTGTACTGCAAGGAGATCAAACCACTCAGTCCTAAAGAAAAGTGGTCCTGAATATTCATTGGAAGGACTCCTGTTGAAGCTGAAGCTCCAATACTTTGGCCACCTGATGTGAAGAGCTGACTCATTGGAAAAGACCCTGATGCTGGGAAAGATTGAAGGCGGGAGGAGAAGGGAACGACAGAGGATGAGATGGTTGGATGGCATCACCAACTTTGTGGACATGAGTTTAAGCAAACTCCAGGAGATGGTGAAGGACAGGGAAGCCTGGCGTGCTGCAGTCCATGGGCTTGCGAAGAGTCAAACATGACTGAGCAGCTGAACAAGAACAGAGTTGGCCTGCCCTGTCTGCATCCACGTCTGCGTAGTCAGCCAACCTGGGTCCGTCGGTTGGTTGAATCCCCAGATGTGGAAACTTAAAATACAGAGGGCCAACTTTATTTCGACAAACAACAGCTGTGATCAATAAGCATTTAAGCATCTGTTAGAGCCAGATTACTTTCTAGGTATGTTGCATGGTTTTCCTTTAGTTCGACAATTTTCTTAAAAGAAAATTCATCCACAGATGTGTTTAGGGTGCAACAACATATAATAAAGCCAGTTTACAGTTTTTTTCTGACTGATAACTAAAGGCGTGTATTTGCTAGCAAGGCTGTGTTCTAATTACCCATAAATAATTTAAGTGATCTCTAGAGCCTGTTGCAATCATCCTTTTGTCTAATGTTGATAAAGGAGTTATATATTGATCTAACTGTTATGTCATGAAAAGTAGTCATTGGCGTTTATCATCATGTTATATATATATATAGGATTAATTTAGGAGTAATCTTGAGAAGTAACAATAAAGGGATAGAGAACCACATTACTAGAAATTATAATAACACATAGTAAACTCAAGTTTTTATTTCATATTTTCCTGAAATAGGTCATGTCCTTTGAAAGTAACTAGTTGCTCATTGACTTTTATGTGTGGTCCTGGAACTAACCATTTTTAAAATGAAGATCCCAGATTTCATATGCATCTTTAATAGTAGCTTCTAGCATAACATTACTTGTGGCTTTAATCTTGCACTTGTATCATCCAAATGCAATGACATTACAAACATTGACATTCATAATCTAGTTTTAAAAAAAGCAACCATTCTCTTTCCTTCATAACTGTCAAACATTTTCAATTTTATGTTTATAAACACCAATTAGAATGAAGGCCAATAAAATTTTAATTTCTTCATCATCACTTCCTGTTTCCTTTGTGTATATATCTGCATTAAGCATTTGTACACTTACAAATTATATTAAGTAACTTTTAGTGCACAAACATCATAAAGAATGAAAGAATACTGTCATACATCCTGTTAGCCAAATGGGATGGTCCAAATTATTCTTGCAAAATACCCTGTGATGAAGTCCTCCATGTTGAATGACAGACTGGGTGGGAATGCCACATTTGCTTTTTATTCTTAAAAGTGCATTGTTCACTCATTGATTTTTCAGTTTGATAAAATATATCTATGTGAATCATCTGAAATTTCATAGCCTGAGATTTTGCTTATAAAATGAATTTCACCATCACTATGGTCTATAATACTATTAGTCTCTTTACGTTTGTTTTTTGAGTTGTCTGATAATTGTGAAACTCTTCTGTCAAATTTCCTCTTTTTGCCTGTATGGGTAGAAAATGAAAAATTTAGAACTCTCAACTATGTATAATGAAAACCACCAAAAACAACAAACCCTGAAAAATAATGTCTCTATGCTTCTTGTATATTTACTTTTAAAGACATAATACTATGGGCAACACAGTAAGAAAACTGAAAAATGATGTAATAGTGATAATTTATTTCACTACTAGATCATCTTTTTAGATGATTCCATTCCATTTCCATATAATTTTAAAAATAATTGATTAGTAATGATTAAATAATTCACAGGATGATAAAATAACAAAATAGGAAAAATAAGATCCCTAAGATATCATAAAATATCTTCAATTTATAGAAATCACCATAACGTATCTTCAATTTATGAAAGACTAAAATAGATCCATAGAGAAATTTCAAAATAGGGTGAATTTTATTCTGATTAAAAAAAAGTAAGTTTGAGACTGCCCTGGCTGTCCAGTGGCTAAGACTCTGTGCTCCCAATGCAGGGGGCCTGGGTTTGATCCCCAGTCAGGGAACTAGAGCCTGCATGCTGCTACTAAGACCCTGTGCAGACAAATAAATTATTTTTTTAAATGTGAATCTGTTTTTGTTCCTTGGAAGATTCCTAAGAATGAATAAGATTTGAAATGTCAATTCCTATAATAAAGTTGCTCGAAGAAAAACACTCAAAAACTAAAATGAGTCTAATAGTCTTTGTGGTATACCAAGGGTTAATATAACCACATTCCTTAATTTTATTTCATAACCAAACCTGAACTAGTTTGCTTCCTTTCCTGTCTCAGGTGAAAAAGTTAAAACTTGTTTGTATTTCCTTCTCCAATTTCAGGTAGAAGGTTAGCCGTTGTAATTCATTCCAAGATAACGTCTTGGCCGAATGACAGACACACCTTAACTATCAAAGCATATCTTAATATATAACAGGTTCATTTCTCTTTGCCCAATTCAGTGGAATTTTTGCACTTTTAAAAACTAGATGGGGAAAGTGTAAGAATAGATGTATTAAAAAAAAAATCGTGTAGGGGTTTCCCTAGCAGTCTGATAGTGAAGACTCTGCAGTTTCACTGCAAGGGGTGTGGGTTTGATCCGGGGTGGGTGAACTAAGATTCTATGAGCCACACAGCACGAACTAAAGAAATTTTAAAAAAAGTTACAGTAATTTTTAGGAATCAAGTATAAAGTATATGATAAAAATTTGACCTTAGGGACATCACAATAGTTCATTTTGTTAGAAATAACTAAAATACTAAAAGTGTTTCCGTTTTTCCCATAAGAAAAGCATGGCTGTCGTGTATACACCATTGTAGCAAGCATTTCACAGTGGAGCCATACTGTATGTATCATGATCTGAGAAAATTATCAAAAACCAACAAGAACTCAAGGGAATCAATAAACGACATGGGATAATGCCTACTTTTGCCTCAGTCAGACATGTTAAAAGATGTATGAAGTAAATACTGGTGAATTTTAGAGGCAAAGCCCTTCTCTTTGCTTCTTTCTAGGGATTATTGGTAGTTTGGTTTGTTTGTGTTTTTTTTTTCTGTTGGTACCTTTTTATGGAATAAGAACCCAGACTCTTTTATGAGTAAGATGAGAATAATACTTGCTATTTCAGATAGTAAACATCTTAGATGTGTCTGTGTGTGCTCAGTCATCCAGTCATATCCAACTCTGTGACCCCATGGACTGTGGCCCGCCAGACTCCACTGTCCATGAAATTTTCCAGGCGAGAATACTGGGGTGGGTTGCCATTTTCTTCTCCAGGGGATCTTCCTGACCTAGGGATCGAACCTGCATCTCATGTCTCCCGCATTGACAGGCAGATTCTTCACCACTGCACCACCTGGGAAACCCAGTTAAGCAGGTACATAATTCAAATCTATTTGTAAGTCATATTCTTGGGGGGGAAAGTTGGGAATTTTTGAAGCATTGGAAGCATTTTTTCTCTTTCTCATATTTTGGAAAAAAAGAAAAAAGTAAATGCAGTGGAAGGGTGGGAGGGGATAAGGAAGACAGCTGTGCTGCATATCAGAAACAGAGGACAACTTCAGTCAGTTCTTTAAAAGAGCAGATGAAGAGCAAGCAGGAGTAGAGAGGGAAGTGTTCACGGAGAATGTAGGAACCTGGTCTGGATCTGTCCTTTAAAGGAAGGTATGTGTCTAGGCACATCATGACCAAACTGTTGAAACCAAGATTAGGAGGAAAAACTTGAAAGTCCGAAAGAAATAACATATATATAAGGAACAACAACTTGAATGATTATGGTCTTAACAGATGTAATGGAAACGAGAAAGCAGTGAAGCAGCATCTGAAATTCACTGAAAGAAAATGAACTCAGTTCTATAATGAAAATATCTTTCAAGAAGAGAGGTAAAATAAATCTACTGGCATCTTAGGCAGTATTTATATATTTGGCATACAGATTTAAAATGTGGGCTCTGGAGACAGAATCTGGAATTGAGTTCAGGCTTGGACACCTTCTTCTTATATATCTTACTGTCATATACTGTGTTAGGATAATATAAATTAGTGAATAAACATGAATAAATTAGAGAATGCTTCTTAAGCAGGTGCCTAGCATATGGTAAATTGTTAGAACACACTAGCTATCATATATTCGTATGTGTTTTTAGAAAATGTAGCTAACCTTATGGAATTTCATATTTTCTATTTTCATCTGTTCTATTTTTTCCCTTAACTGAATTTGGCTATCCTTGAAAATGGAAGAAACCACTGACAGGGTTGTGAAAGAGAAGTCATTTTTGCTGCTACTTTGACCTGTACAAAGACCATACTTAGGAAACTCTCATTTTCATTTTAAAAAAAAACTTTTTATGAATAATGCTTTCCCTTTATTTTCTGCATTGCTTTTGGGAGAAATATAGGGCTTATTATTTTGATAATTGATTTTACTATGATTATTGAAGAAATTGCCCTTCAGATTACTAGGAAGATCTGCAGTTGATCCCCAAATGTATTTTTATTTGTATAGTGTTTATAACGTTTCAGGATACTCTTTAAAATTTCCTAGTTTTTAGAAAAGTCTGAATGAACATCATATTTTCATAGTTTTATTTTAGTTTCTTTGTCATTATTTCGTATTCTTCATTTGAAGATTTCCTAGGCTTTTAGAGAGTTTTCAAGACTGCAATATCATTTAAAATACTACAGCAAATATATGATATTTTATGTATTATAACTATTGTCATCAATCATAACACTTTGATGTTACTTCCATATTAGTCTGCAAAAAAACTACTCTTCCTTTTTTAAAATTTCACCAACTTTCTGTTTCACCTTTTTTGTGTTTATAGTGTTAAGTGTGACACCTTTGAAGCCAAATCTGAAATAGTATCAAATCTCTATAACTTTAAGGTACTTACTAAATCTGCGCCTTGGTTTCCTCATCTCTTATGTAATGCATGTTAAACACTGTAAGATCAAAACACTTTTACAGTTACTGCATTTAAAAAGATTTAACAAGCTGTTACCATTAATTTTATTCCTTTCTGTTTATTAATCTGCCCATCATTCACTCATTCAACATGCATTTATTAAATAACAGGCTCAATGACCTATCACTATACCCGGATTTTGCCCTCTTGAATTTTATTTTGGTTATTTTGTTGATCAGGTTATTAGTATCGGTACAATTTTCACCTTAATTCCGATGAAAACAACTGGGGAATTCCCAGGCTGTTAGGACTTGGAGACCTAATATCCCACAAGCTGCATCAGTTCAGTTCAGTTGCTCAGTTGTGTCCAGCTATTTGCAACCCCATGGACTGCAGCATGCCAGGTTTTCCTGTCCATCACCAATTCCCTGAGCTTGCTCAAACTCATGTCCATCAAATCAGTGATGCCATGCAGCCATCTCATCCTCTGTCGTCCCCTTCTCCTCCACCTTCAATCTTTCCCAGCATTAGGGTCTTCTCCAATGAGTCAGTTCTTCCCATCAGGTGGCCAGAGTATTGGAGTTTCAGCTTCAGCATCAGTCCTTCCAATGAATATTCAGGACCAATTTCCTTTAGGATGGACTGGTTGGATTTCCTTGCAGTCCAACGGACTCTCAAGAGTCTTCCCCAGCACCACATTTCAAAAGCATCAGTTCTTCGGCGCTCGGCTTTCTTTATAGTCCAACTCTCACATCCATGGCTACTGGAAAAACCATAGCTTTGATAAGATGGACATTTGTTGGCAAAGTAATGTCTCTGCTTTTTAATATACTGTCTAGGACGGAGGAGCCTGGTAGGCTGCTATCCATGGGGTCGCTAGGAGTCGGACACAACTGAGTGACTTCCCTTTCACTTTTCACTTTCATGCATTGGAGAAGGAAATGGCAACCCACTCCAGTGTTCTTGCCTGGAGAATCCCAGGGACGGGGGAACCTGGTGGGCTGCCATCTCTGGGGTCACACAGAGTCGGACATGACTGAGGCAACTTAGCGGCAGCAGCAGCAGCAGCAGGTTGGTCATAGCTTTTCTTCAAAGGAGCAAGCATCTTTTAATTTTATGGCTACAGTCAACATCTGCAGTGATTTTGGAGACCAGGATATAAAGTTTGTCACTTTTTCCATTGTTTCCCCATCTATTTGCCATGAAGTGATGGGGCTGGAGGCCATGAACTTCGTTTTTTGAGTGTTGTTTTCAACCAGCTTTTTGACTCTCCTCTTTCATTTTCATCAAGAGGCTTTTTAGTTCTTCACTTTCTGCTATAAGGATGGTGTCATCTGCATATCTGAGGTTATTGATATTTCTCCTGGCAATCATGATTCCAGTTTGTGCTTCATCCATGCCCGCATTTCACATGATGTACTCTGCATATTAAGTTAAATGAACAGGGTGATAATATATGATCTTGATGTACTCTTTTCCTGATTTGGAACCAGTCTGTTGTTCCATATCCAGTTCTAACTGTTGCTTCCTGACCTGCACAGACTTCTCAGGTGGCAGCTCAGGTGGTCTGGTATTCCCATCTTGTAAGAATTTTCCAGTTTGTTGTTGTCCATACAATCAGAGGCATTGGCATAGTCAGTAAAGCAGAAATAGGTGTTTTTCTGGAACTCTCTTGCTTTTTTGATGATGCAGCAGATGTTGGCAATTTGATCTCTGGTTCTTCTGCCTTTTCTAAATCAGCCTGAACATCTGTAAGTTCACGGTTAACATACTGTTAAAGCCTAACTTGCAGAATTTTGACCATTACTTTGCTAGCGTGTGAGATGAGTGCAATTGGGTGGTAGTTTCAGCATTCTTTGGCATTACCTTTCTTTGGGACTGGAATGAAAACTGACATTTTCCTGTGGCCACTGCTGAGTTTTCCAAATTTGCTGGCATATTTGGTGCAGCACTTTCATAGCATCATCTTTTAGCATTTGAAATAGCTCAACTGGAATTCCATCACCTCTACTAGCTTTGTTCGCAGTGATGCTTCCTAAGGCCCACTTGACTTCACATTCCAGGTTGTCTGGTTCTAGGTGAGTGATCACACCATCATGGTTATCTAGGGGGTCATGAAGATCTTTTTTGTATAGTCCTTCTGTATTCTTGCAACATTTTCTTAATATCTTTTGCTCTGTTAAGTCCATACCATTTCTGTCCTTTTTTGTGCCCATCTTTGCATGAAATCTTCCCTTGGTATCTCTAATTTTCTTGAAGAGATCTCTAGTCTTTCCCATTCTATTGTTTTCCTCTATTTCTTTGCATTAGTCACTGATGAAAGCTCTCCCTGCTACCCTTTCAGTTCAGTTCAGTTCAGTTCAGTTCCCTCACTGAGTCCTGTCTGACTCTTTCTGACGCCATGGATTGCACCACTCCAGGCCTCCCTGTCCATCACCAATTCGTGGAGTTTACCCAAACTCACGTCCATTGAGTCAGTGAGGCCATCCAACCATCTCATCTTCTGTCGTCCCCTTCTCCTCCTGCCTTCAATCTTTCCCACCATCAGCATCTTTTCAAATGACTCAGCACTTCGCATCAGGTGACCAAAGTATTGGAGTTTCAGCTTCAACATCAGTCCTTCCAATGAACACTCAGTACTGATCACCTTTAGGATGGACTTGTTGGATCTCCTTGCAGTCCAATGGATTCTCAAGAGTCTTCTCCAATACCACAGTTCAAAAGCATCAAGTCTTCAGCACTCAGCTTTCTTTATAGTCCAACTCTCACATCCGTATGTGACTACTGGAAAAACCATAGCCTTGACTAGACAGATCTTTGTTGGTGAAGTAACGTCTCTGCTTTTTAATATGCTGTCTGGGTTGGTCATAACTTTCCTGCCAAGGAGTAAGCGTCTTTTAATTTCATGGCTGCATTCACCATCTGCAGTGATTTTGGAGTGCTCAAAAATAAAGTCTGCCACTGTTTCCCCATCTCTTTGCTATGAAATTATTTGGTCAGAAGCCATGATCTTAGTGTTCTGAATGTTGAGCTTTAAGCCAGCTTTTTCACTCTCCTCTTTCTCTTTCATCAAGAGGCTCTTTAGTTCTTCACTTTCTGCCATAAGGGTGGTGTCATCTGCATATCTGAGGTTATTGATATTTCTCCCAGAAATCTTGATTCCAGCTTGTGTTTCATCCAGCCCAGTATTTCTCATGATGTACTCTGCATATAAGTTAAATAAGCAGGGTGACACTACAGCCTTGACGTACTTCTTTTCCTATTTGGAACCAGTCTGTTGTTCCATGTCCGGTTCTAACTGTTGCTTCCTGACCTGCATACAGGTTTCTCAAGAAGGAGGTCAGGTGGTCTGGTATTCCCATCTCTTTCAGAATTTTCCACAGTTTATTGTGATCCACAAAAAGTTCTCTGTATCCGAATGAGTATATGTGTCCTTATCTCCTTTGCCTTCCACTTCTCTTCTTCTCACAGCTATTTGTAAGGCCTCCCCAGACAACCGTTTTGCCATTTTACATTTCTGTTTCTTGGGGATGGTCTTGATCACTGCCTCCTGTACAGTGTCACGAACCTCCATCCATAGTTCTTTAGGCACTCTAACAGATTAATCCTTTGAATCTATTTGTGGCCTCCACATGTAATCATAAGGGATTTGATTTAGGTCATATTTGAATGGCCTAGTGGTTTTCCCTACTTTCTTCAATATATATCTGAATTTGGCAATAAGGATTTCATGATCTGAGTGAGCCACAGTCAGCTCCCAGTCTTCGTTTTGCTGATTGTAAAGAGCTTCTCCATCTTTGTCTGCAAAGAATATAATCAATCTTATTTCTGCATTGACCATCTGGTGATGTCCATGTGTAGAGTCGTCTCTTGTGTTGTTGGAAGAGAGTGTTTGCTATGACTGGTGCATTCTCTTGTCAAAACTCTTTTAGGCTTTGCCCTGCTTCATTCTGTACTCCAAGGCCAAATTTGCCTGTTACTCCAGGTATTCTTGACTTTCTACTTTGGCATTTCAGTCCCCTATAATGAAGAGGACACCTTTTTTGGATGTTAGTTCTAGAAGGTCTTGCAGGTCTTCATAGAACCGTACAACTTCAGCTTCTTCAGCGTTACTGGTCAGGGCATAGACTTGGATTACTGTGATATTGAATGGTTTGCCTTGGAAACAAACAGAGATCATTCTGTCATTTTTGAAACTGCACCCAAGAACTGCATTTTGGACTCTTGTTGACTATGAGGGATGCTCCATTTCTTCTATGGAACTCTTGCCCACAGTAGTAGATATAATGGTCATCTGAGTTAACTTCACCCACTTCAATCCATTTTAGTTCACTGATTCCAAAAATGTTGATGTTCACTCTTCCCATCTCCTGTGAGACTACTTCTAATTTACCCTGTTTCACTGACCTAACATTCAGTTTCCTATGCAATGTTGTTCTTAACTTCCATCACCAGTCACATCCACAACTTGACGTTGTTTTTGCTTTGGCTCCATGGGGTGCATAGGGTGGTAAAAAACAAACAAACAAACAAAAAACCCACAGTAATAATCTTTATTATATAGCTGTTTTAAAGCACTACTGCTCCAAATGTGGCCTGTGGACCAGTACTAATCATTAACAAGATAATTACTGAATTTGAGAGTAAAGTCTTTCTCTCTCTCTATATATATATATATATATACACACATGACCAGTCATACATATATATGTATGTATTAAAGTGCAGTGAAAGTCACTCAGTGTGTCCAACTCTTTGCGACCCCATGGATTCAATCCATGGAATTCTCCAGGCCTGAATACTGGAGTGGGTAGCTGTTCCCTTCTTTAGGGGATCTTCCCAACTCAGGGATCGAACCCACATCTCCTGCATTGTGGGCAGATTCTTTACCAGCTGAACCACAAAGAAAGCCCAAGAATACTGAAGTGGGTAGCCTATCTCTTCTCTAGCAGATCTTCCCAACCCAGGAATCAAACTGGGGTCTCCTGTGTTGTAGGCAGATTCCTTAGGAAAACTGAGTTATCAGGGAAGCTCTACATATTTAAAAGCTATATAGATTCACTATCTCCAAGTTTCTGTGCATCAGGAATCTTGGCTAGGCTTAACTGAGCACCTTTGGCTTGTGAGGTTGCAGTCAAACTCTTGTCCAGGACTGCAGTCTTGTCTGGAGACTTGATGGAGGAGGATCTAGTTCTATATTCATGCACGTGGAGCTCTGCTCAGGACTGCCTCACATGGCAGCTGGCTTCCCCAGAGTGAGTAATCCAAGTGATAATGAGAGTATTAGAGATGGAAGTCACATTCTTTCATAACCCATTTTTGGATATAACATTTTATCACTTCTGCTTCTGCTATATATTTTTTGTAAGAACAGAGTCACTTTATTATACATTACGGTATTGTTTGTTGTTCCTTTGTCTTAGTTTTCCTAGCATCTATGATATATTATTAAAGTTTATTTTAGTAGTATTAGGAAATGCATATTTCATTTGTAAATGAAATTTTGTTTCTTATTGTGCTGCTAAGTCACTTCAGTCATGTCCGACTCTGTGCGACCCCATAGACGGCAGCCCACCAGCCTCCCCTGTCCCTGGGATTCTCAAGACAAGAACACTGGAGTGGGTTGCCATTTCCTTCCCCAATGCATAAAAGTGAAAAGTGAAAGTGAAGTTTTCAGTCCTGTCCGACTCTTAGCGACCCCATGGACTGTAGCCCACCAGGCTCCTCCATCCGTGGGATTTTCCAGGCAAGAGTACTGGAGTGGGGTGCCATTGCCTTCTCCAGTTTCTTATTGTACTTAGCAGTATAAAAATGAGTGCTTCACATGCTGGAAACTACTGCCAAATTTGCTCAATTTTCATAATTCAGTACCATGTGCAGATTTAATAACAAGGTTAGTCCCAGTAGTCATGTATGGATGTGAGAGCTGGACTGTGGTGTTGGAGAAGACTCTTGAGAGTTCCTTGGACTGCAAGGAGATCCAACCAGTCCATCCTAAAGCAGATCAGTCCTGGGTGTTCACTGGAAGGACTGATGTTGAAGCTGAAACTCCAGTACTTTGGCCACCTCATGCGAAGAGCTGACTCATTTGAAAAGACCCTGATGCTGGGAAAGATTGAGGGCAGAAGGAGAAGGGGATGACAGAGGGTGAGATGGTTGGATGGCATTACCAACTCAATGGACATGGGTTTGGGTAAACTCCAGGAGCTGGTGATGGACAGGGAGGCCTGGCATGCTGCAGTTCATGGGGTTGCAAAGAGTCAGACACAACTGAGCAAGGGAACTGAACTGAACAGAGTTAACCATAATAGCTTACTGTTACTGGGGAAGTGGTTTTTGGCAAAAATATTATATCTTAGTAGGTTTTACAAATATGCTAATGACATTGCGGTTTAAAATTCTTAAACCTTGATAAATTTAAGCTGTACCTTTAATAAAGACCAATACTTTATTTTAACCTTCTGTAATTATATTTACATAGCAAGAAGCCAGATTTTAAGTCCCAAGACAGACTTGCTATTATTCTTAGCTTAGAGTAAAGGTGGTAAGAAGCTATATGCTTCTAATCTCTGTTAAAATAAATGGATGCAGTTTTCAGAGTCGGCTGGTAAGGAAGATAGAAACATTTCCAACGATTACTAGATTGGAAATCAAAAAGAAAATCACGCAAAGATGCCGTAATTCTTGGCCTCCTGAGAAGAAGAATTCAATCCGGGGCCAGAGACGAGGCTTGATCGCTCAGAGCTTTTGTGTAATAAAATTTTATTAAAGTATAAACGCTGTGATTCATGGGGTCGCAAAGAGTCAGACATGATTGAGCGACTGAACTGAACTGAAAGTATAAAGGAGATAGAGAAAGCTTCTGACATAGACATCAGAAGGGGATAGAAAGAGTACCCTCTTCCTAGTGTTAGCAATGGAGTTATATACTCTCCAGTGAATCCAAAGAGTGTCTAGAGGTTGTAAAGACCTCACCAGACCTACTCCCATAATTTACATTTTAAAATAACAGAATTAGCCAGAAGGTTTAATCCAGAGACTGTCCTCAGGCAGGATACATTATTGTTTTATAATCCTAAGGAATGTAGAGGCAGAAAAAGTTTGTCCTTTATTCCTCCTTGAGAATTCCAAACCCCTCTCTCATTGGAGACTCCTATCAACCTTCCTAGGAAATGACTCTCTCATTAGGATTCATTTTCCTTTTTTTTTAAGAAAATCATGGTGTCCTACAGAGGAGAAATACATCTTGCTTACTTGTGAAAGTTATATAATACAAGTACATTTTTAGTTTCAGTTCAGTTCAGTTCAGTCGCTCAGTCGTGTCCGACTCTTTGCGACCCCATAAATCGCAGCACGCCAGGCCTCCCTGTCCATGACCATCTCCTGGAGTTCACTCAGACTCACAACCATCGAGTCCGTGATGCCATCCAGCCATCTCATCCTTGGTCGTCCCCTTCTCCTCCTGCCCCCAATCCCTCCCAGCATCAGAGTCTTTTCCAATGAGTCAACTCTTCACGTGAGGTGGCCAAAGTACTGGGGTTTCAGCTACAGCATCAGTCCTTCCAATGAAATCCCAGGGCTGATCTCCTTCAGAATGGACTGGTTGGATCTCCTTGCAGTCCAAGGGACTCTCAAGAATCTTCTCCAACATCACAGTTCAAAAGCATCAATTCTTCGGTGCTCAGCCTTCTTCACAGTCCAACTCTCACATACATACATGACCACAGGAAAAACCATAGCCTTGACTAGACGGACCTTAGTCGGCAAAGTAATGTCTCTGCTTTTGAATATGCTGTCTAGGTTGGTCATAACTTTCCTTCCAAGGAGTAAGTGTCTTTTAATTTCATGGCTGCAGTCACCATTTGCAGTGATTTTGAAGCCCCAAAAAATAAAGTCTGACACTGTTTCCACTGTTTCCCCATCTATTTCCCAGGAAGTGATGGGACCGGATGCCATGATCTTCATTTTCTGAATATTGAGCTTTAAGCCAACTTTTTCACTCTCCTCTTTCACTTTCATCAAGAGGCTTTTTAGCTCCTCTTCACTTTCTGCCATAAGGGTGGTGTCATCTGCATATTTGAGGTTATTGATATTTCTCCCGGAAATCTTGATTCCACCTGTGTTTCTTCCAGTCCAGCGTTTCTCATGATGTACTCTGCACAGAAGTTAAATAAGCAGGGTGACAATATACAGCCTTGACGTACTCCTTTTCCTATTTGGAACCAGTCTGTTGTTCCATGTCCAGTTCTAACTGTTGCTTCCTGACCTGCATACAGATTTTTAGATTAAGGGATTAAAATTATCCATTAATGTGAGCATTGTAAAATAGCAGATATATACATTTTTACAATATGCATGTTCTAAACTAAAGTTCCAGAGTTTGACTTGAGGATATTCTGGGATTTGATTCAAAACCTTACTCTGAAAAAACTTAATTTACTCTTAGAAGTATATTTAATGTGTTTTTTTAATATTAAAAATGCATTTATGTGTCAAGCCTCATTAATACAAAGTATTTCTGTACATATTCTACACATTAATATATGTTATTTTTAAATCAGTCATGCCAAACATGACTGCATTTATACAATTATTTATTATGAGGTCAAATTCTATATTAGGTATTAATACTGAAATTTCATACATGTCTAGATTTGATTACCGTAATATTATATTCATACACTTAAGGTAAACTAAAATATAACTCCTTGGTATCTTGATTTGAAATTTAGGACCATATCAGTGGTGTAGCCTTAAAAGCCATGGAGAATATTTCCTTTTGGTCTGCTAGTTTCCACAGTATGAAAGGGGTGGGTACTGTTTGTCCTTTCCAACTTCCCTAAAGTTGGGTGGCATATTGTGCGTATGAAGACAGGGGAGAATTTGTGTGTGTGTGTGTTTTTTTACTTGCCATGTATTTAGTAATGAAGATTTTTATTAGTTTTGTATGATTTCTCAATCAATTCCAGGCTTGCATTTATAGCCAGGCCTGTAGGCTTCATCACATTTTAGAGAAATAAATAATAATGAAAGTGAAAGGAGAGATCCCACATTTGTGGCATACTTGCTATGTGTTTACTGTTCTATGATCTCTTACATATCACACATTTAATCTTCAGAAACCCTGAAAAATAAGTTTTACAGAGCAAATTACTAAAATTTATAAACTTTAAATTGCCCTTGATGACACAACTTGGTTATATTTCAGGGTTAAAACTTCAGTTCAGGTCTTTCTGGCTTCAAAGCACATACTATTTGCACTATGTCAAAATTCCTTTTAGAATTTAATTCTCTCTTAAGTCTTCTGTATGTTAAACAGTTAGCATATTTAGATCTAGTTATGGAAAAAACATCTATTTTTGCCTCATTAACTATGACAAAGCCTTTGACTGTGTGGATCACAATAAACTGTGGAAAATTCTGAAAGAGATGGGAATACCAGACCACCTGACCTGCCTCTTGAGAAACCTATATGGAGGTCAGGAAGCAACAGTTAGAACCAGACATGGAACAACAGACTGGTTCCAAATAGAAAAAGGAGTATGTCAAGGCTCTATATTGTCACTCTGCTTATTTAACTTATATGCAGAGTACATCATGAGAAACGCTAGGCTGGAAGAAGCACAAGCTGGAATCCAGATTGCTGGGAGAAATATCCATAACCTCAGATATGCAGATGACACCACCCTTTTGGCAGAAAGTGAAGAGGAGCTAAAAAGCCTCTTGATGAAAGTGACAGAGAAGAGTGAAAAAGGTGGCTTGAAGCTTAACATTTAGAAAACTAAGATCATGGCATCCAGTCCCATCATTTCCTGGGAAATAGATGGGGAAACAGTGGAAACAGTGTCAGGCTTTATTTTGGGGGACTCCAAAATCACTGCAGATGTTGACTGCAGCCATGAAATTAAAAGACGCTTACTCCTTGAAAGGAAAGTTATGACCAACCTAGATAGCATATTCAAAAGCAGAAACATTACTTTGTCAACAAAGGTCCGTCTAGTCAAGGCCGTGGTTTTTCCTGTGGTCATGTATGGATGTGAGAGTTGGACTGTGAAGAGGGCTGAGTGCCAAAGAATCGATGCTTTTGAACTGTGATGTTGGAGAAGACTCTTGAGAGTCCCTTGGACTGCAAGGAGATCCAACCAGTCCATCCTAAAGATCAGTCCTGGGTGTTCATTGGAAGGACTGATGCTGAAGCTGAAACTCTGATACTTTGGCCACCTCATGCGAAGAGTTGAGTCATTGGAAAAGACACTGATGCTGGGAGGGATTGGGGGCAGGAGGAGAAAGGGACAACAGAGGATGAGATGGCTGGATAGCATCACCGACTCGATGGACTTGAGTTTGGGTAAACTCTGGGTGTTGGTGATGGACAGGGAGGCCTGGTGTGCTGCGATTCATGGGGTTGCCAAGTGTTGAACATGACTGAGTGACTGAACTAAACTGAACTGATGGAAAAAATAGATTTTAGTAAGTCTGGACTGCTTTTGCTTTTGTTTGTTAATAACTCTCATTGCCTTGCCTTGCCTTGCCCTAAGTCTTATGCTCAGTCACGTCCGAGTCTTTTGCGACCCCATGGACTGTAGCCTGCCAGGCTCCTCTGTCCATGGATTTCTCCAGACAAGGATACTGGAGTGGGGTGCCATTTCCTCCTCCAAGGGATCTTCGTAACCCAGGGATTGAACCTGCATCTTCTGTATCTCCTGCATTGGGAGGCAGATTCTTTACCACTGAGCCACCTGGGAAGCCAGTAACTCTCATTAATTAGCATAAATTACTTGTATGACAGGTGATAGTTTAATAAATTTTTCTAGCTAAGTAGTTTTGCACGTATTTATGTTTTTAATTCATGCTCCCTTTCACAAACCTTCCTTTAAAGTTATTTGAAACTTCACAACAAATTCAGGATCACTAAAACCAAGTCACTATCCCCCTCCCACCATTGATAGGATATAACCCTGGAAAAAGAGCATCTCATCAAGAATAATTATTTTTGCTAATTTAATATAAATTCCAGATTCTAAGTTATCAACTACTCTTCTATGTCGTATCTATCTAAATGTACTCTTTGCAACCCCATAGACTATACAGATCGTTTAATTCTCCAGACCACGATACTGGAGTGGGTAGCCATTCCCTTCTCCAGGGGCTCTTCCCAACCCAGGGATCAAACCCAGGTCTCCCGCATTGCAGGCGGATTCTTTAGCAGCTGAGCTCCCGGGAAGTCCTCCATGTTGTATCTGTCTAAATGTATTTTTATAACTGTGTTAGTAATAATTTAGAAATCGATTATTAATTTTTAAATCCTAAGTTCTTTTTAACATGGTATGACATGAACAAAAGTCAGATAATTTTAATTCATTAGGGCATAGGGGAGGTGTGTGGATATATATTAAATCGTTTTGGGTTAAAAACTCCAAAAATCACAATTCTTGCTAATTTTCTATTTTCCTGTGATTGGCAAATTTTCTGGATGTTTAATTTTTTATTTCTGGTTTCAGGCATGTATAAAACCAGGACAAAGACATAATGATTTTTAGAGCCTAACTTCTTATGGAAACCATCTTTTAATTAGAATTCATCAATAGTAAACAATCATTTTCTGATAACTGTTAGTATACAGTCTTGGAGTTAGTAACATTTCAGTATATATCTGTTCATTTAGGTATTTCTAAGGAATCAGGAGAACCAAAGAAACGAAGGTTATTATTCACTTTCCCTTTTCTGTAGGCTACCTATTTATTCTTTTTCTTTAGTGATAGAATATATATTAAGAAATTATGACAGCTCTGCAGCATTTGTAGAACAAAGATTTGAGGAAAAGTTTGAGATTTTACTTAAGATTTCATGTGAGAGGGTTACATTGTGAAAAGTATTTCAAGCTCTTGCCATAGACTGGTAGAGCTATAAGAAACCTAGAAGTCAGCAACAGTGAATCAAGAAATAATATCAAGGTTAGGGAGAATCCCAGGGATGGCAGACACTAGTGGGCTGCTGCCTCTGGGGTCGCACAGAGTCGGACACGACTGAAGTGACTTAGCAGCAGCAGGGCTCAGAAAACATTGGAGCCATTTGGCAGAGGAGGTAATTGAAAGGATAATTTTTTCCAGGATAGGAAAATAACATAATATCCTATATAACTCTCTCTGACTTTATTAAATATTTTCCTTCCAGTAATGTAAGACATAGTATAGTCATAATATAATAGTTGAGATTTCCCATTAGTAGTGTAATACTCCCTTATTATTCTGGCTTCCTATGCAATTTTATATTAAAATGATAACATTTGAGATTGTAGAACTTAAAAAATGATTACCATACCATAAGGTCCATCTAGTCAAGGCTATGGTTTTTCCAGTAGTCGTGTATGGATGTGAGAGTTGGACTATAAAGAAAGCTGAGCACCAAAGAATTGATGCTTTTGAACTGTGATGTTGGAGAAGACTCTTGAGAGTCCCTTGGACTGCAAGGAGATCCATCCAGTCCATCCTGAAGGAGATCAGTCCTGGGTGTTCACTGGAAGGTCTGATGTTGAAGCTGAAACTCCAGTCCTTTGGCCACCTGATGTGAAGAGCTGAGTCATTTGAAAAGACGCTGATGGTGGGAAAGATTGAGGGCAGCAGGAGAAGGGGACGACAGAGGATGAGATGGTTGGATGGCATCACCGACTCAGTGGACAGGAGTTTGGGTAAACTCTGGGAGTTGGTGATCGACAGGGAGGCCTGGCGTGCTGCCGTTCATGGGGTCGCAAAGAGTCGGACACGACTGAGCGACTGAACTGAACTGAACTAGGTAAAGTAAATATTTTTGCTGACTTGGGCTATGATATCCGAAGAAGGAACCTCTTAGACTTCCACCTTCACGTGAGTGTAAACAAAATTTTCATTGTAAAAAGAACCTAGAAGACATTTTACAAAATATGCAACTCATCATCGAAATAGGAGTATATAAGCTGAACTTTGGGACTTTACCTTTGAATTGATTAGTAAATATGTTTTGTATCAGGATATATTTCATTCTGTACTAAGAAACAGATAGTTTCGGTAAATTATTCTGTATCTGTGAATTTTATATGTCTGTAGGATTATGTGGAGTGTAGGTTTTTTTAATGCCTTCTGTCTCATTCAACTTTCGATTCAGTTCAGTTGCTTAGTCATGTCTGATTCTTTGCAACCTCATGGACTGCAGAATGCCAGGTTCCCTGTCCATCACCATCTCTTAGAGCTTACTCAAACTCACGTCCATTGAGTCAGTGATGTCATCCAACCGTTCTCCTCCCACTCTCAATCTTTCCCAGTGGCAGGGGCTTTTCAATGATTCAGTTCTTTGCATCATGTGGCCAAAGTATCAGAGTTCCAGCTTTAACACCAATCCTTCCAATGAATATTCCGGGCTGATTTTCTTTAAGATGTACTGGTTGGATCTCCTTGCAGTCCAAGGGACTTTCAAGAGTCTTCTCCAACACCACAATTCAAAAGCATCAGTTTTTTGATGCTCAGCTTTCTTTATAGTCCAATTCTCACATCCATACATGACTACTGGAAAAACCGTTACTTTTACTAGACAGACCTTTGTTGGCAAAGTAATGTCTCTGCTTTTTAATATGCTGTCTAGGTTGGACATAGCTTTTCTTCCAAGGAGCAAGGGTCTTTTAATTTCACGGCTGCAGTCACCATCTGCTGTGATTTTAGAGCCCTCCAAAATAAAGTCTGTCACTGTTTCCATTGTTTCCCCATCTATTTGCCATGAAGTGATGGGACCAGATGCCATGATCTTAATTTTCTGAATGTTGAGTTTTAAACCAGCTTTTTCACTGTCCCCTTTCACTTTCATCAAGACGTTCTTTAGTTCCTCTTCACTTTCTGCCATAAGGGTGGTGTCATCTGCATATCTGAGGTTATTGATATTTCTCCCAGCAATCTTGAGTCCAACTTGTGCTTCATCCAATCCAGCGTTTCTCATGATGTACTCTGCATATAAGTTAAATAAGAAAGGTGACAGTATACAGCCTTGACGTACTCCTTTTTCTATTTGGAACCAGTCTGTTGTTCCATGTCCAGTTCTAACTGTTGCTTTCTGACCTGCTTACAGATTTCTCAAGAGGCAGGTCAGGTGGTCTGATATTCCCATCTCTTTCACAATTTTCCACAGTTTATTGTGATCCACACAGTCAAAGGCTTTGGCATAGTCAATAAAGCAGCTGCTACTGCTAAGTCATGTCAGTCATGTCCAACTCTGTGTGACCCCATAGATGGCAGTCCACTAGGCTCCCCTCCCTGGGATTATCCAGGCAAGAATACTGGAGTGGGTTGCCGTTTCCTTCTCCAATGCATGAAAGTGAAAATGAAGTTGCTCAGTAGTGTCTGACTCTTCACAACCCCACGGATTGTAGCCTACCAGGCTCCTCCATCCATGGGATTTCCCAGGCAAGAGTACTGGAGTGAGTTGCCATTGCCTTCTCTGCAATAAAGCAAAAGTAGATGTTTTTCTGGAACTGTCTTGCTTTTTCAGTGATCCAGTGGATGTTGACAATTTGATTTCTAGTTCCTCTGCTTTTTCTAAATCCAGCTTAAACATCTGGAAGTTCACAGTTTACATACTCTTGAAGCCTGGCTGGCAGAATTTTGATATTACTTTGCTAGCGTGTGAGAGGAGTGCAATCGTGCATTAGTTTGAGCATTCTTTGGCATTGCCTTTCCTTGGGATTGGAATGAAAACTGACCTTTTCCAGTCCTGTGGCCACTGCTGAGTTTTCCAAATTTGCTGGCACATTGAGTGTAGCACTTTCATAGCATCATCTTTTAAGATTTGAAATAGCTCAACTGGAATTCCATTACCTCCACTAGTTTTGTTCATAGTGATTCTTCCTAAGACCCACTTGACTTCACATTCCAGGATGTCTGATTACACCATTCTGGTTATCTGGGTCATGAAGCTCTTTTTTATATAGTTCTTCTGTGTATTCTTGCCACCTCTTTTTAATATCTTTTGCTTCTGTTAGGTCCATACCATTTCTGTCCTTTATCGAGCCCATCTTTGCATGAAATGTTCCCTTGGTATTTCTAATTTTCTTGAAGAGATCTCTAGTCTTTACCATTCCATTGTTTTCCTCTATTTCTTTGCATTGATCACTGAGGAAGGCTTTCTATCTCTCCTTGGTCTTCTTTGGAAGTCTGCATTCAAATGGATATATCTTTCCTTATCTCCTTTGCCTTTCACTTCTCTTCTTTTCTCAGCTATTTGTAAGGCCTCCTCAGACAACCATTTTGCCGTTTTGCATTTCTTTATCTTAGGGATGGTCTTGATCACTGCCTCCTGTACAGTGTCTGGAACCTCAGTCCATAGTTCTTCAGACACTCTATCAGATCTAATCCCTTGAATCCATTTGTCACTTCTACTGTATAATCATAAGGGATTTGATTTAAGTCATACCTGAATCAGCCCTGGGTGTTCTTTGGAAGGAATGATGCTAAAATAAAACTCCAGTACTTTGGCCACCTCACGCAAAGAGTTGAGTCATTGGAAAAGACTCTGATGCTGGGAGGGATTGGGGGCAGGAGGAGAAGGGGACGACAGAGGATGAGATGGCTGGATGGCATCACCGACTCGATGGACATGAGTTTGAGTGAACTCCAGGGGTTGGTGATGGACAGGGAGGCCTGGCATGCTATGATTCATGGAGTCGCAGAGTCGGACACAACTGAGTGACTGGACTGAACTGAACTGAACTGAATGGCCTAGTGCTTTTCAATTGAAGTCTGAATTTGGCAATAAGGATTTCATGATCTGAGTGAACCACAGTCACCTCCTGGTCTTGTTTTTGCTGGCTGTAGAGAGCTTCTCCATGTTTGGCTGCAAAGAATATAATCAGTATTATTTCTGTATTGACCATCTGGTGATGTCCATGTGTAGAGTTGTCTCTTGTGTTGTTGGAAGAAGGTGTTTGCTATGACCAGTGCATTCTCTTGGCAAAACTGTTAGCCTTTGCCCCTCTTCATTCTGTACTCCAAGGCCAAATTTTCCTGTTATTCCAGGTATTTCTTGACTTCCTACTTTTGCATTCCAGTCCCCTATAATGAAGAGGACACCTTTTTTGAGTGTTAGTTCTAGAAGGTCTTATAGGTCTTCATAGAACCGTTCAACTTCAGCTTCAGCATTACTGGTCGAGGCATAGACTTGGATTACTGTGATACTGAATGGTTTGCCTTGGAAATGAAGAGAGATCATCCTGTTATTTTGAGATTGCATCCAAGTTCTGCATTTTGGATTCTTTTGTTGACTATGATGGCTACTCCATTTCTTCTAAGGGATTCTTGCCCTCAATAATAGATATAATGGTCATCTGAGTTAAATTGACCCATTCCAGTGCATTTTAATTCACTGATTCCTAGAATGTCGATGTTCACTTTTTGCCATCTCCTGTTTGACCACTTCCAATTTGCCTTGATTCATGGACCTAACGTTCCAGGTTCCTATGCAGTGCTGCTCTTTACAGCATCAGATTGCTTCCATCACCAGTCACATCCACAACTGGGTGTTGTTTTTGCTTTGGCTCCATCTCTTCATACTTTCTGGAGTTATTTCTACACTGATCTCTGGTAGCATATTGGGCACCTACCGACCTGGGGAGTTCCTCTTTCTTTCAGTGTCCAATCTTTTTGCCTTTTCATACTGTTCATGTGGTTCTCAAGGCAAGAATCCTGAAGTTGTTTACCATTCCCTTCTCCAGCGGACACTTTTTGTCAGAACTCTCCACTGTGACCTGCCCATCTTGGGTGGCCCTACCCAGCATGGCCCGTAGTTATATCCAACTCTCTTTGGAATAAATTAAATAAGCAACTCAGGAAGTAAAAAGGCAATAGAAGAAAATACATACATGGTTCTCTCTTAAAGAGTAGACCTTAATTCCTTAGTGAGAACTTGAGTTTGGTTATTTGTGGGGTTTTTTGGGTTTTTTTTTAAGCCACACTGTGTGGCTTGTGGCATCTTAGTTCCCGGAACAGGGATTGATCCCTGACCACAGTAGTTGAAAACACCTGAGTTCTAACCATTGGGCCACCAGGGAACTTTGAACTTGAGTTTTCTTTTAGCATACATCCCCTTGATTTATGATCTGTGGGGTTACATTAGTTATGTTATTTCTCTTAGTGATGCATATAAATTTTTTGATCTTGCAAATAATCATATCTCAAATTATTTTGAAATTTTTGTCCATCTTATTTTGCCAGGACATAAAAAAAGGTAAAGCTGAAAATACAGTGGTTCCTCTGTGCTTTCATTCCCAGCATATAAAAATTGTAGTCACGTGATTTGCGTGTATGTGTTCACATGTGTATGTAAAATAATTGGAGAGGGACATGTTAACAAATTAACACAATCTGTTAAAGTCTTGAGATTTGACTTTTTCACTTTCTGACATTTTAGAAGGTATTTTGTTTATAATAAATAAAAGTAAAAAAGGAAAAGTAAGTCAGACATTAATTTGAAAATTACTACATTAAAATTTGAGTAGTATTCTTAATTTATTGCATTTAATTCACTCTTGTAAGGGTAAAAAGAACATTTAATCGCAGGCTAGAGTTTTTATGGGTACTTAATCTATTCAAACAAACAGATTAAATATTTGAATATTTGAGGAATTTAAAAATATTTGTTCTTAAGGTACATAATGATTTTTGGGGGGAGGTGAGGGGGTTATTGAGTTTGATTATCGTATGTTAGAAATAAGAAGCAAGTTCCATCTTGACACCTACTATAGTTTAGTTTTCCTTCTTTCTCTTCTTTACCCTCTTCCTTCTTCTCCTGTTCAGTCCTCTTTTTCTCTCTCTTATTACCCTTTGTATATTTTGCCTGTTTACTGATAGATTAATTCCAAGTGTCTTTGATCAATATGCTAAACACTTGTGATATTATTTATATAGTTTTATGTGCTTTTTTTATAAGGAGTAGGAACTTTACCGCATAAAGTTTTCCTTCTGAAAACTTCTAATTTTCCAGTGTTACTATCACCAAAAATAGAGGTTGGCCTTGCATTTTTTAAGTGGTAACCTGAATAGTCAGTGGTAGAATTAGACTGGAAAAATTTGAGTATTTTCAGAGAAAATGTACTTTTAAACCAGTATGCTAAACCACAGGGACCTGGAGTTCTTTCCTTTGAGCTGTGCATTTACTGTTTGTGCTTCTGAGCTGAAGTGAAACAGACTGTATTCTATAATAACAAACAATAAAAATGTTTGACTGTTTTCTTTCTCAAAACACTTTTTGTTTATAAGGCACAGTTATATCCATTCACAGGGCTTGGGACTATATATGTGACTATATGTGAATGCATAGTATCCGTAGGACAAATACTTCTTTGGAAGCAAAACAAACAAAATTCTGTATGATCTGTGAACATCAACTTTTTCCAAGGATACTCACAGTGTACCCACTTCCCTTTTAGGGTCTCTTTATCTTAAAGAGAGGAAAGTAGGACAGGTGATTTTCACAGCATTGGATATTTGGCTTAACTTTAGTAATAATCAGTATTGATTGAGGTTTTATCATGTACCAGACACCATACTAGGCACTTCCATTCTATGCTGCCCTCACAAAGCTGTTTGAAATAATACTAAATCTCACTTCCCAGAAAAATATGGAAAATTATCATACTTTGTGATAGTATGTGATCACCTCTGTTAGTTAGGCATTACCCCTTTCAATTTTGGACTTTCAGGTAAAAAAACTCAGTGGGAACTAATGGGAAGAATACAGATAACCAGTACTAATGAGAAATTTTAGAAATTTGAAAATGAGAAATACTAAAAACAAAAGAATCACCATAATAACATAAATGATAGTACCAAAAGTAGCGCATAGAGATTCAAGTATTCTAAAGCTTAGTATGTTGTTTATCTTTCTTCCGTGATTTTTCTTATATTTGGATAGAATTGAAGAATATTTAATCAAAGAAATTAGATTTAACAAAGTAACTTAATTTCCCAAGGTGGAAATATAAGCTAGAATTTTTTTAATATTAATGGAGCCTAGCAAGCATTCTAATATGTAAATTGCAAATATTCTTACATTATAAGTCTCAAAAGCTTTAATAAACCAATTTAACCATTAAATATCATAGGAAGATAAGGCTTATAAAATCAAAAGTTGTTAAGCTCATAGACTTGTCCTTATGTGTATAATATGAAAATAAGGGAAAATTAATAGTATTTTTAAATGATTAACTTCAGAAAAGCAGTTTTTCTCCCAATCTTTTAATGTGATTAAGTGACCTTGTTATGTGAATAAAAGAATTAAGAAAATGATATAAACTGAGTTCAACCGTATAGTAAATATTTGTTGACCACCTACTCTGTGCGAAGCACTCTGTGAGGCATTTGGTATACATCAGTGGGAGAACCATGTTCACTGCCCTCATGGAACTTAACGTTTTCACAGGGGAGGCAGACAACAAAAGTAGTAAGTAAGTGTGTTAGGGAGTGATAAACATCCTAAGTGAACTATGCAAAACAGTAGTAGGGCATTGGGAAGAGGGTATGGGAAGGATAACCAGGCTACAATTTTAAATAGGGAGTCAGGGTATGCCCTCATTAGAAGGTGCAAAGACTTGAAGGAGATAAGGGAGTTTAGTCAAAGAACTGGCCAAAGAACCCTCCAGGAGAAAGGAACATTCGGTGCAAAAGGCCTCAAGGTCAGAGTGCCTCGCAGATTTGAGAACAGCAAAGTTGGACCGCAGTGAGCAAGCAGAGTAGAACATTAGGGATGAAGGTAGACAGGTAACAAGCAAGAGTGATACAGATTCTGTGAAGATTTAGGGTTTTATTCTAGAGTGAGATGAGGTGCCATGACATAATACATGGTTAGAAGAATCAGTTTGGCTACTGTGTTGATAATCGATTATAGGAGGGCAAGAGCAGGAACAGAGATGATTTAAGAGGCTATTGCAATAATCCAGGAAAAAAATGATGGTGGTTCAGACTAGTGTGAAAATAGTGAGAGGTTACATTTCTGGTACACTTTGAAAGTAGTTTAGTTCAGTTCAGTCACTCATTTGTGTCCGACTCTTTCCAACCCCATGAATTGCAGCACGCCAGGCCTCCCTGTTCATCACCAATTCCTGGATTCATTCAAACTCATGTCCATCGAGTCGGTGATGCCATCCAGCCATCTCAACCTATGTAGTCCCCTTCTCCTCCTGCCCCCAATCCCTTCCAGCATCAGAGTCTTTTCCAATGAGTCAACTCTTTGCATGAGGTGGCCAAAGTATTAGAGTTTCATCTTTAGCATCAGCCCTTCCAAAGAACACCCAGGACTGATCTTTAGAATGGACTGGTTGGATCTCCTTGCAGTTCAAGGGACTCTCAAGAGTCTTCTCCAACACCACAGTTCAAAAGCATCAATTCTTCAGTGCTCAGCTTTCTTCACAGTCCAACTCTCACATCCATACATGACCACTGGAAAAACCATAGCCTTGACTAGACAGATCTTTGTTGGCAAACTAATGTCTCTGCTTTTGACTATGCTATCTAGGTTGGTCATAACTTTCCTTCCAAGGAGTAAGCATCTTTTAATTTCATGTCACCATCTACAGTGATTTTGGAGCCCCCCACCCCCAAATAAAGTCTGACACTGTTTCCACTGTTTGCCATCTATTTGCCATGAAATGATGGGACAAGATGCCATGGTCTTCGTTTTCTGAATATTGAGCTTTAAGCCAACTTTTTCACTCTCCACTCTCACTTTCATCAAGAAGCTCTTTAGTTCCTCTTCACTTTCTGCCATAAGGGTGGTGTCATCTGCATATCTGAGGTTATTGATATTTCTCCCGACAATCTTGATTCCAGCTTGTGCTTCTTCCAGCCCAGCGTTTCTCATGATGTACTCTGCATATAAGTTAAATAAGCAAGGTGACAATATACAGCCTTGATGTACTCCTTTTCCTATTTGGAATCAGTCTGTTGTTCCATGTCCAGTTCTAACTGTTGCTTCCTGACCTGTGTATAGGTTTCTCAAGAGGCAAGTCCTGTGGTCTGGTATTCCCATCTCTTTCAGAATTTTCCACAGTTTATTGTGATCCACACAGTCAAAGGCTTTGACATAGTCAATAAAGCAGAAATAGATGCTTTTCTGAAACTCTCTTGCTTTCTCGATGATCCAGCAGACGTTGGCAATTTGATCTCTGGGTCCTCTGCCTTTTCTAAAACCAGCTTGAACATCAGGAAGTTCATGTTTCATGTATTGCTGAACCCTGGCTTGGAGAATTTTGAGCATTACTTTACTAGCATGTGAGATGAGTACAGTTTTGTGGTAGTTTGAACATTCTTTGGCGTTGCCTTTCTTTGGGATTGGAATGAAAACTGACCTTTTCCAATCCTGTGGCCACTGCTGAGTTTTCCAAATTTGCTGGCATATTGAGTGCAGCACTTTCACAGCATCATCTTTCAGGATTTGAAAGAGCTCAACTGGAATTCCATCACCTCTACTAGCTTTGTTCATAGTGATGCTTTGTAAGGCCCACTTGACTTCACATTCCAGGATGTCTGGCTCTAGATGAATGATCACACCATCGTGATTATCTGGGTCATGAAGATCTCTTTTGTACAGTTCTTCTGTGTATTCTTGCCACCTCTTCTTAATATCTTCTGCTTCTGTTAGGTCCAGACCATTTCTGTCCTTTATCGAGCCCATCTTTGCATGAAATGTTCCCTTGGTATCTCTAATTTTCTTGAAGAGATCTCTAGTCTTTCCCATTCTGTTGTTTTCCTCTATTTCTTTGCATTGATCGCTGAGGAAGGCTTTCTTATCTCTCCTTGCTATTCTTTGGAACTCTGCATTCAGATGCTTATGTCTTTCCTTTTCTCCTTTGCTTTTTGCTTCTCTTCTTTTCACAGCTATTTGTAAGGCCTCCCCAGACAGCCATTTTGCTTTTTTGCATTTCTTTTCCATGGGGATGGTCTTGATCCCCGTCTCCTGTACAATGTCACGAACCTCATTCCATAGTTCATCAGGCACTCTATCAGCTCTAGTCCCTTAAATCTATTTCTCACTTCCACTGTATAATCATAAGAAATCTTGTTTAGGTCATACTTGAATGGTCTAGCAGTTTTCCCTACTTTCTTCAATTTAAGTTTGAATTTGGCAATAAGGAGTTCATGATCTGAGCCACAGTCAGCTCCCGGTCTTGTTTTTGCTGACTGTAGAGAGCTTCTTTGGCTGCAAAGAATATAATCAGTTTGATTTCGGTGTTGACCATCTGGTGATGTCCATGTGTAGAGTCGTCTCTTGTGTTGTTGGAAGAGGGTGTTTGCTATGACTAGTGCGTTCTCTTGGCAAAACTCTATTAGCCTTTGCCCTGCTTCATTCCGCATTCCAAGGCCAAATTTGCCTGTTACCCCAGGTGTTTCTTGACTTCCTACTTTTGCATTCCAGTCCCCTATAATGAAAAGGACATCTTTTTTGGGTGTTAGTTCTAAAAGGTCTTGTAGGTCTTCATAGAACCATTCAACTTCAGCTTCTTCAGTGTTACTGGTTGGGGCATAGGCTTGGATTACTGTGATATTGAATGGTTTGCCTTGGAAACGAACAGAGATCATCTTGTCGTTTTTGAGATTGCATCCAAGTACTGCATTTCAGACTTGGAAAGTAGAGCCCACAAGATTTCCTGGCAGTTTGAATACGGGGTGTATGAGAAAGAGGAAAGAATGACTGCAAGGTGTTTTGCATGATCCATCAGAAGGTATTAGAGTTGCCCTCAGCTGAGATGAGGACGGCTGAAAATTGAGCTGGTTTGGGGGATGGAGGGAGATGAGAAGGTCCATTTCAGATTTGTTAAATTTGAGATGTCAGGCAGGCATTTGGACTAGACGTGTAAACTTGGAAGTCATTAGCATGTAAATGAAAGTAAATCTGTGCCCATGAAACTGGATATATGTTGCCTGGCAATGGGGCATCAACAAGGCAGCAAGGTAACTGAAAACTACATGTCTCACAACTTTGCCTGATGCCAATATTGCTTATAACCCAGTTCTTCTCACCAATTAAGGACTAAAATTAATTCTCAAGAGTCTGGGGACTAAGTAATATACTATATGTGAAGTAGTAGGCATTCAATAATTGTTTCTTTTCCTTTCATATATGTCAACATTTAAAGGAAAACTCAGCCTTAAAGTAGGCTGTCTTCATTTAGCCTCTTCATTCTTCAGTAGTGTTGGTCTGGGAAAATTATTAATGAATTACATTCACCTGTTTTACCAGAAAATGAGACTATTGGATTACTAAAGCATAAGGCAAAATACAGGATAATATTAGGCTGAATGTGAAAGCTGGAGAGAAGAATATTCAAAGGATAACAGAAAATCAACCTATATTCCCTTAGTCACCAGTGGTTCCTATACTTCATTGCACACTGGAATTATCTGAGGCATCTCTTAAAAATATTTATATCTGACTTCTTCTCCTAGACTTTCTGACCTACTTGGTATGGCATACAAGCTGGGCATCAAGGGTTTTAAGATCTCTGCGGCGGATGTAATGTGTAGCAAAGTTTGATAACTATTGTGATATACAGGTTTATTTTTTTTTTTCCTAATGGAACCATCACTAATAATCACAG